>NC_135138.1:17158775-18358775 GCF_051014445.1 Colletes latitarsis | reverse complement strand
GAGCCAGATGCGGGCATAACCCAGACCTAACCCAGACCTAACCGGTGTTATCCTCTAAAATATTGATCGAAACCAGGTTTAATTGACTGCTTCAGTGTATTACCACATTACTACGTGATTCAAACACGAAAAAAACCCAGGATCTGGCCAACAAGTATGCGAAGAAGGCAAAATCATGAGCCAGATGCGTGCATATCCCGGACCTAACCCAGACCTAACCGGTGTTATCCTGTGAAATATTGATCGAAACCAGGTTTAATTGACTGCCTCAGTGTGGTACCACAATACTACGTGATTCAAACACGGAAAAAACCCAGGATCTGGCCAACAAGTTTGCGAAAAAGGCGAAAGTATAAGCCAGATGCGCGCATATCCCAGACCTAACCCAGACCTAACCGGTGTTATCCTCTAAAATATTGATCGAAACCTGGTTTAATTGACTGCTTCAGTGTGTTACCACATTACTACGTGATTCAAACACGAAAAAATCCGAGGATCTGGCCAACAAGAATGCGAAGAAGGCAAAATCATGAGCCAGATGCGGTCATAACCCAGACCTAACCCAGACCTAACCGGTGTTATCCTCTAAAATACTGTCCGAATCCAGGTTTAATTCACTGCCTCAGTGTGGTACAACATTACTACGTGATTCAAACACGGAAAAACCCCAGGATCTGGCCAACAAGTTTGCGAAAATGGCGAAATCATGAGCCAGATGTGTGCATTTCCCGGACCTAACCCAGACCTAAACGGTGTTATCCTCTGAAGTATTGATCGAAACCAGGTTTAATTGACTACCTCAGTGTGTTATCACATTCCTACGTGATTCAAACACGGAAAAAACCCAGGATCTGGCCAACAAGTTTGCGAAAATGGCGTAATCATGAGCCAGATGCGTGCATTTCCCGGACCTAACCCAGACCTAACCGGTGTTATCCTCTGAAATATTGATCGAAATCAGGTTTAATTGACAACCTCAGTGTGTTACCACATTCCGACGTGATTCAAACACGAAAAAAACCCAGGATCTGGCCAACAAGTATGCGAAGAAGGCAAAATCATGAGCCAGGTGCGGGCATATCCCGGACCTAACCCAGACATAACCAGTGTTATCCTCTAAAATACTGTCCGAATCCAGGTTTAATTGACTGCCTCAGTGTGTTACCACATTCCTACGTGATTCAAACACGGAAAAAACCCAGGATCTGGCCAAAAAGTTTGCGAAAAAGGCGAAAGTATAAGCCAGATGCGCGCATATCCCAGACCTAACCCAGACATAACCGGTGTCATCCTCTAAAATATTGATCGAAACCAGGTTTAATTGACTGCTTCAGTGTGTTACCACATTACTACGTGATTCAAACACGGAAAAAACCCAGGATCTGGCCAACAAGTATGCGAAGAAGGCAAAATCATGAGCCAGATGCGTGCATTTCCCGGACCTAACCCAGACCTAACCGGTGTTATCCTCTGAAATATTGATCGAAACCAGGTTTAATTGACTGCTTCAGTGTGTTACCACATTACTACGTGATTCAAACACGAAAAAACCCAGGATCTGGCCAACAAGTATGCGAAGAAGGCAAAATCATGAGCCAGATGCGGGCATAACGCAGACCTAACACAGACCTAACCGGTGTTATCCTCTAAAATACTGTCCGAATCCAGGTTTAATTGACTGCCTCAGTGTGGTACAACATTACTACGTGATTCAAACACGGAAAAAACCCAGGATCTGGCCAACAAGTATGCGAAGAAGGCGAAATCATGAGCCAGATGCGTGCATTTCCCGGACCTAACCCAGACCTAACCGGTGTTATCCTCTGAAATATTGATCGAAACCAGGTTTTGTTGACTACCACAGTGTGGTACCACATTACTACGTGATTCAAACACGGAAAAAACCCAGGATCTGGCCAAAAAGTTTGCGAAAAAGGCGAAAGTATAAGCCAGATGCGCGCATATCCCAGACCTAACCCAGACCTAACCGGTGTCATCCTCTAAAATATTGATCGAAACCAGGTTTAATTGACTGCTTCAGTGTGTTACCACATTACTACGTGATTCAAACACGAAAAAAACCCGGGATCTGGCCAACAAGTATGCGAAGAAGGCAAAATCATGAGCCAGATGCGGGCATAACGCAGACCTAACACAGACCTAACCGGTGTTATCCTCTAAAATACTGTCCGAATCCAGGTTTAATTGACTGCCTCAGTGTGGTACAACATTACTACGTGATTCAAACACGGAAAAAACCCAGGATCTGGCCAACAAGTATGCGAAGAAGGCGAAATCATGAGCCAGATGCGTGCATTTCCCGGACCTAACCCAGACCTAACCGGTCTTATCCTCTGAAATATTGATCGAAACCAGGTTTTGTTGACTACCACAGTGTGGTACCACATTACTACGTGATTCAAACACGGAAAAAACCCAGGATCTGGCCAAAAAGTTTGCGAAAAAGGCGAAAGTATAAGCCAGATGCGCGCATATCCCAGACCTAACCCAGACCTAACCGGTGTCATTCTCTAAAATATTGATCGAAACCAGGTTTAATTGACTGCTTCAGTGTGTTACCACATTACTACGTGATTCAAACACGAAAAAAACCCGGGATCTGGCCAACAAGTATGCGAAGAAGGCAAAATCATGAGCCAGATGCGGGCATAACCCAGACCTAACCCAGACCTAACCGGTGTTATCCTCTAAAATAGTGATCGAAACCTGGTTTAATTGACTGCTTCAGTGTGTTACCACATTACTACGTGATTCAAACACGAAAAAAATCCAGGATCTGGCCAACAAGTATGCGAAGAAGGCAAAATCATGAGCCAGATGCGGGCATAACCCAGACCTAACCCAGACCTAACCGGTGTCATCCTCTAAAATATTGATCGAAACCAGGTTTAATTGACTGCTTCAGTGTGTTACCACATTACTACGTGATTCAAACACGAAAAAAACCCGGGATCTGGCCAACAAGTATGCGAAGAAGGCAAAATCATGAGCCAGATGCGGGCATAACCCAGACCTAACCCAGACCTAACCGGTGTTATCCTCTAAAATAATGATCGAAACCAGGCTTAGTTGACTGCTTCAGTGTGTTACCACATTACTACGTGATTCAAACACGGAAAAAACCCAGGATCTGGCCAACAAGTATGCGAAAAAGGCGAAAGTATATGCCAGATGCGCGCATATCCCAGACCTAACCCAGACCTAACCGGTGTTATCCTCTAAAATATTGATCGAAACCAGGTTTAATTGACAGTTTCAGTGTGGTACCACATTACTACGTGATTCAAACACGAGAAAAACCCAGGATCTGGCCAACAAGTATGCGAAGAAGGCAAAATCATGAGCCAGATGCGGGCATAACCCAGACCTAACCCAGACCTAACCGGTGTTATCCTCTAAAATACTGTCCGAATCCAGGTTTAATTGACTGCCTCAGTGTGGTACAACATTACTACGTGATTCAAACACGGAAAAAACCCTGGATCTGGCCAACAAGTTTGCGAAAATGGCGAAATCATGAGCCAGATGCGTGCATTTCCCGGACCTAACCCAGACCTAACCCGTGTTATCCTCTGAAATATTGATCGAAACCAGGTTTAGTTGACTACCACAGTGTGGTACCACATTACTACGTGATTCAAACACGGAAAAAACCCAGGATCTGGCCAAAAAGTTTGCGAAAAAGGCGAAAGTATAAGCCAGATGCGCGCATATCCCAGACCTAACCCAGGCCTAACCGGTGTCATCCTCTAAAATATTGATCGAAACCAGGTTTAATTGACTGCTTCAGTGTGTTACCACATTACTACGTGATTCAAACACGAGAAAAACCCAGGATCTGGCCAACAAGTATGCGAAGAAGGCAAAATCATGAGCCAGATGCGGGCATAACCCAGACCTAACCCAGACCTAACCGGTGTTATCCTCTAAAATACTGTCCGAATCCAGGTTTAATTGACTGCCTCAGTGTGGTACAACATTACTACGTGATTCAAACACGGAAAAAACCCTGGATCTGGCCAACAAGTTTGCGAAAATGGCGAAATCATGAGCCAGATGCGTGCATTTCCCGGACCTAACCCAGACCTAACCCGTGTTATCCTCTGAAATATTGATCGAAACCAGGTTTAGTTGACTACCACAGTGTGGTACCACATTACTACGTGATTCAAACACGGAAAAAACCCAGGATCTGGCCAAAAAGTTTGCGAAAAAGGCGAAAGTATAAGCCAGATGCGCGCATATCCCAGACCTAACCCAGGCCTAACCGGTGTCATCCTCTAAAATATTGATCGAAACCAGGTTTAATTGACTGCTTCAGTGTGTTACCACATTACTACGTGATTCAAACACGAAAAAAACCCGGGATCTGGCCAACAAGTATGCGAAGAAGGCAAAATCATGAGCCAGATGCGGGCATAACCCAGACCTAACCCAGACCTAACCGGTGTCATCCTCTAAAATATTGATCGAAACCAGGTTTAATTGACTGCTTCAGTGTGTTACCACATTACTACGTGATTCAAACACGAAAAAAACCCGGGATCTGGCCAACAAGTATGCGAAGAAGGCAAAATCATGAGCCAGATGCGGGCATAACCCAGACCTAACCCAGACCTAACCATTGTTATCCTCTAAAATAATGATCGAAACCAGGTTTAATTGACTCCTTCAGTGTGTTACCACATTACTACATGATTCAAACACGAAAAAAACCCAGGATCTGGCCAACAAGTATGCGAAGAAGACAAAATCATGAGCCAGATGCGGGCATAACCCAGACCTAACCCAGACCTAACCGGTGTTATCCTCTAAAATATTGATCGAAACCAGGTTTAATTGACTGCTTCAGTGTATTACCACATTACTACGTGATTCAAACAAGAAAAAAACCCAGGATCTGGCCGACAAGTATGCGAAGAAGGCAAAATCATGAGCCAGATGCGGGCATATCCCGGACCTAACCCAGACCTAACCGGTGTTATCCTGTGAAATATTGATCGAAACCAGGTTTAATTGACTGCCTCAGTGTGGTACCACATTACTACGTGATTCAAACACGGAAAAAACCCAGGATCTGGCCAACAAGTTTGCGAAAAAGGCGAAAGTATAAGCCAGATGCGCGCATATCCCAGACCTAACCCAGACCTAACCGGTGTTATCCTCTAAAATATTGATCGAAACCTGGTTTAATTGACTGCTTCAGTGTGTTACCACATTACTACGTGATTCAAACACGAAAAAATCCGAGGATCTGGCCAACAAGTATGCGAAGAAGGCAAAATCATGAGCCAGATGCGGGCATAACCCAGACCTAACCCAGACCTAACCGGTGTTATCCTCTAAAATACTGTCCGAATCCAGGTTTAATTCACTGCCTCAGTGTGGTACAACATTACTACGTGATTCAAACACGGAAAAAACCCAGGATCTGGCCAACAAGTTTGCGAAAATGGCGAAATCATGAGCCAGATGCGTGCATTTCCCGGACCTAACCCAGACCTAAACGGTGTTATCCTCTGAAGTATTGATCGAAACCAGGTTTAATTGACTACCTCAGTGTGTTACCACATTCCTACGTGATTCAAACACGGAAAAACCCAGGATCTGGCCAACAAGTTTGCGAAAATGGCGAAATCATGAGCCAGATGCGTGCATTTCCCGGACCTAACCCAGACCTAACCTGTGTTATCCTCTGAAATATTGATCGAAATCGGGTTTAATTGACTACCTCAGTGTGTTACCACATTCCGACGTGATTCAAACACGAAAAAAACCCAGGATCTGGCCAACAAGTATGCGAAGAAGGCAAAATCATGAGCCAGATGCGGGCATATCCCGGACCTAACCCAGACCTAACCGGTGTTATCCTCTGAAATATTGATCGAAACCAGGTTTAATTGACTGCTTCAGTGTGTTACCACATTACTACGTGATTCAAACACGAAAAAATCCGAGGATCTGGCCAACAAGTATGCGAAGAAGGCAAAATCATGAGCCAGATGCGGGCATAACCCAGACCTAACCCAGACCTAACCGGTGTTATCCTCTAAAATACTGTCCGAATCCAGGTTTAATTCACTGCCTCAGTGTGGTACAACATTACTACGTGATTCAAACACGGAAAAAACCCAGGATCTGGCCAACAAGTTTGCGAAAATGGCGAAATCATGAGCCAGATGCGTGCATTTCCCGGACCTAACCCAGACCTAAACGGTGTTATCCTCTGAAGTATTGATCGAAACCAGGTTTAATTGACTACCTCAGTGTGTTACCACATTCCTACGTGATTCAAACACGGAAAAACCCAGGATCTGGCCAACAAGTTTGCGAAAATGGCGAAATCATGAGCCAGATGCGTGCATTTCCCGGACCTAACCCAGACCTAACCTGTGTTATCCTCTGAAATATTGATCGAAATCGGGTTTAATTGACTACCTCAGTGTGTTACCACATTCCGACGTGATTCAAACACAAAAAAAACCCAGGATCTGGCCAACAAGTATGCGAAGAAGGCAAAATCATGAGCCAGATGCGGGCATATCCCGGACCTAACCCAGACCTAACCGGTGTTATCCTCTGAAATATTGATCGAAACCAGGTTTAATTGACTGCTTCAGTGTGTTACCACATTACTACGTGATTCAAACACGAAAAAAACCCAGGATCTGGCCAACAAGTATGCGAAGAAGGCAAAATCATGAGCCAGATGCGGGCATAACCCAGACCTAACCCAGACCTAACCGGTGTTATCCTCTAAAATATTGATCGAAACCAGGCTTAGTTGACTGCTTCAGTGTGTTACCACATTACTACGTGATTCAAACACGGAAAAAACCCAGGATCTGGCCAACAAGTATGCGAAAAATGCGAAAGTATATGCCAGATGCGCGCATATCCCAGACCTAACCCAGACCTAACCGGTGTTATCCTCTAAAATATTGATCGAAACCAGGCTTAGTTGACTGCTTCAGTGTGTTACCACATTACTACGTGATTCAAACACGGAAAAAACCCAGGATCTGGCCAACAAGTTTGCGAAAATGGCGAAATCATGAGCCAGAAGCGTGCATTTCCCGGACCTAACCCAGACCTAACCGGTGTTATCCTGTGAAATATTGATCGAAACCAGGTTTAATTGACTGCCTCAGTGTGGTACCACATTACTACGTGATTCAAACACGGAAAAAACCCAGGATCTGGCCAACAAGTTTGCGAAAATGGCGAAAGTATAAGCCAGATGCGCGCATAACCCAGACCTAACCTAGACCTAACCGGTGATATCCTCTAAAATATTGATCGAAACCTGGTTTAATTGACTGCTTCAGTGTGTTACCACATTACTACGTGATTCAAACACGAAAAAATCCGAGGATCTGGCCAACAAGTATGCGAAGAAGGCAAAATCATGAGCCAGATGCGGGCATAACCCAGACCTAACCCAGACCTAACCGGTGTTATCCTCTAAAATACTGTCCGAATCCAGGTTTAATTCACTGCCTCAGTGTGGTACAACATTACTACGTGATTCAAACACGGAAAAAACCCAGGATCTGGCCAACAAGTTTGCGAAAATGGCGAAATCATGAGCCAGATGCGTGCATTTCCCGGACCTAACCCAGACCTAAACGGTGTTATCCTCTGAAGTATTGATCGAAACCAGGTTTAATTGACTACCTCAGTGTGTTACCACATTCCGACGTGATTCAAACACGGAAAAACCCAGGATCTGGCCAACAAGTTTGCGAAAATGGCGAAATCATGAGCCAGATGCGTGCATTTCCCGGACCTAACCCAGACCTAACCTGTGTTATCCTCTGAAATATTGATCGAAATCGGGTTTAATTGACTACCTCAGTGTGTTACCACATTCCGACGTGATTCAAACACGAAAAAAACCCAGGATCTGGCCAACAAGTATGCGAAGAAGGCAAAATCATGAGCCAGATGCGGGCATATCCCGGACCTAACCCAGACCTAACCGGTGTTATCCTCTGAAATATTGATCGAAACCAGGTTTAATTGACTGCTTCAGTGTGTTACCACATTACTACGTGATTCAAACACGAAAAAATCCGAGGATCTGGCCAACAAGTATGCGAAGAAGGCAAAATCATGAGCCAGATGCGGGCATAACCCGGACCTAACCCAGACCTAACCGGTGTTATCCTCTGAAATATTGATCGAAACCAGGTTTAATTGACTGCTTCAGTGTGTTACCACATTACTACGTGATTCAAACACGAAAAAAACCCAGGATCTGGCCAACAAGTATGCGAAGAAGGCAAAATCATGAGCCAGATGCGGGCATAACCCAGACCTAACCCAGACCTAACCGGTGTTATCCTCTAAAATATTGATCGAAACCAGGCTTAGTTGACTGCTTCAGTGTGTTACCACATTACTACGTGATTCAAACACGGAAAAAACCCAGGATCTGGCCAACAAGTATGCGAAAAATGCGAAAGTATATGCCAGATGCGCGCATATCCCAGACCTAACCCAGACCTAACCGGTGTTATCCTCTAAAATATTGATCGAAACCAGGCTTAGTTGACTGCTTCAGTGTGTTACCACATTACTACGTGATTCAAACACGGAAAAAACCCAGGATCTGGCCAACAAGTTTGCGAAAATGGCGAAATCATGAGCCAGATGCGTGCATTTCCCGGACCTAACCCAGACCTAACCGGTGTTATCCTGTGAAATATTGATCGAAACCAGGTTTAATTGACTGCCTCAGTGTGGTACCACATTACTACGTGATTCAAACACGGAAAAAACCCAGGATCTGGCCAACAAGTTTGCGAAAATGGCGAAAGTATAAGCCAGATGCGCGCATATCCCAGACCTAACCTAGACCTAACCGGTGTTATCCTCTAAAATATTGATCGAAACCTGGTTTAATTGACTGCTTCAGTGTGTTACCACATTACTACGTGATTCAAACACGAAAAAATCCGAGGATCTGGCCAACAAGTATGCGAAGAAGGCAAAATCATGAGCCAGATGCGGGCATAACCCAGACCTAACCCAGACCTAACCGGTGTTATCCTCTAAAATACTGTCCGAATCCAGGTTTAATTCACTGCCTCAGTGTGGTACAACATTACTACGTGATTCAAACCCGAAAAAAACCCAGGATCTAGCAAACAAGTTTGCGAAAAAGGCGAAAGTATAAGCCAGATGCGGGCATTACCCAGACCTAACCCAGACCTAACCGGTGCTATCCTCTAAAATATTGATCGAAACAAGGTTTAATTGACTGCTTCAGTGCATTACCACATTACTACGTGATTCAAACACGAAAAAAACCCAGGATCTGGCCAACAAGTATGCGAAGAAGGCGAAAGTATGAGCCAGATGCGCGCATATCCCAGACCTAACCCAGACCTAACCGGTGTTATCCTCTAAAATATTGATCGAAACCAGGTTTAATTGACTGCTTCAGTGTGTTACCACATTACTACGTGATTCAAACACGAAAAAAACCCAGGATCTGGCCAACAAGTATGCGAAGAAGGCAAAATCATGAGCCAGATGCGGGCATAACCCAGACCTAACCCAGACCTAACCGGTGTTATCCTCTAAAATATTGATCGAAACCAGGTTCAAATGTCTGCTTCAGTGTGTTACCACATTACCACGTGATTCAAACCCGAAAAAAACCCAGGATCTAGCCAACAAGTATGCGAAGAAGGCAAAATCATGAGCCAGATGCGGGCATAACCCAGACCTAACCCAGACCTAACCGGTGTTATCCTCTAAAATATTGATCGAAACCAGGCTTAGTTGACTGCTTCCGTGTGTTACCACATTACTACGTGATTCAAACACGGAAAAAACCCAGGATCTGGCCAACAAGTATGCGAAAAATGCGAAAGTATATGCCAGATGCGCGCATATCCCAGACCTAACCCAGACCTAACCGGTGTTATCCTCTAAAATATTGATCGAAACCAGGTTTAATTGACAGTTTCAGTGTGTTACCACATTACTACGTGATTCAAACACGAGAAAAACCCAGGATCTGGCCAACAAGTATGCGAAGAAGGCAAAATCATGAGCCAGATGCGGGCATCACCCAGACCTAACCCAGACCTAACCGGTGTTATCCTCTAAAATACTGTCCGAGTCCAGGTTTAATTGACTGCCTCAGTGTGGTACAACATTACTACGTGATTCAAACACGGAAAAAACCCAGGATCTGGCCAACAAGTTTGCGAAAATGGCGAAATCATGAGCCAGATGCGTGCATTTCCCGGACCTAACCCAGACCTAACCGGTGTTATCCTGTGAAATATTGATCGAAACCAGGTTTAATTGACTGCCTCAGTGTGGTACCACATTACTACGTGATTCAAACACGGAAAAAACCCAGGATCTGGCCAACAAGTTTGCGAAAAAGGCGAAAGTATAAGCCAGATGCGCGCATATCCCAGACCTAACCTAGACCTAACCGGTGCTATCCTCTAAAATATTGATCGAAACAAGGTTTAATTGACTGCTTCAGTGCATTACCACATTACTACGTGATTCAAACACGAAAAAAACCCAGGATCTGGCCAACAAGTATGCGAAGAAGGCGAAAGTATGAGCCAGATGCGCGCATATCCCAGACCTAACCCAGACCTAACCGGTGTTATCCTCTAAAATATTGATCGAAACCAGGTTTAATTGACTGCTTCAGTGTGTTACCACATTACTACGTGATTCAAACACGAAAAAAACCCAGGATCTGGCCAACAAGTATGCGAAGAAGGCAAAATCATGAGCCAGATGCGGGCATAACCCAGACCTAACCCAGACCTAACCGGTGTTATCCTCTAAAATATTGATCGAAACCAGGTTCAAATGTCTGCTTCAGTGTGTTACCACATTACCACGTGATTCAAACCCGAAAAAAACCCAGGATCTAGCCAACAAGTATGCGAAGAAGGCAAAATCATGAGCCAGATGCGGGCATAACCCAGACCTAACCCAGACCTAACCGGTGTTATCCTCTAAAATATTGATCGAAACCAGGTTTAATTGACTGCTTCAGTGTATTACCACATTACTACGTGATTCAAACACGGAAAAAACCCAGGATCTGGCCAACAAGTTTGCGAAAAAGGCGAAATCATGAGCCAGATGCGTGCATTTCCCGGACCTATCCCAGACCTTACCGGTGTTATCCTCTGAAATATGGATCGAAACCAGGTTTAATTGACTGCCTCAGTATGGTACAACATTACTACGTGATTCAAACACGGAGAAAACCCAGGATCTGGGCAACAAGTTTGCGAAAATGGCGAAAGTGTAAGCCAGATGCGCGCATATCCCAGACATAACCCAGACCTAACCGGTGTTATCCTCTAAAATATTGATCGAAACCAGGTTTAATTGACTGCTTCAGTGTGTTACCACATTACTACGTGATTCAAACACGAAAAAAACCCAGGATCTGGTCAACAAGTATGCGAAGAAGGCAAAATCATGAGCCAGATGCGGGCATAACCCAGACCTAACCCAGACCTAACCGGTGTTATCCTCTAAAATATTGATCGAAACCAGGTTCAATTGACTGCTTCAGTGTGTTACCACATTACTACGTGATTCAAACACGAAAAAAACCCAGGATCTGGCCAACAAGTATGCGAAGAAGGCAAAATCATGAGCCAGATGCGGGCATAACCCAGACCTAACCCAGACCTAACCGGTGTTATCCTCTAAAATATTGATCGAAACCAGGTTTAATTGACTGCTTCAGTGTGTTACCACATTACTACGTGATTCAATCACGAAAAAAACCCAGGATCTAGCCAACAAGTATGCGAAGAAGGCAAAATCATGAGCCAGATGCGCGCATATCCTAGACCTAACCCAGACCTAACCGGTGTTATCCTCTAAAATATTGATCGAAACCAGGTTTAATTGACTGCTTCAGTGTGTTACCACATTACTACGTGATTCAAACACGGAAAAAACCCAGGATCTGGCCAACAAGTTTGCGAAAAGGGCGAAATCATGAGCCAGATGCGTGCATTTCCCGGAACTATCCAAGACCTAACCGGTGTTATCCTCTGAAATATGGATCGAAACCAGGTTTAATTGACTGCTTCAGTGTGTTACCACATTACTACGTGATTCAATCACGAAAAAAACCCTGGATCTAGCCAACAAGTTTGCGTAAAAGGCGAAAGTATATGCCAGATGCGGGCATAACCCAGACCTAACCCAGACCTAACCGGTGTTATCCTCTAATATACTGTCCGAATCCAGGTTTAATTGACTGCCTCAGTGTGGTACAACATTACTTCGTGATTCAAACACGGAAAAAACCCAGGATCTGGCCAAAAAGTTTGCGAAGAAGGCAAAATCATGAGCCAGATGCGGGCATAACCCAGACCTAACCCAGACCTAACCGGTGCTATCCTCTAAAATATTGATCGAAACAAGGTTTAATTGACTGCTTCAGTGCATTACCACATTACTACGTGATTCAAACACGAAAAAAACCCAGGATCTGGCCAACAAGTATGCGAAGAAGGCGAAAGTATGAGCCAGATGCGCGCATATCCCAGACCTAACCCAGACCTAACCGGTGTTATCCTCTAAAATATTGATCGAAACCAGGTTTAATTGACTGCTTCAGTGTGTTACCACATTACTACGTGATTCAAACACGAAAAAAACCCAGGATCTGGCCAACAAGTATGCGAAGAAGGCAAAATCATGAGCCAGATGCGGGCATAACCCAGACCTAACCCAGACCTAACCGGTGTTATCCTCTAAAATATTGATCGAAACCAGGTTTAATTGACTGCTTCAGTGTATTACCACATTACTACGTGATTCAAACACGGAAAAAACCCAGGATCTGGCCAACAAATTTGCGAAAAAGGCGAAATCATGAGCCAGATGCGTGCATTTCCCGGACCTATCCCAGGCCTTACCGGTGTTATCCTCTGAAATATGGATCGAAACCAGGTTTAATTGACTGCCTCAGTGTTGTACAACATTACTACGTGATTCACACACGGAGAAAACCCAGGATCTGGGCAACAAGTTTGCGAAAATGGCGAAAGTGTAAGCCAGGTGCGCGCATATCCCAGACCTAACCCAGACCTAACCGGTGTTATCCTCTAAAATATTGATCGAAACCAGGTTTAATTGACTGCTTCAGTGTATTACCACATTACTACGTGATTCAAACACGGAAAAAACCCATGATCTGGCCAACAAGTATGCGAAGAAGGCAAAATCATGAGCCAGATGCGGGCATAACCCAGACCTAACCCAGACCTAACCGGTGTTATCCTCTAAAATATTGATCGAAACCAGGTTTAATTGACTGCTTCAGTGTGTTACCACATTACTACGTGATTCAATCACGAAAAAAACCCAGGATCTAGCCAACAAGTATGCGAAGAAGGCAAAATCATGAGCCAGATGCGCGCATATCCTAGACCTAACCCAGACCTAACCGGTGTTGTCCTCTCAAATATTGATCGAAACCAGGTTTAATTGACTGCTTCAGTGTGTTACCACATTACTACGTGATTCAAACACGAAAAAAACCCAGGATCTGGCCAACAAGTATGCGAAGAAGGTAAAATCATGAGCCAGATGCGGGCATAACCCAGACCTAACCCAGACCTAACCGGTGTTATCCTCCTAAATATGGATCGAAACCAGGGTTAATTGACTGCTTCATTGTGTTACCACATTACTACGTGATTCAAACACGAAAAAAACCCAGGATCTGGCCAACAAGTTTGCGAAAAAGGCGAAAGTATAAGCCAGATGCGCGCATATCCCAGACCTAACCCAGACCTAACCGGTGTTATCCTCTAAAATATTGATCGAAACCAGGTTTAATTGACTGCTTCTGTGTATTACCACATTACTACGTGATTCAAACACGAAAAAAACCCAGGATCTGGCCAACAAGTATGCGAAGAAGGCAAAATCATGCGCCTGATGCGGGCATAACCCAGACCTAACCCAGACCTAACCGGTGTTATCCTCCTAAATATGGATCGAAACCAGGGTTAATTGACTGCTTCATTGTGTTACCACATTACTACGTGATTCAAACACGAAAAAAACCCAGGATCTGGCCAACAAGTTTGCGAAAAAGGCGAAAGTATAAGCCAGATGCGCGCATATCCCAGACCTAACCCAGACCTAACCGGTGTTATCCTCTAAAGTATTGATCGAAACCAGGTTTAATTGACTGCTTCTGTGTATTACCACATTACTACGTGATTCAAACACGAAAAAAACCCAGGATCTGGCCAACAAGTTTGCGAAAAGGGCGAAATCATGAGCCAGATGCGTGCATTTCCCGGAACTATCCAAGACCTAACCGGTGTTATCCTCTGAAATATTGATCGAAACCAGGTTTGATTGACTGCTTCAGTGTGTTACCACATGACTACGTGATTCAATCACGAAAAAAACCCAGGATCTAGCCAACAAGTTTGCGTAAAGGGCGAAAGTATAAGCCAGATGCGCGCATATCCCAGACCTAACCCTGACCTAACCAGTGTTATCCTCTAAAATATTGATCGAAACCAGGTTTGATTGACTGCTTCAGTGTGTTACCACATGACTACGTGATTCAATCACGAAAAAAACCCAGGATCTAGCCAACAAGTTTGCGTAAAAGGCGAAAGTATAAGCCAGATGCGGGCATATCCCAGACCTAACCCTGACCTAACCGGTGTTATCCTCTAAAATATTGATCGAAACCAGGTTTGATTGACTGCTCCAGTGTGTTACCACATGACTACGTGATTCAATCACGAAAAAAACCCAGGATCTAGCCAACAAGTTTGCGTAAAAGGCGAAAGTATATGCCAGATGCGCGCATATCCCAGACCTAACCCAGACCTAACCGGTGTTATCCTCTAAAAGATTGATCGAAACCAGGTTTAATTGACTGCTTCAGTGTGTTACCACATTACTACGTGATTCAATCACGAAGAAAACCCTGGATCTAGCCAACAAGTTTGCGTAAAAGGCGAAAGTATATGCCAGATGCGGGCAGTACGTAGACCTAACCCAGACCTAACCGGTGTTATCCTCTAAAATACTGAGCGAAACGAGGTTTATTTGACTGCTTCAGTGTGTTACCACATTACTACGTGATTCAATCACGAAAAAAACCCAGGATCTGGCCAACAAGTATGCGAAGAAGGCAAAATCATGAGCCAGATGCGGGCATAACCCAGACCTAACCCAGACCTAACCGGTGTTATCCTCTAAAATATTGATCGAAACCAGGTTTAATTGACTGCTTCAGTGTATTACAACATTACTACGTGATTCAAACACGGAAAGAACCCAGGATCTGGCCAACAAGTATGCGAAGAAGACAAAATCATGAGCCAGATGCGGGCATATCCCGTACCTAACCCAGACCTAACCGGTGTTATCCTCTGAAATATTGATCGAAACCAGGTTTAATTGATTGCTTCAGCGTGTTACCACATTCCTACGTGATTCAAACACGAAAAATACCCAGGATCTGGCCAACAAGTATGCGAAGAAGGCAAAATCATGAGCCAGATGCGGGCATATCCCGGACCTAACCCAGACCTAACCGGTGTTATCCTGTGAAATATTGATCGAAACCAGGTTTTATTGACTGCCTCAGTGTGGTACCACATTACTACGTGATTCAAACACGGAAAAAACCCAGGATCTGGCCAACAAGTTTGCGAAAAAGGCGAAAGTATAAGCCAGATGCGCGCATATCCCAGACCTAACCCAGACCTAACCGGTGTTATCCTCTGAAATATTGATCGAAACCAGGTTTAATTGACTACCTCAGTGTGTTACCACATTCCTACGTGATTCAAACTCGAAAAAAACCCAAGATCTGGCCAACAAGTATGCGAAGAAGGCAAAATCATGAGCCAGATGCGGGCATATCCCGGACCTAACCCAGACCTAACCGGTGCTATCCTCTGAAATATTGATCGAAACCAGGTTTAATTGACTGCTTCAGTGTGTTACCACATTCCTACGTGATTCAAACACGAAAAAAACCCAGGATCTGGACAACAAGTATGCGAAGAAGGCAAAATCATGAGCCAGATGCGGGTATAACCCAGACCTAAGCCAGACCTAACCGGTGTTATCCTCTAAAATACTGAGCGAAACGAGGTTTATTTGACTGCTTCAGTGTGTTACCACAATACTACGTGATTCAATCACGAAAAAAACCCAGGATCTGGCCAACAAGTATGCGAAGAAGGCAAAATCATGAGCCAGATGCGGGCATAACCCAGACCTAACCCAGACCTAACCGGTGTTATCCTCTAAAATATTGATCGAAACCAGGTTTAATTGACTGCTTCAGTGTATTACCACATTACTACGTGATTCAAACTCGGAAAAAACCCAGGATCTGGCCAACAAGTATGCGAAGAAGACAAAATCATGAGCCAGATGCGGGCATATCCCGTACCTAACCCAGAGCTAACCGGTGTTATCCTCTGAAATATTGATCGAAACCAGGTTTAATTGATTGCTTCAGTGTGTTACCACATTCCTACGTGATTCAAACACGAAAAATACCCAGGATCTGGCCAACAAGTATGCGAAGAAGGCAAAATCATGAGCCAGATGCGGGCATATCCCGGACCTAACCCAGACCTAACCGGTGTTATCCTGTGAAATATTGATCGAAACCAGGTTTTATTGACTGCCTCAGTGTGGTACCACATTACTACGTGATTCAAACACGGAAAAAACCCAGGATCTGGCCAACAAGTTTGCGAAGAAGGCAAAATCATGAGCCAGATGCGGGCATAACCCAGACCTAACCCAGACCTAACCGGTGTTATCCTCTAAAATATTGATCGAAACCAGGTTTAATTGACTGCTTCAGTGTATTACCACATTACTACGTGATTCAAACACGGAAAAAACCCAGGATCTGGCCAACAAGTATGCGAAGAAGGCAAAATCATGAGCCTGATGCGGGCATATCCCGCACCTAACCCAGACCTAACCGGTGTTATCCTCTGAAATATTGATCGAAACCAGGTTTAATTGACTGCTTCAGTGTGTTACCACATTCCTACGTGATTCAAACACGAAAAATACCCAGGATCTGGCCAACAAGTATGCGAAGAAGGCAAAATCATGAGCCAGATGCGGGCATAACCCAGACCTAACATAGACCTAACCGGTGTTATCGTCTAAAATATTGATCGAAACCAGGTTTAATTGACTGCTTCAGTGTATTACCACATTACAACGTGATTCAAACACGAAAAAAACCCAGGATCTGGCCAACTAGTATGCGAAGAAGGCAAAATCATGAGCCAGATGCGGGTATAACCCAGACCTAAGCCAGACGGAACCGGTGTTATCCTCTAAAATACTGAGCGAAACGAGGTTTAATTGCCTGCTTCAGTGTGTTACCACATTACTACGTGATTCAAACACGAAAAAAACCCAGGGTCTGGCCAACAAGTATGCGAAGAAGGCAAAATCATGAGCCAGATGCGGGCATAACCCAGACCTAACCCAGACCTAACCGGTGTTATCCTCTAAAATATTGATCGAAACCAGGCTTAGTTGACTGCTTCAGTGTGTTACCACATTACTACGTGATTCAAACACGGAAAAAACCCAGGATCTGGCCAACAAGTATGCGAAAAAGGCGAAAGTATATGCCAGATGCGCGCATATCCCAGACCTAACCCAGACCTAACCGGTGTTATCCTCTAAAATATTGATCGAAACCAGGTTTAGTTGACTACCACAGTGTGGTACCACATTACTACGTGATTCAAACACGGAAAAAACCCAGGATCTGGCCAAAATGTTTGCGAAAAAGGCGAAAGTATAAGCCAGATGCGCGCATATCCCAGACCTAACCCAGACCTAACCGGTGTCATCCTCTAAAATATTGATCGAAACCAGGTTTAATTGACTGCTTCAGTGTGTTACCACATTACTACGTGATTCAAACACGAAAAAATCCCGGGATCTGGCCAACAAGTATGCGAAGAAGGCAAAATCATGAGCCAGATGCGGGCATAACCCAGACCTAACCCAGACCTAACCGGTGTCATCCTCTAAAATATTGATCGAAACCAGGTTTAATTGACTGCTTCAGTGTGTTACCACATTACTACGTGATTCAAACACGGAAAAAACCCAGGATCTGGCCAACAAGTTTGCGAAAAAGGCGAAAGTATAAGCCAGATGCGCGCATATCCCAGACCTAACCCAGACCTAACCGGTGTTATCCTCTAAAATATTGATCGAAACCAGGCTTAGTTGACTGCTTCAGTGTGTTACCACATTACTACGTGATTCAAACACGGAAAAAACCCAGGATCTGGCCAACAAGTATGCGAAAAAGGCGAAAGTATATGCCAGATGCGCGCATATCCCAGACCTAACCCAGACCTAACCGGTGTTATCCTCTAAAATATTGATCGAAACCTGGTTTAATTGACTGCTTCAGTGTGTTACCACATTACTACGTGATTCAAACACGAAAAAGTCCCGGGATCTGGCCAACAAGTATGCGAAGAAGGCAAAATCATGAGCCAGATGCGGGCATAACCCAGACCTAACCCAGACCTAACCGGTGTCATCCTCTAAAATATTGATCGAAACTAGGTTTAATTGACTGCTTCAGTGTGTTACCACATTACTACGTGATTCAAACACGGAAAAAACCCAGGATCTGGCCAACAAGTATGCGAAAAAGGCGAAAGTATATGCCAGATGCGCGCATATCCCAGACCTAACCCAGACCTAACCGGTGTTATCCTCTAAAATATTGATCGAAACCAGGTTTAGTTGACTACCACAGTGTGGTACCACATTACTACGTGATTCAAACACGGAAAAAACCCAGGATCTGGCCAAAATGTTTGCGAAAAAGGCGAAAGTATAAGCCAGATGCGCGCATATCCCAGACCTAACCCAGACCTAACCGGTGTCATCCTCTAAAATATTGATCGAAACCAGGTTTAATTGACTGCTTCAGTGTGTTACCACATTACTACGTGATTCAAACACGAAAAAATCCCGGGATCTGGCCAACAAGTATGCGAAGAAGGCAAAATCATGAGCCAGATGCGGGCATAACCCAGACCTAACCCAGACCTAACCGGTGTCATCCTCTAAAATATTGATCGAAACCAGGTTTAATTGACTGCTTCAGTGTGTTACCACATTACTACGTGATTCAAACACGAAAAAAACCCGGGATCTGGCCAACAAGTATGCGAAGAAGGTAAAATCATGAGGCAGATGCGGGCATAACCCCAGACCTAACCGGTGTCATCCTCTAAAATATTGATCGAAACCAGGTTTAATTGACTGCTTCAGTGTGTTACCACATTACTACGTGATTCAAACACGAAAAAAACCCGGGATCTGGCCAACAAGTATGCGAAGAAGGCAAAATTATGAGCCAGATGCGGGCATAACCCAGACCTAACCCAGACCTAACCGGTGTTATCCTCTAATATAATGATCGAAACCAGGCTTAGTTGACTGCTTCAGTGTGTCACCACATTACTACGTGATTCAAACACGGAAAAAACCCAGGATCTGGCCAACAAGTTTGCGAAAAAGGCGAAAGTATAAGCCAGATGCGCGCATATCCCAGACCTAACCCAGACCTAACCGGTGTTATCCTCTAAAATATTGATCGAAACCTGGTTTAATTGACTGCTTCAGTGTGTTACCTCATTACTACGTGATTCAAACACGAAAAAATCCGAGGATCTGGCCAACAAGTATGCGAAGAAGGCAAAATCATGAGCCAGATGCGGGCATAACTCAGACCTAACCCAGACCTAACCGGTGTTATCCTCTAAAATACTGTCCGAATCCAGGTTTAATTCACTGCCTCAGTGTGGTACAACATTACTACGTGATTCAAACACGGAAAAAACCCAGGATCTGGCCAACAAGTTTGCGAAAATGGGGAAATCATGAGCCAGATGCGTGCATTTCCCGGAACTAACCCAGACCTAAACGGTGTTATCGTCTGAAGTATTGATCGAAACCAGGTTTAATTGACTACCTCAGTGTGTTACCACATTCCTACGTGATTCAAACACGGAAAAAACCCAGGATCTGGCCAACAGGTTTGCGAAAATGGCGAAATCATGAGCGAGATGCGTGCATTTCCCGGACCTAACCCAGACCTAACCGGTGTTATCCTCTGAAATATTGATCGAAACCAGGTTTAATTGACTGCTTCAGTGTGTTACCACATTCCTACGTGATTCAAACACGAAAAAAACCCAGGATCTGGACAACAAGTATGCGAAGAAGGCAAATTCATGAGCCAGATGCGGGTATAACCCAGACCTAAGCCAGACATAACCGGTGTTATCCTCTAAAATACTGAGCGAAACGAGGTTTAATTGACTGCTTCAGTGTGTTACCACATTACTACGTGATTCAAACACGGAAAAAACCCAGGATCTGGCCAACAAGTATGCGAAGAAGGCAAAATCATGAGCCAGATGCGTGCATTTCCCGGACCTAACCCAGACCTAACCGGTGTTATCCTCTGAAATATTGATCGAAACCAGGTTTAATTGACTGCTTCAGTGTGTTACCACATTACTACGTGATTCAAACACGAAAAAAACCCAGGATCTGGCCAACAAGTATGCGAAGAAGGCAATATCATGAGCCAGATGCGGGCATAACCCAGACCTAACCCAGACCTAACCGGTGTTATCCTCTAAAATATTGATCGAAACCAGGTTTAATTGACAGTTTCAGTGTGTTACCACATTACTACGTGATTCAAACGCGAGAAAAACCCAGGATCTGGCCAACAAGTATGCGAAGAAGGCAAAATCATGAGCCAGATGCGGGCATAACCCAGACCTAACCGGTGTCATCCTCTAAAATATTGATCGAAACCAGGTTTAATTGACTGCTTCAGTGTGTTACCACATTACTACGTGATTCAAACACGAAAAAATCCCGGGATCTGGCCAACAAGTTTGCGAAAAAGGCGAAAGTATAAGCCAGATGCGCGCATATCCCAGACCTAACCCAGACCTAACCGGTGTTATCCTCTAAAATATTGATCGAAACCAGGCTTAGTTGACTGCTTCAGTGTGTTACCACATTACTACGTGATTCAAACACGGAAAAAACCCAGGATCTGGCCAACAAGTATGCGAAAAAGGCGAAAGTATATGCCAGATGCGCGCATATCCCAGACCTAACCCAGACCTAACCGGTGTTATCCTCTAAAATATTGATCGAAACCTGGTTTAATTGACTGCTTCAGTGTGTTACCACATTACTACGTGATTCAAACACGAAAAAGTCCCGGGATCTGGCCAACAAGTATGCGAAGAAGGCAAAATCATGAGCCAGATGCGGGCATAACCCAGACCTAACCCAGACCTAACCGGTGTCATCCTCTAAAATATTGATCGAAACTAGGTTTAATTGACTGCTTCAGTGTGTTACCACATTACTACGTGATTCAAACACGGAAAAAACCCAGGATCTGGCCAACAAGTATGCGAAAAAGGCGAAAGTATATGCCAGATGCGCGCATATCCCAGACCTAACCCAGACCTAACCGGTGTTATCCTCTAAAATATTGATCGAAACCAGGTTTAGTTGACTACCACAGTGTGGTACCACATTACTACGTGATTCAAACACGGAAAAAACCCAGGATCTGGCCAAAATGTTTGCGAAAAAGGCGAAAGTATAAGCCAGATGCGCGCATATCCCAGACCTAACCCAGACCTAACCGGTGTCATCCTCTAAAATATTGATCGAAACCAGGTTTAATTGACTGCTTCAGTGTGTTACCACATTACTACGTGATTCAAACACGAAAAAATCCCGGGATCTGGCCAACAAGTATGCGAAGAAGGCAAAATCATGAGCCAGATGCGGGCATAACCCAGACCTAACCCAGACCTAACCGGTGTCATCCTCTAAAATATTGATCGAAACCAGGTTTAATTGACTGCTTCAGTGTGTTACCACATTACTACGTGATTCAAACACGAAAAAAACCCGGGATCTGGCCAACAAGTATGCGAAGAAGGTAAAATCATGAGGCAGATGCGGGCATAACCCCAGACCTAACCGGTGTCATCCTCTAAAATATTGATCGAAACCAGGTTTAATTGACTGCTTCAGTGTGTTACCACATTACTACGTGATTCAAACACGAAAAAAACCCGGGATCTGGCCAACAAGTATGCGAAGAAGGCAAAATTATGAGCCAGATGCGGGCATAACCCAGACCTAACCCAGACCTAACCGGTGTTATCCTCTAATATAATGATCGAAACCAGGCTTAGTTGACTGCTTCAGTGTGTCACCACATTACTACGTGATTCAAACACGGAAAAAACCCAGGATCTGGCCAACAAGTTTGCGAAAAAGGCGAAAGTATAAGCCAGATGCGCGCATATCCCAGACCTAACCCAGACCTAACCGGTGTTATCCTCTAAAATATTGATCGAAACCTGGTTTAATTGACTGCTTCAGTGTGTTACCTCATTACTACGTGATTCAAACACGAAAAAATCCGAGGATCTGGCCAACAAGTATGCGAAGAAGGCAAAATCATGAGCCAGATGCGGGCATAACTCAGACCTAACCCAGACCTAACCGGTGTTATCCTCTAAAATACTGTCCGAATCCAGGTTTAATTCACTGCCTCAGTGTGGTACAACATTACTACGTGATTCAAACACGGAAAAAACCCAGGATCTGGCCAACAAGTTTGCGAAAATGGGGAAATCATGAGCCAGATGCGTGCATTTCCCGGAACTAACCCAGACCTAAACGGTGTTATCGTCTGAAGTATTGATCGAAACCAGGTTTAATTGACTACCTCAGTGTGTTACCACATTCCTACGTGATTCAAACACGGAAAAAACCCAGGATCTGGCCAACAGGTTTGCGAAAATGGCGAAATCATGAGCGAGATGCGTGCATTTCCCGGACCTAACCCAGACCTAACCGGTGTTATCCTCTGAAATATTGATCGAAACCAGGTTTAATTGACTGCTTCAGTGTGTTACCACATTCCTACGTGATTCAAACACGAAAAAAACCCAGGATCTGGACAACAAGTATGCGAAGAAGGCAAATTCATGAGCCAGATGCGGGTATAACCCAGACCTAAGCCAGACATAACCGGTGTTATCCTCTAAAATACTGAGCGAAACGAGGTTTAATTGACTGCTTCAGTGTGTTACCACATTACTACGTGATTCAAACACGGAAAAAACCCAGGATCTGGCCAACAAGTATGCGAAGAAGGCAAAATCATGAGCCAGATGCGTGCATTTCCCGGACCTAACCCAGACCTAACCGGTGTTATCCTCTGAAATATTGATCGAAACCAGGTTTAATTGACTGCTTCAGTGTGTTACCACATTACTACGTGATTCAAACACGAAAAAAACCCAGGATCTGGCCAACAAGTATGCGAAGAAGGCAATATCATGAGCCAGATGCGGGCATAACCCAGACCTAACCCAGACCTAACCGGTGTTATCCTCTAAAATATTGATCGAAACCAGGTTTAATTGACAGTTTCAGTGTGTTACCACATTACTACGTGATTCAAACGCGAGAAAAACCCAGGATCTGGCCAACAAGTATGCGAAGAAGGCAAAATCATGAGCCAGATGCGGGCATAACCCAGACCTAACCCAGACCTAACCGGTGTCATCCTCTAAAATATTGATCGAAACCAGGTTTAATTGACTGCTTCAGTGTGTTACCACATTACTACGTGATTCAAACACGAAAAAATCCCGGGATCTGGCCAACAAGTATGCGAAGAAGGCAAAATCATGAGCCAGATGCGGGCATAACCCAGACCTAACCCAGACCTAACCGGTGTCATCCTCTAAAATATTGATCGAAACCAGGTTTAATTGACTGCTTCAGTGTGTTACCACATTACTACGTGATTCAAACACGAAAAAAACCCGGGATCTGGCCAACAAGTATGCGAAGAAGGCAAAATCATGAGCCAGATGCGGGCATAACCCAGACCTAACCCAGACCTAACCGGTGTTATCCTCTAAAATAATGATCGAAACCAGGTTTAATTGACTCCTTCAGTGTGTTACCACATTACTACGTGATTCAAACACGAAAAAAACCCAGGATCTGGCCAACAAGTATGCGAAGAAGGCAAAATCATGAGCCAGATGCGGGCATAACCCAGACCTAACCCAGACCTAACCGGTGTTATTCTCTAAAATATTGATCGAAACCAGGTTTAATTGACTGCTTCAGTGTGTTACCACATTACTACGTGATTCAAACACGAAGAAAATCCAGGATCTGGCCAACAATTATGCGAAGAAGGCAAAATCATGAGCCAGATGCGGGCATAACCCAGACCTAACCCAGACCTAACCGGTGTCATCCCCTAAAATATTGATCGAAACCAGGTTTAATTGACTGCCTCAGTGTGGTACCACATTACTACGTGATTCAAACACGGAAAAAACCCAGGATCTGGCCAACAAGTTTGCGAAAAAGGCGAAAGTATAAGCCAGATGCGCGCATATCCCAGACCTAACCCAGACCTAACCGGTGTTATCCTCTAAAATATTGATCGAAACCAGGCTTAGTTGACTGCTTCAGTGTGTTACCACATTACTACGTGATTCAAACACGAAAAAAACCCAGGATCTGGCCAACAAGTATGCGAAGAAGGCAAAATCATGAGCCAGATGCGGGCATATCCCGGACCTAACCCAGACCTAACCGGTGTTATCCTGTGAAATATTGATCGAAACCAGGTTTAATTGACTGCCTCAGTGTGGTACAACATTACTACGTGATTCAAACACGGAAAAAACCCAGGATCAGGCCAACAAGTTTGCGAAAAAGGCGAAAGTATAAGCCAGATGCGCGCATATCCCAGACCTAACCCAGACCTAACCGGTGTTATCCTCTAAAATATTGATCGAAACCTGGTTTAATTGACTGCTTCAGTGTGTTACCACATTACTACGTGATTCAAACACGAAAAAATCCGAGGATCTGGCCAACAAGTATGCGAAGAAGGCAAAATCATGAGCCAGATGCGGGCATAACCCAGACCTAACCCAGACCTAACCGGTGCTATCCTCTAAAATACTGTCCGAATCCAGGTTTAATTCACTGCCTCAGTGTGGTACAACATAACTACGTGATTCAAACACGAAAAATACCCAGGATCTGGCCAACAAGTATGCGAAGAAGGCAAAATCATGAGCCAGATGCGGGCATAACCCAGACCTAACCTAGACCTAACCGGTGTTATCCTCTAAAATATTGATCGAAACCAGGTTTAATTGACTGCTTCAGTGTATTACCACATTACAACGTGATTCAAACACGAAAAAAACCCAGGATCTGGCCAACAAGTATGCGAAGAAGGCAAAATCGTGAGCCAGATGCGGGTATAACCCAGACCTAAGCCAGACGTAACCGGTGTTATCCTCTAAAATACTGAGCGAAACGAGGTTTAATTGACTGCTTCAGTGTGTTACCACATTACTACGTGATTCAAACACGAAAAAAACCCAGGATCTGGCCAACAAGTATGCGAAGAAGGCAAAATCATGAGCCAGATGCGGGCATAACCCAGACCTAACCCAGACCTAACCAGTGTTATCCTCTAAAATATTGATCGAAACCAGGCTTAGTTGACTGCTTCAGTGTGTTACCACATTACTACGTGATTCAAACACGGAAAAAACCCAGGATCTGGCCAACAAGTATGCGAAAAAGGCGAAAGTATATGCCAGATGCGCGCATATCCCAGACCTAACCCAGACCTAACCGGTGTTATCCTCTAAAATATTGATCGAAACCAGGTTTAGTTGACTACCACAGTGTGGTACCACATTACTACGTGATTCAAACACGGAAAAATCCCAGGATCTGGCCAAAATGTTTGCGAAAAAGGCGAAAGTTTAAGCCAGATGCGCGCATATCCCAGACCTAACCCAGACCTAACCGGTGTCATCCTCTAAAATATTGATCGAAACCAGGTTTAATTGACTGCTTCAGTGTGTTACCACATTACTACGTGATTCAAACACGAAAAAAACCCGGGATCTGGCCAACAAGTATGCGAAGAAGGTAAAATCATGAGCCAGATGCGGGCATAACCCAGACCTAACCCAGACCTAACCGGTGTTATCCTCTAAAATAATGATCGAAACCAGGTTTAATTGACTCCTTCAGTGTGTTACCACATTACTACGTGATTCAAACACGAAAAAAACCCAGGATCTGGCCAACAAGTATGCGAAGAAGGCAAAATCATGAGCCAGATGCGGGCATAACCCAGACCTAACCCAGACCTAACCGGTGTTATCCTCTAAAATATTGATCGAAACCAGGTTTAATTGACTGCTTCAGTGTATTACCACATTACTACGTGATTCAAACACGAAAAAAACCCAGGATCTGGCCAACAAGTATGCGAAGAAGGCAAAATCATGAGCCAGATGCGGGCATATCCCGGACCTAACCCAGACCTAACCGGTGTTATCCTGTGAAATATTGATCGAAACCAGGTTTAATTGACTGCCTCAGTGTGGTACCACATTACTACGTGATTCAAACACGGAAAAAACCCAGGATCAGGCCAACAAGTTTGCGAAAAAGGCGAAAGTATAAGCCAGATGCGCGCATATCCCAGACCTAACCCAGACCTAACCGGTGTTATCCTCTAAAATATTGATCGAAACCTGGTTTAATTGACTGCTTCAGTGTGTTACCACATTACTACGTGATTCAAACACGAAAAAATCCGAGGATCTGGCCAACAAGTATGCGAAGAAGGCAAAATCATGAGCCAGATGCGGGCATAACCCAGACCTAACCCAGACCTAACCGGTGTTATCCTCTAAAATACTGTCCGAATCCAGGTTTAATTCACTGCCTCAGTGTGGTACAACATTACTACGTGATTCAAACACGGAAAAAACCCAGGATCTGGCCAACAAGTTTGCGAAAATGGCGAAATCATGAGCCAGATGCGTGCATTTCCCGGAACTAACCCAGACCTAAACGGTGTTATCGTCTGAAGTATTGATCGAAACCAGGTTTAATTGACTACCTCAGTGTGTTACCACATTCCTACGTGATTCAAACACGGAAAAAACCCAGGATCTGGCCAACAAGTTTGCGAAAATGGCGAAATCATGAGCCAGATGCGTGCATTTCCCGGACCTAACCCAGACCTAACCGGTGTTATCCTCTAAAATACTGTCCGAATCCAGGTTTAATTCACTGCCTCAGTGTGGTACAACATTACTACGTGATTCAAACACGGAAAAAACCCAGGATCTGGCCAACAAGTTTGCGAAAATGGCGAAATCATGAGCCAGATGCGTGCATTTCCCGGAACTAACCCAGACGTAAACGGTGTTATCGTCTGAAGTATTGATCGAAACCAGGTTTAATTGACTACCTCAGTGTGTTACCACATTCCTACGTGATTCAAACACGGAAAAAACCCAGGATCTGGCCAACAAGTTTGCGAAAATGGCGAAATCATGAGCCAGATGCGTGCATTTCCCGGACCTAACCCAGACCTAACCGGTGTTATCCTCTGAAATATTGATCGAAACCAGGTTTAATTGACTGCTTCAGTGTGTTACCACATTCCTACGTGATTCAAACACGAAAAAAACCCAGGATCTGGACAACAAGTATGCGAAGAAGGCAAAATCATGAGCCAGATGCGGGTATAACCCAGACCTAAGCCAGACATAACCGGTGTTATCCTCTAAAATACTGAGCGAAACGAGGTTTAATTGACTGCTTCAGTGTGTTACCACATTACTACGTGTTTCAAACACGGAAAAAACCCAGGATCTGGCCAACAAGTATGCGAAGAAGGCAAAATCATGAGCCAGATGCGTGCATTTCCCGGACCTGACCCAGACCTAACCGGTGTTATCCTCTGAAATATTGATCGAAACCAGGTTTAATTGACTGCTTCAGTGTGTTACCACATTACTACGTGATTCAAACACGAAAAAAACCCAGGATCTGGCCAACAAGTATGCGAAGAAGGCAATATCATGAGCCAGATGCGGGCATAACCCAGACCTAACCCAGACCTAACCGGTGTTATCCTCTAAAATATTGATCGAAACCAGGTTTAATTGACAGCTTCAGTGTGTTACCACATTACTACGAGATTCAAACACGAGAAAAACCCAGGATCTGGCCAACAAGTATGCGAAGAAGGCAAAATCATGAGCCAGATGCGGGCATAACCCAGACCTAACCCTGACCTAACCGGTGTTATCCTCTAAAATACTGTCCGAATCCAGGTTTAATTGACTGCCTCAGTGTGGTACAACATTACTACGTGATTCAAACACGGAAAAAACCCAGGATCTGGCCAACAAGTTTGCGAAAATGGCGAAATCATGAGCCAGATGCGTGTATTTCCCGGACCTAACCCAGACCTAACCGGTGTTATCCTCTGAAATATTGATCGAAACCAGGTTTAGTTGACTACCACAGTGTGGTACCACATTACTACGTGATTCAAACACGGAAAAAACCCAGGATCTGGCCAAAAAGTTTGCGAAAAAGGCGAAAGTATAAGCCAGATGCGCGCATATCCCAGACCTAACCCAGACCTAACCGGTGTCATCCTCTAAAATATTGATCGAAACCAGGTTTAATTGACTGCTTCAGTGTGCTACCACATTACTACGTGATTCAAACACGAAAAAATCCCGGGATCTGGCCAACAAGTATGCGAAGAAGGCAAAATCATGAGCCAGATGCGGGCATAACCCAGACCTAACCCAGACCTAACCGGTGTCATCCTCTAAAATATTGATCGAAACCAGGTTTAATTGACTGCTTCAGTGTGTTACCACATTACTACGTGATTCAAACACGAAAAAAACCCGGGATCTGGCCAACAAGTATGCGAAGAAGGCAAAATCATGAGCCATATGCGGGCATAACCCAGACCTAACCCAGACCTAACCGGTGTTATCCTCTGAAATATTGATCGAAACCAGGTTTAATTGACTGCCTCAGTGTGGTACCACATTACTACGTGATTCAAACACGGAAAAAACCCAGGATCTGGCCAACAAGTTTGCGAAAAAGGCGAAAGTATAAGCCAGATGCGCGCATATCCCAGACCTAACCCAGACATAACCGGTGTTATCCTCTAAAATACTGAGCGAAACGAGGTTTATTTGACTGCTTCAGTGTGTTACCACAATACTACGTGATTCAATCACGAAAAAAACCCAGGATCTGGCCAACAAGTATGCGAAGAAGGCAAAATCATGAGCCAGATGCGGGCATAACCCAGACCTAACCCAGACCTAACCGGTGTTATCCTCTAAAATATTGATCGAAACCAGGTTTAATTGACTGCTTCAGTGTATTACCACATTACTACGTGATTCAAACTCGGAAAAAACCCAGGATCTGGCCAACAAGTATGCGAAGAAGACAAAATCATGAGCCAGATGCGGGCATATCCCGTACCTAACCCAGAGCTAACCGGTGTTATCCTCTGAAATATTGATCGAAACCAGGTTTAATTGATTGCTTCAGTGTGTTACCACATTCCTACGTGATTCAAACACGAAAAATACCCAGGATCTGGCCAACAAGTATGCGAAGAAGGCAAAATCATGAGCCAGATGCGGGCATATCCCGGACCTAACCCAGACCTAACCGGTGTTATCCTGTGAAATATTGATCGAAACCAGGTTTTATTGACTGCCTCAGTGTGGTACCACATTACTACGTGATTCAAACACGGAAAAAACCCAGGATCTGGCCAACAAGTTTGCGAAGAAGGCAAAATCATGAGCCAGATGCGGGCATAACCCAGACCTAACCCAGACCTAACCGGTGTTATCCTCTAAAATATTGATCGAAACCAGGTTTAATTGACTGCTTCAGTGTATTACCACATTACTACGTGATTCAAACACGGAAAAAACCCAGGATCTGGCCAACAAGTATGCGAAGAAGGCAAAATCATGAGCCTGATGCGGGCATATCCCGCACCTAACCCAGACCTAACCGGTGTTATCCTCTGAAATATTCATCGAAACCAGGTTTAATTGACTGCTTCAGTGTGTTACCACATTCCTACGTGATTCAAACACGAAAAATACCCAGGATCTGGCCAACAAGTATGCGAAGAAGGCAAAATCATGAGCCAGATGCGGGCATAACCCAGACCTAACCTAGACCTAACCGGTGTTATCGTCTAAAATATTGATCGAAACCAGGTTTAATTGACTGCTTCAGTGTATTACCACATTACAACGTGATTCAAACACGAAAAAAACCCAGGATCTGGCCAACTAGTATGCGAAGAAGGCAAAATCATGAGCCAGATGCGGGTATAACCCAGACCTAAGCCAGACGTAACCGGTGTTATCCTCTAAAATACTGAGCGAAACGAGGTTTAATTGCCTGCTTCAGTGTGTTACCACATTACTACGTGATTCAAACACGAAAAAAACCCAGGGTCTGGCCAACAAGTATGCGAAGAAGGCAAAATCATGAGCCAGATGCGGGCATAACCCAGACCTAACCCAGACCTAACCGGTGTTATCCTCTAAAATATTGATCGAAACCAGGCTTAGTTGACTGCTTCAGTGTGTTACCACATTACTACGTGATTCAAACACGGAAAAAACCCAGGATCTGGCCAACAAGTATGCGAAAAAGGCGAAAGTATATGCCAGATGCGCGCATATCCCAGACCTAACCCAGACCTAACCGGTGTTATCCTCTAAAATATTGATCGAAACCAGGTTTAGTTGACTACCACAGTGTGGTACCACATTACTACGTGATTCAAACACGGAAAAAACCCAGGATCTGGCCAAAATGTTTGCGAAAAAGGCGAAAGTATAAGCCAGATGCGCGCATATCCCAGACCTAACCCAGACCTAACCGGTGTCATCCTCTAAAATATTGATCGAAACCAGGTTTAATTGACTGCTTCAGTGTGTTACCACATTACTACGTGATTCAAACACGAAAAAATCCCGGGATCTGGCCAACAAGTATGCGAAGAAGGCAAAATCATGAGCCAGATGCGGGCATAACCCAGACCTAACCCAGACCTAACCGGTGTCATCCTCTAAAATATTGATCGAAACCAGGTTTAATTGACTGCTTCAGTGTGTTACCACATTACTACGTGATTCAAACACGGAAAAAACCCAGGATCTGGCCAACAAGTTTGCGAAAAAGGCGAAAGTATAAGCCAGATGCGCGCATATCCCAGACCTAACCCAGACCTAACCGGTGTTATCCTCTAAAATATTGATCGAAACCAGGCTTAGTTGACTGCTTCAGTGTGTTACCACATTACTACGTGATTCAAACACGGAAAAAACCCAGGATCTGGCCAACAAGTATGCGAAAAAGGCGAAAGTATATGCCAGATGCGCGCATATCCCAGACCTAACCCAGACCTAACCGGTGTTATCCTCTAAAATATTGATCGAAACCTGGTTTAATTGACTGCTTCAGTGTGTTACCACATTACTACGTGATTCAAACACGAAAAAGTCCCGGGATCTGGCCAACAAGTATGCGAAGAAGGCAAAATCATGAGCCAGATGCGGGCATAACCCAGACCTAACCCAGACCTAACCGGTGTCATCCTCTAAAATATTGATCGAAACTAGGTTTAATTGACTGCTTCAGTGTGTTACCACATTACTACGTGATTCAAACACGGAAAAAACCCAGGATCTGGCCAACAAGTATGCGAAAAAGGCGAAAGTATATGCCAGATGCGCGCATATCCCAGACCTAACCCAGACCTAACCGGTGTTATCCTCTAAAATATTGATCGAAACCAGGTTTAGTTGACTACCACAGTGTGGTACCACATTACTACGTGATTCAAACACGGAAAAAACCCAGGATCTGGCCAAAATGTTTGCGAAAAAGGCGAAAGTATAAGCCAGATGCGCGCATATCCCAGACCTAACCCAGACCTAACCGGTGTCATCCTCTAAAATATTGATCGAAACCAGGTTTAATTGACTGCTTCAGTGTGTTACCACATTACTACGTGATTCAAACACGAAAAAATCCCGGGATCTGGCCAACAAGTATGCGAAGAAGGCAAAATCATGAGCCAGATGCGGGCATAACCCAGACCTAACCCAGACCTAACCGGTGTCATCCTCTAAAATATTGATCGAAACCAGGTTTAATTGACTGCTTCAGTGTGTTACCACATTACTACGTGATTCAAACACGAAAAAAACCCGGGATCTGGCCAACAAGTATGCGAAGAAGGTAAAATCATGAGGCAGATGCGGGCATAACCCCAGACCTAACCGGTGTCATCCTCTAAAATATTGATCGAAACCAGGTTTAATTGACTGCTTCAGTGTGTTACCACATTACTACGTGATTCAAACACGAAAAAAACCCGGGATCTGGCCAACAAGTATGCGAAGAAGGCAAAATTATGAGCCAGATGCGGGCATAACCCAGACCTAACCCAGACCTAACCGGTGTTATCCTCTAATATAATGATCGAAACCAGGCTTAGTTGACTGCTTCAGTGTGTCACCACATTACTACGTGATTCAAACACGGAAAAAACCCAGGATCTGGCCAACAAGTTTGCGAAAAAGGCGAAAGTATAAGCCAGATGCGCGCATATCCCAGACCTAACCCAGACCTAACCGGTGTTATCCTCTAAAATATTGATCGAAACCTGGTTTAATTGACTGCTTCAGTGTGTTACCTCATTACTACGTGATTCAAACACGAAAAAATCCGAGGATCTGGCCAACAAGTATGCGAAGAAGGCAAAATCATGAGCCAGATGCGGGCATAACTCAGACCTAACCCAGACCTAACCGGTGTTATCCTCTAAAATACTGTCCGAATCCAGGTTTAATTCACTGCCTCAGTGTGGTACAACATTACTACGTGATTCAAACACGGAAAAAACCCAGGATCTGGCCAACAAGTTTGCGAAAATGGGGAAATCATGAGCCAGATGCGTGCATTTCCCGGAACTAACCCAGACCTAAACGGTGTTATCGTCTGAAGTATTGATCGAAACCAGGTTTAATTGACTACCTCAGTGTGTTACCACATTCCTACGTGATTCAAACACGGAAAAAACCCAGGATCTGGCCAACAGGTTTGCGAAAATGGCGAAATCATGAGCGAGATGCGTGCATTTCCCGGACCTAACCCAGACCTAACCGGTGTTATCCTCTGAAATATTGATCGAAACCAGGTTTAATTGACTGCTTCAGTGTGTTACCACATTCCTACGTGATTCAAACACGAAAAAAACCCAGGATCTGGACAACAAGTATGCGAAGAAGGCAAATTCATGAGCCAGATGCGGGTATAACCCAGACCTAAGCCAGACATAACCGGTGTTATCCTCTAAAATACTGAGCGAAACGAGGTTTAATTGACTGCTTCAGTGTGTTACCACATTACTACGTGATTCAAACACGGAAAAAACCCAGGATCTGGCCAACAAGTATGCGAAGAAGGCAAAATCATGAGCCAGATGCGTGCATTTCCCGGACCTAACCCAGACCTAACCGGTGTTATCCTCTGAAATATTGATCGAAACCAGGTTTAATTGACTGCTTCAGTGTGTTACCACATTACTACGTGATTCAAACACGAAAAAAACCCAGGATCTGGCCAACAAGTATGCGAAGAAGGCAATATCATGAGCCAGATGCGGGCATAGCCCAGACCTAACCCAGACCTAACCGGTGTTATCCTCTAAAATATTGATCGAAACCAGGGTTAATTGACAGTTTCAGTGTGTTACCACATTACTACGTGATTCAAACGCGAGAAAAACCCAGGATCTGGCCAACAAGTATGCGAAGAAGGCAAAATCATGAGCCAGATGCGGGCATAACCCAGACCTAACCCAGACCTAACCGGTGTCATCCTCTAAAATATTGATCGAAACCAGGTTTAATTGACTGCTTCAGTGTGTTACCACATTACTACGTGATTCAAACACGAAAAAATCCCGGGATCTGGCCAACAAGTATGCGAAGAAGGCAAAATCATGAGCCAGATGCGGGCATAACCCAGACCTAACCCAGACCTAACCGGTGTCATCCTCTAAAATATTGATCGAAACCAGGTTTAATTGACTGCTTCAGTGTGTTACCACATTACTACGTGATTCAAACACGAAAAAAACCCGGGATCTGGCCAACAAGTATGCGAAGAAGGCAAAATCATGAGCCAGATGCGGGCATAACCCAGACCTAACCCAGACCTAACCGGTGTTATCCTCTAAAATAATGATCGAAACCAGGTTTAATTGACTCCTTCAGTGTGTTACCACATTACTACGTGATTCAAACACGAAAAAAACCCAGGATCTGGCCAACAAGTATGCGAAGAAGGCAAAATCATGAGCCAGATGCGGGCATAACCCAGACCTAACCCAGACCTAACCGGTGTTATTCTCTAAAATATTGATCGAAACCAGGTTTAATTGACTGCTTCAGTGTGTTACCACATTACTACGTGATTCAAACACGAAGAAAATCCAGGATCTGGCCAACAATTATGCGAAGAAGGCAAAATCATGAGCCAGATGCGGGCATAACCCAGACCTAACCCAGACCTAACCGGTGTCATCCCCTAAAATATTGATCGAAACCAGGTTTAATTGACTGCCTCAGTGTGGTACCACATTACTACGTGATTCAAACACGGAAAAAACCCAGGATCTGGCCAACAAGTTTGCGAAAAAGGCGAAAGTATAAGCCAGATGCGCGCATATCCCAGACCTAACCCAGACCTAACCGGTGTTATCCTCTAAAATATTGATCGAAACCAGGCTTAGTTGACTGCTTCAGTGTGTTACCACATTACTACGTGATTCAAACACGAAAAAAACCCAGGATCTGGCCAACAAGTATGCGAAGAAGGCAAAATCATGAGCCAGATGCGGGCATATCCCGGACCTAACCCAGACCTAACCGGTGTTATCCTGTGAAATATTGATCGAAACCAGGTTTAATTGACTGCCTCAGTGTGGTACAACATTACTACGTGATTCAAACACGGAAAAAACCCAGGATCAGGCCAACAAGTTTGCGAAAAAGGCGAAAGTATAAGCCAGATGCGCGCATATCCCAGACCTAACCCAGACCTAACCGGTGTTATCCTCTAAAATATTGATCGAAACCTGGTTTAATTGACTGCTTCAGTGTGTTACCACATTACTACGTGATTCAAACACGAAAAAATCCGAGGATCTGGCCAACAAGTATGCGAAGAAGGCAAAATCATGAGCCAGATGCGGGCATAACCCAGACCTAACCCAGACCTAACCGGTGCTATCCTCTAAAATACTGTCCGAATCCAGGTTTAATTCACTGCCTCAGTGTGGTACAACATAACTACGTGATTCAAACACGAAAAATACCCAGGATCTGGCCAACAAGTATGCGAAGAAGGCAAAATCATGAGCCAGATGCGGGCATAACCCAGACCTAACCTAGACCTAACCGGTGTTATCCTCTAAAATATTGATCGAAACCAGGTTTAATTGACTGCTTCAGTGTATTACCACATTACAACGTGATTCAAACACGAAAAAAACCCAGGATCTGGCCAACAAGTATGCGAAGAAGGCAAAATCGTGAGCCAGATGCGGGTATAACCCAGACCTAAGCCAGACGTAACCGGTGTTATCCTCTAAAATACTGAGCGAAACGAGGTTTAATTGACTGCTTCAGTGTGTTACCACATTACTACGTGATTCAAACACGAAAAAAACCCAGGATCTGGCCAACAAGTATGCGAAGAAGGCAAAATCATGAGCCAGATGCGGGCATAACCCAGACCTAACCCAGACCTAACCAGTGTTATCCTCTAAAATATTGATCGAAACCAGGCTTAGTTGACTGCTTCAGTGTGTTACCACATTACTACGTGATTCAAACACGGAAAAAACCCAGGATCTGGCCAACAAGTATGCGAAAAAGGCGAAAGTATATGCCAGATGCGCGCATATCCCAGACCTAACCCAGACCTAACCGGTGTTATCCTCTAAAATATTGATCGAAACCAGGTTTAGTTGACTACCACAGTGTGGTACCACATTACTACGTGATTCAAACACGGAAAAATCCCAGGATCTGGCCAAAATGTTTGCGAAAAAGGCGAAAGTTTAAGCCAGATGCGCGCATATCCCAGACCTAACCCAGACCTAACCGGTGTCATCCTCTAAAATATTGATCGAAACCAGGTTTAATTGACTGCTTCAGTGTGTTACCACATTACTACGTGATTCAAACACGAAAAAAACCCGGGATCTGGCCAACAAGTATGCGAAGAAGGTAAAATCATGAGCCAGATGCGGGCATAACCCAGACCTAACCCAGACCTAACCGGTGTTATCCTCTAAAATAATGATCGAAACCAGGTTTAATTGACTCCTTCAGTGTGTTACCACATTACTACGTGATTCAAACACGAAAAAAACCCAGGATCTGGCCAACAAGTATGCGAAGAAGGCAAAATCATGAGCCAGATGCGGGCATAACCCAGACCTAACCCAGACCTAACCGGTGTTATCCTCTAAAATATTGATCGAAACCAGGTTTAATTGACTGCTTCAGTGTATTACCACATTACTACGTGATTCAAACACGAAAAAAACCCAGGATCTGGCCAACAAGTATGCGAAGAAGGCAAAATCATGAGCCAGATGCGGGCATATCCCGGACCTAACCCAGACCTAACCGGTGTTATCCTGTGAAATATTGATCGAAACCAGGTTTAATTGACTGCCTCAGTGTGGTACCACATTACTACGTGATTCAAACACGGAAAAAACCCAGGATCAGGCCAACAAGTTTGCGAAAAAGGCGAAAGTATAAGCCAGATGCGCGCATATCCCAGACCTAACCCAGACCTAACCGGTGTTATCCTCTAAAATATTGATCGAAACCTGGTTTAATTGACTGCTTCAGTGTGTTACCACATTACTACGTGATTCAAACACGAAAAAATCCGAGGATCTGGCCAACAAGTATGCGAAGAAGGCAAAATCATGAGCCAGATGCGGGCATAACCCAGACCTAACCCAGACCTAACCGGTGTTATCCTCTAAAATACTGTCCGAATCCAGGTTTAATTCACTGCCTCAGTGTGGTACAACATTACTACGTGATTCAAACACGGAAAAAACCCAGGATCTGGCCAACAAGTTTGCGAAAATGGCGAAATCATGAGCCAGATGCGTGCATTTCCCGGAACTAACCCAGACCTAAACGGTGTTATCGTCTGAAGTATTGATCGAAACCAGGTTTAATTGACTACCTCAGTGTGTTACCACATTCCTACGTGATTCAAACACGGAAAAAACCCAGGATCTGGCCAACAAGTTTGCGAAAATGGCGAAATCATGAGCCAGATGCGTGCATTTCCCGGACCTAACCCAGACCTAACCGGTGTTATCCTCTAAAATACTGTCCGAATCCAGGTTTAATTCACTGCCTCAGTGTGGTACAACATTACTACGTGATTCAAACACGGAAAAAACCCAGGATCTGGCCAACAAGTTTGCGAAAATGGCGAAATCATGAGCCAGATGCGTGCATTTCCCGGAACTAACCCAGACGTAAACGGTGTTATCGTCTGAAGTATTGATCGAAACCAGGTTTAATTGACTACCTCAGTGTGTTACCACATTCCTACGTGATTCAAACACGGAAAAAACCCAGGATCTGGCCAACAAGTTTGCGAAAATGGCGAAATCATGAGCCAGATGCGTGCATTTCCCGGACCTAACCCAGACCTAACCGGTGTTATCCTCTGAAATATTGATCGAAACCAGGTTTAATTGACTGCTTCAGTGTGTTACCACATTCCTACGTGATTCAAACACGAAAAAAACCCAGGATCTGGACAACAAGTATGCGAAGAAGGCAAAATCATGAGCCAGATGCGGGTATAACCCAGACCTAAGCCAGACATAACCGGTGTTATCCTCTAAAATACTGAGCGAAACGAGGTTTAATTGACTGCTTCAGTGTGTTACCACATTACTACGTGTTTCAAACACGGAAAAAACCCAGGATCTGGCCAACAAGTATGCGAAGAAGGCAAAATCATGAGCCAGATGCGTGCATTTCCCGGACCTAACCCAGACCTAACCGGTGTTATCCTCTGAAATATTGATCGAAACCAGGTTTAATTGACTGCTTCAGTGTGTTACCACATTACTACGTGATTCAAACACGAAAAAAACCCAGGATCTGGCCAACAAGTATGCGAAGAAGGCAATATCATGAGCCAGATGCGGGCATAACCCAGACCTAACCCAGACCTAACCGGTGTTATCCTCTAAAATATTGATCGAAACCAGGTTTAATTGACAGCTTCAGTGTGTTACCACATTACTACGAGATTCAAACACGAGAAAAACCCAGGATCTGGCCAACAAGTATGCGAAGAAGGCAAAATCATGAGCCAGATGCGGGCATAACCCAGACCTAACCCTGACCTAACCGGTGTTATCCTCTAAAATACTGTCCGAATCCAGGTTTAATTGACTGCCTCAGTGTGGTACAACATTACTACGTGATTCAAACACGGAAAAAGCCCAGGATCTGGCCAACAAGTTTGCGAAAATGGCGAAATCATGAGCCAGATGCGTGTATTTCCCGGACCTAACCCAGACCTAACCGGTGTTATCCTCTGAAATATTGATCGAAACCAGGTTTAGTTGACTACCACAGTGTGGTACCACATTACTACGTGATTCAAACACGGAAAAAACCCAGGATCTGGCCAAAAAGTTTGCGAAAAAGGCGAAAGTATAAGCCAGATGCGCGCATATCCCAGACCTAACCCAGACCTAACCGGTGTCATCCTCTAAAATATTGATCGAAACCAGGTTTAATTGACTGCTTCAGTGTGCTACCACATTACTACGTGATTCAAACACGAAAAAATCCCGGGATCTGGCCAACAAGTATGCGAAGAAGGCAAAATCATGAGCCAGATGCGGGCATAACCCAGACCTAACCCAGACCTAACCGGTGTCATCCTCTAAAATATTGATCGAAACCAGGTTTAATTGACTGCTTCAGTGTGTTACCACATTACTACGTGATTCAAACACGAAAAAAACCCGGGATCTGGCCAACAAGTATGCGAAGAAGGCAAAATCATGAGCCAGATGCGGGCATAACCCAGACCTAACCCAGACCTAACCGGTGTTATCCTCTGAAATATTGATCGAAACCAGGTTTAATTGACTGCCTCAGTGTGGTACCACATTACTACGTGATTCAAACACGGAAAAAACCCAGGATCTGGCCAACAAGTTTGCGAAAAAGGCGAAAGTATAAGCCAGATGCGCGCATATCCCAGACCTAACCCAGACATAACCGGTGTTATCCTCTAAAATATTGATCGAAACCTGGTTTAATTGACTGCTTCAGTGTGTTACCACATTACTACGTGATTCAAACACGAAAAAATCCGAGGATCTGGCCAACAAGTATGCGAAGAAGGCAAAATCATGAGCCAGATGCGGGCATAACCCAGACCTAACCCAGACCTAACCGATGTTATCCTCTAAAATACTGTCCGAATCCAGGTTTAATTCACTGCCTCAGTGTGGTACAACATTACTACGCGATTCAAACACGGAAAAAACCCAGGATCTGGCCATCAAGTTTGCGAAAATGGCGAAATCATGAGCCAGATGCGTGCATTTCCCGGACCTAACCCAGACTAAACGGTGTTATCCTCTGAAATATTGATCGAAACCAGGTTTAATTGACTACCTCAGTGTGTTACCACATTCCTACGTGATTCAAACACGATAAAAACCCAGGATCTGGCCAACAAGTATGCGAAGAAGGCAAAATCATGAGACAGATACGGGCATATCCCGGACCTAACCCAGACCTAACCGGTGTTATCCTCTGAAATATTGATCGAAACCAGGTTTAATTGACTGCTTCAGTGTGTTACCACATTCCTACGTGATTCAAACACGAAAAATACCCAGGATCTGGTCAACAAGTATGCGAAGAAGGCAAAATCATGAGCCAGATGCGGGCATAACCCAGACCTAACCTAGACCTAACCGGTGTTATCCTCTAAAATATTGATCGAAACCAGGCTTAGTTGACTGCTTCAGTGTGTTACCACATTACTACGTTATTCAAACACGAAAAAAACCCAGGATCTGGCCAACAAGTATGCGAAGAAGGCAAAATCATGAGCCAGATACGGGCATATCCCGGACCTAACCCAGACCTAACCGGTGTTATCCTCTGAAATATTGATCGAAACCAGGTTTAATTGACTGCTTCAGTGTGTTACCACATTACTACGTGATTCAAACACGAAAAAAACCCGGGATCTGGCCAACAAGTATGCGAAGAAGGCAAAATCATGAGCCAGATGCGGGCATAACCCAGACCTAACCCAGACCTAACCGGTGTTATCCTCTAAAATAATGATCGAAACCAGGTTTAATTGACTCCTTCAGTGTGTTACCACATTACTACGTGATTCAAACACGAAAAAAACCCAGGATCTGGCCAACAAGTATGCGAAGAAGGCAAAATCATGAGCCAGATGCGGGCATAACCCAGACCTAACCCAGACCTAACCGGTGTTATTCTCTAAAATATTGATCGAAAGCTGGTTTAATTGACTGCTTCAGTGTGTTACCACATTACTACGTGATTCAAACACGAAAAAAATCCAGGATCTGGCCAACAAGTATGCGAAGAAAGCAAAATCATGAGCAAGATGCGGGCATAACCCAGACCTAACCCAGACCTAACCGGTGTCATCCTCTAAAATATTGATCGAAACCAGGTTTAATTGACTGCCTCAGTGTGGTACCACATTACTACGTGATTCAAACACGGAAAAAACCCAGGATCTGGCCAACAAGTTTGCGAAAAAGGCGAAAGTATAAGCCAGATGCGCGCATATCCCAGACCTAACCCAGACCTAACCGGTGTTATCCTCTAAAATATTGATCGAAACCTGGTTTAATTGACTGCTTCAGTGTGTTACCACATTACTACGTGATTCAAACACGAAAAAATCCGAGGATCTGGCCAACAAGTATGCGAAGAAGGCAAAATCATGAGCCAGATGCGGGCATAACCCAGACCTAACCCAGACCTAACCGATGTTATCCTCTAAAATACTGTCCGAATCCAGGTTTAATTCACTGCCTCAGTGTGGTACAACATTACTACGTGATTCAAACACGGAAAAAACCCAGGATCTGGCCAACAAGTTTGCGAAAATGGCGAAATCATGAGCCAGATGCGTGCATTTCCCGGACCTAACCCAGACCTAAACGGTGTTATCGTCTGAAATATTGATCGAAACCAGGTTTAATTGACTGCTTCAGTGTGTTACCACATTCCTACGTGATTCAAACACGGAAAAAACCCAGGATCTGGCCAACAAGTTTGCGAAAAAGGCGAAAGTATAAGCCAGATGCGCGCATATCCCAGACCTAACCCAGACCTAACCGGTGTTATCCTCTGAAATATTCATCGAAACCAGGTTTAATTGACTGCTTCAGTGTGTTACCACATTACTACGTGATTCAAACACGAAAAAAACCCGGGATCTGGCCAACAAGTATGCGAAGAAGGCAAAATCATGAGCCAGATGCGGGCATAACCCAGACCTAACCCAGACCTAACCGGTGTTATCCTCTAAAATAATGATCGAAACCAGGTTTAATTGACTCCTTCAGTGTGTTACCACATTACTACGTGATTCAAACACGAAAAAAACCCAGGATCTGGCCAACAAGTATGCGAAGAAGGCAAAATCATGAGCCAGATGCGGGCATAACCCAGACCAAACCCAGACCTAACCGGTGTTATTCTCTAAAATATTGATCGAAACCTGGTTTAATTGACTGCTTCAGTGTGTTACCACATTACTACGTGATTCAAACACGAAAAAAATCCAGGATCTGGCCAACAATTATGCGAAGAAAGCAAAATCATGAGCCAGATGCGGGCATAACCCAGACCTAACCCAGACCTAACCGGTGTCATCCTCTAAAATATTGATCGAAACCAGGTTTAATTGACTACCTCAGTGTGGTACCACATTACTACGTGATTCAAACACGGAAAAAACCCAGGATCTGGCCAACAAGTTTGCGAAAAAGGCGAAAGTATAAGCCAGATGCGCGCATATCCCAGACCTAACCCAGACCTAACCGGTGTTATCCTCTAAAATATTGATCGAAACCTGGTTTAATTGACTGCTTCAGTGTGTTACCACATTACTACGTGATTCAAACACGAAAAAATCCGAGGATCTGGCCAACAAGTATGCGAAGAAGGCAAAATCATGAGCCAGATGCGGGCATAACCCAGACCTAACCCAGACCTAACCGATGTTATCCTCTAAAATACTGTCCGAATCCAGGTTTAATTCACTTCCTCAGTGTGGTACAACATTACTACGTGATTCAAACACGGAAAAAACCCAGGATCTGGCCAACAAGTTTGCGAAAATGGCGAAATCATGAGCCAGATGCGTGCATTTCCCGGACCTAACCCAGACCTAAACGGTGTTATCCTCTGAAATATTGATCGAAACCAGGTTTAATTGACTACCTCAGTGTGTTACCACATTCCTACGTGATTCAAACACGAAAAAAACCCAGGATCTGGCCAACAAGTATGCGAAGAAGGCAAAATCATGAGCCAGATACGGGCATATCCCGGACCTAACCCAGACCTAACCGGTGTTATCCTCTAAAATATTGATCGAAACCAGGTTTAATTGACTGCTTCAGTGTATTACCACATTACTACGTGATTCAAACACGAAAAAAACCCAGGATCTGGCCAACAAGTATGCGAAGAAGGCAAAATCATGAGCCAGATGCGGGCATATCCCGGACCTAACCCAGACCTAACCGGTGTTATCCTGTGAAATATTGATCGAAACCAGGTTTAATTGACTGCCTCAGTGTGGTACCACATTACTACGTGATTCAAACACGGAAAAAACCCAGGATCAGGCCAACAAGTTTGCGAAAAAGGCGAAAGTATAAGCCAGATGCGCGCATATCCCAGACCTAACCCAGACCTAACCGGTGTTATCCTCTAAAATATTGATCGAAACCTGGTTTAATTGACTGCTTCAGTGTGTTACCACATTACTACGTGATTCAAACACGAAAAAATCCGAGGATCTGGCCAACAAGTATGCGAAGAAGGCAAAATCATGAGCCAGATGCGGGCATAACCCAGACCTAACCCAGACCTAACCGGTGTTATCCTCTAAAATACTGTCCGAATCCAGGTTTAATTCACTGCCTCAGTGTGGTACAACATTACTACGTGATTCAAACACGGAAAAAACCCAGGATCTGGCCAACAAGTTTGCGAAAATGGCGAAATCATGAGCCAGATGCGTGCATTTCCCGGAACTAACCCAGACCTAAACGGTGTTATCGTCTGAAGTATTGATCGAAACCAGGTTTAATTGACTACCTCAGTGTGTTACCACATTCCTACGTGATTCAAACACGGAAAAAACCCAGGATCTGGCCAACAAGTTTGCGAAAATGGCGAAATCATGAGCCAGATGCGTGCATTTCCCGGACCTAACCCAGACCTAACCGGTGTTATCCTCTAAAATACTGTCCGAATCCAGGTTTAATTCACTGCCTCAGTGTGGTACAACATTACTACGTGATTCAAACACGGAAAAAACCCAGGATCTGGCCAACAAGTTTGCGAAAATGGCGAAATCATGAGCCAGATGCGTGCATTTCCCGGAACTAACCCAGACCTAAACGGTGTTATCGTCTGAAGTATTGATCGAAACCAGGTTTAATTGACTACCTCAGTGTGTTACCACATTCCTACGTGATTCAAACACGGAAAAAACCCAGGATCTGGCCAACAAGTTTGCGAAAATGGCGAAATCATGAGCCAGATGCGTGCATTTCCCGGACCTAACCCAGACCTAACCGGTGTTATCCTCTGAAATATTGATCGAAACCAGGTTTAATTGACTGCTTCAGTGTGTTACCACATTCCTACGTGATTCAAACACGAAAAAAACCCAGGATCTGGACAACAAGTATGCGAAGAAGGCAAAATCATGAGCCAGATGCGGGTATAACCCAGACCTAAGCCAGACATAACCGGTGTTATCCTCTAAAATACTGAGCGAAACGAGGTTTAATTGACTGCTTCAGTGTGTTACCACATTACTACGTGATTCAAACACGGAAAAAACCCAGGATCTGGCCAACAAGTATGCGAAGAAGGCAAAATCATGAGCCAGATGCGTGCATTTCCCGGACCTAACCCAGACCTAACCGGTGTTATCCTCTGAAATATTGATCGAAACCAGGTTTAATTGACTGCTTCAGTGTGTTACCACATTACTACGTGATTCAAACACGAAAAAAACCCAGGATCTGGCCAACAAGTATGCGAAGAAGGCAATATCATGAGCCAGATGCGGGCATAACCCAGACCTAACCCAGACCTAACCGGTGTTATCCTCTAAAATATTGATCGAAACCAGGTTTAATTGACAGTTTCAGTGTGTTACCACATTACTACGAGATTCAAACACGAGAAAAACCCAGGATCTGGCCAACAAGTATGCGAAGAAGGCAAAATCATGAGCCAGATGCGGGCATAACCCAGACCTAACCCTGACCTAACCGGTGTTATCCTCTAAAATACTGTCCGAATCCAGGTTTAATTGACTGCCTCAGTGTGGTACAACATTACTACGTGATTCAAACACGGAAAAAACCCAGGATCTGGCCAACAAGTTTGCGAAAATGGCGAAATCATGAGCCAGATGCGTGTATTTCCCGGACCTAACCCAGACCTAACCGGTGTTATCCTCTGAAATATTGATCGAAACCAGGTTTAGTTGACTACCACAGTGTGGTACCACATTACTACGTGATTCAAACACGGAAAAAACCCAGGATCTGGCCAAAAAGTTTGCGAAAAAGGCGAAAGTATAAGCCAGATGCGCGCATATCCCAGACCTAACCCAGACCTAACCGGTGTCATCCTCTAAAATATTGATCGAAACCAGGTTTAATTGACTGCTTCAGTGTGTTACCACATTACTACGTGATTCAAACACGAAAAAATCCCGGGATCTGGCCAACAAGTATGCGAAGAAGGCAAAATCATGAGCCAGATGCGGGCATAACCCAGACCTAACCCAGACCTAACCGGTGTCATCCTCTAAAATATTGATCGAAACCAGGTTTAATTGACTGCTTCAGTGTGTTACCACATTACTACGTGATTCAAACACGAAAAAAACCCGGGATCTGGCCAACAAGTATGCGAAGAAGGCAAAATCATGAGCCAGATGCGGGCATAACCCAGACCTAACCCAGACCTAACCGGTGTTATCCTCTGAAATATTGATCGAAACCAGGTTTAATTGACTGCCTCAGTGTGGTACCACATTACTACGTGATTCAAACACGGAAGAAACCCAGGATCTGGCCAACAAGTATGCGAAGAAGGCAAAATCATGAGCCAGATGCGGGCATATCCCGGACCTAACCCAGACCTAACCGGTGTTATCCTGTGAAATATTGATCGAAACCAGGTTTTATTGACTGCCTCAGTGTGGTACCACATTACTACGTGATTCAAACACGGAAAAAACCCAGGATCTGGCCAACAAGTTTGCGAAAAAGGCGAAAGTATAAGCCAGATGCGCGCATATCCCAGACCTAACCCAGACCTAACCGGTGTTATCCTCTAAAATATTGATCGAAACCTGGTTTAATTGACTGCTTCAGTGTGTTACCACATTACTACGTGATTCAAACACGAAAAAATCCGAGGATCTGGCCAACAAGTATGCGAAGAAGGCAAAATCATGAGCCAGATGCGGGCATAACCCAGACCTAACCCACACCTAACCGATGTTATCCTCTAAAATACTGTCCGAATCCAGGTTTAATTCACTGCCTCAGTGTGGTACAACATTACTACGTGATTCAAACACGGAAAAAACCCGGGATCTGGCCAACAAGTTTGCGAAAATGGCGAAATCATGAGCCAGATGCGTGCATTTCCCGGACCTAACCCAGACCTAAACGGTGTTATCCTCTGAAATATTGATCGAAACCAGGTTTAATTGACTACCTCAGTGTGTTACCACATTCCTACGTGATTCAAACACGAAAAAAACCCAGGATCTGGCCAACAAGTATGCGAAGAAGGCAAAATCATGAGCCAGATACGGGCATATCCCGGACCTAACCCAGACCTAACCGGTGTTATCCTCTGAAATATTGATCGAAACCAGGTTTAATTGACTGCTTCAGTGTGTTACCACATTCCTACGTGATTCAAACACGAAAAATACCCAGGATCTGGCCAACAAGTATGCGAAGAAGGCAAAATCATGAGCCAGATGCGGGCATAACCCAGACCTAACCTAGACCTAACCGGTGTTATCCTCTAAAATATTGATCGAAACCAGGCTTAGTTGACTGCTTCAGTATGTTACCACATTACTACGTTATTCAAACACGAAAAAAACCCAGGATCTGGCCAACAAGTATGCGAAGAAGGCAAAATCATGAGCCAGATACGGGCATATCCCGGACCTAACCCAGACCTAACCGGTGTTATCCTCTGAAATATTGATCGAAACCAGGTTTAATTGACTACTTCAGTGTGTTACCACATTCCTACGTGATTCAAACACGAAAAAAACCCAGGATCTGGCCAACAAGTATGCGAAGAAGGCAAAATCATGAGCCAGATGCGGGCATAACCCAGACCTAACCCAGACCTAACCGGTGTTATCCTCTAAAATATTGATCGAAACCAGGTTTAATTGTCTGCTTCAGTGTATTACCACATTACTGCGTGATTCAAACACGGAAATAACCCAGGATCTGGCCAACAAGTATGCGTAGAAGGCAAAATCATGAGCCAGACGCGGGCATATCCCGTACCTAACCCAGACCTAACCGGTGTTATCCTCTGAAATATTGATCGAAACCAGGTTTAATTGACTGCTTCATTGTGTTACCACATTCCTACGTGATTCAAACACGAAAAATACCCAGGATCTGGCCAACAAGTATGCGAAGAAGGCAAAATCATGAGCCAGATGCGGGCATAACCCAGACCTAACCTAGACCTAACCGGTGTTATCCTGTAAAATATTGATCGAAACCAGGTTTAATTGACTGCTTCAGTGTATTACCACGTTACAACGTGATTCAGACACGAAAAAAACCCAGGATCTGGCCAACAAGTATGCGAAGAAGGCAAAATCATGAGCCAGATGCGGGTATAACCCAGACCTAAGCCAGACATAACCGGTGTTAACCTCTAAAATACTGAGCGAAACGAGGTTTAATTGACTGCTTCAGTGTGTTACCACATTACTACGTGATTCAAACACGAAAAAAACCCAGGATCTGGCCAACAAGTATGCGAAGAAGGCAAAATCATGAGCCAGATGCGGGCATAACCCAGACCTAACCCAGATCTAACCGGTGTTATCCTCTAAAATATTGATCGAAACCAGGTTTAATTGACTGCTTCAGTGTATTACCACATTACTACGTGATTCAAACACGAAAAAAACCCAGGATCTGGCCAACAAGTATGCGAAGAAGGCAAAATCATGAGCCAGATGCGGGCATATCCCGGACCTAACCCAGACCTAACCGGTGTTATCCTGTGAAATATTGATCGAAACCAGGTTTAATTGACTGCTTCAGTGTGTTACCACATTACTACGTGATTCAAACACGAAAAAATCCCGGGATCTGGCCAACAAGTATGCGAAGAAGGCAAAATCATGAGCCAGATGCGGGCATAACCCAGACCTAACCCAGACCTAACCGGTGTCATCCTCTAAAATATTGATCGAAACCAGGTTTAATTGACTGCTTCAGTGTGTTACCACATTACTACGTGATTCAAACACGAAAAAAACCCGGGATCTGGCCAACAAGTATGCGAAGAAGGCAAAATCATGAGCCAGATGCGGGCATAACCCAGACCTAACCCAGACCTAACCGGTGTTATCCTCTTAAATACTGTCCGAATCCAGGTTTAATTCACTGCCTCAGTGTGGTACAACATTACTACGTGATTCAAACACGGAAAAAACCCAGGATCTGGCCAACAAGTTTGCGAAAATGGCGAAATCATGAGCCAGATGCGTGCATTTCCCGGACCTAACCCAGACCTAAACGGTGTTATCCTCTGAAGTATTGATCGAAACCAGATTTAATTGACTACCTCAGTGTGTTACCACATTCCTACGTGATTCAAACACGGAAAAAACCCAGGATCTGGCCATCAAGTTTGCGAAAATGGCGAAATCATGAGCCAGATGCGTGCATTTCCCGGACCTAACCCAGACCTAACCGGTGTTATCCTCTGAAATATTGATCGAAACCAGGTTTAATTGACTGCTTCAGTGTGTTACCACATTCCTACGTGATTCAAACACGAAAAAAACCCAGGATCTGGACAACAAGTATGCGAAGAAGGCAAAATCATGAGCCAGATGCGGGCATAACCCAGACCTAACCCAGACCTAACCGGTGTTATCCTCTAAAATATTGATCGAAACCAGGTTTAATTGACTGCTTCAGTGTATTACCATATTACTACGTGATTCAAACACGGAAAAAACCCAGGATCTGGCCAACAAGTATGCGAAGAAGGCAAAATCATGAGCCAGATGCGGGCATATCCCGGACCTAACCCAGACCTAACCGGTGTTATCCTGTGAAATATTGATCGAAACCAGGCTTTATTGACTGCCTCAGTGTGGTACCACATTACTACGTGATTCAAACACGGAAAAAACCCAGGATCTGGCCAACAAGTTTGCGAAAAAGGCGAAAGTATAAGCCAGATGCGCGCATATCCCAGACCTAACCCAGACCTAACCGGTGTTATCCTCTAAAATATTGATCGAAACCTGGTTTAATTGACTGCTTCAGTGTGTTACCACATTACTACGTGATTCAAACACGAAAAAATCCGAGGATCTGGCCAACAAGTATGCGAAGAAGGCAAAATCATGAGCCAGATGCGCGCATAACCCAGACCTAACCCAGACCTAACCGGTGTTATCCTCTAAAATACTGTCCGAATCCAGGTTTAATTCACTGCCTCAGTGTGGTACAACATTACTACGTGATTCAAGCACGGAAAAAACCCAGGATCTGGCCAACAAGTTTGCGAAGAAGGCAAAATCATGAGCCAGATGCGGGCATAACCCAGACCTAACCCAGACCTAACCGGTGTTATCCTCTAAAATACTGTCCGAATCCAGGTTTAATTCACTGCCTCAGTGTGGTACAACATTACTACGTGATTGAAACACGGAAAAAACCCAGGATCTGGCCAACAAGTTTGCGAAAATGGCGAAATCATGAGCCAGATGCGTGCATTTCCCGGACCTAATCCAGACCTAACCGGTGTTATCCTCTGAAATATTGATCGAAACCAGGTTTAATTGACTACCTCAGTGTGTTACCGCATTCCTACGTGATTCAAACACGAAAAAAACCCAGGATCTGGCCAACAAGTATGCGAAGAAGGCAAAATCATGAGCCAGATGCGGGCATATCCCGGACCTAACCCAGACCTAACCGGTGTTATCCTCTGAAATATTGATCGAAACCAGGTTTAATTGACTGCTTCAGTGTGTTACCACATTCCTACGTGATTCAAACACGAAAAAAACCCAGGATCTGGCCAACAAGTATGCGAAGAAGGCAAAATCATGAGCCAGATGCGGGCATAACCCAGACCTAACCTAGACCTAACCGGTGTTATCGTCTAAAATATTGATCGAAACCAGGTTTAATTGACTGCTTCAGTGTATTACCACATTATAACGTGATTCAAACACGAAAAAAACCCAGGATCTGGTCAACAAGTATGCGAAGAAGGCAAAATCATGAGCCAGATGCGGGTATAACCCAGACCTAAGCCAGACGTAACCGGTGTTATCCTCTAAAATACTGAGCGAAACGAGGTTTAATTGACTGCTTCAGTGTGTTACCACATTACTACGTGATTCAAACACGAAAAAACCCAGGATCTGGCCAACAAGTATGCGAAGAAGGCAAAATCATGAGCCAGATGCGGGCATAACCCAGACCTAACCCAGACCTAACCGGTGTTATCCTCTAAAATATTGATCGAAACCAGGCTTAGTTGACTGCTTCAGTGTGTTACCACATTACTACGTGATTCAAACACGGAAAAAACCCAGGATCTGGCCAACAAGTATGCGAAAAAGGCGAAAGTATATGCCAGATGCGCGCATATCCCAGACCTAACCCAGACCTAACCGGTGTTATCCTCTAAAATATTGATCGAAACCAGGTTTAGTTGACTATCACAGTGTGGTACCACATTACTACGTGATTCAAACACGGAAAAAACCCAGGATCTGGCCAAAATGTTTGCGAAAAAGGCGAAAGTATAAGCCAGATGCGCGCATATCCCAGACCTAACCCAGACCTAACCGGTGTCATCCTCTAAAATATTGATCGAAACCAGGTTTAATTGACTGCTTCAGTGTGTTACCACATTACTACGTGATTCAAACACGAAAAAATCCCGGGATCTGGCCAACAAGTATGCGAAGAAGGCAAAATCATGAGCCAGATGCGGGCATAACCCAGACCTAACCTAGACCTAACCGGTGTCATCCTCTAAAATATTGATCGAAACCAGGTTTAATTGACTGCTTCAGTGTGTTACCACATTACTACGTGATTCACACACGAAAAAAACCCGGGATCTGGCCAACAAGTATGCGAAGAAGGCAAAATCATGAGCCAGATGCGGGCATAACCCAGACCTAACCCAGACCTAACCCAAACCTAACCGGTGTTATCCTCTAAAATATTGATCGAAACCAGGTTTAATTGACTACCACAGTGTGGTACCACATTACTACGTGATTCAAACACGAAAAAAACCCGGGATCTGGCCAACAAGTATGCGAAGAAGGCAAAATCATGAGCCAGATGCGGGCATAACCCAGACCTAACCCAGACCTAACCGGTGTTATCCTCTAAAATAATGATCGAAACCTGGTTTAATTGACTGCTTCAGTGTGTTACCACATTACTACGTGATTCAAACACGAAAAAAATCCAGGATCTGGCCAACAAGTATGCGAAGAAGGCAAAATCATGAGCCAGATGCGGGCATAACCCGGACCTAACCCAGACCTAACCGGTGTTATCCTGTGAAATATTGATCGAAACCAGGTTTAATTGACTGCCTCAGTGTGGTACCACATTACTACGTGATTCAAACACGGAAAAAACCCAGGATCTGGCCAACAAGTTTGCGAAAAAGGCGAAAGTATAAGCCAGATGCGCGCATATCCCAGACCTAACCCAGACCTAACCGGTGTTATCCTCTAAAATATTGATCGAAACCTGGTTTAATTGACTGCTTCAGTGTGTTACCACATTCCTACGTGATTCAAACACGAAAAATACCCAGGATCTGGCCAACAAGTATGCGAAGAAGGCAAAATCATGAGCCAGATGCGGGCATAACCCAGACCTAACCCAGACCTAACCGGTGTTATCCTCTAAAATACTGTCCGAATCCAGGTTTAATTCACTGCCTCAGTGTGGTACAACATTACTACGTGATTCAAACACGGAAAAAACCCAGGATCTGGCCAACAAGTTTGCGAAAATGGCGAAATCATGAGCCAGATGCGTGCATTTCCCGGAACTAACCCAGACCTAAACGGTGTTATCGTCTGAAGTATTGATCGAAACCAGGTTTAATTGACTACCTCAGTGTGTTACCACATTCCTACGTGATTCAAACACGGAAAAAACCCAGGATCTGGCCAACAAGTTTGCGAAAATGGCGAAATCATGAGCCAGATGCGTGCATTTCCCGGACCTAACCCAGACCTAACCGGTGTTATCCTCTGAAATATTGATCGAAACCAGGTTTAATTGACTGCTTCAGTGTGTTACCACATTCCTACGTGATTCAAACACGAAAAAAACCCAGGATCTGGACAACAAGTATGCGAAGAAGGCAAAATCATGAGCCAGATGCGGGTATAACCCAGACCTAAGCCAGACATAACCGGTGTTATCCTCTAAAATACTGAGCGAAACGAGGTTTAATTGACTGCTTCAGTGTGTTACCACATTACTACGTGATTCAAACACGGAAAAAACCCAGGATCTGGCCAACAAGTATGCGAAGAAGGCAAAATCATGAGCCAGATGCGTGCATTTCCCGGACCTAACCCAGACCTAACCGGTGTTATCCTCTGAAATATTGATCGAAACCAGGTTTAATTGACTGCTTCAGTGTGTTACCACATTACTACGTGATTCAAACACGAAAAAAACCCAGGATCTGGCCAACAAGTATGCGAAGAAGGCAATATCATGAGCCAGATGCGGGCATAACCCAGACCTAACCCAGACCTAACCGGTGTTATCCTCTAAAATATTGATCGAAACCAGGTTTAATTGACAGTTTCAGTGTGTTACCACATTACTACGTGATTCAAACACGGAAAAAACCCAGGATCTGGCCAACAAGTTTGCGAAAATGGCGAAATCATGAGCCAGATGCGTGTATTTCCCGGACCTAACCCAGACCTAACCGGTGTTATCCTCTGAAATATTGATCGAAACCAGGTTTAGTTGACTACCACAGTGTGGTACCACATTACTACGTGATTCAAACACGGAAAAAACCCAGGATCTGGCCAAAAAGTTTGCGAAAAAGGCGAAAGTATAAGCCAGATGCGCGCATATCCCAGACCTAACCCAGACCTAACTGGTGTCATCCTCTAAAATATTGATCGAAACCAGGTTTAATTGACTGCTTCAGTGTGTTACCACATTACTACGTGATTCAAACACGAAAAAATCCCGGGATCTGGCCAACAAGTATGCGAAGAAGGCAAAATCATGAGCCAGATGCGGGCATAACCCAGACCTAACCCAGACCTAACCGGTGTCATCCTCTAAAATATTGATCGAAACCAGGTTTAATTGACTGCTTCAGTGTGTTACCACATTACTACGTGATTCAAACACGAAAAAAACCCGGGATCTGGCCAACAAGTATGCGAAGAAGGCAAAATCATGAGCCAGATGCGGGCATAACCCAGACCTAACCCAGACCTAACCGGTGTTATCCTCTAAAATAATGATCGAAACCAGGTTTAATTGACTCCTTCAGTGTGTTACCACATTACTACGTGATTCAAACACGAAAAAAACCCAGGATCTGGCCAACAAGTACGCGAAGAAGGCAAAATCATGAGGCAGATGCGGGCATAACCCAGACCTAACCAAGACCTAACCGGTGTTATCCTCTATAATATTGATCGAAACCTGGTTTAATTGACTGCTTCAGTGTGTTACCACATTACTACGTGATTCAAACACGAAAAAAATCCAGGATCTGGCCAACAAGTATGCGAAGAAGGCAAAATCATGAGCCAGATGCGGGCATAACCCAGACCTAACCCAGACCTAACCGGTGTCATCCTCTAAAATATTGATCGAAACCAGGTTTAATTGACTGCCTCAGTGTGGTACCACATTACTATGTGATTCAAACACGAAAAAAACCCGGGATCTGGCCAACAAGTATGCGAAGAAGGCAAAATCACGAGCCAGATGCGGGCATAACCCAGACCTAACCCAGACCTAACTGGTGTTATCCTCTAAAATAATGATCGAAACCAGGTTTAATTGACTCCTTCAGTGTATTACCACATTACTACGTGATTCAAACACGAAAAAAACCCAGGATCTGGCCAACAAGTATGCGAAGAAGGCAAAATCATGAGCCAGATGCGGGCATATCCCGGACCTAACCCAGACCTAACCGGTGTTATCCTGTGAAATATTGATCGAAACCAGGTTTAATTGACTGCCTCAGTGTGGTACCACATTACTACGTGATTCAAACACGGAAAAAACCCAGGATCTGGCCAACAAGTTTGCGAAAAAGGCGAAAGTATAAGCCAGATGCGCGCATATCCCAGACCTAACCCAGACCTAACCGGTGTTATCCTCTAAAATATTGATCGAAACCTGGTTTAATTGACTGCTTCAATGTGTTACCACATTACTACGTGATTCAAACACGAAAAAATCCGAGGATCTGGCCAACAAGTATGCGAAGAAGGCAAAATCATGAGCCAGATGCGGGCATAACCCAGACCTAACCCAGACCTAACCGGTGTTATCCTCTAAAATACTGTCCGAATCCAGGTTTAATTCACTGCCTCAGTGTGGTACAACATTACTACGTGATTCAAACACGGAAAAAACCCAGGATCTGGCCAACAAGTATGCGAAGAAGGCAAAATCATGAGCCAGATACGAGCATATCCCGGACCTAACCCAGACCTAACCGGTGTTATCCTCTGAAATATTGATCGAAACCAGGTTTAATTGACTGCTTCAGTGTGTTACCACATTCCTACGTGATTCAAACACGAAAAATACCCAGGATCTGGCCAACAAGTATGCGAAGAAGGCAAAATCATGAGCCAGATGCGGGCATAACCCAGACCTAACCTAGACCTAACCGGTGTTATCCTCTAAAATATTGATCGAAACCAGGCTTAGTTGACTGCTTCAGTGTGTTACCACATTACTACGTTATTCAAACACGAAAAAAACCCAGGATCTGGCCAACAAGTATGCGAAGAAGGCAAAATCATGAGCCAGATACGGGCATATCCCGGACCTAACCCAGACCTAACCGGTGTTATCCTCTGAAATATTGATCGAAACCAGGTTTAATTGACTGCTTCAGTGTGTTACCACATTCCTACGTGATTCAAACACGAAAAATACCCAGGATCTGGCCAACAAGTATGCGAAGAAGGCAAAATCATGAGCCAGATGCGGGCATAACCCAGACCTAACCTAGACCTAACCGGTGTTATCCTCTAAAATATTGATCGAAACCAGGTTTAATTGACTGCTTCAGTGTATTACCACATTACAACGTGATTCAGACACGAAAAAAACCCAGGATCTGGCCAACAAGTATGCGAAGAAGGCAAAATCATGAGCCAGATGCGGGTATAACCCAGACCTAAGCCAGACATAACCGGTGTTAACCTCTAAAATACTGAGCGAAACGAGGTTTAATTGACTGCTTCAGTGTGTTACCACATTACTACGTGATTCAAACACGAAAAAAACCCAGGATCTGGCCAACAAGTATGCGAAGAAGGCAAAATCATGAGCCAGATGCGGGCATAACCCAGACCTAACCCAGACCTAACCGGTGTTATCCTCTAAAATATTGATCGAAACCAGACTTAGTTGACTGCTTCAGTGTGTTACCACATTACTACGTGATTCAAACACGGAAAAAACCCAGGATCTGGCCAACAAGTTTGCGAAAAAGGCGAAAGTATATGCCAGATGCGCGCATATCCCAGACCTAACCCAGACCTAACCGGTGTTATCCTCTAAAATATTGATCGAAACCAGGTTTAATTGACAGTTTCAGTGTGTTACCACATTACTACGTGATTCAAACACGAGAAAAACCCAGGATCTGGCCAACAAGTATGCGAAGAAGGCAAAATCATGAGCCAGATGCGGGCATAACCCAGACCTAACCCAGACCTAACCGGTGTTATCCTCTAAAATACTGTCCGAATCCAGGTTTAATTGACTGCCTCAGTGTGGTACAACATTACTACGTGATTCAAACACGGAAAAAACCCAGGATCTGGCCAACAAGTTTGCGAAAATGGCGAAATCATGAGCCAGATGCGTGCATTTCCCGGACCTAACCCAGACCTAACCGGTGTTATCCTCTGAAATATTGATCGAAACCAGGTTTAGTTGACTACCACAGTGTGGTACCACATTACTACGTGATTCAAACGCGGAAAAAACCCAGGACCTGGCCAAAAAGTTTGCGAAAAAGGCGAAAGTATAAGCCAGATGCGCGCATATCCCAGACCTAACCCAGACCTAACCGGTGTCATCCTCTAAAATATTGATCGAAACCAGGTTTAATTGACTGCTTCAGTGTGTTACCACATTACTACGTGATTCAAACACGAAAAAAACCCAGGATCTGGCCAACAAGTATGCGAAGAAGGCAAAATCATGAGCAAGATGCGGGCATATCCCGGACCTAACCCAGACCTAACCGGTGTTATCCTGTGAAATATCGATCGAAACCAGGTTTAATTGACTGCCTCAGTGTGGTACCACATTACTACGTGATTCAAACACGGAAAAAACCCAGGATCTGGCCAACAAGTTTGCGAAAATGGCGAAAGTATAAGCCAGATGCGCGCATATCCCAGACCTAACCCAGACCTAACCGGTGTTATCCTCTAAAATATTTCTCGAAACCTGGTTTAATTGACTGCTTCAGTGTGTTACCACATTACTACGTGATTCAAACACGAAAAAATCCGAGGATCTGGCCAACAAGTATGCGAAGAAGGCAAAATCATGAGCCAGATGCGGGCATAACCCAGACCTAACCCAGACCTAACCGGTGTTATCCTCTTAAATACTGTCCGAATCCAGGTTTAATTCACTGCCTCAGTGTGGTACAACATTACTACGTGATTCAAACACGGAAAAAACCCAGGATCTGGCCAACAAGTTTGCGAAAATGGCGAAATCATGGGCCAGATGCGTGCATTTCCCGGACCTAACCCAGACCTAAACGGTGTTATCCTCTGAAGTATTGATCGAAACCAGGTTTAATTGACTACCTCAGTGTGTTACCACATTCCTACGAGATTCAAACACGGAAAAAACCCAGGATCTGGCCAACAAGTTTGCGAAAATGGCGAAATCATGAGCCAGATGCGTGCATTTCTCGGACCTAACCCAGACCTAACCGGTGTTATCCTGTGAAATATCGATCGAAACCAGGTTTAATTGACTGCCTCAGTGTGGTACCACATTACTACGTGATTCAAACACGAGAAAAACCCAGGATCTGGCCAACAAGTATGCGAAGAAGGCAAAATCATGAGCCAGATGCGGGCATAACCCAGACCTAACGCAGACCTAACCGGTGTTATCCTCTAAAATATTGATCGAAACCAGGTTTAGTTGACTACCACAGTGTGGTACCACATTACTACGTGATTCAAACGCGGAAAAAACCCAGGACCTGGCCAAAAAGTTTGCGAAAAAGGCGAAAGTATAAGCCAGATGCGCGCATATCCCAGACCTAACCCAGACCTAACCGGTGTCATCCTCTAAAATATTGATCGAAACCAGGTTTAATTGACTGCTTCAGTGTGTTACCACATTACTACGTGATTCAAACACGAGAAAAACCCAGGATCTGGCCAACAAGTATGCGAAGAAGGCAAAATCATGAGCCAGATGCGGGCATAACCCAGACCTAACGCAGACCTAACCGGTGTTATCCTCTAAAATACTGTCCGAATCCAGGTTTAATTGACTGCCTCAGTGTGGTACAACATTACTACGTGATTCAAACACGGAAAAAACCCAGGATCTGGCCAACAAGTTTGCGAAAATGGCGAAATCATGAGCCAGATGCGTGCATTTCCCGGACCTAACCCAGACCTAACCGGTGTTATCCTCTGAAATATTGATCGAAACCAGGTTTAGTTGACTACCACAGTGTGGTACCACATTACTACGTGATTCAAACGCGGAAAAAACCCAGGACCTGGCCAAAAAGTTTGCGAAAAAGGCGAAAGTATAAGCCAGATGCGCGCATATCCCAGACCTAACCCAGACCTAACCGGTGTCATCCTCTAAAATATTGATCGAAACCAGGTTTAATTGACTGCTTCAGTGTGTTACCACATTACTACGTGATTCAAACACGAAAAAAACCCGGGATCTGGCCAACAAGTATGCGAAGAAGGCAAAATCATGAGCCAGATGCGGGCATATCCCAGACCTAACCCAGATCTAACCGGTGTTATCCTCTAAAATATTGATCGAAACCAGGTTTAATTGACTGCTTCAGTGTATTACCACATTACTACGTGATTCAAACACGAAAAAAACCCAGGATCTGGCCAACAAGTATGCGAAGAAGGCAAAATCATGAGCAAGATGCGGGCATATCCCGGACCTAACCCAGACCTAACCGGTGTTATCCTGTGAAATATCGATCGAAACCAGGTTTAATTGACTGCCTCAGTGTGGTACCACATTACTACGTGATTCAAACACGGAAAAAACCCAGGATCTGGCCAACAAGTTTGCGAAAAAGGCAAAATCATGAGCCAGATGCGGGCATAACCCAGACCTAACCCAGACCTAACCGGTGTTATCCTCTTAAATACTGTCCGAATCCAGGTTTAATTCACTGCCTCAGTGTGGTACAACATTACTACGTGATTCAAACACGGAAAAAACCCAGGATCTGGCCAACAAGTTTGCGAAAATGGCGAAATCATGAGCCAGATGCGTGCATTTCCCGGACCTAACCCAGACCTAAACGGTGTTATCCTCTGAAGTATTGATCGAAACCAGGTTTAATTGACTACCTCAGTGTGTTACCACATTCCTACGAGATTCAAACACGGAAAAAACCCAGGATCTGGCCAACAAGTTTGCGAAAATGGCGAAATCATGAGCCAGATGCGTGCATTTCTCGGACCTAACCCAGACCTAACCGGTGTTATCCTCTGAAATATTGATCGAAACCAGGTTTAATTGACTACCTCAGTGTGTTACCACATTCCGACGTGATTCAAACACGAAAAAAACCCAGGATCTGGCCAACAAGTATGCGAAGAAGGCAAAATCATGAGCCAGATGCGGGCATATCCCGGACCTAACCCAGACCTAACCGGTGTCATCCTCTAAAATATTGATCGAAACCAGGTTTAATTGACTGCTTCAGTGTGTTACCACATTCCTACGTGATTCAAACACGAAAAAACCCAGGATCTGGACAACAAGTATGCGAAGAAGGCAAAATCATGAGCCAGATGCGGGCATTTCCCGGACCTAACCCAGACCTAACCGGTGTTATCCTCTGAAATATTGATCGAAACCAGGTTTAATTAACTACCTCAGTGTGTTACCACATTCCGACGTGATTCAAACACGAAAAAAACCCAGGATCTGGCCAACAAGTATGCGAAGAAGGCAAAATCATGAGCCAGATGCGGGCATATCCCGGACCTAACCCAGACCTAACCGGTGTTATCCTCTGAAATATTGATCGAAACCAGGTTTAATTGACTGCTTCAGTGTATTACTATATTACTACGTGATTCAAACACGGAAAAAACCCAGGATCTGGCCAACAAGTATGCGAAGAAGGCAAAATCATGAGCCAGATGCGGGTATAACCCAGACCTAAGCCAGACATAACCGGTGTTATCCTCTAAAATACTGAGCGAAACGAGGTTTAATTGACTGCTTCAGTGTGTTACCACATTACTACGTGATTCAAACACGAAAAAAACCCAGGATCTGGCCAACAAGTATGCGAAGAAGGCAAAATCATGAGCCAGATGCGGGCATAACCCAGACCTAACCCAGACCTAACCGGTGTTATCCTCTAAAATATTGATCGAAACCAGGCTTAGTTGACTGCTTCAGTGTGTTACCACATTACTACGTGATTCAAACACGGAAAAAACCCAGGATCTGGCCAACAAGTATGCGAAAAAGGCGAAAGTATATGCCAGATGCGCGCATATCCCAGACCTAACCGGTGTTATCCTCTAAAATATTGATCGAAACCAGGTTTAATTGACAGTTTCAGTGTGTTACCACATTACTACGTGATTCAAACACGAGAAAAACCCAGGATCTGGCCAACAAGTATGCGAAGAAGGCAAACTCATGAGCTAGATGCGGGCATAACCCAGACCTAACCCAGACCTAACCGGTGTTATCCTCTAAAATACTGTCCGAATCCAGGTTTAATTGACTGCCTCAGTGTGGTACAACATTACTACGTGATTCAAACACGGAAAAAACCCAGGATCTGGCCAACAAGTTTGCGAAAATGGCGAAATCATGAGCCAGATGCGTGCATTTCCCGGACCTAACCCAGACCTAACCGGTGTTATCCTCTGAAATATTGATCGAAACCAGGCTTAGTTGACTGCTTCAGTGTGTTACCACATTACCACGTGATTCAAACACGGAAAAAACCCAGGATCTGGCCAACAAGTATGCGAAAAAGGCGAAAGTATATGCCAGATGCGCGCATATCCCAGACCTAACCGGTGTTATCCTCTAAAATATTGATCGAAACCAGGTTTAATTGACAGTTTCAGTGTGTTACCACATTACTACGTGATTCAAACACGAGAAAAACCCAGGATCTGGCCAACAAGTATGCGAAGAAGGCAAACTCATGAGCTAGATGCGGGCATAACCCAGACCTAACCCAGACCTAACCGGTGTTATCCTCTAAAATACTGTCCGAATCCAGGTTTAATTGACTGCCTCAGTGTGGTACAACATTACTACGTGATTCAAACACGGAAAAAACCCAGGATCTGGCCAACAAGTTTGCGAAAATGGCGAAATCATGAGCCAGATGCGTGCATTTCCCGGACCTAACCCAGACCTAACCGGTGTTATCCTCTGAAATATTGATCGAAACCAGGTTTAGTTGACTACCACAGTGTGGTACCACATTACTACGTGATTCAAACACGGGAAAAACCCAGGATCTGGCCAACAAGTTTGCGAAAAAGGCGAAATCATGAGCCAGATGCGTGCATTTCCCGGACCTAACCCAGACCTAACCGGTGTTATCCTCTGAAATATTGATCGAAACCAGGTTTAGTTGACTACCACAGTGTGGTACCACATTACTACGTGATTCAAACACGGAAAAAACCCAGGATCTGGCCAAGAAGTTTGCGAAAAAGGCGAAAGTGTAAGCCAGATGCGCGCATATCCCAGACCTAACCCAGACCTAACCGGTGTCACCCTCTAAAATATTGATCGAAACCAGGTTTAATTGACTGCTTCAGTGTGTTACCACATTACTACGTGATTCAAACACGAAAAAAACCCGGGATCTGGCCAACAAGTATGCGAAGAAGGCAAAATCATGAGCCATATGCGGGCATAACCCAGACCTAACCCAGACCCAACCGGTGTCATCCTCTAAAATATTGATCGAAACCAGGTTTAATTGACTGCTTCAGTGTGTTACCACATTACTACGTGATTCAAACACGAAAAAAACCCAGGATCTGGCCAACAAGTATGCGAAGAAGGCAAAATCATGAGCCAGATGCGGGCATAACCCAGACCTAACCCAGACCTAACCGGTGTTATCCTCTAAAATAATGATCGAAACCAGGTTTAATTGACTCCTTCAGTGTGTTACCACATTACTACGTGATTCAAACACGAAAAAAACCCAGGATCTGGCCAACAAGTATGCGAAGAAGGCAAAATCATGAGCCAGATGCGGGCATAACCCAGACCTAACCCAGATCTAACCGGTGTTATCCTCTAAAATATTGATCGAAACCAGGTTTAATTGACTGCTTCAGTGTATTACCACATTACTACGTGATTCAAACACGAAAAAAACCCAGGATCTGGCCAACAAGTATGCGAAGAAGGCAAAATCATGAGCCAGATGCGGGCATTTCCCGGACCTAACCCAGACCTAACCGGTGTTATCCTCTGAAATATTGATCGAAACCAGGTTTAATTAACTACCTCAGTGTGTTACCACATTCCGACGTGATTCAAACACGAAAAAAACCCAGGATCTGGCCAACAAGTATGCGAAGAAGGCAAAATCATGAGCCAGATGCGGGCATATCCCGGACCTAACCCAGACCTAACCGGTGTTATCCTCTGAAATATTGATCGAAACCAGGTTTAATTGACTGCTTCAGTGTGTTACCAGATTCCTACGTGATTCAAACATGAAAAAACCCAGGATCTGGACAACAAGTATGCGAAGAAGGCAAAATCATGAGCCAGATGCGGGCATAACCCAGACCTAACCCAGACCTAACCGGTGTTATCCTCTAAAATATTGATCGAAACCAGGTTTAATTGACTGCTTCAGTGTATTACCACATTACTACGTGATTCAAACACGGAAAAAACCCAGGATCTGGCCAACAAGTATGCGAAGAAGGCAAAATCATGAGCCAGATGCGGGCATATCCCGTACCTAACCCAGACCTAACCGGTGTTATCCTCTGAAATATTGATCGAAACCAGGTTTAATTGACTGCTTCAGTGTGTTACCACATTCCTACGTGATTCAAACACGAAAAATACCCAGGATCTGGCCAACAAGTATGCGAAGAAGGCAAAATCATGAGCCAGATGCGGGCATAACCCAGACCTAACCTAGACCTAACCGGTGTTATCCTCTAAAATATTGATCGAAACCAGGTTTAATTGACTGCTTCAGTGTATTACCACATTACAACGTGATCCAAACTCGATAAAAACCCAGGATCTGGCCAACAAGTATGCGAAGAAGGCAAAATCATGAGCCAGATGCGGGCATATCCCGGACCTAACCCAGACCTAACCGGTGTTATCCTCTGAAATATTGATCGAAACCAGGTTTAATTGACTGCTTCAGTGTGTTACCAGATTCCTACGTGATTCAAACACGAAAAAAACCCAGGATCTGGACAACAAGTATGCGAAGAAGGCAAAATCATGAGCCAGATGCGGGTATAACCCAGATCTAAGCCAGACATAACCGGTGTTATCCTCTAAAATACTGAGCGAAACGAGGTTTAATTGACTGCTTCAGTATGTTACCACATTACTACGTGATTCAAACACGAAAAAAACCCAGGATCTGGCCAACAAGTATGCGAAGAAGGCAAAATCATGAGCCAGATGCGGGCATAACCCAGACCTAACCCAGACCTAACCGGTGTTATCCTCTAAAATATTGATCGAAACCAGGTTTAATTGACTGCTTCAGTGTATTACCACATTACTACGTGATTCAAACACGGGAAAAACCCAGGATCTGGCCAACAAGTATGCGAAGAAGGCAAAATCATGAGCCAGATGCGGGCATATCCCGTACCTACCCCAGACCTAACCGGTGTTATCCTCTGAAATATTGATCGAAACCAGGTTTAATTGACTGCTTCAGTGTGTTACCACATTCCTACGTGATTCAAACACGAAAAATACCCGGGATCTGGCCAACAAGTATGCGAAGAAGGCAAAATCATGAGCCAGATGCGGGCATAACCTAGACCTAACCTAGACCTAACCGGTGTTATCCTCTAAAATATTGATCGAAACCAGGTTTAATTGACTGCTTCAGTGTATTACCACATTACAACGTGATTCAAATTCGAAAAAAACCCAGGATCTGGCCAACAAGTATGCGAAGAAGGCAAAATCATGAGCCAGATGCGGGTATAACCCAGACCTAAGCCAGACATAACCGGTGTTATCCTCTAAAATACTGAGCGAAACGAGGTTTAATTGACTGCTTCAGTGTGTTACCACATTACTACGTGATTCAAACTCGAAAAAAACCCAGGACCTGGCCAACAAGTATGCGAAGAAGGCAAAATCATGAGCCAGATGCGGGCATAACCCAGACCTAACCCAGACCTAACCCAAACCTAACCGGTGTTATCCTCTAAAATATTGATCGAAACCAGGTTTAATTGACTACCACAGTGTGGTACCACATTACTACGTGATTCAAACACGAAAAAAACCCGGGATCTGGCCAACAAGTATGCGAAGAAGGCAAAATCATGAGCCAGATGCGGGCATAACCCAGACCTAACCCAGACCTAACCGGTGTTATCCTCTCAAATAATGATCGAAACCTGGTTTAATTGACTGCTTCAGTGTGTTACCACATTACTACGTGATTCAAACACGAAAAAAATCCAGGATCTGGCCAACAAGTATGCGAAGAAGGCAAAATCATGAGCCAGATGCGGGCATAACCCAGACCTAACCCAGACCTAACCGGTGTCATCCTCCAAAATATTGATCGAAACCAGGTTTAATTGACTGCTTCAGTGTGTTACCACATTACTACGTGATTCAAACACGAAAAAAACCCGGGATCTGGCCAACAACTATGCGAAGAAGGCAAAATCATGAGCCAGATGCGGGCATAACCCAGACCTAACCCAGACCTAACCGGTGTTATCCTCTAAAATAATGATCGAAACCTGGTTTAATTGACTGCTTCAGTGTGTTACCACATTACTACGTGATTCGAACACGAAAAAAACCCAGGATCTGGCCAACAAGTATGCGAAGAAGGCAAAATCATGAGCCAGATGCGGGCATATCCCGGACCTAACCCAGACCTAACCGGTGTTATCCTGTGAAATATTGATCGAAACCAGGTTTTATTGACTGCCTCAGTGTGTTACCACATTCCTACGTGATTCAAACACGGAAAAAACCCAGGATCTGGCCAACACGTTTGCGAAAAAGGCGAAAGTATAAGCCCGATGCGCGCATATCCCAGACCTAACCCATACCTAACCGGTGCTATCCTCTAAAATATTGATCGAAACCAGGTTTAATTGACTGCTTCAGTGTGTTACCACATTACTACGTGATTCGAACACGAAAAAAACCCAGGATCTGGCCAACAAGTATGCGAAGAAGGCAAAATCATGAGCCAGATGCGGGCATAACCCAGACGAAACCCAGACCTAACCGGTGTTATCCTCTAAAATATTGATCGAAACCAGGCTTAATTGACTGCTTCAGTGTGTTACCACATTACTACGTGATTCGAACACGAAAAAAACCCGGGATCTGGCCAACAAGTATGCGAAGAAGGCAAAATCATGAGCCAGATGCGGGCATAACCCAGACCTAACCGGTGTTATCCTCTAAAATACTGTCCGAATCCAGGTTTAATTGACTGCCTCAGTGTGGTACAACATTACTACGTGATTCAAACACGGAAAAAACCCAGGATCTGGCCAACAAGTTTGCGAAAATGGCGAAATCAAAGCCAGATGCGTGCATTTCCCGGACCTGACCCAGACCTAACCGGTGTTATCCTCTGAAATATTGATCGAAACCAGGTTTAATAGACTACCACAGTGTGGTACCACATTACTACGTGATTCAAACACGGAAAAAACCCAGGATCTGGCCAAAAGTTTGCGAAAAAGGCGAAAGTATAAGCCAGATGCTCGCATATCCCAGACCTAACCCAGACCTAACCGGTGTTATCCTCTATAATAATGATCGAAACCTGGTTTAATTGACTGTTTCAGTGTGTTACCACATTACTACGTGATTCAAACACGGAAAAACCCCAGGATCTGGCCAACAAGTATGCGAAGAAGGCAAAATCATGAGCCAGTTGCGGGCATAACCCAGACCTAACCCAGACCTAACCGGTGTTATCCTCTAAAATATTGATCGAAACCAGGTTTAATTGACTGCTTCAGTGTGGTACCACATTACTACGTGATTCAAACACGGAAAAAACCCAGGATCTGGCCAACAAGTTTGCGAAAAAGGCGAAAGTATAAGCCAGATGCGCGCATATCCCAGACCTAACCCAGACCTAACCGGTGTTATCCTCTAAAATATTGATCGAAACCTGGTTTAATTGACTGCTTCAGTGTGTTACCATATTACTGCGTTATTCAAACCCGAAAAAAACCCAGGATCTGGCCAACAAGTATGCGAAGAAGGCAAAATCATGAGCCAGATGCGGGTATAACCCAGACCTAAGCCAGACCTAACCGGTGTTATCCTCTAAAATACTGAGCGAAGCGAGGGTTAATTGACTGCTTCAGTGTGTTACCACATTACTACGTGATTCAAACACGAAAAAAACCCCGGATCTGGCCAACAAGTATGCGAAGATGGCAAAATCATGAGCCAGATGCGGGCATAACCCAGACGAAACCCAGACCTAACCGGTGTTATCCTCTAAAATATTGATCGAAACCAGGCTTAATTGAATGCTTCAGTGTGTTACCACATTACTACGTGATTCAAACACGGGAAAAACCCAGGATCTGGCCAACAAGTATGCGAAAAAGGCGAAAGTATATGCCAGATGCGCGCATATCCCAGATCTAACCCAGACCTAGCCGGTGTTATCCTCTAAAATATTGATCGAAACCAGGTTTAATTGACAGTTCCAGTGTGTTACCACATTACTACGTGATTCAAACACGAGAAAAACCCAGGATCTGGCCAACAAGTATGCGAAGGATGCAAAATCATGAGCCAGATGCGGGCATAACCCAGACCTAACACAGACCTAACCGGTGTTATCCTCTAAAATGCTGTCCGAATCCAGGTTTAATTGACTGCCTCAGTGTGGTACCACATTACTACGTGATTCATACACGGAAAAACCCCAGGATCTGGCCAACAAGTTTGCGAAAAAGGCGAAAGTATAAGCCAGATGCGCGCATATCCCAGACCTAACCCAGACCTAACCGGTGTTGTCCTCTAAAATATTGATCGAAACCTGGTTTAATTGACTGCTTCAGTGTGTTACCACATTACTACGTGATTCAAACACGAAAAAATCCGAGGATCTGGCCAACAAGTATGCGAAGAAGGCAAAATCATGAGCCAGATGCGGGTATAACCCAGACCTAAGCCAGACCTAACCGGTGTCATCCTCTAAAATATTGATCGAAACCAGGTTTAATTGACTGCTTCAGTGTGTTACCACATTACTACGTGATTCAAACACGAAAAAAACCCGGGGTCTGGCCAACAAGTATGCGAAGAAGGCAAAATCATGAGCCAGATGCGGGCATAACCCAGACCTAACCCAGACCTAACCGGTGTTATCCTCTAAAATAATGATCGAAACCAGGTTTAATTGACTCCTTCAGTGTGTTACCACATTACTACGTGATTCAAACACGAAAAAAACCCAGGATCTGGCCAACAAGTATGCGAAGAAGGCAAAATCATGAGCCAGATGCGGGCATAACCCAGACCTATCCCAGACCTAACCGGTGTTATCCTCTGAAATATTGATCGAAACCAGGTTTAATTGACTGCTTCAGTGTATTACCACATTACAACGTGATTCAAACACGAAAAAAACCCAGGATCTGGCCAACAAGTATGCGAAGAATGCAAAATCATGAGCCAGATGGGGGCATATCCCGGACTTAACCCAGACCTAACCGGTGTTATCCTGTGAAATATTGATCGAAACCAGGTTTTATTGACTGCCTCAGTGTGGTACCACATTACTACGTGATTCAAACACGGAAAAAACCCAGGATCTGGCCACCAAGTTTGCGAAAAAGGCGAAAGTATAAGCCAGATGCGCGCATATCCCAGACCTAACCCAGACCTAACCGGTGTTATCCTCTAAAATATTGATCGAAACCTGGTTTAATTGACTGCTTCAGTGTGTTACCACATTACTACGTGATTCAAACACGAAAAAAACCCAGGATCTGGCCAACAAGTATGCGAAGAAGGCAAAATCATGAGCCAGATGCGGGCATAACCCAGACCTATCCCAGACCTAACCGGTGTTATCCTCTGAAATACTGTCCGAATCCAGGTTTAATTCACTGCCTCAGTGTGGTACAACATTACTACGTGATTCAAACACGGAAAAAACCCAGGATCTGGCCAACAAGTTTGCGAAAATGGCGAAATCATGAGCCAGATGCGTGCATTTCCCGGACCTAACCCAGACCTAACCGGTGTTATCCTCTGAAATACTGATCGAAACCAGGTTTAATTGACTACCACAGTGTGGTACCACATTACTACGTGATTCAAACACGGAAAAAACCCAGGATCTGGCCAAAAGTTTGCGAAAAAGGCGAAAGTATAAGCCAGATGCGCGCATATCCCAGACCTAACCCAGACCTAACCGGTGTTATCCTCTATAATAATGATCGAAACCTGGTTTAATTGACTGCTTCAGTGTGTTACCACATTACTACGTGATTCAAACACGAAAAAAACCCAGGATCTGGCTAACAAGTATGCGAAGAAGGCAAAATCATGAGCCAGATGCGGGCATAACCCAGACCTAACCCAGACCTATCCGGTGTTATCCTCTAAAATATTGATCGAAACCAGGTTTAATTGACTGCTTCAGTGTATTACCACATTACTACGTGATTCAAACACGAAAAAACCCAGGATCTGGCCAACAAGTATGCGAAGAAGGCAAAATCATGAGCCAGATGCGGGCATAACCCAGACAAACCCAGACATAACAGGTGTTATCCTCTAAAATATTGATCGAAACCAGGTTTAATTGACTGCTTCAGTGTATTACCACATTACTACGTGATTCAAACACGGAAAAAACCCAGGATCTGGCCAACAAGTATGCGAAGAAGGCAAAATCATGAGCCAGATGCGGGCATATCCCGTACCTAACCCAGACCTAACCGGTGTTATCCTCTGAAAAATTGATCGAAACCAGGTTTAATTGACTGCTTCAGTGTGTTACCACATTCCTACGTGATTCAAACACGAAAAATACCCAGGATCTGGCCAACAAGTATGCGAAGAAGGCAAAATCATGAGCCAGATGCGGGCATAACCCAGACCTAACCTAGACCTAACCGGTGTTATCCTCTAAAATATTGATCGAAACCAGGTTTAATTGACTGCTTCATTGTGTTACCACATTACTACGTGATTCAATCACGAAAAAAACCCAGGATCTGGCCAACAAGTATGCGAAGAAGGCAAAATCATGAGCCAGATGCGGGCACAACCCAGACCTAACCCAGACCTATCCGGTGTTATCCTCTAAAATATTGATCGAAACCAGGTTTAATTGACTGCTTCAGTGTATTACCACATTACTACGTGATTCAAACACGGAGAAAACCCAGGATCTGGCCAACAAGTATGCGAAGAAGGCAAAATCATGAGCCTGATGCGGGCATAACCCAGACCTTACCTAGACCTAACCGGTGTTATCCTCTAAAATATTGATCGAAACCAGGTTCAATTGACTGCTTCAGTGTATTACCACATTACTACGTGATTCAAACACGGAAAAAACCCAGGATCTGGCCAACAAGTATGCGAAGAAGGCAAAATCATGAGCCAGATGCGGGCATAACCCAGACCTAACCGGTGTTATCCTCTAAAATACTGTCCGAATCCAGGTTTAATTGACTGCCTCAGTGTGGTACAACATTACTACGTGATTCAAACACGGAAAAAACCCAGGATCTGGCCAACAAGTTTGCGAAAATGGCGAAATCATGAGCCAGATGCGGGCATAACCCAGACCTAACCGGTGTTATCCTCTAAAATACTGTCCGAATCCAGGTTTAATTGACTGCCTCAGTGTGGTACAACATTACTACGTGATTCAAACACGGAAAAAACCCAGGATCTGGCCAACAAGTTTGCGAAAATGGCGAAATCATGAGCCAGATGCGTGCATTTCCCGGACCTAAGCCAGACCTAACCGGTGTTATGCTCTGAAATATTGATCGAAACCAGGTTTAATTGACTACCACAGTGTGGTACCACATTACTACGTGATTCAAACACGGAAAAACCCAGGATCTGGCCAAAAGTTTGCGAAAAAGGCGAAAGTATAGGCCAGATGCGCGCATATCCCAGACCTAACCCAGACCTAACCGGTGTTATCCCCTATAATAATGATCGAAACCTGGTTTGATTGACTGCATCAGTGTGTTACCACATTACTACGTGATTCAAACACGAAAAAAATCCAGGATCTGGCCAACAAGTATGCGAAGAAGGCAAAATCATGAGCCAGATGTGGGCATAACCCAGACCTAACCCAGACCTAACCGGTGTCATCCTCTAAAATATTGATCGAAACCAGGTTTAATTGACTGATTCAGTGTGTTACCACATTACTACGTGATTCAAACACGAAAAAAACCCGGGATCTGGCCAACAAGTATGCGAAGAAGGCAAAATCAAGAGCCAGATGCGGGCATAACCCAGACCTAACCCAGACCTAACCGGTGTTATCCTCTAAAATATTGATCGAAACCAGGTTTAATTGAATCCTTCAGTGTGTTACTACATTACTACGTGATTCAGACACGAAAAAAACCCTGGATCTGGCCAACAAGTATGCGAAGAAGGCAAAATCATGAGCCAGATGCGGGCATAATCCAGACGAAACCCAGACCTAACCGGTGTTATCCTCTAAAATATTGATCGAAACCTGGTTTAATTGACTGCTTCAGTGTGTTACCACATTACTACGTGATTCAAACACGAAAAAAACCCAGGATCTGGCCAACAAGTATGCGAAGGAGGCAAAATCATGAGCCAGATGCGGGCATAACCCAGACCTAACCCAGACCTAACCGGTGTTATCCTCTAAAATATTGATCGAAACCAGGTTTAATTGACTGCTTCAGTGTGTTACCACATTACTACGTGAATCAAACACGAAAGAAACCCAGGATCTGGTCAACAGGTTTGTGAAGAAGGCAAAATTCACGAGCCAGATGCGGGCATAACCCAGACCTAACCCAGACATAACCGGTGTTATCCTGTGAAATATTGATCGAAACAGGTTTAATTGACTGCCTCAGTGTGGTACCACATTACTACGTGATTCAAACACGGAAAAAACCCAGGATCTGGCCAACAAGTTTGCGAAAAATGCGAAAGTATAAGCCAGATGCGCGCATATCCCAGACCTAACCCAGACCTAACCGGTGTTATCCCCTAAAATATTGATCGAAACCTGGTTTAATTGACTGCTTCAGTGTGTTACCACATTACTACCTGATTCAAACACGAAAAAAACCCAGGATCTGGACAACAAGTATGCGAAGAAGGCAAAATCATGAGCCAGATGCGGGCATAACCCAGACCTAACCCAGACCTAACCGGTGTTATCCTCTAAAATATTGATCGAAACCAGGTTTAATTGACTGCTTCAGTGTGTTACCACATTACTACGTGAATCAAACACGAAAGAAACCCAGGATCTGGTCAACAAGTATGCGAAGAAGGCAAAATCAGGAGCCAGATGCGGGCATAACCCAGACCTAACCCAGACCTAACCGGTGTTATCCTCTAAAATATTGATCGAAACCAGGTTTAATTGACTGCTTCAGTGTGTTACCACATTACTACGTGATTCAAACACGAAAAAAACCCAGGATCTGGCCAACAAGTATGCGAAGAAGGCAAAATCATGAGCCAGATGCGGGCATAACGCAGACCTAACCCAGCCCTAACCGGTGTTATCCTCTAAAATATTGATCGAAACCAGGTTTAATTGACTGCTTCAGTGTGTTACCACATTACTACGTGAATCAAACACGAAAGAAACCCAGGATCAGGTCAACAAGTATGCGAAGAAGGCAAAATCATGAGCCAGATGCGGGCATAACCTAGACCTAACCCAGACCTAACCGGTGTTATCCTCTAAAATACTGTCCGAATCCAGGTATAATTGACTGCCTCAGTGTGGTACAACATTACTACGTGATTCAAACACGGAAAAAACCCATGATCTGGCCAACAAGTTTGCGAAAAAGGCGTAAGTATAAGCCAGATGCGCGCATAACCCAGACCTAACCTAGACCTAACCGGTGTTATCCTCTAAAATATTGATCGAAACCAGGTTTAATTGACTGCTTCAGTGTATTACCACATTACTACGTGATTCAAACACGGAAAAAACCCAGGATCTGGCCAACAAGTATGCGAAGAAGGCAAAATCATGAGCCAGATGCGGGCATAACCCAGACCTAACCTGTGTTATCCTCTAAAATACTGTCCGAATCCAGGTTTAATTGACTGCCTCAGTGTGGTACAACATTACTACGTGATTCAAACACGGAAAAAACCCAGGATCTGGCCAACAAGTTTGCGAAAATGGCGAAATCATGAGCCAGATGCGTGCATTTCCCGGACCTAACCCAGCCCTAACCGGTGTTATCCTCTGAAATATTGATCGAAACCAGGTTTAATTGACTACCACAGTGTGGTACCACATTACTACGTGATTCAAACACGGAAAAAACCCAGGATCTGGCCAAAAGTTTGCGAAAAAGGCGAAAGTATAAGCCAGATGCGGGCATAACCCAGACCTAACCCAGACCTAACCGGTGTTATCCCCTAAAATATTGATCGAAACCAGGTTTAATTGACTCCTTCAGTGTGTTACCACATTACTACGTGACTCAGACACGAAAAAAACCCAGGATCTGGCCAACAAGTATGCGAAGAAGGCAAAATCATGAGCCAGATGCGGGCATATCCCGGACCTAACCCAGCCCTAACCGGTGTTATCCTCTAAAATATTGATCGAAACCAGGTTTAATTGACTGCTTCAGTGTGTTACCACATTACTACGTGAATCAAACACGAAAGAAACCCAGGATCTGGTCAACAAGTATGCGAAGAAGGCAAAATCAGGAGCCAGATGCGGGCATAACCCAGACCTAACCCAGACCTAACCGGTGTTATCCTCTAAAATATTGATCGAAACCAGGTTTAATTGACTGCTTCAGTGTGTTACCACATTACTACGTGATTCAAACACGAAAAAAACCCAGGATCTGGCCAACAAGTATGCGAAGAAGGCAAAATCATGAGCCAGATGCGGGCATATCCCGGACCTAACCCAGCCCTAACCGGTGTTATCCTCTAAAATATTGATCGAAACCAGGTTTAATTGACTCCTTCAGTGTGTTACCACATTACTACGTGATTCAAACACGAAAAAAACCCAGGATCTGGCCAACAAGTATGCGAAGAAGGCAAAATCATGAGCCAGATGCGGGCATATCCCGGACCTAACCCAGCCCTAACCGGTGTTATCCTCTAAAATACTGTCCGAATCCAGGTATAATTGACTGCCTCAGTGTGGTACAACATTACTACGTGATTCAAACACGGAAAAAACCCATGATCTGGCCAACAAGTTTGCGAAAAAGGCGTAAGTATAAGCCAGATGCGCGCATAACCCAGACCTAACCTAGACCTAACCGGTGTTATCCTCTAAAATATTGATCGAAACCAGGTTTAATTGACTGCTTCAGTGTATTACCACATTACTACGTCATTCAAACACGGAAAAAACCCAGGATCTGGCCAACAAGTATGCGAAGAAGGCAAAATCATGAGCCAGATGCGGGCATAACCCAGACCTAACCTGTGTTATCCTCTAAAATACTGTCCGAATCCAGGTTTAATTGACTGCCTCAGTGTGGTACAACATTACTACGTGATTCAAACACGGAAAAAACCCAGGATCTGGCCAACAAGTTTGCGAAAATGGCGAAATCATGAGCCAGATGCGTGCATTTCCCGGACCTAACCCAGCCCTAACCGGTGTTATCCTCTGAAATATTGATCGAAACCAGGTTTAATTGACTACCACAGTGTGGTACCACATTACTACGTGATTCAAACACGGAAAAAACCCAGGATCTGGCCAAAAGTTTGCGAAAAAGGCGAAAGTATAAGCCAGATGCGGGCATAACCCAGACCAAACCCAGACCTAACCGGTGTTACCCTCTAAAATATTGATCGAAACCAGGTTTAATTGACTCCTTCAGTGTGTTACCACATTACTACGTGATTCAGACACGAAAAAAACCCAGGATCTGGCCAACAAGTATGCGAAGAAGGCAAAATCATGAGCCAGATGCGGGCATATCCCGGACCTAACCCAGCCCTAACCGGTGTTATCCTCTAAAATATTGATCGAAACCAGGTTTAATTGACTGCTTCAGTGTGTTACCACAATACTACGTGATTCAAACACGGAAAAAACCCAGGATCTGGCCAACAAGTATGCGAAGAAGGCAAAATCATGAGCCAGATGCGGGCATAACCCAGACCTAACCCAGACCTAACCGGTGTTATCCTCTGAAATCTTGATCGAAACCAGGTTTAATTGACTGCTTCAGTGTGTTACCACATTACTACGTGATTCAAACACGAAAAAAACCCAGGATCTGGCCAACAAGTATGCGAAGGAGGCAAAATCATGAGCCAGATGCGGGCATAACCCAGACCTAACCCAGACCTAACCGGTGTTATCCTGTGAAATATTGATCGAAACAGGTTTAATTGACTGCCTCAGTGTGGTACCACATTACTACGTGATCCAAACACGGAAAAAACCCAGGATCTGGCCAACAAGATTGCGAAAAATGCGAAAGTATAAGCCAGATGCGCGCATATCCCAGACCTAACCCAGACCTAACCGGTGTTATCCCCTAAAATATTGATCGAAACCTGGTTTAATTAACTGCTTCAGTGTGTTACCACATTACTACCTGATTCAAACACGTAAAAAACCCAGGATCTGGACAACAAGTATGCGAAGAAGGCAAAATCATGAGCCAGATGCGGGCATAACCCAGACCTAACCCAGACCTAACCGGTGTTATCCTCTAAAATATTGATCGAAACCAGGTTTAATTGACTGCTTCAGTGTGTTACCACATTACTACGTGAATCAAACACGAAAGAAACCCAGGATCTGGTCAACAAGTATGCGAAGAAGGCAAAATCAGGAGCCAGATGCGGGCATAACCCAGACCTAACCCAGACCTAACCGGTGTTATCCTCTAAAATATTGATCGAAACAGGTTTAATTGACTGCCTCAGTGTGGTACCACATTACTACGTGATTCAAACACGAAAAAAACCCAGGATCTGGCCAACAAGTATGCGAAGAAGGCGAAATCATGAGCCAGATGCGGGCATAACGCAGACCTAACCCAGCCCTAACCGGTGTTATCCTCTAAAATATTGATCGAAACCAGGTTTAATTGACTGCTTCAGTGTGTTACCACATTACTACGTGAATCAAACACGAAAGAAACCCAGGATCAGGTCAACAAGTATGCGAAGAAGGCAAAATCATGAGCCAGATGCGGGCATAACCCAGACCTAACCCAGACCTAACCGGTGTTACCCTCTAAAATATTGATCGAAACCAGCTTTAATTGACTGCCTCAGTGTGGTACCACATTACTACGTGATTCAAACACGGAAAAAACCCAGGATCTGGCCAAAAGTTTGCGAAAAAGGCGAAAGTATAAGCCAGATGCGGGCATAACCCAGACCTAACCCAGACCTAACCGGTGTTATCCTCTAAAATATTGATCGAAACCAGGTTTAATTGACTGCTTCAGTGTATTACCACATTACTACGTGATTCAATCACGGAAAAACCCAGGATCTGGCCAACAAGTATGCGAAGAAGGCAAAATCATGAGCCAGATGCGGGCATAACCCAGACATAACCCAGACCTAACCGGTGTTACCCTCTAAAATATTGATCGAAACCAGCTTTAATTGACTGCCTCAGTGTGGTACCACATTACTACGTGATTCAAACACGGAAAAAACCCAGGATCTGGCCAAAAGTTTGCGAAAAAGGCGAAAGTATAAGCCAGATGCGGGCATAACCCAGACCTAACCCAGACCTAACCGGTGTTATCCTCTAAAATATTGATCGAAACCAGGTTTAATTGACTGCCTCAGTGTGGTACAACATTACTACGTGATTCAAACACGGAAAAACCCCAGGATCTGGCCAACAAGTTTGCGAAAATGGCGAAATCATGAGCCAGATGCGTGCATTTCCCGGACCTAACCCAGACCTAACCGGTGTTATCCTCTGAAATATTGATCGAAACCAGGTTTAATTGACAACCACAGTGTGGTACCACATTACTACGTGATTCAAACACGGAAAAAACCCAGGATATGGCCAAAAGTTTGCGAAAAAGGCGAAAGTATAAGCCAGATGCGCGCATATCCCAGACCTAACCCAGACCTAACCGGTGTTATCCCCTATAATAATGATCGAAACCTGGTTTGATTGACTGCTTCAGTGTGTTACCACATTACTACGTGATTCAAACACGAAAAAAATCCAGGATCTGGCCAACAAGTATGCGAAGAAGGCAAAGTCATGAGCCGGTTGTGGGCATAACCCAGACCTAACCCAGACCTAACCGGTGTCATCCTCTAAAATATTGATCGAAACCAGGTTTAATTGACTGATTCAGTGTGTTACCACATTACTACGTGATTCAAACACGAAAAAAACCCGGGATCTGGCCAACAAGTATGCGAAGAAGGCAAAATCATGAGTCAGATGCGGGCATAACCCAGACCTAACCCAGACCTAACCGGTGTTATCCTCTAAAATATTGATCGAAACCAGGTTTAGTTGACTACTTCAGTGTGTTACCACATTACTACGTGATTCAGACATGAAAAAAACCCAGGATCTGGCCAACAAGTATGCGAAGAAGGCAAAATCATGAGCCAGATGCGGGCATAATCCAGACGAAACCCAGACCTAACCGGTGTTATCCTCTAAAATATTGATCGAAACCAGGTTTAATTGACTGCTTCAGTGTGTTACCACATTACTACGTGAATCAAACACGAAAGAAACCCAGGATCTGGTCAACAAGTATGCGAAGAAGGCAAAATCATGAGCCAGATGCGGGCATAACCCAGACCTAACCCAGACCTAACCGGTGTTATCCTCTAAAATATTGATCGAAACCAGGTTTAATTGACTGCTTCAGTGTGTTACCACATTACTACGTGATTCAAACACGAAAAAAACCCAGGATCTGGCCAACAAGTATGCGAAGAAGGCAAAATCATGAGCCAGATGCGGGCATAACCCAGACCTAACCCAGTCCCAACCGGTGTTATCCTCTAAAATATTGATCGAAACCAGGTTTAATTGACTGCTTCAGTGTGTTACCACATTACTACGTCATTCAAACACAAAAAAAACCCAGGATCTGGCCAACAAGTATGCGAAGAAGGCAAAATCATGAGCCAGATGCGGGCATAACATAGACTAAACCCAGACCTAACCGGTGTTATCCTCTAAAATACTGTCCGAATCCAGGTTTAATTGACTGCCTCAGTGTGGTACAACATTACTACGTGATTCAAACACGGAAAAAACCCAGGATCTGGCCAACAAGTTTGCGAAAAAGGCGAAAGTATAAGCCAGATGCGCGCATATCCCAGACCTAACCCAGACCTAACCGGTGTTAACCTCTAAAATATTGATCGAAACCTGGTTTAATTGACTGCTTCAGTGTGTTACCACTTTACTACGTGATTCAAACACGAAAAAATCCGAGGATCTGGCCAACAAGTATGCGAAGAAGGCAAAATCATGAGCCAGATGCGGGCATAACCCAGACCTAACCCAGACCTAACGGGTGTTATCCTCTTAAATATTGATCGAAACCAGGTTTAATTGACTACTTCAGTGTGTTACCACATTACTACGTGATTCAAACACGAAAAAAACCCAGGATCTGGCCAACAAGTATGCGAAGAAGGCAAAATCATGAGCCAGATGCGGGCATGACATAGACCAAACCCAGACCTAACCGGTGTTATCCTCTAAAATACTGCCCGAATCCAGGTTTAATTGACTGCCTCAGTGTGGTACAACATTACTACGTGATTCTAACACGGAAAAAACCCATGATCTGGCCAACAAGTTTGCGAAAAAGGTAAAATCATGAGCCAGATGCGCGCATATACCAGACCTAACCCAGACCTAACCGGTGTTATCCTCTAAAATATTGATCGAAACCAGGTTTAATTGACTGCCTCAGTGTGGTACAACATTACTACGTGATTCAAACACGAAAAAAACCCAGGATCTGGCCAACAAGTATGCGAAGAAGGCAAAATCATGAGCCAGATGCGCGCATATACCAGACCTAACCCAGACCTAACCGGTGTCATCCTCTAAAATATTGATCGAAACCAGGTTTAATTGACTGATTCAGTGTGTTACCACATTACTACGTGATTCAAACACGAAAAAAACCCGGGATCTGGCCAACAAGTATGCGAAGAAGGCAAAATCATGAGCCAGATGCGGGCATAACCCAGACCTAACCCAGACCTAACCGGTGTTATCCTCTAAAATATTGATCGAAACCAGGTTTAATTGACTGCTTCAGTGTGTTACCACATTACTACGTGATTCAAACACGAAAAAAACCCAGGATCTGGCCAACAAGTATGCGAAGAAGGCAAAATCATGAGCCAGATGCGGGCATAATCCAGACGAAACACAGACCTAACCGGTGTTATCCTCTAAAATATTGATCGAAACCTGGTTTAAATGACTGCTTCAGTGTGTTACCACATTACTACGTGATTCAAACACGAAAAAAACCCAGGATCTGGCCAACAAGTATGCGAAGAAGGCAAAATCATGAGCCAGATGCGGGCATAACCCAGACCTAACCCAGACCTATCCGGTGTTATCCTCTAAAATATTGATCGAAACCAGGTTTAATTGACTGCTTCAGTGTATTACCACATTACTACGTGATTCAAACACGAAAAAAACCCAGGATCTGGCCAACAAGTATGCGAAAAAGGCAAAATCATGAGCCAGATGCGGGCATATCCCGGACCTAACCCAGCCCTAACCGGTGTTATCCTCTAAAATATTGATCGAAACCAGGTTTAATTGACTGCTTCAGTGTGTTACCACAATACTACGTGATTCAAACACGGAAAAAACCCAGGATCTGGCCAACAAGTATGCGAAGAAGGCAAAATAATGAGCCAGATGCGTGCATTTCCCGGACCTAACCCAGACCTAACCGGTGTTATCCTGTGAAATATTGATCGAAACCAGGTTTAATTGACTGCCTCAGTGTGGTACCACATTACTACGTGATTCAAACACGGAAAAAACCCAGGATCTGGCCAACAAGTTTGCGAAAAATGCGAAAGTATAATCCAGATGCGCGCATATCCCAGACCTAACCCAGACCTAACCGGTGTTATCCCCTAAAATATTGATCGAAACCTGGTTTAATTAACTGCTTCAGTGTGTTACCACATTACTACCTGATTCAAACACGAAAAAAACCCAGGATCTGGACAACAAGTATGCGAAGAAGGCAAAATCATGAGCCAGATGCGGGCATAACCCAGACCTAACCCAGACCTAACCGGTGTTATCCTCTAAAATATTGATCGAAACCAGGTTTAATTGACTGCTTCAGTGTGTTACCACATTACTACGTGAATCAAACACGAAAGAAACCCAGGATCTGGTCAACAAGTATGCGAAGAAGGCAAAATCATGAGCCAGATGCGGGCATAACCCAGACCTAACCCAGACCTAACCGGTGTTATCCTCCAAAATATTGATCGAAACCAGGTTTAATTGACTGCTTCAGTGTGTTACCACATTACTACGTGATTCAAACACGAAAAAAACCCAGGATCTGGCCAACAAGTATGCGAAGAAGGCAAAATCATGAGCCAGATGCGGGCATAACCCAGACCTAACCCAGTCCTAACCGGTGTTATCCTCTAAAATATTGATCGAAACCAGGTTTAATTGACTGCTTCAGTGTGTTACCACATTACTACGAGATTCAAACACAAAAAAAACCCAGGATCTGGCCAACAAGTATGCGAAGAAGGCAAAATCATGAGCCAGATGCGGGCATAACATAGACTAAACCCAGACCTAACCGGTGTTATCCTCTAAAATACTGTCCGAATCCAGGTTTAATTGACTGCCTCAGTGTGGTACAACATTACTACGTGATTCAAACACGGAAATAACCCATGATCTGGCCAACAAGTTTGCGAAAATGGCGTAAGTATAAGCCAGATGCGCGCATATACCAGACCTAACCCAGACCTAACCGGTGTTATCCTCTAAAATATTGATCGAAACCAGGTTTAATTGACTGCTTCAGTGTGTTACCACATTACTACGTGATTCAAACACGAAAAAAACCCAGGATCTGGCCAACAAGTATGCGAAGAAGGCAAAATCATGAGCCAGATGCGGGCATAACCCAGACCTAACCCAGTCCTAACCGGTGTTATCCTCTAAAATATTGATCGAAACCGCGTTTAATTGACTACTTCAGTGTGTTACCACATTACTACGTGATTCAAACACGAAAAAAACCCAGGATCTGGCCAACAAGTATGCGAAGAAGGCAAAATCATGAGCCAGATGCGGGCATAACATAGACGAAACCCAGACCTAACCGGTGTTATCCTCTAAAATACTGCCCGAATCCAGGTTTAATTGACTGCCTCAGTGTGGTACAACATTACTACGTGATTCAAACTCGGAAATAACCCATGATCTGGCCAACAAGTTTGCGAAAAAGGCGTAAGTATAAGCCAGATGCGCGCATATACCAGACCTAACCCAGACCTAACCGGTGTTATCCTCTAAAATATTGATCGAAACCAGGTTTAATTGACTGCTTCAGTGTGTTACCACATTACTACGTGATTCAAACACGAAAAAAACCCAGGATCTGGCCAACAAGTATGCGAAGAAGGCAAAATCATGAGCCAGCTGCGGGCATATCCCGGATCTAACCCAGACCTAACCGGTGTTATCCTCTGAAATATTGATCGAAACCAGGTTTAATTGACTGCCTCAGTGTGGTACAACATAACTACGTGATTCAAACACGGAAAAAACCCAGGATCTGGCCAACAAGTTTGCGAATAACTTGAAAGTATAAGCCAGATGCGCGCATATCCCAGACCTAACTCAGACCTAACCGGTGTTATCCTCTAAAATATTGATCGAAACCAGGTTTAATTGACTGCTTCAGTGTGTTACCACATTACTACGTGATTCAAACACGAAAAAATCCGAGGATCTGGCCAACAAGTTTGCGAAGAAGGCAAAATCATGAGCCAGATGCGTGCATTTCCCGGACCTAACCCAGCCCTAACCGGTGTTATCCTCTGAAATATTGATCGAAACCAGGTTTAATTGACTACCACAGTGTGGTACCACATTACTACGTGATTCAAACACGGAAAAAACCCAGGATCTGGCCAAAAGTTTGCGAAAAAGGCGAAAGTATAAGCCAGATGCGGGCATAACCCAGACCTAACCCAGACCTAACCGGTGTTATCCCCTAAAATATTGATCGAAACCAGGTTTAATTGACTCCTTCAGTGTGTTACCACATTACTACGTGACTCAGACACGAAAAAAACCCAGGATCTGGCCAACAAGTATGCGAAGAAGGCAAAATCATGAGCCAGATGCGGGCATATCCCGGACCTAACCCAGCCCTAACCGGTGTTATCCTCTAAAATATTGATCGAAACCAGGTTTAATTGACTGCTTCAGTGTGTTACCACATTACTACGTGAATCAAACACGAAAGAAACCCAGGATCTGGTCAACAAGTATGCGAAGAAGGCAAAATCAGGAGCCAGATGCGGGCATAACCCAGACCTAACCCAGACCTAACCGGTGTTATCCTCTAAAATATTGATCGAAACCAGGTTTAATTGACTGCTTCAGTGTGTTACCACATTACTACGTGATTCAAACACGAAAAAAACCCAGGATCTGGCCAACAAGTATGCGAAGAAGGCAAAATCATGAGCCAGATGCGGGCATATCCCGGACCTAACCCAGCCCTAACCGGTGTTATCCTCTAAAATATTGATCGAAACCAGGTTTAATTGACTCCTTCAGTGTGTTACCACATTACTACGTGATTCAAACACGAAAAAAACCCAGGATCTGGCCAACAAGTATGCGAAGAAGGCAAAATCATGAGCCAGATGCGGGCATATCCCGGACCTAACCCAGCCCTAACCGGTGTTATCCTCTAAAATACTGTCCGAATCCAGGTATAATTGACTGCCTCAGTGTGGTACAACATTACTACGTGATTCAAACACGGAAAAAACCCATGATCTGGCCAACAAGTTTGCGAAAAAGGCGTAAGTATAAGCCAGATGCGCGCATAACCCAGACCTAACCTAGACCTAACCGGTGTTATCCTCTAAAATATTGATCGAAACCAGGTTTAATTGACTGCTTCAGTGTATTACCACATTACTACGTCATTCAAACACGGAAAAAACCCAGGATCTGGCCAACAAGTATGCGAAGAAGGCAAAATCATGAGCCAGATGCGGGCATAACCCAGACCTAACCTGTGTTATCCTCTAAAATACTGTCCGAATCCAGGTTTAATTGACTGCCTCAGTGTGGTACAACATTACTACGTGATTCAAACACGGAAAAAACCCAGGATCTGGCCAACAAGTTTGCGAAAATGGCGAAATCATGAGCCAGATGCGTGCATTTCCCGGACCTAACCCAGCCCTAACCGGTGTTATCCTCTGAAATATTGATCGAAACCAGGTTTAATTGACTACCACAGTGTGGTACCACATTACTACGTGATTCAAACACGGAAAAAACCCAGGATCTGGCCAAAAGTTTGCGAAAAAGGCGAAAGTATAAGCCAGATGCGGGCATAACCCAGACCAAACCCAGACCTAACCGGTGTTACCCTCTAAAATATTGATCGAAACCAGGTTTAATTGACTCCTTCAGTGTGTTACCACATTACTACGTGATTCAGACACGAAAAAAACCCAGGATCTGGCCAACAAGTATGCGAAGAAGGCAAAATCATGAGCCAGATGCGGGCATATCCCGGACCTAACCCAGCCCTAACCGGTGTTATCCTCTAAAATATTGATCGAAACCAGGTTTAATTGACTGCTTCAGTGTGTTACCACAATACTACGTGATTCAAACACGGAAAAAACCCAGGATCTGGCCAACAAGTATGCGAAGAAGGCAAAATCATGAGCCAGATGCGGGCATAACCCAGACCTAACCCAGACCTAACCGGTGTTATCCTCTGAAATCTTGATCGAAACCAGGTTTAATTGACTGCTTCAGTGTGTTACCACATTACTACGTGATTCAAACACGAAAAAAACCCAGGATCTGGCCAACAAGTATGCGAAGGAGGCAAAATCATGAGCCAGATGCGGGCATAACCCAGACCTAACCCAGACCTAACCGGTGTTATCCTGTGAAATATTGATCGAAACAGGTTTAATTGACTGCCTCAGTGTGGTACCACATTACTACGTGATCCAAACACGGAAAAAACCCAGGATCTGGCCAACAAGATTGCGAAAAATGCGAAAGTATAAGCCAGATGCGCGCATATCCCAGACCTAACCCAGACCTAACCGGTGTTATCCCCTAAAATATTGATCGAAACCTGGTTTAATTAACTGCTTCAGTGTGTTACCACATTACTACCTGATTCAAACACGTAAAAAACCCAGGATCTGGACAACAAGTATGCGAAGAAGGCAAAATCATGAGCCAGATGCGGGCATAACCCAGACCTAACCCAGACCTAACCGGTGTTATCCTCTAAAATATTGATCGAAACCAGGTTTAATTGACTGCTTCAGTGTGTTACCACATTACTACGTGAATCAAACACGAAAGAAACCCAGGATCTGGTCAACAAGTATGCGAAGAAGGCAAAATCAGGAGCCAGATGCGGGCATAACCCAGACCTAACCCAGACCTAACCGGTGTTATCCTCTAAAATATTGATCGAAACAGGTTTAATTGACTGCCTCAGTGTGGTACCACATTACTACGTGATTCAAACACGAAAAAAACCCAGGATCTGGCCAACAAGTATGCGAAGAAGGCGAAATCATGAGCCAGATGCGGGCATAACGCAGACCTAACCCAGCCCTAACCGGTGTTATCCTCTAAAATATTGATCGAAACCAGGTTTAATTGACTGCTTCAGTGTGTTACCACATTACTACGTGAATCAAACACGAAAGAAACCCAGGATCAGGTCAACAAGTATGCGAAGAAGGCAAAATCATGAGCCAGATGCGGGCATAACCCAGACCTAACCCAGACCTAACCGGTGTTACCCTCTAAAATATTGATCGAAACCAGCTTTAATTGACTGCCTCAGTGTGGTACCACATTACTACGTGATTCAAACACGGAAAAAACCCAGGATCTGGCCAAAAGTTTGCGAAAAAGGCGAAAGTATAAGCCAGATGCGGGCATAACCCAGACCTAACCCAGACCTAACCGGTGTTATCCTCTAAAATATTGATCGAAACCAGGTTTAATTGACTGCTTCAGTGTATTACCACATTACTACGTGATTCAATCACGGAAAAACCCAGGATCTGGCCAACAAGTATGCGAAGAAGGCAAAATCATGAGCCAGATGCGGGCATAACCCAGACATAACCCAGACCTAACCGGTGTTACCCTCTAAAATATTGATCGAAACCAGCTTTAATTGACTGCCTCAGTGTGGTACCACATTACTACGTGATTCAAACACGGAAAAAACCCAGGATCTGGCCAAAAGTTTGCGAAAAAGGCGAAAGTATAAGCCAGATGCGGGCATAACCCAGACCTAACCCAGACCTAACCGGTGTTATCCTCTAAAATATTGATCGAAACCAGGTTTAATTGACTGCCTCAGTGTGGTACAACATTACTACGTGATTCAAACACGGAAAAACCCCAGGATCTGGCCAACAAGTTTGCGAAAATGGCGAAATCATGAGCCAGATGCGTGCATTTCCCGGACCTAACCCAGACCTAACCGGTGTTATCCTCTGAAATATTGATCGAAACCAGGTTTAATTGACAACCACAGTGTGGTACCACATTACTACGTGATTCAAACACGGAAAAAACCCAGGATATGGCCAAAAGTTTGCGAAAAAGGCGAAAGTATAAGCCAGATGCGCGCATATCCCAGACCTAACCCAGACCTAACCGGTGTTATCCCCTATAATAATGATCGAAACCTGGTTTGATTGACTGCTTCAGTGTGTTACCACATTACTACGTGATTCAAACACGAAAAAAATCCAGGATCTGGCCAACAAGTATGCGAAGAAGGCAAAGTCATGAGCCGGTTGTGGGCATAACCCAGACCTAACCCAGACCTAACCGGTGTCATCCTCTAAAATATTGATCGAAACCAGGTTTAATTGACTGATTCAGTGTGTTACCACATTACTACGTGATTCAAACACGAAAAAAACCCGGGATCTGGCCAACAAGTATGCGAAGAAGGCAAAATCATGAGTCAGATGCGGGCATAACCCAGACCTAACCCAGACCTAACCGGTGTTATCCTCTAAAATATTGATCGAAACCAGGTTTAGTTGACTACTTCAGTGTGTTACCACATTACTACGTGATTCAGACATGAAAAAAACCCAGGATCTGGCCAACAAGTATGCGAAGAAGGCAAAATCATGAGCCAGATGCGGGCATAATCCAGACGAAACCCAGACCTAACCGGTGTTATCCTCTAAAATATTGATCGAAACCAGGTTTAATTGACTGCTTCAGTGTGTTACCACATTACTACGTGAATCAAACACGAAAGAAACCCAGGATCTGGTCAACAAGTATGCGAAGAAGGCAAAATCATGAGCCAGATGCGGGCATAACCCAGACCTAACCCAGACCTAACCGGTGTTATCCTCTAAAATATTGATCGAAACCAGGTTTAATTGACTGCTTCAGTGTGTTACCACATTACTACGTGATTCAAACACGAAAAAAACCCAGGATCTGGCCAACAAGTATGCGAAGAAGGCAAAATCATGAGCCAGATGCGGGCATAACCCAGACCTAACCCAGTCCCAACCGGTGTTATCCTCTAAAATATTGATCGAAACCAGGTTTAATTGACTGCTTCAGTGTGTTACCACATTACTACGTCATTCAAACACAAAAAAAACCCAGGATCTGGCCAACAAGTATGCGAAGAAGGCAAAATCATGAGCCAGATGCGGGCATAACATAGACTAAACCCAGACCTAACCGGTGTTATCCTCTAAAATACTGTCCGAATCCAGGTTTAATTGACTGCCTCAGTGTGGTACAACATTACTACGTGATTCAAACACGGAAAAAACCCAGGATCTGGCCAACAAGTTTGCGAAAAAGGCGAAAGTATAAGCCAGATGCGCGCATATCCCAGACCTAACCCAGACCTAACCGGTGTTAACCTCTAAAATATTGATCGAAACCTGGTTTAATTGACTGCTTCAGTGTGTTACCACTTTACTACGTGATTCAAACACGAAAAAATCCGAGGATCTGGCCAACAAGTATGCGAAGAAGGCAAAATCATGAGCCAGATGCGGGCATAACCCAGACCTAACCCAGACCTAACGGGTGTTATCCTCTTAAATATTGATCGAAACCAGGTTTAATTGACTACTTCAGTGTGTTACCACATTACTACGTGATTCAAACACGAAAAAAACCCAGGATCTGGCCAACAAGTATGCGAAGAAGGCAAAATCATGAGCCAGATGCGGGCATGACATAGACCAAACCCAGACCTAACCGGTGTTATCCTCTAAAATACTGCCCGAATCCAGGTTTAATTGACTGCCTCAGTGTGGTACAACATTACTACGTGATTCTAACACGGAAAAAACCCATGATCTGGCCAACAAGTTTGCGAAAAAGGTAAAATCATGAGCCAGATGCGCGCATATACCAGACCTAACCCAGACCTAACCGGTGTTATCCTCTAAAATATTGATCGAAACCAGGTTTAATTGACTGCCTCAGTGTGGTACAACATTACTACGTGATTCAAACACGAAAAAAACCCAGGATCTGGCCAACAAGTATGCGAAGAAGGCAAAATCATGAGCCAGATGCGCGCATATACCAGACCTAACCCAGACCTAACCGGTGTCATCCTCTAAAATATTGATCGAAACCAGGTTTAATTGACTGATTCAGTGTGTTACCACATTACTACGTGATTCAAACACGAAAAAAACCCGGGATCTGGCCAACAAGTATGCGAAGAAGGCAAAATCATGAGCCAGATGCGGGCATAACCCAGACCTAACCCAGACCTAACCGGTGTTATCCTCTAAAATATTGATCGAAACCAGGTTTAATTGACTGCTTCAGTGTGTTACCACATTACTACGTGATTCAAACACGAAAAAAACCCAGGATCTGGCCAACAAGTATGCGAAGAAGGCAAAATCATGAGCCAGATGCGGGCATAATCCAGACGAAACACAGACCTAACCGGTGTTATCCTCTAAAATATTGATCGAAACCTGGTTTAAATGACTGCTTCAGTGTGTTACCACATTACTACGTGATTCAAACACGAAAAAAACCCAGGATCTGGCCAACAAGTATGCGAAGAAGGCAAAATCATGAGCCAGATGCGGGCATAACCCAGACCTAACCCAGACCTATCCGGTGTTATCCTCTAAAATATTGATCGAAACCAGGTTTAATTGACTGCTTCAGTGTATTACCACATTACTACGTGATTCAAACACGAAAAAAACCCAGGATCTGGCCAACAAGTATGCGAAAAAGGCAAAATCATGAGCCAGATGCGGGCATATCCCGGACCTAACCCAGCCCTAACCGGTGTTATCCTCTAAAATATTGATCGAAACCAGGTTTAATTGACTGCTTCAGTGTGTTACCACAATACTACGTGATTCAAACACGGAAAAAACCCAGGATCTGGCCAACAAGTATGCGAAGAAGGCAAAATAATGAGCCAGATGCGTGCATTTCCCGGACCTAACCCAGACCTAACCGGTGTTATCCTGTGAAATATTGATCGAAACCAGGTTTAATTGACTGCCTCAGTGTGGTACCACATTACTACGTGATTCAAACACGGAAAAAACCCAGGATCTGGCCAACAAGTTTGCGAAAAATGCGAAAGTATAATCCAGATGCGCGCATATCCCAGACCTAACCCAGACCTAACCGGTGTTATCCCCTAAAATATTGATCGAAACCTGGTTTAATTAACTGCTTCAGTGTGTTACCACATTACTACCTGATTCAAACACGAAAAAAACCCAGGATCTGGACAACAAGTATGCGAAGAAGGCAAAATCATGAGCCAGATGCGGGCATAACCCAGACCTAACCCAGACCTAACCGGTGTTATCCTCTAAAATATTGATCGAAACCAGGTTTAATTGACTGCTTCAGTGTGTTACCACATTACTACGTGAATCAAACACGAAAGAAACCCAGGATCTGGTCAACAAGTATGCGAAGAAGGCAAAATCATGAGCCAGATGCGGGCATAACCCAGACCTAACCCAGACCTAACCGGTGTTATCCTCCAAAATATTGATCGAAACCAGGTTTAATTGACTGCTTCAGTGTGTTACCACATTACTACGTGATTCAAACACGAAAAAAACCCAGGATCTGGCCAACAAGTATGCGAAGAAGGCAAAATCATGAGCCAGATGCGGGCATAACCCAGACCTAACCCAGTCCTAACCGGTGTTATCCTCTAAAATATTGATCGAAACCAGGTTTAATTGACTGCTTCAGTGTGTTACCACATTACTACGAGATTCAAACACAAAAAAAACCCAGGATCTGGCCAACAAGTATGCGAAGAAGGCAAAATCATGAGCCAGATGCGGGCATAACATAGACTAAACCCAGACCTAACCGGTGTTATCCTCTAAAATACTGTCCGAATCCAGGTTTAATTGACTGCCTCAGTGTGGTACAACATTACTACGTGATTCAAACACGGAAATAACCCATGATCTGGCCAACAAGTTTGCGAAAATGGCGTAAGTATAAGCCAGATGCGCGCATATACCAGACCTAACCCAGACCTAACCGGTGTTATCCTCTAAAATATTGATCGAAACCAGGTTTAATTGACTGCTTCAGTGTGTTACCACATTACTACGTGATTCAAACACGAAAAAAACCCAGGATCTGGCCAACAAGTATGCGAAGAAGGCAAAATCATGAGCCAGATGCGGGCATAACCCAGACCTAACCCAGTCCTAACCGGTGTTATCCTCTAAAATATTGATCGAAACCGCGTTTAATTGACTACTTCAGTGTGTTACCACATTACTACGTGATTCAAACACGAAAAAAACCCAGGATCTGGCCAACAAGTATGCGAAGAAGGCAAAATCATGAGCCAGATGCGGGCATAACATAGACGAAACCCAGACCTAACCGGTGTTATCCTCTAAAATACTGCCCGAATCCAGGTTTAATTGACTGCCTCAGTGTGGTACAACATTACTACGTGATTCAAACTCGGAAATAACCCATGATCTGGCCAACAAGTTTGCGAAAAAGGCGTAAGTATAAGCCAGATGCGCGCATATACCAGACCTAACCCAGACCTAACCGGTGTTATCCTCTAAAATATTGATCGAAACCAGGTTTAATTGACTGCTTCAGTGTGTTACCACATTACTACGTGATTCAAACACGAAAAAAACCCAGGATCTGGCCAACAAGTATGCGAAGAAGGCAAAATCATGAGCCAGCTGCGGGCATATCCCGGATCTAACCCAGACCTAACCGGTGTTATCCTCTGAAATATTGATCGAAACCAGGTTTAATTGACTGCCTCAGTGTGGTACAACATAACTACGTGATTCAAACACGGAAAAAACCCAGGATCTGGCCAACAAGTTTGCGAATAACTTGAAAGTATAAGCCAGATGCGCGCATATCCCAGACCTAACTCAGACCTAACCGGTGTTATCCTCTAAAATATTGATCGAAACCAGGTTTAATTGACTGCTTCAGTGTGTTACCACATTACTACGTGATTCAAACACGAAAAAATCCGAGGATCTGGCCAACAAGTTTGCGAAGAAGGCAAAATCATGAGCCAGATGCGGGCATAACCCTGACCTAACCCAGACCTAACGGGTGTTATCCTCTAAAATATTGATCGAAACCAGGTTTAATTGACTGCTTCAGTGTGTTACCACATTACTACGTGATTCAAACACGAAAAAAACCCAGGATCTGGCCAACAAGTATGCGAAGACGCCAAAATCATGAGCCAGATGCGGGCATAACATAGACCAAACCCAGACCTAACCGGTGTTATCCTCTAAAATATTGTCCGAATCCAGGTTTAATTGACTGCCTCAGTGTGGTACAACATTACTACGTGATTCTAACACGGAAAAAACCCATGATCTGGCCAACAAGTTTGCGAAAAAGGTAAAATCATGAGCCAGATGCGCGCATATACCAGACCTAACCCAGACCTAACCGGTGTTATCCTCTAAAATATTGACTGAAACCAGATTTAATTGACAGTTTCAGTGTGTTACCACATTACTACGTGATTCAAACACGAAAGAAACCCAGGATCTGGCCAACAAGTATGCGAAGAAGGCAAAATCATGAGCCAGATGCGGGCATAACCCAGACCTAACCCAGACCTAACCGGTGTTATCCTCTAAAATATTGATCGAAACCAGGTTTAATTGGCAGTTTCAGTGTGTTACCACATTACTACGTGATTCAATCACGAACAAAACCCAGGATCTGGCCAACAAGTATGCGAAGAAGGCAAAATCATGAGCCAGATGCGGGCATAACCCAGACATAACCCAGACCTAACCGGTGTTACCCTCTAAAATATTGATCGAAACCAGGTTTAATTGACTGCCTCAGTGTGTTACCACATTACTACGTGATTCAAACACGAACAAAACCCAGGATCTGGCCAACAAGTATGCGAAGAAGGCAAAATCATGAGCCAGGTGCGGGCATATCCCGGACCTAACCCAGACCTAACCGGAGTTATCCTCTGAAATATTGATCGAAACCAGGTTTAATTGACTGCCTCAGTGTGGTACAACATAACTACGTGATTCAAACACGGAAAAAACCCAGGATCTGGCCAACAAGTTTGCGAATAACTTGAAAGTATAAGCCAGATGCGCGCATATCCCAGACCTAACTCAGACCTAACCGGTGTTATCCTCTAAAATATTGATCGAAACCAGGTTTAATTGACTGCTTCAGTGTGTTACCACATTACTACGTGATTCAAACACGAAAAAAACCCAGGATCTGGCCAACAAGTATGGGAAGAAGGCAAAATCATGAGCCAGATGCGGGCATAACCCAGACATAACCCAGACCTAACCGGTGTTACCCTCTAAAATATTGATCGAAACCAGGTTTAATTGACTGCCTCAGTGTGGTACCACATTACTACGTGATTCAAACACGGAAAAAACCCAGGATCTGGCCAACAAGTATGCGAAGAAGGCAAAATCATGAGCCAGATGCGGGCATAACCCAGACATAACCCAGACCTAACCGGTGTTACCCTCTAAAATATTGATCGAAACCAGCTTTAATTGACTGCCTCAGTGTGGTACCACATTACTACGTGATTCAAACACGGAAAAAACCCAGGATCTGGCCAACAAGTTTGCGAAAAAGGCGAAAGTATAAGCCAGATGCGCGCATATCCCAGACCTAACCCAGACCTAACCGGTGTTAACCTCTAAAATATTGATCGAAACCTGGTTTAATTGACTGCTTCAGGGTGTTACCACTTTACTACGTGATTCAAACACGAAAAAATCCGAGGATCTGGCCAACAAGTATGCGAAGAAGGCAAAATCATGAGCCAGATGCGGGCATAACCCAGACCTAACCCAGTCCTAACCGGTGTTATCCTCTAAAATATTGATCGAAACCAGGTTTAATTGACTGCTTCAGTGTGTTACCACATTACTACGTGATTCAAACACAAAAAAAACCCAGGATCTGGCCAACAAGTATGCGAAGAAGGCAAAATCATGAGCCAGATGCGGGCATAACATAGACTAAACCCAGACCTAACCGGTGTTATCCTCTAAAATACTGTCCGAATCCAGGTTTAATTGACTGCCTCAGTGTGGTACAACATTACTACGTGATTCAAACACGGAAATAACCCATGATCTGGCCAACAAGTTTGCGAAAATGGCGTAAGTATAAGCCAGATGCGCGCATATACCAGACCTAACCCAGACCTAACCGGTGTTATCCTCTAAAATATTGATCGAAACCAGGTTTAATTGACTGCTTCAGTGTGTTACCACATTACTACGTGATTCAAACACGAAAAAAACCCAGGATCTGGCCAACAAGTATGCGAAGAAGGCAAAATCATGAGCCAGATGCGGGCATAACCCAGACCTAACCCAGTCCTAACCGGTGTTATCCTCTAAAATATTGATCGAAACCGCGTTTAATTGACTACTTCAGTGTGGTACAACATAACTACGTGATTCAAACACGGAAAAAACCCAGGATCTGGCCAACAAGTTTGCGAATAACTTGAAAGTATAAGCCAGATGCGCGCATATCCCAGACCTAACTCAGACCTAACCGGTGTTATCCTCTAAAATATTGATCGAAACCAGGTTTAATTGACTGCTTCAGTGTGTTACCACATTACTACGTGATTCAAACACGAAAAAAACCCAGGATCTGGCCAACAAGTATGCGAAGAAGGCAAAATCATGAGCCAGATGCGGGCATAACCCAGACATAACCCAGACCTAACCGGTGTTAACCTCTAAAATATTGATCGAAACCAGCTTTAATTGACTGCCTCAGTGTGGTACCACATTACTACGTGATTCAAACACGGAAAAAACCCAGGATCTGGCCAACAAGTTTGCGAAAAAGGCGAAAGTATAAGCCAGATGCGCGCATATCCCAGACCTAACCCAGACCTAACCGGTGTTAACCTCTAAAATATTGATCGAAACCTGGTTTAATTGACTGCTTCAGTGTGTTACCACATTACTACGTGATTCAAACACGAAAAAATCCGAGGATCTGGCCAACAAGTATGCGAAGAAGGCAAAATCATGAGCCAGATGCGGGCATAACCCTGACCTAACCCAGACCTAACCGGTGTTATCCTCTAAAATATTGATCGAAACCAGTTTTAATTGGCAGTTTCAGTGTGTTACCACATTACTACGTGATTCAAACACGAACAAAACCCAGGATCTGGCCAACAAGTATGCGAAGAAGGCAAAATCATGAGCCAGATGCGGGCATAACCCAGACATAACCCAGACCTAACCGGTGTTACCCTCTAAAATATTGATCGAAACCAGGTTTAATTGACTGCCTCAGTGTGTTACCACATTACTACGTGATTCAAACACGAACAAAACCCAGGATCTGGCCAACAAGTATGCGAAGAAGGCAAAATCATGAGCCAGGTGCGGGCATATCCCGGACCTAACCCAGACCTAACCGGTGTTATCCTCTGAAATATTGATCGAAACCAGGTTTAATTGACTGCCTCAGTGTGGTACAACATAACTACGTGATTCAAACACGGAAAAAACCCAGGATCTGGCCAACAAGTATGCGAAGAAGGCAAAATCATGAGCCAGATGCGGGCATAACCCAGACATAACCCAGACCTAACCGGTGTTACCCTCTAAAATATTGATCGAAACCAGCTTTAATTGACTGCCTCAGTGTGGTACCACATTACTACGTGATTCAAACACGGAAAAAACCCAGGATCTGGCCAACAAGTTTGCGAAAAAGGTGAAAGTATAAGCCAGATGCGCGCATATCCCAGACCTAACCCAGACCTAACCGGTGTTAACCTCTAAAATATTGATCGAAACCTGGTTTAATTGACTGCTTCAGTGTGTTACCACTTTACTACGTGATTCAAACACGAAAAAATCCGAGGATCTGGCCAACAAGTATGCGAAGAAGGCAAAATCATGAGCCAGATGCGGGCATAACCCAGACCTAACCCAGTCCTAACCGGTGTTATCCTCTAAAATATTGATCGAAACCAGGTTTAATTGACTGCTTCAGTGTGTTACCACATTACTACGTGATTCAAACACAAAAAAAACCCAGGATCTGGCCAACAAGTATGCGAAGAAGGCAAAATCATGAGCCAGATGCGGGCATAACATAGACTAAACCCAGACCTAACCGGTGTTATCCTCTAAAATACTGTCCGAATCCAGGTTTAATTGACTGCCTCAGTGTGGTACAACATTACTACGTGATTCAAACACGGAAATAACCCATGATCTGGCCAACAAGTTTGCGAAAATGGCGTAAGTATAAGCCAGATGCGCGCATATACCAGACCTAACCCAGACCTAACCGGTGTTATCCTCTAAAATATTGATCGAAACCAGGTTTAATTGACTGCTACAGTGTGTTACCACATTACTACGTGATTCAAACACGAAAAAAACCCAGGATCTGGCCAACAAGTATGCGACGAAGGCAAAATCATGAGCCAGATGCGGGCATAACCCAGACCTAACCCAGTCCTAACCGGTGTTATCCTCTAAAATATTGATCGAAACCGCGTTTAATTGACTACTTCAGTGTGGTACAACATAACTACGTGATTCAAACACGGAAAAAACCCAGGATCTGGCCAACAAGTTTGCGAATAACTTGAAAGTATAAGCCAGATGCGCGCATATCCCAGACCTAACTCAGACCTAACCGGTGTTATCCTCTAAAATATTGATCGAAACCAGGTTTAATTGACTGCTTCAGTGTGTTACCACATTACTACGTGATTCAAACACGAAAAAAACCCAGGATCTGGCCAACAAGTATGCGAAGAAGGCAAAATCATGAGCCAGATGCGGGCATAACCCAGACATAACCCAGACCTAACCGGTGTTACCCTCTAAAATATTGATCGAAACCAGCTTTAATTGACTGCCTCAGTGTGGTACCACATTACTACGTGATTCAAACACGGAAAAAACCCAGGATCTGGCCAACAAGTTTGCGAAAAAGGCGAAAGTATAAGCCAGATGCGCGCATATCCCAGACCTAACCCAGACCTAACCGGTGTTAACCTCTAAAATATTGATCGAAACCTGGTTTAATTGACTGCTTCAGTGTGTTACCACATTACTACGTGATTCAAACACGAAAAAATCCGAGGATCTGGCCAACAAGTATGCGAAGAAGGCAAAATCATGAGCCAGATGCGGGCATAACCCTGACCTAACCCAGACCTAACGGGTGTTATCCTCTAAAATATTGATCGAAACCAGGTTTAATTGACTGCTTCAGTGTGTTACCACATTACTACGTGATTTAAACACGAAAAAAACCCAGGATCTGGCCAACAAGTATGCGAAGACGCCAAAATCATGAGCCAGATGCGGGCATAACATAGACCAAACCCAGACCTAACCGGTGTTATCCTCTAAAATATTGTCCGAATCCAGGTTTAATTGACTGCCTCAGTGTGGTACAACATTACTACGTGATTCTAACACGGAAAAAACCCATGGTCTGGCCAACAAGTTTGCGAAAAAGGTAAAATCATGAGCCAGATGCGCGCATATACCAGACCTAACCCAGACCTAACCGGTGTTATCCTCTAAAATATTGACTGAAACCAGATTTAATTGACAGTTTCAGTGTGTTACCACATTACTACGTGATTCAAACACGAAAGAAACCCAGGATCTGGCCAACAAGTATGCGAAGATGGCAAAATCATGAGCCAGATGCGGGCATAACCCAGACCTAACCCAGACCTAACCGGTGTTATCCTCTAAAATATTGATCGAAACCAGGTTTAATTGGCAGTTTCAGTGTGTTACCACATTACTACGTGATTCAAACACGAACAAAACCCAGGATCTGGCCAACAAGTATGCGAAGAAGGCAAAATCATGAGCCAGATGCGGGCATAACCCAGACATAACCCAGACCTAACCGGTGTTACCCTCTAAAATATTGATCGAAACCAGGTTTAATTGACTGCCTCAGTGTGTTACCACATTACTACGTTATTCAAACACGAACAAAACCCAGGATCTGGCCAACAAGTATGCGAAGAAGGCAAAATCATGAGCCAGGTGCGGGCATATCCCGGACCTAACCCAGACCTAACCGGTGTTATCCTCTGAAATATTGATCGAAACCAGGTTTAATTGACTGCCTCAGTGTGGTACAACATAACTACGTGATTCAAACACGGAAAAAACCCAGGATCTGGCCAACAAGTTTGCGAATAACTTGAAAGTATAAGCCAGATGAGCGCATATCCCAGACCTAACTCAGACCTAACCGGTGTTATCCTCTAAAATATTGATCGAAACCAGGTTTAATTGACTGCTTCAGTGTGTTACCACATTACTACGTGATTCAAACACGAAAAAAACCCAGGATCTGGCCAACAAGTATGGGAAGAAGGCAAAATCATGAGCCAGATGCGGGCATAACCCAGACATAACCCAGACCTAACCGGTGTTACCCTCTAAAATATTGATCGAAACCAGGTTTAATTGACTGCCTCAGTGTGGTACCACATTACTACGTGATTCAAACACGGAAAAAACCCAGGATCTGGCCAACAAGTATGCGAAGAAGGCAAAAACATGATCCAGATGCGGGCATAACCCAGACATAACCCAGACCTAACCGGTGTTACCTTCTAAAATATTGATCGAAACCAGGTTTAATTGACTGATTCAGTGTGTTACCACATTACTACGTGATTCAAACACGAAAAAAACCCGGGATCTGGCCAACAAGTATGCGAAGAAGGCAAAATCATGAGTCAGATGCGGGCATAACCCAGACCTAACCCAGACCTAACCGGTGTTATCCTCTAAAATATTGATCGAAACCAGGTTTAGTTGACTACTTCAGTGTGTTACCACATTACTACGTGATTCAGACATGAAAAAAACCCAGGATCTGGCCAACAAGTATGCGAAGAAGGCAAAATCATGAGCCAGATGCGGGCATAATCCAGACGAAACCCAGACCTAACCGGTGTTATCCTCTAAAATATTGATCGAAACCAGGTTTAATTGACTGCTTCAGTGTGTTACCACATTACTACGTGAATCAAACACGAAAGAAACCCAGGATCTGGTCAACAAGTATGCGAAGAAGGCAAAATCATGAGCCAGATGCGGGCATAACCCAGACCTAACCCAGACCTAACCGGTGTTATCCTCTAAAATATTGATCGAAACCAGGTTTAATTGACTGCTTCAGTGTGTTACCACATTACTACGTGATTCAAACACGAAAAAAACCCAGGATCTGGCCAACAAGTATGCGAAGAAGGCAAAATCATGAGCCAGATGCGGGCATAACCCAGACCTAACCCAGTCCCAACCGGTGTTATCCTCTAAAATATTGATCGAAACCAGGTTTAATTGACTGCTTCAGTGTGTTACCACATTACTACGTCATTCAAACACAAAAAAAACCCAGGATCTGGCCAACAAGTATGCGAAGAAGGCAAAATCATGAGCCAGATGCGGGCATAACATAGACTAAACCCAGACCTAACCGGTGTTATCCTCTAAAATACTGTCCGAATCCAGGTTTAATTGACTGCCTCAGTGTGGTACAACATTACTACGTGATTCAAACACGGAAAAAACCCAGGATCTGGCCAACAAGTTTGCGAAAAAGGCGAAAGTATAAGCCAGATGCGCGCATATCCCAGACCTAACCCAGACCTAACCGGTGTTAACCTCTAAAATATTGATCGAAACCTGGTTTAATTGACTGCTTCAGTGTGTTACCACTTTACTACGTGATTCAAACACGAAAAAATCCGAGGATCTGGCCAACAAGTATGCGAAGAAGGCAAAATCATGAGCCAGATGCGGGCATAACCCAGACCTAACCCAGACCTAACGGGTGTTATCCTCTTAAATATTGATCGAAACCAGGTTTAATTGACTACTTCAGTGTGTTACCACATTACTACGTGATTCAAACACGAAAAAAACCCAGGATCTGGCCAACAAGTATGCGAAGAAGGCAAAATCATGAGCCAGATGCGGGCATGACATAGACCAAACCCAGACCTAACCGGTGTTATCCTCTAAAATACTGCCCGAATCCAGGTTTAATTGACTGCCTCAGTGTGGTACAACATTACTACGTGATTCTAACACGGAAAAAACCCATGATCTGGCCAACAAGTTTGCGAAAAAGGTAAAATCATGAGCCAGATGCGCGCATATACCAGACCTAACCCAGACCTAACCGGTGTTATCCTCTAAAATATTGATCGAAACCAGGTTTAATTGACTGCCTCAGTGTGGTACAACATTACTACGTGATTCAAACACGAAAAAAACCCAGGATCTGGCCAACAAGTATGCGAAGAAGGCAAAATCATGAGCCAGATGCGCGCATATACCAGACCTAACCCAGACCTAACCGGTGTCATCCTCTAAAATATTGATCGAAACCAGGTTTAATTGACTGATTCAGTGTGTTACCACATTACTACGTGATTCAAACACGAAAAAAACCCGGGATCTGGCCAACAAGTATGCGAAGAAGGCAAAATCATGAGCCAGATGCGGGCATAACCCAGACCTAACCCAGACCTAACCGGTGTTATCCTCTAAAATATTGATCGAAACCAGGTTTAGTTGACTCCTTCAGTGTGTTACCACATTACTACGTGATTCAGACACGAAAAAAACCCAGGATCTGGCCAACAAGTATGCGAAGAAGGCAAAATCATGAGCCAGATGCGGGCATAATCCAGACGAAACACAGACCTAACCGGTGTTATCCTCTAAAATATTGATCGAAACCTGGTTTAAATGACTGCTTCAGTGTGTTACCACATTACTACGTGATTCAAACACGAAAAAAACCCAGGATCTGGCCAACAAGTATGCGAAGAAGGCAAAATCATGAGCCAGATGCGGGCATAACCCAGACCTAACCCAGACCTATCCGGTGTTATCCTCTAAAATATTGATCGAAACCAGGTTTTATTGACTGCTTCAGTGTATTACCACATTACTACGTGATTCAAACACGAAAAAAACCCAGGATCTGGCCAACAAGTATGCGAAAAAGGCAAAATCATGAGCCAGATGCGGGCATATCCCGGACCTAACCCAGCCCTAACCGGTGTTATCCTCTAAAATATTGATCGAAACCAGGTTTAATTGACTGCTTCAGTGTGTTACCACAATACTACGTGATTCAAACACGGAAAAAACCCAGGATCTGGCCAACAAGTATGCGAAGAAGGCAAAATAATGAGCCAGATGCGTGCATTTCCCGGACCTAACCCAGACCTAACCGGTGTTATCCTGTGAAATATTGATCGAAACCAGGTTTAATTGACTGCCTCAGTGTGGTACCACATTACTACGTGATTCAAACACGGAAAAAACCCAGGATCTGGCCAACAAGTTTGCGAAAAATGCGAAAGTATAATCCAGATGCGCGCATATCCCAGACCTAACCCAGACCTAACCGGTGTTATCCCCTAAAATATTGATCGAAACCTGGTTTAATTAACTGCTTCAGTGTGTTACCACATTACTACCTGATTCAAACACGAAAAAAACCCAGGATCTGGACAACAAGTATGCGAAGAAGGCAAAATCATGAGCCAGATGCGGGCATAACCCAGACCTAACCCAGACCTAACCGGTGTTATCCTCTAAAATATTGATCGAAACCAGGTTTAATTGACTGCTTCAGTGTGTTACCACATTACTACGTGAATCAAACACGAAAGAAACCCAGGATCTGGTCAACAAGTATGCGAAGAAGGCAAAATCATGAGCCAGATGCGGGCATAACCCAGACCTAACCCAGACCTAACCGGTGTTATCCTCCAAAATATTGATCGAAACCAGGTTTAATTGACTGCTTCAGTGTGTTACCACATTACTACGTGATTCAAACACGAAAAAAACCCAGGATCTGGCCAACAAGTATGCGAAGAAGGCAAAATCATGAGCCAGATGCGGGCATAACCCAGACCTAACCCAGTCCTAACCGGTGTTATCCTCTAAAATATTGATCGAAACCAGGTTTAATTGACTGCTTCAGTGTGTTACCACATTACTACGAGATTCAAACACAAAAAAAACCCAGGATCTGGCCAACAAGTATGCGAAGAAGGCAAAATCATGAGCCAGATGCGGGCATAACATAGACTAAACCCAGACCTAACCGGTGTTATCCTCTAAAATACTGTCCGAATCCAGGTTTAATTGACTGCCTCAGTGTGGTACAACATTACTACGTGATTCAAACACGGAAATAACCCATGATCTGGCCAACAAGTTTGCGAAAATGGCGTAAGTATAAGCCAGATGCGCGCATATACCAGACCTAACCCAGACCTAACCGGTGTTATCCTCTAAAATATTGATCGAAACCAGGTTTAATTGACTGCTTCAGTGTGTTACCACATTACTACGTGATTCAAACACGAAAAAAACCCAGGATCTGGCCAACAAGTATGCGAAGAAGGCAAAATCATGAGCCAGATGCGGGCATAACCCAGACCTAACCCAGTCCTAACCGGTGTTATCCTCTAAAATATTGATCGAAACCGCGTTTAATTGACTACTTCAGTGTGTTACCACATTACTACGTGATTCAAACACGAAAAAAACCCAGGATCTGGCCAACAAGTATGCGAAGAAGGCAAAATCATGAGCCAGATGCGGGCATAACATAGACGAAACCCAGACCTAACCGGTGTTATCCTCTAAAATACTGCCCGAATCCAGGTTTAATTGACTGCCTCAGTGTGGTACAACATTACTACGTGATTCAAACTCGGAAATAACCCATGATCTGGCCAACAAGTTTGCGAAAAAGGCGTAAGTATAAGCCAGATGCGCGCATATACCAGACCTAACCCAGACCTAACCGGTGTTATCCTCTAAAATATTGATCGAAACCAGGTTTAATTGACTGCTTCAGTGTGTTACCACATTACTACGTGATTCAAACACGAAAAAAACCCAGGATCTGGCCAACAAGTATGCGAAGAAGGCAAAATCATGAGCCAGCTGCGGGCATATCCCGGATCTAACCCAGACCTAACCGGTGTTATCCTCTGAAATATTGATCGAAACCAGGTTTAATTGACTGCCTCAGTGTGGTACAACATAACTACGTGATTCAAACACGGAAAAAACCCAGGATCTGGCCAACAAGTTTGCGAATAACTTGAAAGTATAAGCCAGATGCGCGCATATCCCAGACCTAACTCAGACCTAACCGGTGTTATCCTCTAAAATATTGATCGAAACCAGGTTTAATTGACTGCTTCAGTGTGTTACCACATTACTACGTGATTCAAACACGAAAAAATCCGAGGATCTGGCCAACAAGTTTGCGAAGAAGGCAAAATCATGAGCCAGATGCGGGCATAACCCTGACCTAACCCAGACCTAACGGGTGTTATCCTCTAAAATATTGATCGAAACCAGGTTTAATTGACTGCTTCAGTGTGTTACCACATTACTACGTGATTCAAACACGAAAAAAACCCAGGATCTGGCCAACAAGTATGCGAAGACGCCAAAATCATGAGCCAGATGCGGGCATAACATAGACCAAACCCAGACCTAACCGGTGTTATCCTCTAAAATATTGTCCGAATCCAGGTTTAATTGACTGCCTCAGTGTGGTACAACATTACTACGTGATTCTAACACGGAAAAAACCCATGATCTGGCCAACAAGTTTGCGAAAAAGGTAAAATCATGAGCCAGATGCGCGCATATACCAGACCTAACCCAGACCTAACCGGTGTTATCCTCTAAAATATTGACTGAAACCAGATTTAATTGACAGTTTCAGTGTGTTACCACATTACTACGTGATTCAAACACGAAAGAAACCCAGGATCTGGCCGACAAGTATGCGAAGAAGGCAAAATCATGAGCCAGATGCGGGCATAACCCAGACCTAACCCAGACCTAACCGGTGTTATCCTCTAAAATATTGATCGAAACCAGGTTTAATTGGCAGTTTCAGTGTGTTACCACATTACTACGTGATTCAATCACGAACAAAACCCAGGATCTGGCCAACAAGTATGCGAAGAAGGCAAAATCATGAGCCAGATGCGGGCATAACCCAGACATAACCCAGACCTAACCGGTGTTACCCTCTAAAATATTGATCGAAACCAGGTTTAATTGACTGCCTCAGTGTGTTACCACATTACTACGTGATTCAAACACGAACAAAACCCAGGATCTGGCCAACAAGTATGCGAAGAAGGCAAAATCATGAGCCAGGTGCGGGCATATCCCGGACCTAACCCAGACCTAACCGGAGTTATCCTCTGAAATATTGATCGAAACCAGGTTTAATTGACTGCCTCAGTGTGGTACAACATAACTACGTGATTCAAACACGGAAAAAACCCAGGATCTGGCCAACAAGTTTGCGAATAACTTGAAAGTATAAGCCAGATGCGCGCATATCCCAGACCTAACTCAGACCTAACCGGTGTTATCCTCTAAAATATTGATCGAAACCAGGTTTAATTGACTGCTTCAGTGTGTTACCACATTACTACGTGATTCAAACACGAAAAAAACCCAGGATCTGGCCAACAAGTATGGGAAGAAGGCAAAATCATGAGCCAGATGCGGGCATAACCCAGACATAACCCAGACCTAACCGGTGTTACCCTCTAAAATATTGATCGAAACCAGGTTTAATTGACTGCCTCAGTGTGGTACCACATTACTACGTGATTCAAACACGGAAAAAACCCAGGATCTGGCCAACAAGTATGCGAAGAAGGCAAAATCATGAGCCAGATGCGGGCATAACCCAGACATAACCCAGACCTAACCGGTGTTACCCTCTAAAATATTGATCGAAACCAGCTTTAATTGACTGCCTCAGTGTGGTACCACATTACTACGTGATTCAAACACGGAAAAAACCCAGGATCTGGCCAACAAGTTTGCGAAAAAGGCGAAAGTATAAGCCAGATGCGCGCATATCCCAGACCTAACCCAGACCTAACCGGTGTTAACCTCTAAAATATTGATCGAAACCTGGTTTAATTGACTGCTTCAGTGTGTTACCACTTTACTACGTGATTCAAACACGAAAAAATCCGAGGATCTGGCCAACAAGTATGCGAAGAAGGCAAAATCATGAGCCAGATGCGGGCATAACCCAGACCTAACCCAGTCCTAACCGGTGTTATCCTCTAAAATATTGATCGAAACCAGGTTTAATTGACTGCTTCAGTGTGTTACCACATTACTACGTGATTCAAACACAAAAAAAACCCAGGATCTGGCCAACAAGTATGCGAAGAAGGCAAAATCATGAGCCAGATGCGGGCATAACATAGACTAAACCCAGACCTAACCGGTGTTATCCTCTAAAATACTGTCCGAATCCAGGTTTAATTGACTGCCTCAGTGTGGTACAACATTACTACGTGATTCAAACACGGAAATAACCCATGATCTGGCCAACAAGTTTGCGAAAATGGCGTAAGTATAAGCCAGATGCGCGCATATACCAGACCTAACCCAGACCTAACCGGTGTTATCCTCTAAAATATTGATCGAAACCAGGTTTAATTGACTGCTTCAGTGTGTTACCACATTACTACGTGATTCAAACACGAAAAAAACCCAGGATCTGGCCAACAAGTATGCGAAGAAGGCAAAATCATGAGCCAGATGCGGGCATAACCCAGACCTAACCCAGTCCTAACCGGTGTTATCCTCTAAAATATTGATCGAAACCGCGTTTAATTGACTACTTCAGTGTGGTACAACATAACTACGTGATTCAAACACGGAAAAAACCCAGGATCTGGCCAACAAGTTTGCGAATAACTTGAAAGTATAAGCCAGATGCGCGCATATCCCAGACCTAACTCAGACCTAACCGGTGTTATCCTCTAAAATATTGATCGAAACCAGGTTTAATTGACTGCTTCAGTGTGTTACCACATTACTACGTGATTCAAACACGAAAAAAACCCAGGATCTGGCCAACAAGTATGCGAAGAAGGCAAAATCATGAGCCAGATGCGGGCATAACCCAGACATAACCCAGACCTAACCGGTGTTACCCTCTAAAATATTGATCGAAACCAGCTTTAATTGACTGCCTCAGTGTGGTACCACATTACTACGTGATTCAAACACGGAAAAAACCCAGGATCTGGCCAACAAGTTTGCGAAAAAGGCGAAAGTATAAGCCAGATGCGCGCATATCCCAGACCTAACCCAGACCTAACCGGTGTTAACCTCTAAAATATTGATCGAAACCTGGTTTAATTGACTGCTTCAGTGTGTTACCACATTACTACGTGATTCAAACACGAAAAAATCCGAGGATCTGGCCAACAAGTATGCGAAGAAGGCAAAATCATGAGCCAGATGCGGGCATAACCCTGACCTAACCCAGACCTAACCGGTGTTATCCTCTAAAATATTGATCGAAACCAGTTTTAATTGGCAGTTTCAGTGTGTTACCACATTACTACGTGATTCAAACACGAACAAAACCCAGGATCTGGCCAACAAGTATGCGAAGAAGGCAAAATCATGAGCCAGATGCGGGCATAACCCAGACATAACCCAGACCTAACCGGTGTTACCCTCTAAAATATTGATCGAAACCAGGTTTAATTGACTGCCTCAGTGTGTTACCACATTACTACGTGATTCAAACACGAACAAAACCCAGGATCTGGCCAACAAGTATGCGAAGAAGGCAAAATCATGAGCCAGGTGCGGGCATATCCCGGACCTAACCCAGACCTAACCGGTGTTATCCTCTGAAATATTGATCGAAACCAGGTTTAATTGACTGCCTCAGTGTGGTACAACATAACTACGTGATTCAAACACGGAAAAAACCCAGGATCTGGCCAACAAGTATGCGAAGAAGGCAAAATCATGAGCCAGATGCGGGCATAACCCAGACATAACCCAGACCTAACCGGTGTTACCCTCTAAAATATTGATCGAAACCAGCTTTAATTGACTGCCTCAGTGTGGTACCACATTACTACGTGATTCAAACACGGAAAAAACCCAGGATCTGGCCAACAAGTTTGCGAAAAAGGCGAAAGTATAAGCCAGATGCGCGCATATCCCAGACCTAACCCAGACCTAACCGGTGTTAACCTCTAAAATATTGATCGAAACCTGGTTTAATTGACTGCTTCAGTGTGTTACCACTTTACTACGTGATTCAAACACGAAAAAATCCGAGGATCTGGCCAACAAGTATGCGAAGAAGGCAAAATCATGAGCCAGATGCGGGCATAACCCAGACCTAACCCAGTCCTAACCGGTGTTATCCTCTAAAATATTGATCGAAACCAGGTTTAATTGACTGCTTCAGTGTGTTACCACATTACTACGTGATTCAAACACAAAAAAAACCCAGGATCTGGCCAACAAGTATGCGAAGAAGGCAAAATCATGAGCCAGATGCGGGCATAACATAGACTAAACCCAGACCTAACCGGTGTTATCCTCTAAAATACTGTCCGAATCCAGGTTTAATTGGCTCCTTCAGTGTGTTACCACATTACTACGTGATTCAAACACGAAAAAAACCCAGGATCTGGCCAACAAGTATGCGAAGAATGCAAAATCATGAGCCCGACGCGGGCATAACCCAGACGAAACCCAGAACGAACCGGTGTTATCCTCTAAAATATTGATCGAAACCAGGTTTAATTGACTGCTTCAGTGTGTTACCACATTACTACGTGATTCAAACACGAAAAAAACCCAGGATCTGGCCAACAAGTATGCGAAGAAGGCAAAATCATGAGCCAGATGCGGGCATAACCCAGACCTAACCCAGTCCTAACCGGTGTTATCCTCTAAAATATTGATCGAAACCGCGTTTAATTGACTACTTCAGTGTGGTACAACATAACTACGTGATTCAAACACGGAAAAAACCCAGGATCTGGCCAACAAGTTTGCGAATAACTTGAAAGTATAAGCCAGATGCGCGCATATCCCAGACCTAACTCAGACCTAACCGGTGTTATCCTCTAAAATATTGATCGAAACCAGGTTTAATTGACTGCTTCAGTGTGTTACCACATTACTACGTGATTCAAACACGAAAAAAACCCAGGATCTGGCCAACAAGTATGCGAAGAAGGCAAAATCATGAGCCAGATGCGGGCATAACCCAGACATAACCCAGACCTAACCGGTGTTACCCTCTAAAATATTGATCGAAACCAGCTTTAATTGACTGCCTCAGTGTGGTACCACATTACTACGTGATTCAAACACGGAAAAAACCCAGGATCTGGCCAACAAGTTTGCGAAAAAGGCGAAAGTATAAGCCAGATGCGCGCATATCCCAGACCTAACCCAGACCTAACCGGTGTTAACCTCTAAAATATTGATCGAAACCTGGTTTAATTGACTGCTTCAGTGTGTTACCACATTACTACGTGATTCAAACACGAAAAAATCCGAGGATCTGGCCAACAAGTATGCGAAGAAGGCAAAATCATGAGCCAGATGCGGGCATAACCCTGACCTAACCCAGACCTAACGGGTGTTATCCTCTAAAATATTGATCGAAACCAGGTTTAATTGACTGCTTCAGTGTGTTACCACATTACTACGTGATTTAAACACGAAAAAAACCCAGGATCTGGCCAACAAGTATGCGAAGACGCCAAAATCATGAGCCAGATGCGGGCATAACATAGACCAAACCCAGACCTAACCGGTGTTATCCTCTAAAATATTGTCCGAATCCAGGTTTAATTGACTGCCTCAGTGTGGTACAACATTACTACGTGATTCTAACACGGAAAAAACCCATGGTCTGGCCAACAAGTTTGCGAAAAAGGTAAAATCATGAGCCAGATGCGCGCATATACCAGACCTAACCCAGACCTAACCGGTGTTATCCTCTAAAATATTGACTGAAACCAGATTTAATTGACAGTTTCAGTGTGTTACCACATTACTACGTGATTCAAACACGAAAGAAACCCAGGATCTGGCCAACAAGTATGCGAAGATGGCAAAATCATGAGCCAGATGCGGGCATAACCCAGACCTAACCCAGACCTAACCGGTGTTATCCTCTAAAATATTGATCGAAACCAGGTTTAATTGGCAGTTTCAGTGTGTTACCACATTACTACGTGATTCAAACACGAACAAAACCCAGGATCTGGCCAACAAGTATGCGAAGAAGGCAAAATCATGAGCCAGATGCGGGCATAACCCAGACATAACCCAGACCTAACCGGTGTTACCCTCTAAAATATTGATCGAAACCAGGTTTAATTGACTGCCTCAGTGTGTTACCACATTACTACGTTATTCAAACACGAACAAAACCCAGGATCTGGCCAACAAGTATGCGAAGAAGGCAAAATCATGAGCCAGGTGCGGGCATAACCCAGACATAACCCAGACCTAACCGGTGTTATCCTCTGAAATATTGATCGAAACCAGGTTTAATTGACTGCCTCAGTGTGGTACAACATAACTACGTGATTCAAACACGGAAAAAACCCAGGATCTGGCCAACAAGTTTGCGAATAACTTGAAAGTATAAGCCAGATGAGCGCATATCCCAGACCTAACTCAGACCTAACCGGTGTTATCCTCTAAAATATTGATCGAAACCAGGTTTAATTGACTGCTTCAGTGTGTTACCACATTACTACGTGATTCAAACACGAAAAAAACCCAGGATCTGGCCAACAAGTATGGGAAGAAGGCAAAATCATGAGCCAGATGCGGGCATAACCCAGACATAACCCAGACCTAACCGGTGTTACCCTCTAAAATATTGATCGAAACCAGGTTTAATTGACTGCCTCAGTGTGGTACCACATTACTACGTGATTCAAACACGGAAAAAACCCAGGATCTGGCCAACAAGTATGCGAAGAAGGCAAAAACATGATCCAGATGCGGGCATAACCCAGACATAACCCAGACCTAACCGGTGTTACCTTCTAAAATATTGATCGAAACCAGCTTTAATTGACTGCCTCAGTGTGGTACCACATTACTACGTGATTCAAACACGGAAAAAACCCAGGATCTGGGCAACAAGTTTGCGAAAAAGGCGAAAGTATAAGCCAGATGCGCGCATATCCCAGACCTAACCCAGACCTAACCGGTGTTAACCTCTAAAATATTGATCGAAACCTGGTTTAATTGACTGCTTCAGTGTGTTACCACTTTACTACGTGATTCAAACACGAAAAAATCCGAGGATCTGGCCAACAAGTATGCGAAGAAGGCAAAATCATGAGCCAGATGCGGGCATAACCCAGACCTAACCCAGACCTAACGGGTGTTATCCTCTAAAATATTGATCGAAACCAGGTTTAATTGACTACTTCAGTGTGTTACCACATTACTACGTGATTCAAACACGAAAAAAACCCAGGATCTGGCCAACAAGTATGCGAAGAAGGCAAAATCATGAGCCAGATGCGGGCATAACATAGACCAAACCCAGACCTAACCGGTGTTATCCTCTAAAATACTGTCCGAATCCAGGTTTAATTGACTGCCTCAGTGTGGTACAACATTACTACGTGATTCTAACACGGAAAAAACCCATGATCTGGCCAACAAGTTTGCGAAAAAGGTAAAATCATGAGCCAGATGCGCGCATATACCAGACCTAACCCAGACCTAACCGGTGTTATCCTCTAAAATATTGATCGAAACCAGGTTTAATTGACTGCTTCAGTGTGTTACCACATTACTACGTGATTCAAACACGAAAAAAACCCAGGATCTGGCCAACAAGCATGCGAAGAAGGCAAAATCATGAGCCAGCTGCGGGCATATCCCGGACCTAACCCAGACCTAACCGGTGTTATCCTCTAAAATACTGTCCGAATCCAGGTTTAATTGACTGCCTCAGTGAGGTACAACATTACTACGTGATTCAAACACGAAAAAAACCCAGGATCTGGCCAACAAGTATGCGAAGAAGGCAAAATCATGAGCCAGATGCGCGCATATACCAGACCTAACCCAGACCTAACCGGTGTCATCCTCTAAAATATTGATCGAAACCAGGTTTAATTGACTGATTCAGTGTGTTACCACATTACTACGTGATTCAAACACGAAAAAAACCCGGGATCTGGCCAATAAGTATGCGAAGAAGGCAAAATCATGAGCCAGATGCGGGCATAACCCAGACCTAACCCAGACCTAACCGGTGTTATCCTCTAAAATATTGATCGAAACCAGGTTTAGTTGACTCCTTCAGTGTGTTACCACATTACTACGTGATTCAGACACGAAAAAAACCCAGGATCTGGCCAACAAGTATGCGAAGAAGGCAAAATCATGAGCCAGATGCGGGCATAATCCCGACGAAACCCAGACCTAACCGGTGTTATCCTCTAAAATATTGATCGAAACCTGGTTTAATTGACTGCTTCAGTGTGTTACCACATTACTACGTGATTCAAACACGAAAAAAACCCAGGATCTGGCCAACAAGTATGCGAAGAAGGCAAAATAATGAGCCAGATGCGTGCATTTCCCGGACCTAACCCAGACCTAACCGGTGTTATCCTGTGAAATATTGATCGAAACCAGGTTTAATTGACTGCCTCAGTGTGGTACCACATTACTACGTGATTCAAACACGGAAAAAACCCAGGATCTGGCCAACAAGTTTGCGAAAAATGCGAAAGTATAATCCAGATGCGCGCATATCCCAGAACTAACCCAGACCTAACCGGTGTTATCCCCTAAAATATTGATCGAAACCTGGTTTAATTAACTGCTTCAGTGTGTTACCACATTACTACCTGATTCAAACACGAAAAAAACCCAGGATCTGGACAACAAGTATGCGAAGAAGGCAAAATCATGAGCCAGATGCGGGCATAACCCAGACCTAACCCAGACCTAAACGGTGTTATCCTCTAAAATATTGATCGAAACCAGGTTTAATTGACTGCTTCAGTGTGTTACCACATTACTACGTGAATCAAACACGAAAGAAACCCAGGATCTGGTCAACAAGTGTGCGAAGAAGGCAAAATCATGAGCCAGATGCGGGCATAACCCAGACCTAACCCAGACCTAACCGGTGTTATCCTCCAAAATATTGATCGAAACCAGGTTTAATTGACTGCTTCAGTGTGTTACCACATTACTACGTGATTCAAACACGAAAAAAACCCAGGATCTGGCCAACAAGTATGCGAAGAAGGCAAAATCATGAGCCAGATGCGGGCATAACCCAGACCTAACCCAGTCCTAACCGGTGTTATCCTCTTAAATATTGATCGAAACCAGGTTTAATTGACTGCTTCAGTGTGTTACCACATTACTACGTGATTTAAACACAAAAAAAACCCAGGATCTGGCCAACAAGTATGCGAAGAAGGCAAAATCATGAGCCAGATGCGGGCATAACATAGACTAAACCCAGACCTAACCGGTGTTATCCTCTAAAATACTGTCCGAATCCAGGTTTAATTGACTGCCTCAGTGTGGTACAACATTACTACGTGATTCAAACACGGAAATAACCCATGATCTGGCCAACAAGTTTGCGAAAAAGGCGTAAGTATAAGCCAGATGCGCGCATATACCAGACCTAACCCAGACCTAACCGGTGTTATCCTCTAAAATATTGATCGAAACCAGGTTTAATTGACTGCTTCAGTGTGTTACCACATTACTACGTGATTCAAACACGAAAAAAACCCAGGATCTGGCCAACAAGTATGCGAAGAAGGCAAAATCATGAGCCAGATGCGGGCATAACCCAGACCTAACCCAGTCCTAACCGGTGTTATCCTCTAAAATATTGATCGAAACCAGATTTAATTGACTGCTTCAGTGTATTACCACATTACTACGTGATTCAAACACGGAAAAAACCCAGGATCTGGCCAACAAGTTTGCGAAAAAGGCGAAAGTATAAGCCAGATGCGCGTATATCCTAGACCTAACCCATACCTAACCGGTGTTATCCTCTAAAATATTGATCGAAACCAGGTTTAATTGACTGCTTCAGTGTGTTACCACATTACTACGTGATTCAAACACGAAAAAAACCGAGGATCTGGCCAACAAGTATGCGAAGAAGGCAAAATCATGAGCCAGATGCGGGCATAACCCAGACCTAACCCAGACATAACCGGTGTTACCCTCTAAAATATTGATCGAAACCAGGTTTAATTGACTGCCTCAGTGTGGTACCACATTACTACGTGATTCAAACACGGAAAAAACCCAGGATCTGGCCAACAAGTTTGCGAAAAAGGCGAAAGTATAAGCCAGATGCGCGCATATCCCAGACCTAACCCAGACCTAACCGGTGTTATCCCCTATAATAATGATCGAAACCTGGTTTAATTGACTGCTTCAGTGTGTTACCACATTACTACGTGATTCGAACACGAAAAAAACCCAGGATCTGGCCAACAAGTATGCGAAAAAGGCGAAAGTATAAGCCAGATGCGCGTATATCCCAGACCTAACCCATACCTAACCGGTGTTATCCTCTAAAATATTGATCGAAACCAGGTTTAATTGACTGCTTCAGTGTGTTACCACATTACTACGTGATTCAAACACGAAAAAAACCCAGGATCTGGCCAACAAGTATGCGAAGAAGGCAAAATCATGAGCCAGATGCGGGCATAACCCAGACCTAACCCAGACCTAACCGGTGTTATCCCCTAAAATACTGTCCGAATCCAGGTTTAATTCACTGCCTCAGTGTGGTACAACATTACTACGTGATTCAAACACGGAAAAAACCCAGGATCTGGCCAAAAGTTGGCGAAAAAGGCGAAAGTATAAGCCAGATGCGCGCATATCCCAGACCTAACCCAGACCTAACCGGTGTTATCCCCTATAATAATGATCGAAACCTGGTTTAATTGACTGCTTCAGTGTGTTACCACATTACTACGTGATTCAAACACGAAAAAAATCCAGGATCTGGCCAACAAGTACGCGAAGAAGGCAAAATCATGAGCCAGATGTGGGCATAACCCAGACCTAACCCAGACCTAACCGGTGTCATCCTCTAAAATATTGATCGAAACCAGGTTTAATTGACAGATTCAGTGTGTTACCACATTACTACGTGATTCAAACACGAAAAAAACCCGGGATCTGGCCAACAAGTATGCGAAGAAGGCAAAATCATGAGCCAGATGCGGGCATAACCCAGACCTAACCCAGACCTAACCGGTGTTATCCTCTAAAATATTGATCGAAACCAGGTTTAATTGACTGATTCAGTGTGTTACCACATTACTACGTGATTCAAACACGAAAAAAACCCGGGATCTGGCCAACAAGTATGCGAAGAAGGCAAAATCATGAGCCAGATGCGGGCATATCCCGGACCTAACCCAGCCCTAACCGGTGTCATCCTCTAAAATATTGATCGAAACCAGGTTTAATTGACTGATTCAGTGTGTTACCACATTACTACTTGATTCAAACACGAAAAAAACCCGGGATCTGGCCAACAAGTATGCGAAGAAGGCAAAATCATGAGCCAGATCCGGCATAACCCAGACCTAACCCAGACCTAACCGGTGTCATCCTCTAAAATATTGATCGAAACCAGGTTTAATTGACTGATTCAGTGTGCTACCACATTACTACGTGATTCAAACACGAAAAAAACCCGGGATCTGGCCAACAAGTATGCGAAGAAGGCAAAATCATGAGCCAGATGCGGGCATAACCCAGACCTAACCCAGACCTAACCGGTGTCATCCTCTAAAATATTGATCGAAACCAGGTTTAGTTGACTGATTCAGTGTGTTACCACATTACTACGTGATTCAAACACGAAAAAAACCCGGGATCTGGCCAACAAGTATGCGAAGAAGGCAAAATCATGAGCCAGATGCGGGCATAACCCAGACCTAACCCAGACCTAACCGGTGTTATCCTCTAAAATATTGATCGAAACAAGGTTTAATTGACAGTTTCAGTGTGTTATCACATTACTACGTGATTCAAACACGAAAAAAACCCAGGATCTGGCCAACAAGTATGCGAAGAAGGCAAAATCATGAGCCAGATGCGGGCATAACCCAGACCTAACCCAGACCTAACCGGTGTTATCCTCTAAAATACTGTCCGAATCCAGGTTTAATTGACTGCCTCAGTGTGGTACAACATTACTACGTGATTCAAACATGGAAAAAACCCAGGATCTGGCCAACAAGTTTGCGAAAATGGCGAAATCATGAGCCAGATGCGTGCATTTCCCGGACCTAACCCAGACCTAACCGGTGTTATCCTCTGAAATACTGATCGAAACCAGGTTTAATTGACTACCACAGTGTGGTACCACATTACTACGTGATTCAAACACGGAAAAAACCCAGGATCTGGCCAAAAGTTTGCGAAAAAGGCGAAAGTATAAGCCAGATGCGCGCATATCCCAGACCTAACCCAGACCTAACCGGTGTTATCCTCTAAAATATTGATCGAAACCTGGTTTCATTGACCGCTTCAGTGTGTTACCACATTACTACGTGATTCAAACACGAAAAAAATCCAGGATCTGGCCAACAAGTATGCGAAGAAGCCTAAATCATGAGCCGGATGTGGGCATAACCCAGACCTAACCCAGACCTAACCGGTGTCATCCTCTAAAATATTGATCGAAACCAGGTTTAATTGACTGATTCAGTGTGTTACCACATTACTACGTGATTCAAACACGAAAAAAACCCGGGATCTGGCCATCAAGTATGCGAAGAAGGCAAAATCATGAGCCAGATGCGGGCATAACCCAGACCTAACCAAGACCTAACCGGTGTTATCCTCTAAAATATTGATCGAAACCAGGTTTAATTGGCTCCTTCAGTGTGTTACCACATTACTACGTGATTCAAACACGAAAAAAACCCAGGATCTGGCCAACAAGTATGCGTAGAAGGCAAAATCATGAGCCAGATGCGGGCATAACCCAGACGAAACCCAGACCTAACCGGTGTTATCCTCTAAAATATTGATCGAAACCAGGTTTAATTGACTGCTTCAGTGTGTTACCACATTACTACGTGATTCTAACTCGGAAAAAACCCAGGATCTGGCCAACAAGTTTGCAAAAAAGGCGAAAGTATATGCCAGATGCGCGCATATCCCAGACCTAACCCAGCCCTAACCGGTGTTATCCTCTAAAATATTGATCGAAACCAGGTTTAATTGACTGCTTCAGTGTGTTACCACATTACTACGTGATTCAAACACGGAAAAAACCCAGGATCTGGCCAACAAGTTTGCGAAAAAGGCGAAAGTATATGCCAGATTCGCGCATATCCCAGACCTAACCCAGACCTAACCGGTGTTATCCTCTAAAATATTGATCGAAACCTGGTTTAATTGACTGCTTCAGTGTGTTACCACATTCCTACGTGATTCAGCAAGAAAAATACCCAGAATCTGGCCAACAAGTATGCGAAGAAGGCAAAATCATGAGCCAGATGCGGGCATAACCCTGACCTAACCTAGACCTAACCGGTGTTATCCTCTAAAATATTGATCGAAACCAGGTTTAATTGACTGCTTCAGTGTATTACCACATTACTACGTGATTCAAACACGGAAAAAACCCAGGATCTGGCCAACAAGTTTGCGAAAAAGGCGAAAGTATAAGCCAGATGCGCGTATATCCCAGACCTAACCCATACCTAACCGGTGTTATCCTCTAAAATATTGATCGAAACCAGGTTTAATTGACTGCTTCAGTGTGTTACCACATTACTACGTGACTCAAACACGAAAAAAACCCAGGATCTGGCCAACAAGTATGCGAAGAAGGCAAAATCATGAGCCAGATGCGGGCATAACCCAGACCTAACCCAGACCTAACCGGTGTTATCCTCTAAAATACTGTCCGAATCCAGGTTTAATTCACTGCCTCAGTGTGGTACAACATTACTACGTGATTCAAACACGGAAAAAACCCAGGATCTGGCCAAAAGTTTGCGAAAAAGGCGAAAGTATAAGCCAGATGCGCGCATATCCCAGACCTAACCCAGACCTAACCGGTGTTATCCCCTATAATAATGATCGAAACCTGGTTTAATTGACTGCTTCAGTGTGTTACCACATTACTACGTGATTCGAACACGAAAAAAACCCAGGATCTGGCCAACAAGTATGCGAAGAAGGCAAAATCATGAGCCAGATGCGGGCATAACCCAGACCTAACCTAGACCTAACCGGTGTTATCCTCTAAAATATTGATCGAAACCAGATTTAATTGACTGCTTCAGTGTATTACCACATTACTACGTGATTCAAACACGGAAAAAACCCAGGATCTGGCCAACAAGTTTGCGAAAAAGGCGAAAGTATAAGCCAGATGCGCGTATATCCTAGACCTAACCCATACCTAACCGGTGTTATCCTCTAAAATATTGATCGAAACCAGGTTTAATTGACTGCTTCAGTGTGTTACCACATTACTACGTGATTCAAACACGAAAAAAACCCAGGATCTGGCCAACAAGTATGCGAAGAAGGCAAAATCATGAGCCAGATGCGGGCATAACCCAGACCTAACCCAGACCTAACCGGTGTTACCCTCTAAAATATTGATCGAAACCAGGTTTAATTGACTGCCTCAGTGTGGTACCACATTACTACGTGATTCAAACACGGAAAAAACCCAGGATCTGGCCAACAAGTTTGCGAAAAAGGCGAACGTATAAGCCAGATGCGCGCATATCCCAGACCTAACCCAGACCTAACCGGTGTTATCCTCTAAAATATTGATCGATTCCTGGTTTAATTGACTGCTTCAGTGTGTTACCACATTACTACGTGATTCAAACACGAAAAAATCCGAGGATCTGGCCAACAAGTATGCGAAGAAGGCAAAATCATGTGCCAGATGCGGGCATAACCCAGACCTAACCCAGACCTAACCGGTGTTATCCTCTAAAATACTGTCCGAATCCAGGTTTAATTCACTGCCTCAGTGTGGTACAACATTACTACGTGATTCAAACACGGAAAAAACCCAGGATCTGGCCAAAAGTTTGCGAAAAAGGCGAAAGTATAAGCCAGATGCGCGCATATCCCAGACCTAACCCAGACCTAACCGGTGTTATCCCCTATAATAATGATCGAAACCTGGTTTAATTGGCTGCTTCAGTGTGTTACCACATTACTACGTGATTCAAACACGAAAAAAACCCGGGATCTGGCCATCAAGTATGCGAAGAAGGCAAAATCATGAGCCAGATGCGGGCATAACCCAGACCTAACCAAGACCTAACCGGTGTTATCCTCTAAAATATTGATCGAAACCAGGTTTAATTGGCTCCTTCAGTGTGTTACCACATTACTACGTGATTCAAACACGAAAAAAACCCAGGATCTGGCCAACAAGTATGCGAAGAAGGCAAAATCATGAGCCAGATGCGGGCATAACCCAGACGAAACCCAGACCTAACCGGTGTTATCCTCTAAAATATTGATCGAAACCAGGTTTAATTGACTGCTTCAGTGTGGTACAACATTACTACGTGATTCAAACATGGAAAAAACCCAGGATCTGGCCAACAAGTTTGCGAAAATGGCGAAATCATGAGCCAGATGCGTGCATTTCCCGGACCTAACCCAGACCTAACCGGTGTTATCCTCTGAAATACTGATCGAAACCAGGTTTAATTGACTACCACTGTGTGGTACCACATTACTACGTGATTCAAACACGGAAAAAACCCAGGATCTGGCCAAAAGTTTGCGAAAAAGGCGAAAGTATAAGTCAGATGCGCGCATATACCAGACCTAACCCAGACCTAACCGGTGTTATCCTCTAAAATATTGATCGAAACCTGGTTTCATTGACCGCTTCAGTGTGTTACCACATTACTACGTGATTCAAACACGAAAAAAATCCAGGATCTGGCCAACAAGTATGCGAAGAAGCCTAAATCATGAGCCGGATGTGGGCATAACCCAGACCTAACCCAGACCTAACCGGTGTCATCCTCTAAAATATTGATCGAAACCAGGTTTAATTGACTGATTCAGTGTGTTACCACATTACTACGTGATTCAAACACGAAAAAAACCCGGGATCTGGCCATCAAGTATGCGAAGAAGGCAAAATCATGAGCCAGATGCGGGCATAACCCAGACCTAACCAAGACCTAACCGGTGTTATCCTCTAAAATATTGATCGAAACCAGGTTTAATTGGCTCCTTCAGTGTGTTACCACATTACTACGTGATTCAAACACGAAAAAAACCCAGGATCTGGCCAACAAGTATGCGTAGAAGGCAAAATCGTGAGCCAGATGCGGGCATAACCCAGACGAAACCCAGACCTAACCGGTGTTATCCTCTAAAATATTGATCGAAACCAGGTTTAATTGACTGCTTCAGTGTGTTACCACATTACTACGTGATTCTAACTCGGAAAAAACCCAGGATCTGGCCGACAAGTTTGCAAAAAAGGCGAAAGTATATGCCAGATGCGCGCATATCCCAGACCTAACCCAGCCCTAACCGGTGTTATCCTCTAAAATATTGATCGAAACCAGGTTTAATTGACTGCTTCAGTGTGTTACCACATTACTACGTGATTCAAACACGAAAAAAATCCAGGATCTGGCCAACAAGTTTGCGAAAAAGGAGAAAGTATAAGCCAGATGCGCGCATATCCCAGACCTAACCCAGACCTAACCGGTGTCATCCTCTAAAATATTGATCGAAACCAGGTTTAATTGGCTCCTTCAGTGTGTTACCACATTACTACGTGATTCAAACACGAAAAAAACCCAGGATCTGGCCAACAAGTATGCGAAGAAGGCAAAATCATGAGCCCGACGCGGGCATAACCCAGACGAAACCCAGAACGAACCGGTGTTATCCTCTAAAATATTGATCGAAACCAGGTTTAATTGACTGCTTCAGTGTGTTACCACATTACTACGTGATTCAAACACGGAAAAAACCCAGGATCTGGCCAACAAGTTTGCGAAAAAGGCGAAAGTATATGCCAGATTCGCGCATATCCCAGACCTAACCCAGACCTAACCGGTGTTATCCTCTAAAATATTGATCGAAACCTGGTTTAATTGACTGCTTCAGTGTGTTACCACATTCCTACGTGATTCAGCACGAAAAATACCCAGAATCTGGCCAACAAGTATGCGAAGAAGGCAAAATCATGAGCCAGATGCGGGCATAACCCTGACCTAACCTAGACCTAACCGGTGTTATCCTCTAAAATATTGATCGAAACCAGGTTTAATTGACTGCTTCAGTGTATTACCACATTACTACGTGATTCAAACACGGAAAAAACCCAGGATCTGGCCAACAAGTTTGCGAAAAAGGCGAAAGTATAAGCCAGATGCGCGTATATCCCAGACCTAACCCATACCTAACCGGTGTTATCCTCTAAAATATTGATCGAAACCAGGTTTAATTGACTGCTTCAGTGTGTTACCACATTACTACGTGACTCAAACACGAAAAAAACCCAGGATCTGGCCAACAAGTATGCGAAGAAGGCAAAATCATGAGCCAGATGCGGGCATAACCCAGACCTAACCCAGACCTAACCGGTGTTATCCTCTAAAATACTGTCCGAATCCAGGTTTAATTCACTGCCTCAGTGTGGTACAACATTACTACGTGATTCAAACACGGAAAAAACCCAGGATCTGGCCAAAAGTTTGCGAAAAAGGCGAAAGTATAAGCCAGATGCGCGCATATCCCAGACCTAACCCAGACCTAATCGGTGTTATCCCCTATAATAATGATCGAAACCTGGTTTAATTGACTGCTTCAGTGTGTTACCACATTACTACGTGATTCGAACATGAAAAAAACCCAGGATCTGGCCAACAAGTATGCGAAGAAGGCAAAATCATGAGCCAGATGCGGGCATAACCCAGACCTAACCTAGACCTAACCGGTGTTATCCTCTAAAATATTGATCGAAACCAGATTTAATTGACTGCTTCAGTGTATTACCACATTACTACGTGATTCAAACACGGAAAAAACCCAGGATCTGGCCAACAAGTTTGCGAAAAAGGCGAAAGTATAAGCCAGATGCGCGTATATCCTAGACCTAACCCATACCTAACCGGTGTTATCCTCTAAAATATTGATCGAAACCAGCTTTAATTGACTGCTTCAGTGTGTTACGACATTACTACGTGATTCAAACACGAAAAAAACCCAGGATCTGGCCAACAAGTATGCGAAGAAGGCAAAATCATGAGCCAGATGCGGGCATAACCCAGACCTAACCCAGACCTAACCGGTGTTACCCTCTAAAATATTGATCGAAACCAGGTTTAATTGACTGCCTCAGTGTGGTACCACAAAACTACGTGATTCAAACACGGAAAAAACCCAGGATCTGGCCAACAAGTTTGCGAAAAAGGCGAAAGTATAAGCCAGATGCGCGCATATCCCAGACCTAACCCAGACCTAACCGGTGTTATCCTCTAAAATATTGATCGATTCCTGGTTTAATTGACTGCTTCAGTGTGTTACCACATTACTACGTGATTCAAACACGAAAAAATCCGAGGATCTGGCCAACAAGTATGCGAAGAAGGCAAAATCATGTGCCAGATGCGGGCATAACCCAGACCTAACCCAGACCTAACCGGTGTTATCCTCTAAAATACTGTCCGAATCCAGGTTTAATTCACTGCCTCAGTGTGGTACAACATTACTACGTGATTCAAACACGGAAAAAACCCAGGATCTGGCCAAAAGTTTGCGAAAAAGGCGAAAGTATAAGCCAGATGCGCGCATATCCCAGACCTAACCCAGACCTAACCGGTGTTATCCCCTATAATAATGATCGAAACCTGGTTTAATTGACTGCTTCAGTGTGTTACCACATTACTACGTGATACAAACACGAAAAAAACCCGGGATCTGGCCATCAAGTATGCGAAGAAGGCAAAATCATGAGCCAGATGCGGGCATAACCCAGACCTAACCAAGACCTAACCGGTGTTATCCTCTAAAATATTGATCGAAACCAGGTTTAATTGGCTCCTTCAGTGTGTTACCACATTACTACGTGATTCAAACACGAAAAAAACCCAGGATCTGGCCAACAAGTATGCGTAGAAGGCAAAATCATGAGCCAGATGCGGGCATAACCCAGACGAAACCCAGACCTAACCGGTGTTATCCTCTTAAATATTGATCGAAACCAGGTTTAATTGACTGCTTCAGTGTGTTACCACATTACTACGTGATTCTAACTCGGAAAAAACCCACGATCTGGCCAACAAGTTTGCAAAAAAGGCGAAAGTATATGCCAGATGCGCGCATATCCCAGACCTAACCCAGCCCTAACCGGTGTTATCCTCTAAAATATTGATCGAAACCAGGTTTAATTGACTGCTTCAGTGTGTTACCACATTACTACGTGATTCAAACACGAAAAAAATCCAGGATCTGGCCAACAAGTTTGCGAAAAAGGAGAAAGTATAAGCCAGATGCGCGCATATCCCAGACCTAACCCAGACCTAACCGGTGTTATCCTCTAAAATATTGATCGAAACCAGGTTTAATTGGCTCCTTCAGTGTGTTACCACATTACTACGTGATTCAAACACGAAAAAAACCCAGGATCTGGCCAACAAGTATGCGAAGAATGCAAAATCATGAGCCCGACGCGGGCATAACCCAGACGAAACCCAGAACGAACCGGTGTTATCCTCTAAAATATTGATCGAAACCAGGTTTAATTGACTGCTTCAGTGTGTTACCACATTACTACGTGATTCAAACACGGAAAAAACCCAGGATCTGGCCAACAAGTTTGCGAAAAAGGCGAAAGTATATGCCAGATTCGCGCATATCCCAGACCTAACCCAGACCTAACCGGTGTTATCCTCTAAAATATTGATCGAAACCTGGTTTAATTGACTGCTTCAGTGTGTTACCACATTACTACGTGACTCAAACACGAAAAAAACCCAGGATCTGGCCAACAAGTATGCGAAGAAGGCAAAATCATGAGCCCGACGCGGGCATAACCCAGACGAAACCCAGAACGAACCGGTGTTATCCTCTAAAATATTGATCGAAACCAGGTTTAATTGACTGCTTCAGTGTGTTACCACATTACTACGTGATTCAAACACGGAAAAAACCCAGGATCTGGCCAACAAGTTTGCGAAAAAGGCGAAAGTATATGCCAGATTCGCGCATATCCCAGACCTAACCCAGACCTAACCGGTGTTATCCTCTAAAATATTGATCGAAACCTGGTTTAATTGACTGCTTCAGTGTGTTACCACATTCCTACGTGATTCAGCACGAAAAATACCCAGAATCTGGCCAACAAGTATGCGAAGAAGGCAAAATCATGAGCCAGATGCGGGCATAACCCTGACCTAACCTAGACCTAACCGGTGTTATCCTCTAAAATATTGATCGAAACCAGGTTTAATTGACTGCTTCAGTGTATTACCACATTACTACGTGATTCAAACACGGAAAAAACCCAGGATCTGGCCAACAAGTTTGCGAAAAAGGCGAAAGTATAAGCCAGATGCGCGTATATCCCAGACCTAACCCATACCTAACCGGTGTTATCCTCTAAAATATTGATCGAAACCAGGTTTAATTGACTGCTTCAGTGTGTTACCACATTACTACGTGACTCAAACACGAAAAAAACCCAGGATCTGGCCAACAAGTATGCGAAGAAGGCAAAATCATGAGCCAGATGCGGGCATAACCCAGACCTAACCCAGACCTAACCGGTGTTATCCTCTAAAATACTGTCCGAATCCAGGTTTAATTCACTGCCTCAGTGTGGTACAACATTACTACGTGATTCAAACACGGAAAAAACCCAGGATCTGGCCAAAAGTTTGCGAAAAAGGCGAAAGTATAAGCCAGATGCGCGCATATCCCAGACCTAACCCAGACCTAATCGGTGTTATCCCCTATAATAATGATCGAAACCTGGTTTAATTGACTGCTTCAGTGTGTTACCACATTACTACGTGATTCGAACACGAAAAAAACCCAGGATCTGGCCAACAAGTATGCGAAGAAGGCAAAATCATGAGCCAGATGCGGGCATAACCCAGACCTAACCTAGACCTAACCGGTGTTATCCTCTAAAATATTGATCGAAACCAGATTTAATTGACTGCTTCAGTGTATTACCACATTACTACGTGATTCAAACACGGAAAAAACCCAGGATCTGGCCAACAAGTTTGCGAAAAAGGCGAAAGTATAAGCCAGATGCGCGTATATCCTAGACCTAACCCATACCTAACCGGTGTTATCCTCTAAAATATTGATCGAAACCAGCTTTAATTGACTGCTTCAGTGTGTTACGACATTACTACGTGATTCAAACACGAAAAAAACCCAGGATCTGGCCAACAAGTATGCGAAGAAGGCAAAATCATGAGCCAGATGCGGGCATAACCCAGACCTAACCCAGACCTAACCGGTGTTACCCTCTAAAATATTGATCGAAACCAGGTTTAATTGACTGCCTCAGTGTGGTACCACAAAACTACGTGATTCAAACACGGAAAAAACCCAGGATCTGGCCAACAAGTTTGCGAAAAAGGCGAAAGTATAAGCCAGATGCGCGCATATCCCAGACCTAACCCAGACCTAACCGGTGTTATCCTCTAAAATATTGATCGATTCCTGGTTTAATTGACTGCTTCAGTGTGTTACCACATTACTACGTGATTCAAACACGAAAAAATCCGAGGATCTGGCCAACAAGTATGCGAAGAAGGCAAAATCATGTGCCAGATGCGGGCATAACCCAGACCTAACCCAGACCTAACCGGTGTTATCCTCTAAAATACTGTCCGAATCCAGGTTTAATTCACTGCCTCAGTGTGGTACAACATTACTACGTGATTCAAACACGGAAAAAACCCAGGATCTGGCCAAAAGTTTGCGAAAAAGGCGAAAGTATAAGCCAGATGCGCGCATATCCCAGACCTAACCCAGACCTAACCGGTGTTATCCCCTATAATAATGATCGAAACCTGGTTTAATTGACTGCTTCAGTGTGTTACCACATTACTACGTGATACAAACACGAAAAAAACCCGGGATCTGGCCATCAAGTATGCGAAGAAGGCAAAATCATGAGCCAGATGCGGGCATAACCCAGACCTAACCAAGACCTAACCGGTGTTATCCTCTAAAATATTGATCGAAACCAGGTTTAATTGGCTCCTTCAGTGTGTTACCACATTACTACGTGATTCAAACACGAAAAAAACCCAGGATCTGGCCAACAAGTATGCGTAGAAGGCAAAATCATGAGCCAGATGCGGGCATAACCCAGACGAAACCCAGACCTAACCGGTGTTATCCTCTTAAATATTGATCGAAACCAGGTTTAATTGACTGCTTCAGTGTGTTACCACATTACTACGTGATTCTAACTCGGAAAAAACCCACGATCTGGCCAACAAGTTTGCAAAAAAGGCGAAAGTATATGCCAGATGCGCGCATATCCCAGACCTAACCCAGCCCTAACCGGTGTTATCCTCTAAAATATTGATCGAAACCAGGTTTAATTGACTGCTTCAGTGTGTTACCACATTACTACGTGATTCAAACACGAAAAAAATCCAGGATCTGGCCAACAAGTTTGCGAAAAAGGAGAAAGTATAAGCCAGATGCGCGCATATCCCAGACCTAACCCAGACCTAACCGGTGTTATCCTCTAAAATATTGATCGAAACCAGGTTTAATTGGCTCCTTCAGTGTGTTACCACATTACTACGTGATTCAAACACGAAAAAAACCCAGGATCTGGCCAACAAGTATGCGAAGAATGCAAAATCATGAGCCCGACGCGGGCATAACCCAGACGAAACCCAGAACGAACCGGTGTTATCCTCTAAAATATTGATCGAAACCAGGTTTAATTGACTGCTTCAGTGTGTTACCACATTACTACGTGATTCAAACACGGAAAAAACCCAGGATCTGGCCAACAAGTTTGCGAAAAAGGCGAAAGTATATGCCAGATTCGCGCATATCCCAGACCTAACCCAGACCTAACCGGTGTTATCCTCTAAAATATTGATCGAAACCTGGTTTAATTGACTGCTTCAGTGTGTTACCACATTACTACGTGACTCAAACACGAAAAAAACCCAGGATCTGGCCAACAAGTATGCGAAGAAGGCAAAATCATGAGCCAGATGCGGGCATAACCCAGACCTAACCCAGACCTAACCGGTGTTATCCTCTAAAATACTGTCCGAATCCAGGTTTAATTCACTGCCTCAGTGTGGTACAACATTACTACGTGATTCAAACACGGAAAAAACCCAGGATCTGGCCAAAAGTTTGCGAAAAAGGCGAAAGTATAAGCCAGATGCGCGCATATCCCAGACCTAACCCAGACCTAACCGGTGTTATCCCCTATAATAATGATCGAAACCTGGTTTAATTGGCTGCTTCAGTGTGTTACCACATTACTACGTGATTCAAACACGAAAAAAACCCGGGATCTGGCCATCAAGTATGCGAAGAAGGCAAAATCATGAGCCAGATGCGGGCATAACCCAGACCTAACCAAGACCTAACCGGTGTTATCCTCTAAAATATTGATCGAAACCAGGTTTAATTGGCTCCTTCAGTGTGTTACCACATTACTACGTGATTCAAACACGAAAAAAACCCAGGATCTGGCCAACAAGTATGCGAAGAAGGCAAAATCATGAGCCAGATGCGGGCATAACCCAGACGAAACCCAGACCTAACCGGTGTTATCCTCTAAAATATTGATCGAAACCAGGTTTAATTGACTGCTTCAGTGTGGTACAACATTACTACGTGATTCAAACATGGAAAAAACCCAGGATCTGGCCAACAAGTTTGCGAAAATGTCGAAATCATGAGCCAGATGCGTGCATTTCCCGGACCTAACCCAGACCTAACCGGTGTTATCCTCTGAAATACTGATCGAAACCAGGTTTAATTGACTACCACAGTGTGGTACCACATTACTACGTGATTCAAACACGGGAAAAACCCAGGATCTGGCCAAAAGTTTGCGAAAAAGGCGAAAGTATAAGCCAGATGCGCGCATATACCAGACCTAACCCAGACCTAACCGGTGTTATCCTCTAAAATATTGATCGAAACCTGGTTTCATTGACCGCTTCAGTGTGTTACCACATTACTACGTGATTCAAACACGAAAAAAATCCAGGATCTGGCCAACAAGTATGCGAAGAAGCCTAAATCATGAGCCGGATGTGGGCATAACCCAGACCTAACCCAGACCTAACCGGTGTCATCCTCTAAAATATTGATCGAAATCAGGTTTAATTGACTGATTCAGTGTGTTACCACATTACTACGTGATTCAAACACGAAAAAAACCCGGGATCTGGCCATCAAGTATGCGAAGAAGGCAAAATCATGAGCCAGATGCGGGCATAACCCAGACCTAACCAAGACCTAACCGGTGTTATCCTCTAAAATATTGATCGAAACCAGGTTTAATTGGCTCCTTCAGTGTGTTACCACATTACTACGTGATTCAAACACGAAAAAAACCCAGGATCTGGCCAACAAGTATGCGTAGAAGGCAAAATCGTGAGCCAGATGCGGGCATAACCCAGACGAAACCCAGACCTAACCGGTGTTATCCTCTAAAATATTGATCGAAACCAGGTTTAATTGACTGCTTCAGTGTGTTACCACATTACTACGTGATTCTAACTCGGAAAAAACCCAGGATCTGGCCAACAAGTTTGCAAAAAAGGCGAAAGTATATGCCAGATGCGCGCATATCCCAGACCTAACCCAGCCCTAACCGGTGTTATCCTCTAAAATATTGATCGAAACCAGGTTTAATTGACTGCTTCAGTGTGTTACCACATTACTACGTGATTCAAACACGAAAAAAATCCAGGATCTGGCCAACAAGTTTGCGAAAAAGGAGAAAGTATAAGCCAGATGCGCGCATATCCCAGACCTAACCCAGACCTAACCGGTGTCATCCTCTAAAATATTGATCGAAACCAGGTTTAATTGGCTCCTTCAGTGTGTTACCACATTACTACGTGATTCAAACACGAAAAAACCCCAGGATCTGGCCAACAAGTATGCGAAGAAGGCAAAATCATGAGCCCGACGCGGGCATAACCCAGACGAAACCCAGAACGAACCGGTGTTATCCTCTAAAATATTGATCGAAACCAGGTTTAATTGACTGCTTCAGTGTGTTACCACATTACTACGTGATTCAAACACGGAAAAAACCGAGGATCTGGCCAACAAGTTTGCGAAAAAGGCGAAAGTATATGCCAGATTCGCGCATATCCCAGACCTAACCCAGACCTAACCGGTGTTATCCTCTAAAATATTGATCGAAACCTGGTTTAATTGACTGCTTCAGTGTGTTACCACATTCCTACGTGATTCAGCACGAAAAATACCCAGAATCTGGCCAACAAGTATGCGAAGAAGGCAAAATCATGAGCCAGATGCGGGCATAACCCTGACCTAACCTAGACCTAACCGGTGTTATCCTCTAAAATATTGATCGAAACCAGGTTTAATTGACTGCTTCAGTGTATTACCACATTACTACGTGATTCAAACACGGAAAAAACCCAGGATCTGGCCAACAAGTTTGCGAAAAAGGCGAAAGTATAAGCCAGATGCGCGTATATCCCAGACCTAACCCATACCTAACCGGTGTTATCCTCTAAAATATTGATCGAAACCAGGTTTAATTGACTGCTTCAGTGTGTTACCACATTACTACGTGACTCAAACACGAAAAAAACCCAGGATCTGGCCAACAAGTATGCGAAGAAGGCAAAATCATGAGCCAGATGCGGGCATAACCCAGACCTAACCCAGACCTAACCGGTGTTATCCTCTAAAATACTGTCCGAATCCAGGTTTAATTCACTGCCTCAGTGTGGTACAACATTACTACGTGATTCAAACACGGAAAAAACCCAGGATCTGGCCAAAAGTTTGCGAAAAAGGCGAAAGTATAAGCCAGATGCGCGCATATCCCAGACCTAACCCAGACCTAATCGGTGTTATCCCCTATAATAATGATCGAAACCTGGTTTAATTGACTGCTTCAGTGTGTTACCACATTACTACGTGATTCGAACACGAAAAAAACCCAGGATCTGGCCAACAAGTATGCGAAGAAGGCAAAATCATGAGCCAGATGCGGGCATAACCCAGACCTAACCTAGACCTAACCGGTGTTATCCTCTAAAATATTGATCGAAACCAGATTTAATTGACTGCTTCAGTGTATTACCACATTACTACGTGATTCAAACACGGAAAAAACCCAGGATCTGGCCAACAAGTTTGCGAAAAAGGCGAAAGTATAAGCCAGATGCGCGTATATCCTAGACCTAACCCATACCTAACCGGTGTTATCCTCTAAAATATTGATCGAAACCAGGTTTAATTGACTGCTTCAGTGTGTTACGACATTACTACGTGATTCAAACACGAAAAAAACCCAGGATCTGGCCAACAAGTATGCGAAGAAGGCAAAATCATGAGCCAGATGCGGGCATAACCCAGACCTAACCCAGACCTAACCGGTGTTACCCTCTAAAATATTGATCGAAACCAGGTTTAATTGACTGCCTCAGTGTGGTACCACAAAACTACGTGATTCAAACACGGAAAAAACCCAGGATCTGGCCAACAAGTTTGCGAAAAAGGCGAAAGTATAAGCCAGATGCGCGCATATCCCAGACCTAACCCAGACCTAACCGGTGTTATCCTCTAAAATATTGATCGATTCCTGGTTTAATTGACTGCTTCAGTGTGTTACCACATTACTACGTGATTCAAACACGAAAAAATCCGAGGATCTGGCCAACAAGTATGCGAAGAAGGCAAAATCATGTGCCAGATGCGGGCATAACCCAGACCTAACCCAGACCTAACCGGTGTTATCCTCTAAAATACTGTCCGAATCCAGGTTTAATTCACTGCCTCAGTGTGGTACAACATTACTACGTGATTCAAACACGGAAAAAACCCAGGATCTGGCCAAAAGTTTGCGAAAAAGGCGAAAGTATAAGCCAGATGCGCGCATATCCCAGACCTAACCCAGACCTAACCGGTGTTATCCCCTATAATAATGATCGAAACCTGGTTTAATTGACTGCTTCAGTGTGTTACCACATTACTACGTGATACAAACACGAAAAAAACCCGGGATCTGGCCATCAAGTATGCGAAGAAGGCAAAATCATGAGCCAGATGCGGGCATAACCCAGACCTAACCAAGACCTAACCGGTGTTATCCTCTAAAATATTGATCGAAACCAGGTTTAATTGGCTCCTTCAGTGTGTTACCACATTACTACGTGATTCAAACACGAAAAAAACCCAGGATCTGGCCAACAAGTATGCGTAGAAGGCAAAATCATGAGCCAGATGCGGGCATAACCCAGACGAAACCCAGACCTAACCGGTGTTATCCTCTTAAATATTGATCGAAACCAGGTTTAATTGACTGCTTCAGTGTGTTACCACATTACTACGTGATTCTAACTCGGAAAAAACCCACGATCTGGCCAACAAGTTTGCAAAAAAGGCGAAAGTATATGCCAGATGCGCGCATATCCCAGACCTAACCCAGCCCTAACCGGTGTTATCCTCTAAAATATTGATCGAAACCAGGTTTAATTGACTGCTTCAGTGTGTTACCACATTACTACGTGATTCAAACACGAAAAAAATCCAGGATCTGGCCAACAAGTTTGCGAAAAAGGAGAAAGTATAAGCCAGATGCGCGCATATCCCAGACCTAACCCAGACCTAACCGGTGTCATCCTCTAAAATATTGATCGAAACCAGGTTTAATTGGCTCCTTCAGTGTGTTACCACATTACTACGTGATTCAAACACGAAAAAAACCCAGGATCTGGCCAACAAGTATGCGAAGAAGGCAAAATCATGAGCCCGACGCGGGCATAACCCAGACGAAACCCAGAACGAACCGGTGTTATCCTCTAAAATATTGATCGAAACCAGGTTTAATTGACTGCTTCAGTGTGTTACCACATTACTACGTGATTCAAACACGGAAAAAACCCAGGATCTGGCCAACAAGTTTGCGAAAAAGGCGAAAGTATATGCCAGATTCGCGTATATCCCAGACCTAACCCAGACCTAACCGGTGTTATCCTCTAAAATATTGATCGAAACCTGGTTTAATTGACTGCTTCAGTGTGTTACCACATTCCTACGTGATTCAGCACGAAAAATACCCAGAATCTGGCCAACAAGTATGCGAAGAAGGCAAAATCATGAGCCAGATGCGGGCATAACCCTGACCTAACCTAGACCTAACCGGTGTTATCCTCTAAAATATTGATCGAAACCAGGTTTAATTGACTGCTTCAGTGTATTACTACATTACTACGTGATTCAAACACGGAAAAAACCCAGGATCTGGCCAACAAGTTTGCGAAAAAGACGAAAGTATAAGCCAGATGCGCGTATATCCCAGACCTAACCCATACCTAACCGGTGTTATCCTCTAAAATATTGATCGAAACCAGGTTTAATTGACTGCTTCAGTGTGTTACCACATTACTACGTGACTCAAACACGAAAAAAACCCAGGATCTGGCCAACAAGTATGCGAAGAAGGCAAAATCATGAGCCAGATGCGGGCATAACCCAGACCTAACCCAGACCTAACCGGTGTTATCCTCTAAAATACTGTCCGAATCCAGGTTTAATTCACTGCCTCAGTGTGGTACAACATTACTACGTGATTCAAACACGGAAAAAACCCAGGATCTGGCCAAAAGTTTGCGAAAAAGGCGAAAGTATAAGCCAGATGCGCGCATATCCCAGACCTAACCCAGACCTAACAGGTGTTATCCCCTATAATAATGATCGAAACCTGGTTTAATTGACTGCTTCAGTGTGTTACCACATTACTACGTGATTCGAACACGAAAAAAACCCAGGATCTGGCCAACAAGTATGCGAAGAAGGCAAAATCATGAGCCAGATGCGGGCATAACCCAGACCTAACCTAGACCTAACCGGTGTTATCCTCTAAAATATTGATCGAAACCAGATTTAATTGACTGCTTCAGTGTATTACCACATTACTACGTGATTCAAACACGGAAAAAACCCAGGATCTGGCCAACAAGTTTGCGAAAAAGGCGAAAGTATAAGCCAGATGCGCGTATATCCTAGACCTAACCCATACCTAACCGGTGTTATCCTCTAAAATATTGATCGAAACCAGGTTTAATTGACTGCTTCAGTGTGTTACCACATTACTACGTGATTCAAACACGAAAAAAACCCAGGATCTGGCCAACAAGTATGCGAAGAAGGCAAAATCATGAGCCAGATGCGGGCATAACCCAGACCTAACCCAGACCTAACCGGTGTTACCCTCTAAAATATTGATCGAAACCAGGTTTAATTGACTGCCTCAGTGTGGTACCACATTACTACGTGATTCAAACACGGAAAAAACCCAGGATCTGGCCAACAAGTTTGCGAAAAAGGCGAAAGTATAAGCCAGATGCGCGCATATCCCAGACCTAACCCAGACCTAACCGGTGTTATTCTCTAAAATATTGATCGATTCCTGGTTTAATTGACTGCTTCAGTGTGTTACCACATTACTACGTGATTCAAACACGAAAAAATCCGAGGATCTGGCCAACAAGTATGCGAAGAAGGCAAAATCATGTGCCAGATGCGGGCATAACCCAGACCTAACCCAGACCTAACCGGTGTTATCCTCTAAAATACTGTCCGAATCCAGGTTTAATTCACTGCCTCAGTGTGGTACAACATTACTACGTGATTCAAACACGGAAAAAACCCAGGATCTGGCCAAAAGTTTGCGAAAAAGGCGAAAGTATAAGCCAGATGCGCGCGTATCCCAGACCTAACCCAGACCTAACCGGTGTTATCCCCTATAATAATGATCGAAACCTGGTTTAATTGACTGCTTCAGTGTGTTACCACATTACTACGTGATTCGAACACGAAAAAAACCCAGGATCTGGCCAACAAGTATGCGAAAAAGGCGAAAGTATAAGCCAGATGCGCGTATATCCCAGACCTAACCCATACCTAACCGGTGTTATCCTCTAAAATATTGATCGAAACCAGGTTTAATTGACTGCTTCAGTGTGTTACCACATTACTACGTGATTCAAACACGAAAAAAACCCAGGATCTGGCCAACAAGTATGCGAAGAAGGCAAAATCATGAGCCAGATGCGGGCATAACCCAGACCTAACCCAGACCTAACCGGTGTTATCCTCTAAAATACTGTCCGAATCCAGGTTTAATTCACTGCCTCAGTGTGGTACAACATTACTACGTGATTCAAACACGGAAAAAACCCAGGATCTGGCCAAAAGTTTGCGAAAAAGGCGAAAGTATAAGCCAGATGCGCGCATATCCCAGACCTAACCCAGACCTAACCGGTGTTATCCCCTATAATAATGATCGAAACCTGGTTTAATTGACTGCTTCAGTGTGTTACCACATTACTACGTGATTCAAACACGAAAAAAATCCAGGATCTGGCCAACAAGTACGCGAAGAAGGCAAAATCATGAGCCAGATGTGGGCATAACCCAGACCTAACCCAGACCTAACCGGTGTCATCCTCTAAAATATTGATCGAAACCAGGTTAAATTGACAGATTCAGTGTGTTACCACATTACTACGTGATTCAAACACGAAAAAAACCCGGGATCTGGCCAACAAGTATGCGAAGAAGACAAAATCATGAGCCAGATGCGGGCATAACCCAGACCTAACCCAGACCTAACCGGTGTTATCCTCTAAAATATTGATCGAAACCAGGTTTAATTGACTGATTCAGTGTGTTACCACATTACTACGTGATTCAAACACGAAAAAAACCCGGGATCTGGCCAACAAGTATGCGAAGAAGGCAAAATCATGAGCCAGATGCGGGCATATCCCGGACCTAACCCAGCCCTAACCGGTGTCATCCTCTAAAATATTGATCGAAACCAGGTTTAATTGACTGATTCAGTGTGTTACCACATTACTACGTGATTCAAACACGAAAAAAACCCGGGATCTGGCCAACAAGTATGCGAAGAAGGCAAAATCATGAGCCAGATCCGGCATAACCCAGACCTAACCCATACCTAACCGGTGTTATCCTCTAAAATATTGATCGAAACCAGGTTTAATTGACTGCTTCAGTGTGTTACCACATTACTACGTGATTCAAACACGAAAAAAACCCAGGATCTGGCCAACAAGTATGCGAAGAAGGCAAAATCATGAGCCAGATGCGGGCATAACCCAGACCTAACCCAGACCTAACCGGTGTTATCCTCTAAAATACTGTCCGAATCCAGGTTTAATTCACTGCCTCAGTGTGGTACAACATTACTACGTGATTCAAACACGGAAAAAACCCAGGATCTGGCCAAAAGTTTGCGAAAAAGGCGAAAGTATAAGCCAGATGCGCGCATATCCCAGACCTAACCCAGACCTAACCGGTGTTATCCCCTATAATAATGATCGAAACCTGGTTTAATTGACTGCTTCAGTGTGTTACCACATTACTACGTGATTCAAACACGAAAAAAATCCAGGATCTGGCCAACAAGTACGCGAAGAAGGCAAAATCATGAGCCAGATGTGGGCATAACCCAGACCTAACCCAGACCTAACCGGTGTCATCCTCTAAAATATTGATCGAAACCAGGTTAAATTGACAGATTCAGTGTGTTACCACATTACTACGTGATTCCAACACGAAAAAAACCCGGGATCTGGCCAACAAGTATGCGAACAAGACAAAATCATGAGCCAGATGCGGGCATAACCCAGACCTAACCCAGACCTAACCGGTGTTATCCTCTAAAATATTGATCGAAACCAGGTTTAATTGACTGATTCAGTGTGTTACCACATTACTACGTGATTCAAACACGAAAAAAACCCGGGATCTGGCCAACAAGTATGCGAAGAAGGCAAAATCATGAGCCAGATGCGGGCATATCCCGGACCTAACCCAGCCCTAACCGGTGTCATCCTCTAAAATATTGATCGAAACCAGGTTTAATTGACTGATTCAGTGTGTTACCACATTACTACGTGATTCAAACACGAAAAAAACCCGGGATCTGGCCAACAAGTATGCGAAGAAGGCAAAATCATGAGCCAGATCCGGCATAACCCAGACCTAACCCAGACCTAACCGGTGTCATCCTCTAAAATATTGATCGAAACCAGGTTTAATTGACTGATTCAGTGTGCTACCACATTACTACGTGATTCAAACACGAAAAAAACCCGGGATCTGGCCAACAAGTATGCGAAGAAGGCAAAATCATGAGCCAGATGCGGGCATAACCCAGACCTAACCCAGACCTAACCGGTGTCATCCTCTAAAATATTGATCGAAACCAGGTTTAATTGACTGATTCAGTGTATTACCACATTACTACGTGATTCAAACACGAAAAAAACCCGGGATCTGGCCAACAAGTATGCGAAGAAGGCAAAATCATGAGCCAGATGCGGGCATAACCCAGACCTAACCCAGACCTAACCGGTGTTATCCTCTAAAATATTGATCGAAACAAGGTTTAATTGACAGTTTCAGTGTGTTATCACATTACTACGTGATTCAAACACGAAAAAAACCCAGGATCTGGCCAACAAGTATGCGAAGAAGGCAAAATCATGAGCCAGATGCGGGCATAACCCAGACCTAACCCAGACCTAACCGGTGTTATCCTCTAAAATACTGTCCGAATCCAGGTTTAATTGACTGCCTCAGTGTGGTACAACATTACTACGTGATTCAAACATGGAAAAAACCCAGGATCTGGCCAACAAGTTTGCGAAAATGGCGAAATCATGAGCCAGATGCGTGCATTTCCCGGACCTAACCCAGACCTAACCGGTGTTATCCTCTGAAATACTGATCGAAACCAGGTTTAATTGACTACCACAGTGTGGTACCACATTACTACGTGATTCAAACACGGAAAAAACCCAGGATCTGGCCAAAAGTTTGCGAAAAAGGCGAAAGTATATGCCAGATGCGCGCATATCCCAGACCTAACCCAGACCTAACCGGTGTTATCCTCTAAAATATTGATCGAAACCTGGTTTCATTGACCGCTTCAGTGTGTTACCACATTACTACGTGATTCAAACACGAAAAAAATCCAGGATCTGGCCAACAAGTATGCGAAGAAGCCTAAATCATGAGCCGGATGTGGGCATAACCCAGACCTACCCCGACCCAACCGGTGTCATCCTCTAAAATATTGATCGAAACCAGGTTTAATTGACTGATTCAGTGTGTTACCACATCACTACGTGATTCAAACACGAAAAAAACCCGGGATCTGGCCATCAAGTATGCGAAGAAGGCAAAATCATGAGCCAGATGCGGGCATAACCCAGACCTAACCAAGACCTAACCGGTGTTATCCTCTAAAATATTGATCGAAACCAGGTTTAATTGGCTCCTTCAGTGTGTTACCACATTACTACGTGATTCAAACACGAAAAAAACCCAGGATCTGGCCAACAAGTATGCGTAGAAGGCAAAATCATGAGCCAGATGCGGGCATAACCCAGACGAAACCCAGACCTAACCGGTGTTATCCTCTAAAATATTGATCGAAACCAGGTTTAATTGACTGCTTCAGTGTGTTACCACATTACTACGTGATTCAAACACGAAAAAAACCCAGGATCTGGCCAACAAGTATGCGAAGAAGGCAAAATCATGAGCCCGACGCGGGCATAACCCAGACGAAACCCAGAACGAACCGGTGTTATCCTCTAAAATATTGATCGAAACCAGGTTTAATTGACTGCTTCAGTGTGTTACCACATTACTACGTGATTCAAACACGGAAAAAACCCAGGATCTGGCCAACAAGTTTGCGAAAAAGGCGAAAGTATATGCCAGATTCGCGCATATCCCAGACCTAACCCAGACCTAACCGGTGTTATCCTCTAAAATATTGATCGAAACCTGGTTTAATTGACTGCTTCAGTGTGTTACCACATTCCTACGTGATTCAGCACGAAAAATACCCAGAATCTGGCCAACAAGTATGCGAAGAAGGCAAAATCATGAGCCAGATGCGGGCATAACCCTGACCTAACCTAGACCTAACCGGTGTTATCCTCTAAAATATTGATCGAAACCAGGTTTAATTGACTGCTTCAGTGTATTACCACATTACTACGTGATTCAAACACGGAAAAAACCCAGGATCTGGCCAACAAGTTTGCGAAAAAGGCGAAAGTATAAGCCAGATGCGCGTATATCCCAGACCTAACCCATACCTAACCGGTGTTATCCTCTAAAATATTGATCGAAACCAGGTTTAATTGACTGCTTCAGTGTGTTACCACATTACTACGTGACTCAAACACGAAAAAAACCCAGGATCTGGCCAACAAGTATGCGAAGAAGGCAAAATCATGAGCCAGATGCGGGCATAACCCAGACCTAACCCAGACCTAACCGGTGTTATCCTCTAAAATACTGTCCGAATCCAGGTTTAATTCACTGCCTCAGTGTGGTACAACATTACTACGTGATTCAAACACGGAAAAAACCCAGGATCTGGCCAACAAGTATGCGAAGAAGGCAAAATCATGAGCCAGATGCGGGCATAACCCAGACCTAACCCAGACCTAACCGGTGTTATCCTCTGAAATATTGATCGAAACCAGGTTTAATTGACTGCTTCAGTGTGTTACCACATTACTACGTGATTCAAACACGGAAAAAACCCAGGATCTGGCCAACAAGTTTGCGAAAAAGGCGAAAGTATAAGCCAGATGCGCGTATATCCCAGACCTAACCCATACCTAACGGGTGTTATCCTCTAAAATATTGATCGAAACCAGGTTTAATTGACTGCTTCAGTGTGTTACCACATTACTACGTGATTCAAACACGAAAAAAACCCAGGATCTGGCCAACAAGTATGCGAAGAAGGCAAAATCATGAGCCAGATGCGGGCATAACCCAGACCTAACCCAGACCTAACCGGTGTTACCCTCTAAAATATTGATCGAAACCAGGTTTAATTGACTGCCTCAGTGTGGTACCACATTACTACGTGATTCAAACACGGAAAAAACCCAGGATCTGGCCAAAAGTTTGCGAAAAAGGCGAAAGTATAAGCCAGATGCGCGCATATCCCAGACCTAACCCAGACCTAACCGGTGTTATCCCCTATAATAATGATCGAAACCTGGTTTAATTGACTGCTTCAGTGTGTTACCACATTACTACGTGATTCAAACACGAAAAAAATCCAGGATCTGGCCAACAAGTACGCGAAGAAGGCAAAATCATGAGCCAGATGTGGGCATAACCCAGACCTAACCCAGACCTAACCGGTGTCATCCTCTAAAATATTGATCGAAACCAGGTTAAATTGACAGATTCAGTGTGTTACCACATTACTACGTGATTCAAACACGAAAAAAACCCGGGATCTGGCCAACAAGTATGCGAACAAGACAAAATCATGAGCCAGATGCGGGCATAACCCAGACCTAACCCAGACCTAACCGGTGTTATCCTCTAAAATATTGATCGAAACCAGGTTTAATTGACTGATTCAGTGTGTTACCACATTACTACGTGATTCAAACACGAAAAAAACCCGGGATCTGGCCAACAAGTATGCGAAGAAGGCAAAATCATGAGCCAGATGCGGGCATATCCCGGACCTAACCCAGCCCTAACCGGTGTCATCCTCTAAAATATTGATCGAAACCAGGTTTAATTGACTGATTCAGTGTGTTACCACATTACTACGTGATTCAAACACGAAAAAAACCCGGGATCTGGCCAACAAGTATGCGAAGAAGGCAAAATCATGAGCCAGATCCGGCATAACCCAGACCTAACCCAGACCTAACCGGTGTCATCCTCTAAAATATTGATCGAAACCAGGTTTAATTGACTGATTCAGTGTGCTACCACATTACTACGTGATTCAAACACGAAAAAAACCCGGGATCTGGCCAACAAGTATGCGAAGAAGGCAAAATCATGAGCCAGATGCGGGCATAACCCAGACCTAACCCAGACCTAACCGGTGTCATCCTCTAAAATATTGATCGAAACCAGGTTTAATTGACTGATTCAGTGTGTTACCACATTACTACGTGATTCAAACACGAAAAAAACCCGGGATCTGGCCAACAAGTATGCGAAGAAGGCAAAATCATGAGCCAGATGCGGGCATAACCCAGACCTAACCCAGACCTAACCGGTGTTATCCTCTAAAATATTGATCGAAACAAGGTTTTATTGACAGTTTCAGTGTGTTATCACATTACTACGTGATTCAAACACGAAAAAAACCCAGGATCTGGCCAACAAGTATGCGAAGAAGGCAAAATCATGAGCCAGATGCGGGCGTAACCCAGACCTAACCCAGACCTAACCGGTGTTATCCTCTAAAATACTGTCCGAATCCAGGTTTAATTGACTGCCTCAGTGTGGTACAACATTACTACGTGATTCAAACATGGAAAAAACCCAGGATCTGGCCAACAAGTTTGCGAAAATGGCGAAATCATGAGCCAGATGCGTGCATTTCCCGGACCTAACCCAGACCTAACCGGTGTTATCCTCTGAAATACTGATCGAAACCAGGTTTAATTGACTACCACAGTGTGGTACCACATTACTACGTGATTCAAACACGAAAAAAACCCAGGATCTGGCCAAAAGTTTGCGAAAAAGGCGAAAGTATAAGCCAGATGCGCGCATATCCCAGACCTAACCCAGACCTAACCGGTGTTATCCTCTAAAATATTGATCGAAACCTGGTTTCATTGACCGCTTCAGTGTGTTACCACATTACTACGTGATTCAAACACGAAAAAAATCCAGGATCTGGCCAACAAGTATGCGAAGAAGCCTAAATCATGAGCCGGATGTGGGCATAACCCAGACCTAACCCAGACCTAACCGGTGTCATCCTCTAAAATATTGATCGAAACCAGGTTTAATTGACTGATTCAGTGTGTTACCACATCACTACGTGATTCAAACACGAAAAAAACCCGGGATCTGGCCATCAAGTATGCGAAGAAGGCAAAATCATGAGCCAGATGCGGGCATAACCCAGACCTAACCAAGACCTAACCGGTGTTATCCTCTAAAATATTGATCGAAACCAGGTTTAATTGGCTCCTTCAGTGTGTTACCACATTACTACGTGATTCAAACACGAAAAAAACCCAGGATCTGGCCAACAAGTATGCGTAGAAGGCAAAATCATGAGCCAGATGCGGGCATAACCCAGACGAAACCCAGACCTAACCGGTGTTATCCTCTAAAATATTGATCGAAACCAGGTTTAATTGACTGCTTCAGTGTGTTACCACATTACTACGTGATTCAAACACGAAAAAAACCCAGGATCTGGCCAACAAGTATGCGAAGAAGGCAAAATCATGAGCCCGACGCGGGCATAACCCAGACGAAACCCAGAACGAACCGGTGTTATCCTCTAAAATATTGATCGAAACCAGGTTTAATTGACTGCTTCAGTGTGTTACCACATTACTACGTGATTCAAACACGGAAAAAACCCAGGATCTGGCCAACAAGTTTGCGAAAAAGGCGAAAGTATATGCCAGATTCGCGCATATCCCAGACCTAACCCAGACCTAACCGGTGTTATCCTCTAAAATATTGATCGAAACCTGGTTTAATTGACTGCTTCAGTGTGTTACCACATTCCTACGTGATTCAGCACGAAAAATACCCAGAATCTGGCCAACAAGTATGCGAAGAAGGCAAAATCATGAGCCAGATGCGGGCATAACCCTGACCTAACCTAGACCTAACCGGTGTTATCCTCTAAAATATTGATCGAAACCAGGTTTAATTGACTGCTTCAGTGTATTACCACATTACTACGTGATTCAAACACGGAAAAAACCCAGGATCTGGCCAACAAGTTTGCGAAAAAGGCGAAAGTATAAGCCAGATGCGCGTATATCCCAGACCTAACCCATACCTAACCGGTGTTATCCTCTAAAATATTGATCGAAACCAGGTTTAATTGACTGCTTCAGTGTGTTACCACATTACTACGTGACTCAAACACGAAAAAAACCCAGGATCTGGCCAACAAGTATGCGAAGAAGGCAAAATCATGAGCCAGATGCGGGCATAACCCAGACCTAACCCAGACCTAACCGGTGTTATCCTCTAAAATACTGTCCGAATCCAGGTTTAATTCACTGCCTCAGTGTGGTACAACATTACTACGTGATTCAAACACGGAAAAAACCCAGGATCTGGCCAACAAGTATGCGAAGAAGGCAAAATCATGAGCCTGATGCGGGCATAACCCAGACCTAACCCAGACCTAACCGGTGTTATCCTCTGAAATATTGATCGAAACCAGGTTTAATTGACTGCTTCAGTGTGTTACCACATTACTACGTGATTCAAACACGGAAAAAACCCAGGATCTGGCCAACAAGTTTGCGAAAAAGGCGAAAGTATAAGCCAGATGCGCGTATATCCCAGACCTAACCCATACCTAACGGGTGTTATCCTCTAAAATATTGATCGAAACCAGGTTTAATTGACTGCTTCAGTGTGTTACCACATTACTACGTGATTCAAACACGAAAAAAACCCAGGATCTGGCCAACAAGTATGCGAAGAAGGCAAAATCATGAGCCAGATGCGGGCATAACCCAGACCTAACCCAGACCTAACCGGTGTTACCCTCTAAAATATTGATCGAAACCAGGTTTAATTGACTGCCTCAGTGTGGTACCACATTACTACGTGATTCAAACACGGAAAAAACCCAGGATCTGGCCAACAAGTTTGCGAAAAAGGCGAAAGTATAAGCCAGATGCGCGCATATCCCAGACCTAACCCAGACCTAACCGGTGTTATCCTCTAAAATATTGATCGATACCTGGTTTAATTGACTGCTTCAGTGTGTTACCACATTACTACGTGATTCAAACACGAAAAAATCCGAGGATCTGGCCAACAAGTATGCGAAGAAGGCAAAATCATGTGCCAGATGCGGGCACAACCCAGACCTAACCCAGACCTAACCGGTGTTATCCTCTAAAATACTGTCCGAATCCAGGTTTAATTCACTGCCTCAGTGTGGTACAACATTACTACGTGATTCAAACACGGAAAAAACCCAGGATCTGGCCAAAAGTTTGCGAAAAAGGCGAAAGTATAAGCCAGATGCGCGCATATCCCAGACCTAACCCAGACCTAACCGGTGTTATCCCCTATAATAATGATCGAAACCTGGTTTAATTGACTGCTTCAGTGTGTTACCACATTACTACGTGATTCAAACACGAAAAAAACCCAGGATCTGGCCAACAAGTATGCGAAGAAGGCAAAATCATGTGCCAGATGCGGGCATAACCCAGACCTAACCCAGACCTAACCGGTGTTATCCTCTAAAATACTGTCCGAATCCAGGTTTAATTCACTGCCTCAGTGTGGTACAACATTACTACGTGATTCAAACACGGAAAAAACCCAGGATCTGGCCAACAAGTATGCGAAGAAGGCAAAATCATGTGCCAGATGCGGGCATAACCCAGACCTAACCCAGACCTAACCGGTGTTATCCTCTAAAATACTGTCCGAATCCAGGTTTAATTCACTGCCTCAGTGTGGTACAACATTACTACGTGATTCAAACACGGAAAAAACCCAGGATCTGGCCAACAAGTATGCGAAGAAGGCAAAATCATGAGCCAGATGCGGGCATAACCCAGACCTAACCCAGACCTAACCGGTGTTATCCTCTGAAATATTGATCGAAACCAGGTTTAATTGACTGCTTCAGTGTGTTACCACATTACTACGTGATTCAAACACGGAAAAAACCCAGGATCTGGCCAACAAGTTTGCGAAAAAGGCGAAAGTATAAGCCAGATGCGCGTATATCCCAGACCTAACCCAGACCTAACCGGTGTCATCCTCTAAAATATTGATCGAAACCAGGTTTAACTGGCTCCTTCAGTGTGTTACCACATTACTACGTGATTCAAACACGAAAAAAACCCAGGATCTGGCCAACAAGTATGCGAAGAAGGCAAAATCATGAGCCCGACGCGGGCATAACCCAGACGAAACCCAGAACGAACCGGTGTTATCCTCTAAAATATTGATCGAAACCGGGTTTAATTGACTGCTTCAGTGTGTTACCACATTACTACGTGATTCAAACACGGAAAAAACCCAGGATCTGGCCAACAAGTTTGCGAAAAAGGCGAAAGTATATGCCAGATTCGCGCATATCCCAGACCTAACCCAGACCTAACCGGTGTTATCCTCTAAAATATTGATCGAAACCTGGTTTAATTGACTGCTTCAGTGTGTTACCACATTCCTACGTGACTCAAACACGAAAAAAACCCAGGATCTGGCCAACAAGTATGCGAAGAAGGCAAAATCATGAGCCAGATGCGGGCATAACCCAGACCTAACCCAGACCTAACCGGTGTTATCCTCTGAAATATTGATCGAAACCAGGTTTAATTGACTGCTTCAGTGTGTTACCACATTACTACGTGATTCAAACACGGAAAAAACCCAGGATCTGGCCAACAAGTTTGCGAAAAAGGCGAAAGTATAAGCCAGATGCGCGTATATCCCAGACCTAACCCATACCTAACGGGTGTTATCCTCTAAAATATTGATCGAAACCAGGTTTAATTGACTGCTTCAGTGTGTTACCACATTACTACGTGATTCAAACACGAAAAAAACCCAGGATCTGGCCAACAAGTATGCGAAGAAGGCAAAATCATGAGCCAGATGCGGGCATAACCCAGACCTAACCCAGACCTAACCGGTGTTACCCTCTAAAATATTGATCGAAACCAGGTTTAATTGACTGCCTCAGTGTGGTACCACATTACTACGTGATTCAAACACGGAAAAAACCCAGGATCTGGCCAACAAGTTTGCGAAAAAGGCGAAAGTATAAGCCAGATGCGCGCATATCCCAGACCTAACCCAGACCTAACCGGTGTTATCCTCTAAAATATTGATCGATACCTGGTTTAATTGACTGCTTCAGTGTGTTACCACATTACTACGTGATTCAAACACGAAAAAATCCGAGGATCTGGCCAACAAGTATGCGAAGAAGGCAAAATCATGTGCCAGATGCGGGCACAACCCAGACCTAACCCAGACCTAACCGGTGTTATCCTCTAAAATACTGTCCGAATCCAGGTTTAATTCACTGCCTCAGTGTGGTACAACATTACTACGTGATTCAAACACGGAAAAAACCCAGGATCTGGCCAAAAGTTTGCGAAAAAGGCGAAAGTATAAGCCAGATGCGCGCATATCCCAGACCTAACCCAGACCTAACCGGTGTTATCCCCTATAATAATGATCGAAACCTGGTTTAATTGACTGCTTCAGTGTGTTACCACATTACTACGTGATTCGAACACGAAAAAAACCCAGGATCTGGCCAACAAGTATGCGAAAAAGGCGAAAGTATAAGCCAGATGCGCGTATATCCCAGACCTAACCCATACCTAACCGGTGTTATCCTCTAAAATATTGATCGAAACCAGGTTTAATTGACTGCTTCAGTGTGTTACCACATTACTACGTGATTCAAACACGAAAAAAACCCAGGATCTGGCCAACAAGTATGCGAAGAAGGCAAAATCATGTGCCAGATGCGGGCATAACCCAGACCTAACCCAGACCTAACCGGTGTTATCCTCTAAAATACTGTCCGAATCCAGGTTTAATTCACTGCCTCAGTGTGGTACAACATTACTACGTGATTCAAACACGGAAAAAACCCAGGATCTGGCCAACAAGTATGCGAAGAAGGCAAAATCATGAGCCAGATGCGGGCATAACCCAGACCTAACCCAGACCTAACCGGTGTTATCCTCTGAAATATTGATCGAAACCAGGTTTAATTGACTGCTTCAGTGTGTTACCACATTACTACGTGATTCAAACACGGAAAAAACCCAGGATCTGGCCAACAAGTTTGCGAAAAAGGCGAAAGTATAAGCCAGATGCGCGTATATCCCAGACCTAACCCAGACCTAACCGGTGTCATCCTCTGAAATATTGATCGAAACCAGGTTTAACTGGCTCCTTCAGTGTGTTACCACATTACTACGTGATTCAAACACGAAAAAAACCCAGGATCTGGCCAACAAGTATGCGAAGAAGGCAAAATCATGAGCCCGACGCGGGCATAACCCAGACGAAACCCAGAACGAACCGGTGTTATCCTCTAAAATATTGATCGAACCCAGGTTTAATTGACTGCTTCAGTGTGTTACCACATTACTACGTGATTCAAACACGGAAAAAACCCAGGATCTGGCCAACAAGTTTGCGAAAAAGGCGAAAGTATATGCCAGATTCGCGCATATCCCAGACCTAACCCAGACCTAACCGGTGTTATCCTCTAAAATATTGATCGAAACCTGGTTTAATTGACTGCTTCAGTGTGTTACCACATTCCTACGTGATTCAGCACGAAAAATACCCAGAATCTGGCCAACAAGTATGCGAAGAAGGCAAAATCATGAGCCAGATGCGGGCATAACCCTGACCTAACCTAGACCTAACCGGTGTTATCCTCTAAAATATTGATCGAAACCAGGTTTAATTGACTGCTTCAGTGTATTACCACATTACTACGTGATTCAAACACGGAAAAAACCCAGGATCTGGCCAACAAGTTTGCGAAAAAGGCGAAAGTATAAGCCAGATGCGCGAATATCCCAGACCTAACCCATACCTAACCGGTGTTATCCTCTAAAATATTGATCGAAACCAGGTTTAATTGACTGCTTCAGTGTGTTACCACATTACTACGTGACTCAAACACGAAAAAATCCCAGGATCTGGCCAACAAGTATGCGAAGAAGGCAAAATCATGAGCCAGATGCGGGCATAACCCAGACCTAACCCAGACCTAACCGGTGTTATCCTCTAAAATACTGTCCGAATCCAGGTTTAATTCACTGCCTCAGTGTGGTACAACATTACTACGTGATTCAAACACGGAAAAAACCCAGGATCTGGCCAACAAGTATGCGAAGAAGGCAAAATCATGAGCCAGATGCGGGCATAACCCAGACCTAACCCAGACCTAACCGGTGTTATCCTCTGAAATATTGATCGAAACCAGGTTTAATTGACTGCTTCAGTGTGTTACCACATTACTACGTGATTCAAACACGGAAAAACCCAGGATCTGGCCAACAAGTTTGCGAAAAAGGCGAAAGTATAAGCCAGATGCGCGTATATCCCAGACCTAACCCATACCTAACGGGTGTTATCCTCTAAAATATTGATCGAAACCAGGTTTAATTGACTGCTTCAGTGTGTTACCACATTACTACGTGATTCAAACACGAAAAAAACCCAGGATCTGGCCAACAAGTATGCGAAGAAGGTAAAATCATGAGCCAGATGCGGGCATAACCCAGACCTAACCCAGACCTAACCGGTGTTACCCTCTAAAATATTGATCGAAACCAGGTTTAATTGACTGCCTCAGTGTGGTACCACATTACTACGTGATTCAAACACGGAAAAAACCCAGGATCTGGCCAACAAGTTTGCGAAAAAGGCGAAAGTATAAGCCAGATGCGCGCATATCCCAGACCTAACCCAGACCTAACCGGTGTTATCCTCTAAAATATTGATCGATACCTGGTTTAATTGACTGCTTCAGTGTGTTACCACATTACTACGTGATTCAAACACGAAAAAATCCGAGGATCTGGCCAACAAGTATGCGAAGAAGGCAAAATCATGTGCCAGATGCGGGCACAACCCAGACCTAACCCAGACCTAACCGGTGTTATCCTCTAAAATACTGTCCGAATCCAGGTTTAATTCACTGCCTCAGTGTGGTACAACATTACTACGTGATTCAAACACGGAAAAAACCCAGGATCTGGCCAAAAGTTTGCGAAAAAGGCGAAAGTATAAGCCAGATGCGCGCATATCCCAGACCTAACCCAGACCTAACCGGTGTTATCCCCTATAATAATGATCGAAACCTGGTTTAATTGACTGCTTCAGTGTGTTACCACATTACTACGTGATTCGAATACGAAAAAAACCCAGGATCTGGCCAACAAGTATGCGAAAAAGGCGAAAGTATAAGCCAGATGCGCGTATATCCCAGACCTAACCCATACCTAACCGGTGTTATCCTCTAAAATATTGATCGAAACCAGGTTTAATTGACTGCTTCAGTGTGTTACCACATTACTACGTGATTCAAACACGAAAAAAACCCAGGATCTGGCCAACAAGTATGCGAAGAAGGCAAAATCATGTGCCAGATGCGGGCATAACCCAGACCTAACCCAGACCTAACCGGTGTTATCCTCTAAAATACTGTCCGAATCCAGGTTTAATTCACTGCCTCAGTGTGGTACAACATTACTACGTGATTCAAACACGGAAAAAACCCAGGATCTGGCCATAAGTTTGCGAAAAAGGCGAAAGTATAAGCCCGATGCGCGCATATCCCAGACCTAACCCAGACCTAACCGGTGTTATCCCCTATAATAATGATCGAAACCTGGTTTAATTGACTGCTTCAGTGTGATACCACATTACTACGTGATTCAAACACGAAAAAAATCCAGGATCTGGCCAACAAGTACGCGAAGAAGGCAAAATCATGAGCCAGATGTGGGCATAACCCAGACCTAACCCAGACCTAACCGGTGTCATCCTCTAAAATATTGATCGAAACCAGGTTTAATTGACAGATTCAGTGTGTTACCACATTACTACGTGATTCAAACACGAAAAAAACCCAGGATGTGGCCAACAAGTATGCGAAGAAGGCAAAATCATGAGCCAGATGCGGGCATAATCCAGACCTAACCCAGACCTAACCGGTGTTATCCTCTAAAATACTGTCCGAATCCAGGTTTAATTGACTGCCTCAGTGTGGTACAACATTACTACATGATTCAAACACGAAAAAAACCCAGGATCTGGCCAACAAGTATGCGAAGAAGGCAAAATCATGAGCCAGATGCGGGCATATCCCGGACCTAACCCAGCCCTAACCGGTGTCATCCTCTAAAATATTGATCGAAACCAGGTTTAATTGACTGATTCAGTGTGTTACCACATTACTACGTGATTCAAACACGAAAAAAACCCGGGATCTGGCCAACAAGTATGCGAAGAAGGCAAAATCATGAGCCAGATGCGGGCATAACCCAGACCTAACCCAGACCTAACCGGTGTCATCCTCTAAAATATTGATCGAAACCAGGTTTAATTGACTGATTCAGTGTGCTACCACATTACTACGTGATTCAAACACGAAAAAAACCCGGGATCTGGCCAACAAGTATGCGAAGAAGGCAAAATCATGAGCCAGATGCGGGCATAACCCAGACCTAACCCAGACCTAACCGGTGTTATCCTCTAAAATATTGATCGAAACCAGGATTAATTGGCTCCTTCAGTGTGTTACCACATTACTACGTGATTCAAACACGAAAAAAACCCAGGATCTGGCCAACAAGGATGCGAAGAAGGCAAACTCTTGAGCCAGATGCGGGCATAACCCAGACGAAACCCAGACCTAACTGGTGTTATCCTCTAAAATATTGATCGAAACCAGGTTTAATTGACTACTTCAGTGTGTTACCACATTACTACGTGATTCAAACACGGAAAAAACCCAGGATCTGGCCAACAAGTTTGCGAAAAAGGCGAAAGTGTATGCCAGATGCGCGTATATCCCAGACCTAACCGAGACCTAACCGGTGTTATCCTCTAAAATATTGATCGAAACCAGGTTTAATTGACTGCTTCAGTGTATTACCACATTACTACGTGATTCGAACCCGAAAAAACCCAGGATCTAGCCAACAAGTTTGCGAAAAAGGAGAAACTATAAGCCAGATGCGCGCATATCCCAGACCTAACCCAGACCTAACCGGTGTCATCCTCTAAAATATTGATCGAAACCAGGTTTAAGTGACTGCTTCAGTGTGTTACCACATTACTACGTGATTCAAACACGAAAAATACCCAGGATCTGGCCAACAAGTATGCGAAGAAGGCAAAATCATGAGCCAGATGCGGGCATAACCCAGACCTAACCTAGACCTAACCGGTGTTATCCTCTAAAATATTGATCGAAACCAGGTTTAATTGACTGCTTCAGTGTATTACCACATTACTACGTGATTCAAACACGGAAAAAACCCAGGATCTGGCCAACAAGTTTGCAAAAAAGGTGAAAGTATAAGCCAGATGCGCGTATATCCCAGACCTAACCCATACCTAACCGGTGTTATCCTCTAAAATATTGATCGAAACCAGGTTTAATTGACTGCTTCAGTGTGTTACCACATTACTACGTGATTCGAACACGAAAAAAACCCAGGATCTGGCCAACAAGTATGCGAAGAAGGCAAAATCATGAGCCAGATGCGAGCATAACCCAGACCTAACCCAGACCTAACCGGTGTTATCCTCTAAAATATTGATCGAAACCAGGCTTAATTGACTGCTTCAGTGTGTTACCACATTACTACGTGATTCAAACACGGAAAAAACCCAGGATCTGGCCAACAAGTATGCGAAGAAGGCAAAATCATGAGCCAGATGCGGGCATAACCCAGACCTAACCGGTGTTATCCTCTAAAATACTGTCCGAATCCAGTTTTAATTGACTGCCTCAGTGTGGTACAACATTACTACGTGATTCAAACACGGAAAAAACCCAGGATCTCGCCAACAAGTTTGCGAAAATGGCGAAATCATGAGCCAGATGCGTGCATTTCCCGGACCTAACCCAGACCTAGCCGGTGTTATCCTCTGAAATATTGATCGAAACCAGGTTTAATTGACTACCACAGTGTGGTACTACATTACTACGTGATTCAAACACGGAAAAAACCCAGGATCTGGCCAAAAGTTTGCGAAGATGGCAAAATCATGAGCCAGATGCGCGCATATCCCAGACCTAACCCAGACCTAACCGGTGTTATCCCCTATAATAATGATCGAAACCTGGTTTAATTGACTGCTTCAGTGTGTTACCACATTACTACGTGATTCAAACACGAAAAAAATCCAGGATCTGGCCAACAAGTACGCGAAGAAGGCAAAATCATGAGCCAGATGTGGGCATTACCCAGACCTAACCCAGACCTAACCGGTGTCATCCTCTAAAATATTGATCGAAACCAGGTTTAATTGACAGATTCAGTGTGTTACCACATTACTACGTGATTCAAACACGAAAAAAACCCGGGATCTGGCCAACAAGTATGCGAAGAAGGCAAAATCATGAGCCAGATGCGGGCATAACCCAGACCTAACCCAGACCTAACCGTTGTTATCCTCTAAAATATTGATCGAAACCAGGTTTAATTGACAGTTTCAGTGTGTTACCACATTACTACGTGATTCAAACACGAAAAAAACCCAGGATCTGGCCAACAAGTATGCGAAGAAGGCAAAATCATGAGCCAGATGCGGGCATAATCCAGACCTAACCCAGACCTAACCGGTGTTATCCTCTAAAATACTGTCCGAATCCAGGTTTAATTGACTGCCTCAGTGTGGTACAACATTACTACGTGATTCAAACACGAAAAAAACCCGGGATCTGGCCAACAAGTATGCGAAGAAGGCAAAATCATGAGCCAGATGCGGGCATAACCCAGACCTAGCCCAGACCTAACCGGTGTTATCCTCTAAAATATTGATCGAAACCAGGTTTAATTGACAGTTTCAGTGTGTTACCACATTACTACGTGATTCAAACGCGAAAAAAACCCAGGATCTGGCCAACAAGTATGCGAAGAAGGCAAAATCATGAGCCAGATGCGGGCATAACCCAGACCTAACCGGTGTTATCCTCTAAAATATTGATCGAAACCAGGTTTAATTGACAGTTTCAGTGTGTTACCAAATTACTACGTGATTCAAACACGTAAAAAACCCAGGATCTGGCCAACAAGTATGCGAAGAAGGCAACATCATGAGCCAGATGCGGGCATATCCCGGACCTAACCCAGCCCTAACCGGTGTTATCCTCTAAAATATTGATCGAAACCAGGTTTAATTGACTGCTTCAGTGTGTTACCACATTACTACGTGATTCAAACACGAAAAAAACCCAGGATCTGGCCAACAAGTATGCGAAGAAGGCAAAATCATGAGCCAGATGCGGGCATAATCCAGACCTAACCCAGACCTAACCGGTGTTATCCTCTAAAATACTGTCCGAATCCAGGTTTAATTCACTGCCTCACTGTGGTACAACATTACTACGTGATTCAAACACGGAAAAAACCCAGGATCTGGCCAAAAGTTTGCGAAAAAGGCGAAAGTATATGCCAGATGCGCGCATATCCCAGACCTAACCCAGACCTAACCGGTGTTATCCTCTAAAATATTAATCGAAACCAGGTTTAATTGACAGTTTCAGTGTGTTACCACATTACTACGTGATTCAAACACGAAAAAAACCCAGGATGTGGCCAACAAGTATGCGAAGAAGGCAAAATCATGAGCCAGATGCGGGCATAATCCAGACCTAACCCAGACCTAACCGGTGTTATCCTCTAAAATACTGTCCGAATCCAGGTTTAATTGACTGCCTCAGTGTGGTACAACATTACTACATGATTCAAACACGAAAAAAACCCAGGATCTGGCCAACAAGTATGCGAAGAAGGCAAAATCATGAGCCAGATGCGGGCATATCCCGGACCTAACCCAGCCCTAACCGGTGTCATCCTCTAAAATATTGATCGAAACCAGGTTTAATTGACTGATTCAGTGTGTTACCACATTACTACGTGATTCAAACACGAAAAAAACCCGGGATCTGGCCAACAAGTATGCGAAGAAGGCAAAATCATGAGCCAGATGCGGGCATAACCCAGACCTAACCCAGACCTAACCGGTGTCATCCTCTAAAATATTGATCGAAACCAGGTTTAATTGACTGATTCAGTGTGCTACCACATTACTACGTGATTCAAACACGAAAAAAACCCGGGATCTGGCCAACAAGTATGCGAAGAAGGCAAAATCATGAGCCAGATGCGGGCATAACCCAGACCTAACCCAGACCTAACCGGTGTTATCCTCTAAAATATTGATCGAAACCAGGATTAATTGGCTCCTTCAGTGTGTTACCACATTACTACGTGATTCAAACACGAAAAAAACCCAGGATCTGGCCAACAAGGATGCGAAGAAGGCAAACTCTTGAGCCAGATGCGGGCATAACCCAGACGAAACCCAGACCTAACTGGTGTTATCCTCTAAAATATTGATCGAAACCAGGTTTAATTGACTACTTCAGTGTGTTACCACATTACTACGTGATTCAAACACGGAAAAAACCCAGGATCTGGCCAACAAGTTTGCGAAAAAGGCGAAAGTGTATGCCAGATGCGCGTATATCCCAGACCTAACCGAGACCTAACCGGTGTTATCCTCTAAAATATTGATCGAAACCAGGTTTAATTGACTGCTTCAGTGTATTACCACATTACTACGTGATTCGAACCCGAAAAAACCCAGGATCTAGCCAACAAGTTTGCGAAAAAGGAGAAACTATAAGCCAGATGCGCGCATATCCCAGACCTAACCCAGACCTAACCGGTGTCATCCTCTAAAATATTGATCGAAACCAGGTTTAAGTGACTGCTTCAGTGTGTTACCACATTACTACGTGATTCAAACACGAAAAATACCCAGGATCTGGCCAACAAGTATGCGAAGAAGGCAAAATCATGAGCCAGATGCGGGCATAACCCAGACCTAACCTAGACCTAACCGGTGTTATCCTCTAAAATATTGATCGAAACCAGGTTTAATTGACTGCTTCAGTGTATTACCACATTACTACGTGATTCAAACACGGAAAAAACCCAGGATCTGGCCAACAAGTTTGCAAAAAAGGTGAAAGTATAAGCCAGATGCGCGTATATCCCAGACCTAACCCATACCTAACCGGTGTTATCCTCTAAAATATTGATCGAAACCAGGTTTAATTGACTGCTTCAGTGTGTTACCACATTACTACGTGATTCGAACACGAAAAAAACCCAGGATCTGGCCAACAAGTATGCGAAGAAGGCAAAATCATGAGCCAGATGCGAGCATAACCCAGACCTAACCCAGACCTAACCGGTGTTATCCTCTAAAATATTGATCGAAACCAGGCTTAATTGACTGCTTCAGTGTGTTACCACATTACTACGTGATTCAAACACGGAAAAAACCCAGGATCTGGCCAACAAGTATGCGAAGAAGGCAAAATCATGAGCCAGATGCGGGCATAACCCAGACCTAACCGGTGTTATCCTCTAAAATACTGTCCGAATCCAGTTTTAATTGACTGCCTCAGTGTGGTACAACATTACTACGTGATTCAAACACGGAAAAAACCCAGGATCTCGCCAACAAGTTTGCGAAAATGGCGAAATCATGAGCCAGATGCGTGCATTTCCCGGACCTAACCCAGACCTAGCCGGTGTTATCCTCTGAAATATTGATCGAAACCAGGTTTAATTGACTACCACAGTGTGGTACTACATTACTACGTGATTCAAACACGGAAAAAACCCAGGATCTGGCCAAAAGTTTGCGAAGATGGCAAAATCATGAGCCAGATGCGCGCATATCCCAGACCTAACCCAGACCTAACCGGTGTTATCCCCTATAATAATGATCGAAACCTGGTTTAATTGACTGCTTCAGTGTGTTACCACATTACTACGTGATTCAAACACGAAAAAAATCCAGGATCTGGCCAACAAGTACGCGAAGAAGGCAAAATCATGAGCCAGATGTGGGCATTACCCAGACCTAACCCAGACCTAACCGGTGTCATCCTCTAAAATATTGATCGAAACCAGGTTTAATTGACAGATTCAGTGTGTTACCACATTACTACGTGATTCAAACACGAAAAAAACCCGGGATCTGGCCAACAAGTATGCGAAGAAGGCAAAATCATGAGCCAGATGCGGGCATAACCCAGACCTAACCCAGACCTAACCGTTGTTATCCTCTAAAATATTGATCGAAACCAGGTTTAATTGACAGTTTCAGTGTGTTACCACATTACTACGTGATTCAAACACGAAAAAAACCCAGGATCTGGCCAACAAGTATGCGAAGAAGGCAAAATCATGAGCCAGATGCGGGCATAATCCAGACCTAACCCAGACCTAACCGGTGTTATCCTCTAAAATACTGTCCGAATCCAGGTTTAATTGACTGCCTCAGTGTGGTACAACATTACTACGTGATTCAAACACGAAAAAAACCCGGGATCTGGCCAACAAGTATGCGAAGAAGGCAAAATCATGAGCCAGATGCGGGCATAACCCAGACCTAGCCCAGACCTAACCGGTGTTATCCTCTAAAATATTGATCGAAACCAGGTTTAATTGACAGTTTCAGTGTGTTACCACATTACTACGTGATTCAAACGCGAAAAAAACCCAGGATCTGGCCAACAAGTATGCGAAGAAGGCAAAATCATGAGCCAGATGCGGGCATAACCCAGACCTAACCGGTGTTATCCTCTAAAATATTGATCGAAACCAGGTTTAATTGACAGTTTCAGTGTGTTACCAAATTACTACGTGATTCAAACACGTAAAAAACCCAGGATCTGGCCAACAAGTATGCGAAGAAGGCAACATCATGAGCCAGATGCGGGCATATCCCGGACCTAACCCAGCCCTAACCGGTGTTATCCTCTAAAATATTGATCGAAACCAGGTTTAATTGACTGCTTCAGTGTGTTACCACATTACTACGTGATTCAAACACGAAAAAAACCCAGGATCTGGCCAACAAGTATGCGAAGAAGGCAAAATCATGAGCCAGATGCGGGCATAATCCAGACCTAACCCAGACCTAACCGGTGTTATCCTCTAAAATACTGTCCGAATCCAGGTTTAATTCACTGCCTCACTGTGGTACAACATTACTACGTGATTCAAACACGGAAAAAACCCAGGATCTGGCCAAAAGTTTGCGAAAAAGGCGAAAGTATATGCCAGATGCGCGCATATCCCAGACCTAACCCAGACCTAACCGGTGTTATCCTCTAAAATATTAATCGAAACCAGGTTTAGTTGACTGCTTCAGTGTGTTACCACATTGCTACGTGATTCAAACACGAAAAAAACACAGGATCTGGCCAACAAGTATGCGAAGAAGGCAAAATCATGAGCCAGATGCGGGCATAACCCAGACCTAAACCAGACCTAACCGGTGTTATCCTCTAAAATATTGATCGAAACCAGGTTTAATTGACTGCTTCAGTGTGTTAACACATTACTACGTGATTCAAACACGGAAGAAACCCAGGATCTGGCCAACAAGTTTGCGAAAAAGGCGAAAGTATATGCCAGATGCGCGCATATCCCAGACCTAACCCAGACCTAACCGGTGTTATCCTCTAAAATATTGATCGAAACCAGGTTTAATTGACTGCTTCAGTGTATTACCACATTACTACGTGATTGAAACACGAAAAAACCCAGGATCTAGCCAACAAGTTTGCGAAAAAGGAGAAAGTATAAGCCAGATGCGCGCATATCCCAGACCTAACCCAGACCTAACCGGTGTTATCCTCTAAAATATTGATCGAAACCAGGTTTAATTGACAGTTTCAGTGTGTTACCAAATTACTACGTGATTCAAACACGTAAAAAACCCAGGATCTGGCCAACAAGTATGCGAAGAAGGCAACATCATGAGCCAGATGCGGGCATATCCCGGACCTAACCCAGCCCTAACCGGTGTTATCCTCTAAAATATTGATCGAAACCAGGTTTAATTGACTGCTTCAGTGTGTTACCACATTACTACGTGATTCAAACACGAAAAAAACCCAGGATCTGGCCAACAAGTATGCGAAGAAGGCAAAATCATGAGCCAGATGCGGGCATAACCCAGACCTAACCCAGACCTAACCGGTGTTATCCTCTAAAATACTGTCCGAATCCAGGTTTAATTCACTGCCTCACTGTGGTACAACATTACTACGTGATTCAAACACGGAAAAAACCCAGGATCTGGCCAAAAGTTTGCGAAAAAGGCGAAAGTATAAGCCAGATGCGCGCATATCCCAGACCTAACCCAGACCTAACCGGTGTTATCCCCTATAATAATGATCGAAACCTGGTTTAATTGACTGCTTCAGTGTGTTACCACATTACTACGTGATTCAAACACGAAAAAAATCCAGGATCTGGCCAACAAGTATGCGAAGAAGGCAAAATCATGAGCCAGATGTGGGCATAACCCAGACCTAACCCAGACCTAACCGGTGTCATCCTCTAAAATATTGATCGAAACCAGGTTTAATTGACAGATTCAGTGTGTTACCACATTACTACGTGATTCAAACACGAAAAAAACCCGGGATCTGGCCAACAAGTATGCGAAGAAGGCAAAATCATGAGCCAGATGCGGGCATAACCCAGACCTAACCCAGACCTAACCGGTGTTATCCTCTAAAATATTGATCGAAACCAGGTTTAATTGACAGTTTCAGTGTGTTACCACATTACTACGTGATTCAAACACGAAAAAAACCCAGGATCTGGCCAACAAGTATGCGAAGAAGGCAAAATCATGAGCCAGATGCGGGCATAATCCAGACCTAACCCAGACCTAACCGGTGTTATCCTCTAAAATACTGTCCGAATCCAGGTTTAGCTGACTGCCTCAGTGTGGTACAACATTACTACATGATTCAAACACGAAAAAAACCCAGGATCTGGCCAACAAGTATGCGAAGAAGGCAAAATCATGAGCCAGATGCGGGCATATCCCGGACCTAACCCAGCCCTAACCGGTGTCATCCTCTAAAATATTGATCGAAACCAGGTTTAATTGACTGATTCAGTGTGTTACCACATTACTACGTGATTCAAACACGAAAAAAACCCGGGATCTGGCCAACAAGTATGCGAAGAAGGCAAAATCATGAGCCAGATGCGGGCATAACCCAGACCTAACCCAGACCTAACCGGTGTTATCCTCTAAAATATTGATCGAAACCAGGTTTAGTTGACAGTTTCAGTGTGTTACCACTTTACTACGTGATTCAAACACGAAAAAAACCCAGGATCTGGCCAACAATTATGCGAAGAAGGCAAAATCATGAGCCAGATGCGGGCATAACCCAGACCTAACCCAGACCTAACCGGTGATATCCTCTAAAATATTGATCGAAACCAGGTTTAATTGACAGTTTCAGTGTGTTACCACATTACTACGTGATTCAAACACGAAAAAAACCCAGGATCTGGCCAACAAGTATGCGAAGAACGCAAAATCATGAGCCAGATGCGGGCATATCCCGGACTTAACCCAGCCCTAACCGGTGTTATCCTCTAAAATATTGATCGAAACCAGGTTTAATTGACTGCTTCAGTGTGTTACCACATTGCTACGTGATTCAAACACGAAAAAAACCCAGGATCTGGCCAACAAGTATGCGAAGAAGGCAAAATCATGAGCCAGATGCGGGCATAACCCAGACCTAACCCAGACCTAACCGGTGTTATCCTCTAAAATATTGATCGAAACCAGGTTTAATTGACTGCTTCAGTGTATTACCACATTACTACGTGATTCAAACACGGAAAAAACCGAGGATCTGGCCAACAAGTATGCGAAAAAGGCGAAAGTATATGCCAGATGCGCGCATATCCCAGACCTAACCCAGACCTAACCGGTGTTATCCTCTAAAATATTGATCGAAACCAGGTTTAATTGACTGCTTCAGTGTATTACCACATTACTACGTGATTGAAACACGAAAAAACCCAGGATCTAGCCAACAAGTTTGCGAAAAAGGAGAAAGTATAAGCCAGATGCGCGCATATCCCAGACCTAACCCAGACCTAACCGGTGTTATCCTCTAAAATATTGATCGAAACCAGGTTTAAGTGACTGCTTCAGTGTGTTACCACATTACTACGTGATTCAAACACGAAAAAAACCGAGGATCTGGCCAACAAGTATGCGAAGAAGGCAAAATCATGAGCCAGATCCGGGCATATCCCGGACCTAACCCAGCCCTAACCGATGTTATCCTGTGAAATATTGATCGAAACCAGGTTTAATTGACTGCCTCAGTGTGGTACCACATTACTACGTGATTCAAACACGGAAAAAACCGAGGATCTGGCCAACAAGTATGCGAAGAAGGCAAAATCATGAGCCAGATGCGGGCATAACCCAGACCTAACCCAGACCTAACCGGTGTTATCCTCTAAAATATTGATCGAAACCAGGTTTAATTGACAGTTTCAGTGTGTTACCACATTACTACGTGATTCAAACACGAAAAAAACCGAGGATCTGGCCAACAAGTATGCGAAGAAGGCAAAATCATGAGCCAGATGTGGGCATAACCCAGACCTAACCCAGACCTAACCGGTGTCATCCTCTAAAATATTGATCGAAACCAGGTTTAATTGACAGATTCAGTGTGTTACCACATTACTACGTGATTCAAACACGAAAAAAACCCGGGATCTGGCCAACAAGTATGCGAAGAAGGCAAAATCATGAGCCAGATGCGGGCATAACCCAGACCTAACCCAGACCTAACCGGTGTTATCCTCTAAAATATTGATCGAAACCAGGTTTAATTGACAGTTTCAGTGTGTTACCACATTACTACGTGATTCAAACACGAAAAAAACCCAGGATCTGGCCAACAAGTATGCGAAGAAGGCAAAATCATGAGCCAGATGCGGGCATAATCCAGACCTAACCCAGACCTAACCGGTGTTATCCTCTAAAATACTGTCCGAATCCAGGTTTAGCTGACTGCCTCAGTGTGGTACAACATTACTACATGATTCAAACACGAAAAAAACCCAGGATCTGGCCAACAAGTATGCGAAGAAGGCAAAATCATGAGCCAGATGCGGGCATATCCCGGACCTAACCCAGCCCTAACCGGTGTCATCCTCTAAAATATTGATCGAAACCAGGTTTAATTGACTGATTCAGTGTGTTACCACATTACTACGTGATTCAAACACGAAAAAAACCCGGGATCTGGCCAACAAGTATGCGAAGAAGGCAAAATCATGAGCCAGATGCGGGCATAACCCAGACCTAACCCAGACCTAACCGGTGTTATCCTCTAAAATATTGATCGAAACCAGGTTTAGTTGACAGTTTCAGTGTGTTACCACTTTACTACGTGATTCAAACACGAAAAAAACCCAGGATCTGGCCAACAATTATGCGAAGAAGGCAAAATCATGAGCCAGATGCGGGCATAACCCAGACCTAACCCAGACCTAACCGGTGATATCCTCTAAAATATTGATCGAAACCAGGTTTAATTGACAGTTTCAGTGTGTTACCACATTACTACGTGATTCAAACACGAAAAAAACCCAGGATCTGGCCAACAAGTATGCGAAGAACGCAAAATCATGAGCCAGATGCGGGCATATCCCGGACTTAACCCAGCCCTAACCGGTGTTATCCTCTAAAATATTGATCGAAACCAGGTTTAATTGACTGCTTCAGTGTGTTACCACATTGCTACGTGATTCAAACACGAAAAAAACCCAGGATCTGGCCAACAAGTATGCGAAGAAGGCAAAATCATGAGCCAGATGCGGGCATAACCCAGACCTAACCCAGACCTAACCGGTGTTATCCTCTAAAATATTGATCGAAACCAGGTTTAATTGACTGCTTCAGTGTATTACCACATTACTACGTGATTCAAACACGGAAAAAACCGAGGATCTGGCCAACAAGTATGCGAAAAAGGCGAAAGTATATGCCAGATGCGCGCATATCCCAGACCTAACCCAGACCTAACCGGTGTTATCCTCTAAAATATTGATCGAAACCAGGTTTAATTGACTGCTTCAGTGTATTACCACATTACTACGTGATTGAAACACGAAAAAACCCAGGATCTAGCCAACAAGTTTGCGAAAAAGGAGAAAGTATAAGCCAGATGCGCGCATATCCCAGACCTAACCCAGACCTAACCGGTGTTATCCTCTAAAATATTGATCGAAACCAGGTTTAAGTGACTGCTTCAGTGTGTTACCACATTACTACGTGATTCAAACACGAAAAAAACCGAGGATCTGGCCAACAAGTATGCGAAGAAGGCAAAATCATGAGCCAGATCCGGGCATATCCCGGACCTAACCCAGCCCTAACCGATGTTATCCTGTGAAATATTGATCGAAACCAGGTTTAATTGACTGCCTCAGTGTGGTACCACATTACTACGTGATTCAAACACGGAAAAAACCGAGGATCTGGCCAACAAGTATGCGAAGAAGGCAAAATCATGAGCCAGATCCGGGCATATCCCGGACCTAACCCAGACCTAACCGATGTTATCCTGTGAAATATTGATCGAAACCAGGTTTAATTGACTGCCTCAGTGTGGTACCACATTACTACGTGATTCAAACACGGAAAAAACCCAGGATCTCGCCAACAAGTTTGCGAAAATGGCGAAATCATGAGCCAGATGCGTGCATTTCCCGGACCTAACCCAGACCTAGCCGGTGTTATCCTCTGAAATATTGATCGAAACCAGGTTTAATTGACTACCACAGTGTGGTACTACATTACTACGTGATTCAAACACGGAAAAAACCCAGGATCTGGCCAAAAGTTTGCGAAGAAGGCAAAATCATGAGCCAGATGCGCGCATATCCCAGACCTAACCCAGACCTAACCGGTGTTATCCCCTATAATAATGATCGAAACCTGGTTTAATTGACTGCTTCAGTGTGTTACCACATTACTACGTGATTCAAACACGAAAAAAATCCAGGATCTGGCCAACAAGTACGCGAAGAAGGCAAAATCATGAGCCAGATGTGGGCATTACCCAGACCTAACCCAGACCTAACCGGTGTCATCCTCTAAAATATTGATCGAAACCAGGTTTAATTGACAGATTCAGTGTGTTACCACATTACTACGTGATTCAAACACGAAAAAAACCCGGGATCTGGCCAACAAGTATGCGAAGAAGGCAAAATCATGAGCCAGATGCGGGCATAACCCAGACCTAACCCAGACCTAACCGTTGTTATCCTCTAAAATATTGATCGAAACCAGGTTTAATTGACAGTTTCAGTGTGTTACCACATTACTACGTGATTCAAACACGAAAAAAACCCAGGATCTGGCCAACAAGTATGCGAAGAAGGCAAAATCATGAGCCAGATGCGGGCATAATCCAGACCTAACCCAGACCTAACCGGTGTTATCCTCTAAAATACTGTCCGAATCCAGGTTTAATTGACTGCCTCAGTGTGGTACAACATTACTACGTGATTCAAACACGAAAAAAACCCGGGATCTGGCCAACAAGTATGCGAAGAAGGCAAAATCATGAGCCAGATGCGGGCATAACCCAGACCTAGCCCAGACCTAACCGGTGTTATCCTCTAAAATATTGATCGAAACCAGGTTTAATTGACAGTTTCAGTGTGTTACCACATTACTACGTGATTCAAACGCGAAAAAAACCCAGGATCTGGCCAACAAGTATGCGAAGAAGGCAAAATCATGAGCCAGATGCGGGCATAACCCAGACCTAACCGGTGTTATCCTCTAAAATATTGATCGAAACCAGGTTTAATTGACAGTTTCAGTGTGTTACCAAATTACTACGTGATTCAAACACGTAAAAAACCCAGGATCTGGCCAACAAGTATGCGAAGAAGGCAACATCATGAGCCAGATGCGGGCATATCCCGGACCTAACCCAGCCCTAACCGGTGTTATCCTCTAAAATATTGATCGAAACCAGGTTTAATTGACTGCTTCAGTGTGTTACCACATTACTACGTGATTCAAACACGAAAAAAACCCAGGATCTGGCCAACAAGTATGCGAAGAAGGCAAAATCATGAGCCAGATGCGGGCATAATCCAGACCTAACCCAGACCTAACCGGTGTTATCCTCTAAAATACTGTCCGAATCCAGGTTTAATTCACTGCCTCACTGTGGTACAACATTACTACGTGATTCAAACACGGAAAAAACCCAGGATCTGGCCAAAAGTTTGCGAAAAAGGCGAAAGTATATGCCAGATGCGCGCATATCCCAGACCTAACCCAGACCTAACCGGTGTTATCCTCTAAAATATTGATCGAAACCAGGTTTAGTTGACTGCTTCAGTGTGTTACCACATTGCTACGTGATTCAAACACGAAAAAAACACAGGATCTGGCCAACAAGTATGCGAAGAAGGCAAAATCATGAGCCAGATGCGGGCATAACCCAGACCTAAACCAGACCTAACCGGTGTTATCCTCTAAAATATTGATCGAAACCAGGTTTAATTGACTGCTTCAGTGTGTTAACACATTACTACGTGATTCAAACACGGAAGAAACCCAGGATCTGGCCAACAAGTTTGCGAAAAAGGCGAAAGTATATGCCAGATGCGCGCATATCCCAGACCTAACCCAGACCTAACCGGTGTTATCCTCTAAAATATTGATCGAAACCAGGTTTAATTGACTGCTTCAGTGTATTACCACATTACTACGTGATTGAAACACGAAAAAACCCAGGATCTAGCCAACAAGTTTGCGAAAAAGGAGAAAGTATAAGCCAGATGCGCGCATATCCCAGACCTAACCCAGACCTAACCGGTGTTATCCTCTAAAATATTGATCGAAACCAGGTTTAATTGACAGTTTCAGTGTGTTACCAAATTACTACGTGATTCAAACACGTAAAAAACCCAGGATCTGGCCAACAAGTATGCGAAGAAGGCAACATCATGAGCCAGATGCGGGCATATCCCGGACCTAACCCAGCCCTAACCGGTGTTATCCTCTAAAATATTGATCGAAACCAGGTTTAATTGACTGCTTCAGTGTGTTACCACATTACTACGTGATTCAAACACGAAAAAAACCCAGGATCTGGCCAACAAGTATGCGAAGAAGGCAAAATCATGAGCCAGATGCGGGCATAACCCAGACCTAACCCAGACCTAACCGGTGTTATCCTCTAAAATACTGTCCGAATCCAGGTTTAATTCACTGCCTCACTGTGGTACAACATTACTACGTGATTCAAACACGGAAAAAACCCAGGATCTGGCCAAAAGTTTGCGAAAAAGGCGAAAGTATAAGCCAGATGCGCGCATATCCCAGACCTTTTTTTTTTTTTTTTTTTTTTAACGTGGTGAAATCCTCATGGACACCCCGGCTCCCTGGGGGGGAGGCCGGGGTAGTGCCGGACTCTTACCGGCTAAAACACCACGGTGACCGCCTGCGCCCTTTATCTGGGGAGAGTCACGGGAACCAAACTAGCGATACTACCGTGACTCTCCCCGTTGGCGCAACGCCCTATTACGGGCCCTTCCCGGGGGAGGAGATATTATCCTCCTCCCCCAATGGGGGGCAAACATAATTGATTGCCCCCCGGCGACGCCACGCGGTCACACGCGACGTCGCCCCCACTCGTGCCGTTGCTACTAGCCGCGACCGGGCCCCCACCCGATCGCGACCACGGCTGCGGGGCCGGCTAGCACTGCCGCCCCCGCTGGACGGGGCCTCTGCCACGGGCCCCTGGTACGGTGATGGGCTGGATACGAGGGGGAATGAGGGAATAGTGACCCTCACCTCGCACCCAAACACCATCACCGACCCCTTCGCGCTCCCCCTCCCACGGGGAGCGGTGGAGGGTCTTACGGTCGGCGTCGCCGCCTGCCCCCCACCTCCTCACGCGCCCTTTCGGCGTCCTCCTTGGCGGCCATGACCTCTTCACAAAACAAGGCCATGGCCGCCCAAGCCTCCTCACTGCCGACCATCGCACGAATGACGGCCGGCAGCGAGAGGTCCGCTCCAATCGCTCTAACGAGGACACCGCGCTGCGTTGCCCACGCTGGGCAAAACTGCAGCGTGTGCTGCGCGGTGTCCTCTCGTCCCCTGCAGTGACGGCACGCAGCCGTCGCCTCCCGCCCTATCCGATGCAGGTACCGACCGAAGCAACCGTGTCCGGTCAGTACCTGTGTCAGGCGGTAGGTGGGCGTACCCCAGCTACGGCCCACCCAGGCATAAAACACTGGGCGGACCGCCGCGGCGACGCGATCATCCCGCTGGTCTGGCTTCGATAACCAGACCAGCCACCGACTATAGACGCGTCGCCGCGCCTGGCTTCGGGCCCTGGCGGCCTCCTCGCCTTGCGGGTCCACGCCCCGCTGGCGAAGGTCGCAGAGGCTTTGATACACCTCTGCGTCCATTTTCGCCAGCAGGTGAAACGGTGCGGAACCCGCCAGCAAGGTGGCGGCTGTGTAGGAGATCGTGCGATAACCCCGCACGACTCTGATGGCGACCAACCTCTGTAACCGACGGAGTACAAATGTACCCCGCCGATTGACCATCAGACCGCCGGCCCATATTGGCGCGCCATAAAGCGCCATGGACCGGATGACTCCCAAATACAGCCGCCGTGCCGCCATGTTGGGCCCCCCGAGATTGGGCATTATGCGGCCTAACGCGGCCGCTGCCCTTTCAATACGGGGACCCAACCCTTCCAAATGATGCCCGAACCGCCAGTAGCTGTCGAGGGTGAGGCCCAAATACTTCATCCGGCGCCCCACCCCGACTTGGGCTCCGCCCACTCGTAGAGACGCCTGGCGCGGCACCCCTCGACCACTGACGTTGCACAGCCAGATGGCCTCGGTCTTCTGGGGTGCCACGCGCAACCCCAGACGCTCTACCTCGGCAACGACTCGTGCCGTCCCTTCCTCCGCGAGGGCCACGGCCCTCCTCCAAGTATCCCCGCCGGCAATCACCAGGGTGTCGTCGGCATAACAAACCAACGACACGCCGACGGGTAGGTCAGCCCGCAGCACCGCATCATACGCCAAGTTCCACAGGAGCGGCCCGAGGACCGACCCCTGTGGGACTCCACGGTGCACCGCTCTCTGCTCCATCCCGTTCCGACCCGGATATTGGACTACCCTGCCCCGCAGATAATCCCCGATCAGTCGGCATAGATAGGCGGGCACCCGGTGGTACTGGAGTGCCCGACCTATCGCCCCCCAGGAGACGGTGTTAAAGGCGTTGGCTATGTCGAGAGATACTGCCAACGCCACACCCCCCCGGGAGATTGCCGATTCCGCTAGGGTCCGCACTGTCGCTATGGCGTCGACCGTGGAGCGGCCCCGGCGAAAGCCGAACTGTCGGTCGGCCAGATCAGGGCCGACGCGGGACAGGTGCCCCTCGAGCCTGGATACAATGACCCGCTCGAGGAGCTTTCCAGCCTCGTCCAACAGACAAATGGGTCGGAACGCAGATGGAGAATCTGCGGGCTTCCCTGGCTTGTGGAGGAGGACCAACCTCGCCACCTTCCATATGTGGGGGAACTGACCGGTCCGCAGGCACGCGTCAAAGACGCGTATCAAGCCAGCCCCCAGAGCACCCACCGCTATAGCCCAGGCCCTGCCAGGTATGCCGTCCGGTCCTGGCGCCGTCTTTTTGGCAGCCATTCTCCGGACGGCCCTGGCCAGCTCCTCCTCGGAGACCCCCAGTTCGTCGGACCACCAAGGCGGGTGATCCGGCTGTGGCTCGGGGGGATGCAGGAACGCCTCTCCCCCAACTGGGAAGAGGACGCGCATAGTTTCCCCGAGCAGCTGGGGGTCGAGGCTCTCCGTGACCGGGGGCGCCCATGATCGCATCTTCCCTACGACCATATGATAGGGGCGCCCCCACGGATTTGCATCCAGAGAGCCGAGGAGCTCCGCCCATGCATGGGCTTTCGCGGTCGCGATGGCCCGGCGGAGGGTTCTTCGCGCTAGGGAAAATTCCCCGCGCAACCCCACCACCTCTGCCTCCGTCGCCCCGCGCCGTCTCCTGGCGCGGGTGTACCGGCGTCGGGCGACAACGCAACGAGTGCGTAAGTCCTCGATCTCGCCCGACCACCAGTACACGGACCCCCCTCGGCTCGGGGCGGTGGCCCGCGGCATGACTGCGTCGCACAAGGACGTCATAGTGTCGCGGAACCAACGCGCCCCGGCAGAAGGATTGCCGAGGGTCCGGCGTGGCATCTCCTGCCATGCCACAACGGAGGCTGCCATCGCAAGGGCGTCCGGGTCCAGCCTCTTGGCGGACCAGCGTGGCGCCGGGTGTGCTTCCCTGCCCGGTTGACGGGGTCCATTTACGCCAGGGGTCGCGGATACGGAAAACGTAATATAGAGGTGGTCGCTTAACGTGGCCACCTCTTCCGCGACCCTCCAGTCGGACACACGGCGCGCTATGGCGGGGCTCGCCAACGATATGTCGACGATCGACTCGCCCCGCGCGTGCACGCACGTGCTCACGGCCCCTTCATTCAAAACTATGAGGCCGTGACCCGCCGCCCATTCGAGCATCGCGTCGCCCTTCACGGTCGTCCTGGGGCAGCCCCACGCTGCAGCGTGGGCATTAAAATCTCCCAGGACGAGTACCCCACTGGCGAGATGTGGGGAGATGCATCTCCCCACCTCGTCGAGGTACGCCTCAAAATCGCTGAGGCCCTTGGCGGGCGACGCATAACACCCGGCAACCACTACTTCCCCCCACTTAACCGCCACAAACCCGTGGCCCCGCCCCACTACAGAGCACGGCAACGTGCCGCGCCCGTACTGCCAGGTGATCGCCGAGACCCCGTTAAGGTCCCCCACCCAAGCGGGGTGTTTGGGGACACGATAGGGCTCGGCGATCACGGCCATCCCGATGTTCCACTGCCGGAGGGTTTGGAGCATGAGATCCTGAGCCCCCCGGCAGTGGTTCAAATTGACCTGGAGGAGGCGTTGAGACATTATCGGATCTCACCCGCGGCCTCCTCCAGGCCTCCACTTCCAGCGCTTAGGGGCGCCTCTGCGCGCCCCGGATCATTGCCGCCGTACGAGGCCATCACCCCCCTAATAAGGGGCTCTGACCCGCACGGCGTCTGGTCTGCCGCCCGTGGTGGGGGCTCTGCAGCTCCCCCACCGGACAAAACTCCTTCCGATTTCGTGGAGGTGGAGGGCACCGAGTCGCAAGGCGCCACATCCACCTCCATCATCTCCGTCATGGGTTGCGGGGCGGGTACGCATGCCACCCCCCTCACTGCCGTCGCGACAGAGGCTGGGGCGGGTGTAACACCCGACACCACAGCTGGGGACGGCTGGGAACAAGCCGCCCCCTGGATCTCCATCGCGACGGGCACCGGCGCCGGCTCAACACCAGCCGGCACCGTGGATGGGGGCACAACCATACCCTTTGCCTTCTTCCCCTTCCGTTTGGGGGGACGGCACGCCGCCCCACCCATTCGGTGATTCGCTGGCCGCCCCAGGCCCACACAAAGGGGGCATTTTGGGGCGGCCGTACACTCCCTGGCTGTGTGGGAGGCCCCTCCGCAGCGGTAGCAGAGGCCGCTGCGATCTACGGTGCTGATGCACCGCTGCCGAACGTGACCGAACTCCAGGCAGCGGTGGCACTGCAGCGGCCTCGCGGCAAGCACCGCCAGCCGGGCCTCGAAGAAGCCGACCATTAGGCGGCCGGACTTCGCGAGCTTGGTTGCGGCGCGAAGGGGACAGCGAGCCCAGGCAGTAAACATGCCTGAGCTGTCCCTGCGGAGGTCACCAACGTTGACCTCCGTAGCGCCGCAACCCCCGGCGGTGGCAAGGGCCTCCCTAACTGCGTCCTGGGTGGCTGCCTCCGACAGGCCGGACACCCTTAACTCGGCCTGTTTCTGGGGGCAAGCCACCCGAACACCCTCGTCCTGGAGGACCCCCTCAAGACGCGCACGCAGAGCGGTCGCCTTCTCCTTACCTTTCTCACCAGGGATCGCTAACAGGAGCGCCCCGGTGACCGCTCTGGTGGGCTGCATCCCGGTGATCCCGAGATCCTTACAGATACCCGGCATCACCCTGTTGAGGAGGGGGCCCAGTTCTCCTTCGCGTCCTACGGCGGCGGTCACCGAGACTGCTGCCTTTTTAGGCAACCTCGGCAATTTGACCGCCGCAGTCTGAGCACCGCCTTTCTTGCTGCCGCCAGCCGCAGTAGTGGCGGCTGGCCGACTTGCCGCGGAGGTCTTACCTGCCTTGGTGGTGGGTGTGACTGCAGTCGCCTCCTTTCCACACCCCTTCTTTTTGCCACGCCTAACCACCTCAGCCCAAGTACCCTGCCCCTCGCTGGTGGGGGTAGGGGTGGACTTCGCCTTGGGTGGTGGTGGAGGGAGAAGTGGCGCAGCCTTTTCCGACACTTTGGATTTCGCGGCGGGTGGCTTTGATTTATCCGCCACTCCGGCTGTAGAGGTGCCACCATGGGGCTTGGTGGCACCTATCTTTTTGTTTGTAGCCTTGGGGGTTGTCACGGCGGCTTTGACTGGAGCACACGTGCCCCCCGGTTTCGTCGCCACGGTCCCCTTCGCCTTTCCCTTTGGCATATCTGCCCCTTTCGCGTTAATCGGCGGGGCCGCTCCCGCGGATGCAGAAAGGGTCATGGCACCCTTCCCCAGTGGCGGGCGGGACACAGCCCGCCACACCGCATCAAAACGCGCCTGGAACCGGTCCTCTAGGGCCGATATATGCCCGGCCATGTCAGAAACCCTTTTGACGACTTCTGCCATCATGGCCACCAAAGGGTTTCCAGACTCGGGGCACTCTTCTACTTGCTGGACGGGCCTAGCTGGACATGACGGTCCAGGGACCGCCGTGTCGATCTCCATGCCGGGATCCCCCCCGTCAAAGGTGGACGGGAGGAGGTCCCTCCGCCGCGGTCGAGGGACACAGGGCAGCAGATGGTCCGGTGGTGTCTCGCCGGCCGGCTCGTCTCCTGCTCTCTGGAGCCTCCGCTGCTCCTCTTTGTACCTCAGGCGGCCAACTTCCCGCCTGAGGTGCTCCAACTCCCTGTCTTTGACCCTCACGGTCTCGGAAAGGGTGGTGGCGGTCTTATCCGCCACCTCCAGCCTCTTCTCTAGTGCCTTGGACCTCCTCTCCCATTCGCCCTGACGAATGACGACTTCCCTGGCCGGCCTGTTCGGGTTTTCGGCGCGGTCAGCTCTCCCGTGCAGCTCTTCGGCGCTGACCAACGCCACCCGTGCAGCCAAACGTAGGCCGCGAATGTCCGTCGTCTTTAAGTGGCTCGCGGTATCTGCCACCCTGACGACGGACTCCAACTGCTCTTTCAGCCGGCCCAAGAGTTCGTCTGACTTCATGACCTCCGCAATATTACGGAGGTCCGCCTGCTTCGGCAGGTGCTTCATACCGGGCCCCAACTTTCTAGGGTCTACGAAAATACCCCGGGGTCTCCCCGCCCCTGGGCCCTTCCGCTTCCTCTTCCCGGGTTCAATATCCTCCTCGCTTGAATCGACGCACTCAACGTCGTCGGCAGTTGAACGATCCGGCGCCCAATCGTCGCCGTCTTGGGACTCATCGTCGAGAAGTGCGACAGCCTCCACGATGCTCGACGTCGCCTCCTCGGCATCATGCCTTTTGCGGGGAGGTGATTCCCTCCCCGCTTTCCGCCACTCAGAGGCATTCAACCGCTCCAGGCTGACCACTGGGCCGGCGCCGACCCTAAGGAGGTCCAAATCACCTCCAAGGTGGATCCCGAGCTGGGGATTAACCACCTCCACACTCCTGACCATGGGTTTCACCCCACCAGGAAGTGGTCCATTCGTTGCCATGCCGTTTGCCGTTTCGAGTTCCAATCCGTTATCAAAATATCCAGTCCTGTTTGTTTTAATTTGATCATGCTCCATTGTTGTTCCCACGAGTGTGGTCGGAAGGAAGGTCACCCCAGGCAGAGCCGCCTTGCCTGGGAAAGCCTAATACTCCGGGGGTTCGGCAGGTGCCCCCGGAGGTGGTCGCTAGGGATTGGGCCTTCTCTCCCAACCATGCATCCCATCGCCGCGCACCATAACTTAGGATTAGAGGGTAATTTATAGAGTTACCATCCTCGCAGCCCAGGCGGTTAAGCCAAGGCCCCCGGTCCTCCTGCCGTCACGTACCATTCACAAAACCAAGACTGGAATTGCGAATGAGTCGTTGCGACGACCAACAGGAGGCTTACGGTGTGATTAGCATCAGGTACCTCGGGGTCGCTACGCCCCGTACTGCGCCGGACACCTGGCCGGACACAGCCCCTGAGGGGCGCATATCCCAGACCTAACCCAGACCTAACCGGTGTTATCCCCTATAATAATGATCGAAACCTGGTTTAATTGACTGCTTCAGTGTGTTACCACATTACTACGTGATTCAAACACGAAAAAAATCCAGGATCTGGCCAACAAGTATGCGAAGAAGGCAAAATCATGAGCCAGATGTGGGCATAACCCAGACCTAACCCAGACCTAACCGGTGTCATCCTCTAAAATATTGATCGAAACCAGGTTTAATTGACAGATTCAGTGTGTTACCACATTACTACGTGATTCAAACACGAAAAAAAAAAAAAAAAAAAAAAAAAAAAAAACCCGGGATCTGGCCAACAAGTATGCGAAGAAGGCAAAATCATGAGCCAGATGCGGGCATAACCCAGACCTAACCCAGACCTAACCGGTGTTATCCTCTAAAATATTGATCGAAACCAGGTTTAATTGACAGTTTCAGTGTGTTACCACATTACTACGTGATTCAAACACGAAAAAAACCCAGGATCTGGCCAACAAGTATGCGAAGAAGGCAAAATCATGAGCCAGATGCGGGCATAATCCAGACCTAACCCAGACCTAACCGGTGTTATCCTCTAAAATACTGTCCGAATCCAGGTTTAGGTGACTGCCTCAGTGTGGTACAACATTACTACATGATTCAAACACGAAAAAAACCCAGGATCTGGCCAACAAGTATGCGAAGAAGGCAAAATCATGAGCCAGATGCGGGCATATCCCGGACCTAACCCAGCCCTAACCGGTGTCATCCTCTAAAATATTGATCGAAACCAGGTTTAATTGACTGATTCAGTGTGTTACCACATTACTACGTGATTCAAACACGACAAAAACCCGGGATCTGGCCAACAAGTATGCGAAGAAGGCAAAATCATGAGCCAGATGCGGGCATAACCCAGACCTAACCCAGACCTAACCGGTGTTATCCTCTAAAATATTGATCGAAACCAGGTTTAGTTGACAGTTTCAGTGTGTTACCACTTTACTACGTGATTCAAACACGAAAAAAACCCAGGATCTGGCCAACAATTATGCGAAGAAGGCAAAATCATGAGCCAGATGCGGGCATAACCCAGACCTAACCCAGACCTAACCGGTGATATCCTCTAAAATATTGATCGAAACCAGGTTTAATTGACAGTTTCAGTGTGTTACCACATTACTACGTGATTCAAACACGAAAAAAACCCAGGATCTGGCCAACAAGTATGCGAAGAACGCAAAATCATGAGCCAGATGCGGGCATATCCCGGACTTAACCCAGCCCTAACCGGTGTTATCCTCTAAAATATTGATCGAAACCAGGTTTAATTGACTGCTTCAGTGTGTTACCACATTGCTACGTGATTCAAACACGAAAAAAACCCAGGATCTGGCCAACAAGTATGCGAAGAAGGCAAAATCATGAGCCAGATGCGGGCATAACCCAGACCTAACCCAGACCTAACCGGTGTTATCCTCTAAAATATTGATCGAAACCAGGTTTAATTGACTGCTTCAGTGTGTTAACACATTACTACGTGATTCAAACACGGAAAAAACCCAGGATCTGGCCAACAAGTTTGCGAAAAAGGCGAAAGTATATGCCAGATGCGCGCATATCCCAGACCTAACCCAGACCTAACCGGTGTTATCCTCTAAAATATTGATCGAAACCAGGTTTAATTGACTGCTTCAGTGTATTACCACATTACTACGTGATTGAAACACGAAAAAACCCAGGATCTAGCCAACAAGTTTGCGAAAAAGGAGAAAGTATAAGCCAGATGCGCGCATATCCCAGACCTAACCCAGACCTAACCGGTGTTATCCTCTAAAATATTGATCGAAACCAGGTTTAAGTGACTGCTTCAGTGTGTTACCACATTACTACGTGATTCAAACACGAAAAAAACCGAGGATCTGGCCAACAAGTATGCGAAGAAGGCAAAATCATGAGCCAGATCCGGGCATATCCCGGACCTAACCCAGACCTAACCGATGTTATCCTGTGAAATATTGATCGAAACCAGGTTTAATTGACTGCCTCAGTGTGGTACCACATTACTACGTGATTCAAACACGGAAAAAACCGAGGATCTGGCCAACAAGTATGCGAAGAAGGCAAAATCATGAGCCAGATCCGGGCATATCCCGGACCTAACCCAGACCTAACCGATGTTATCCTGTGAAATATTGATCGAAACCAGGTTTAATTGACTGCCTCAGTGTGGTACCACATTACTACGTGATTCAAACACGGAAAAAACCCAGGATCTGGCCAACAAGTTTGCGAAAAAGGCGAAAGTATAAGCCAGATTCGCGCATATCCCAGACCTAACCCAGACCTAACCGGTGTTATCCTCTAAAATATTGATCGAAACCTGGTTTAATTGACTGCTTCAGTGTGTTACCACATTACTACGTGATTCAAACACGAAAAAAACCCAGGATCTGGCCAACAAGTATGCGAAGAAGGCAAAATCATGAGCCAGATGCGGGCATAACCCAGACCTAACCCAGACCTAACCGGTGTTATCCTCTGAAATATTGATCGAAACCAGGTTTAATTGACTGCTTCAGTGTGTTACCACATTCCTACGTGATTCAAACACGAAAAATACCCAGGACCTGGCCAACAAGTATGCGAAGAAGGCAAAATCATGAGCCATATGCGCGCATATCCCAGACGTAACCCAGACCTAACCGGTGTTATCCTCTAAAATATTGATCGAAACCAGGTTTAATTGACTGCTTTAGTGTGTTACTACATTACTACGTGATTCAAACACGAAAAATACCCAGGATCTGGCCAACAAGTATGCGAAGAAGGCAAAATCATCAGCCAGATGCGGGCATAACCCAGACCTAACCTAGACCTAACCGGTGTTATCCTCTAAAATATTGATCGAAACCAGGTTTAATTGACTGCTTCAGTGTATTACCACATTACTACGTGATTCAAACACGGAAAAAACCCAGGATCTGGCCAACAAGTTTGCAAAAAAGGTGAAAGTAAAAGCCAGATGCGCGTATATCCCAGACCTAACCCATACCTAACCGGTGTTATCCTCTAAAATATTGATCGAAACCAGGTTTAATTGACTGCTTCAGTGTGTTACCACATTACTACGTGATTCGAACACGAAAAAAACCCAGGATCTGGCCAACAAGTATGCGAAGAAGGCAAAATCATGAGCCAGATGCGAGCATAACCCAGACCTAACCCAGACCTAACCGGTGTTATCCTCTAAAATATTGATCGAAACCAGGCTTAATTGACTGCTTCAGTGTGTTACCACATTACTACGTGATTCAAACGCGAAAAAAACCCAGGATCTGGCCAACAAGTATGCGAAGAAGGCAAAATCATGAGCCAGATGCGGGCATAACCCAGACCTAACCGGTGTTATCCTCTAAAATATTGATCGAAACCAGGTTTAATTGACAGTTTCAGTGTGTTACCAAATTACTACGTGATTCAAACACGTAAAAAACCCAGGATCTGGCCAACAAGTATGCGAAGAAGGCAACATCATGAGCCAGATGCGGGCATATCCCGGACCTAACCCAGCCCTAACCGGTGTTATCCTCTAAAATATTGATCGAAACCAGGTTTAATTGACTGCTTCAGTGTGTTACCACATGACTACGTGATTCAAACACGAAAAAAACCCAGGATCTGGCCAACAAGTATGCGAAGAAGGCAAAATCATGAGCCAGATGCGGGCATAATCCAGACCTAACCCAGACCTAACCGGTGTTATCCTCTAAAATACTGTCCGAATCCAGGTTTAATTCACTGCCTCACTGTGGTACAACATTACTACGTGATTCAAACACGGAAAAAACCCAGGATCTGGCCAAAAGTTTGCGAAAAAGGCGAAAGTATAAGCCAGATGCGCGCATATCCCAGACCTAACCCAGACCTAACCGGTGTTATCCCCTATAATAATGATCGAAACCTGGTTTAATTGACTGCTTCAGTGTGTTACCACATTACTACGTGATTCAAACACGAAAAAAATCCAGGATCTGGCCAACAAGTATGCGGAGAAGGCAAAATCATGAGCCAGATGTGGGCATAACCCAGACCTAACCCAGACCTAACCGGTGTCATCCTCTAAAATATTGATCGAAACCAGGTTTAATTGACAGATTCAGTGTGTTACCACATTACTACGTGATTCAAACACGAAAAAAACCCGGGATCTGGCCAACAAGTATGCGAAGAAGGCAAAATCATGAGCCAGATGCGGGCATAACCCAGACCTAACCCAGACCTAACCGGTGTTATCCTCTAAAATATTGATCGAAACCAGGTTTAATTGACAGTTTCAGTGTGTTACCACATTACTACGTGATTCAAACACGAAAAAAACCCAGGATCTGGCCAACAAGTATGCGAAGAAGGCAAAATCATGAGCCAGATGCGGGCATAATCCAGACCTAACCCAGACCTAACCGGTGTTATCCTCTAAAATACTGTCCGAATCCAGGTTTAATTGACTGCCTCAGTGTGGTACAACATTACTACATGATTCAAACACGAAAAAAACCCAGGATCTGGCCAACAAGTATGCGAAGAAGGCAAAATCATGAGCCAGATGCGGGCATATCCCGGACCTAACCCAGCCCTAACCGGTGTCATCCTCTAAAATATTGATCGAAACCAGGTTTAATTGACTGATTCAGTGTGTTACCACATTACTGCGTGATTCAAACACGAAAAAAACCCGGGATCTGGCCAACAAGTATGCGAAGAAGGCAAAATCATGAGCCAGATGCGGGCATAACCCAGACCTAACCCAGACCTAACCGGTGTTATCCTCTAAAATATTGATCGAAACCAGGTTTAGTTGACAGTTTCAGTGTGTTACCACATTACTACGTGATTCAAACACGAAAAAAACCCAGGATCTAGCCAACAATTATGCGAAGAAGGCAAAATCATGAGCCAGATGCGGGCATAACCCAGACCTAACCCAGACCTAACCGTTGATATCCTCTAAAATATTGACCGAAACCAGGTTTAATTGACAGTTTCAGTGTGTTACCACATTACTACGTGATTCAAACACGAAAAAAACCCAGGATCTGGCCAACAAGTATGCGAAGAACGCAAAATCATGAGCCAGATGCGGGCATATCCCGGACTTAACCCAGCCCTAACCGGTGTTATCCTCTAAAATATTGATCGAAACCAGGTTTAGTTGATTGCTTCAGTGTGTTACCACATTGCTACGTGATTCAAACACGAAAAAAACACAGGATCTGGCCAACAAGTATGCGAAGAAGGCAAAATCATGAGCCAGATGCGGGCATAACCCAGACCTAAACCAGACCTAACCGGTGTTATCCTCTAAAATATTGATCGAAACCAGGTTTAATTGACTGCTTCAGTGTGTTAACACATTACTACGTGATTCAAACACGGAAGAAACCCAGGATCTGGCCAACAAGTTTGCGAAAAAGGCGAAAGTATATGCCAGATGCGCGCATATCCCAGACCTAACCCAGACCTAACCGGTGTTATCCTCTAAAATATTGATCGAAACCAGGTTTAATTGACTGCTTCAGTGTATTACCACATTACTACGTGATTGAAACACGAAAAAACCCAGGATCTAGCCAACAAGTTTGCGAAAAAGGAGAAAGTATAAGCCAGATGCGCGCATATCCCAGACCTAACCCAGACCTAACCGGTGTTATCCTCTAAAATATTGATCGAAACCAGGTTTAATTGACAGTTTCAGTGTGTTACCAAATTACTACGTGATTCAAACACGTAAAAAACCCAGGATCTGGCCAACAAGTATGCGAAGAAGGCAACATCATGAGCCAGATGCGGGCATATCCCGGACCTAACCCAGCCCTAACCGGTGTTATCCTCTAAAATATTGATCGAAACCAGGTTTAATTGACTGCTTCAGTGTGTTACCACATTACTACGTGATTCAAACACGAAAAAAACCCAGGATCTGGCCAACAAGTATGCGAAGAAGGCAAAATCATGAGCCAGATGCGGGCATAACCCAGACCTAACCCAGACCTAACCGGTGTTATCCTCTAAAATACTGTCCGAATCCAGGTTTAATTGACTGCCTCAGTGTGGTACAACATTACTACATGATTCAAACACGAAAAAAACCCAGGATCTGGCCAACAAGTATGCGAAGAAGGCAAAATCATGAGCCAGATGCGGGCATATCCCGGACCTAACCCAGCCCTAACCGGTGTCATCCTCTAAAATATTGATCGAAACCAGGTTTAATTGACTGATTCAGTGTGTTACCACATTACTACGTGATTCAAACACGAAAAAAACCCGGGATCTGGCCAACAAGTATGCGAAGAAGGCAAAATCATGAGCCAGATGCGGGCATAACCCAGACCTAACCCAGACCTAACCGGTGTTATCCTCTAAAATATTGATCGAAACCAGGTTTAGTTGACAGTTTCAGTGTGTTACCACATTACTACGTGATTCAAACACGAAAAAAACCCAGGATCTGGCCAACAATTATGCGAAGAAGGCAAAATCATGAGCCAGATGCGGGCATAACCCAGACCTAACCCAGACCTAACCGGTGATATCCTCTAAAATATTGATCGAAACCAGGTTTAATTGACAGTTTCAGTGTGTTACCACATTACTACGTGATTCAAACACGAAAAAAACCCAGGATCTGGCCAACAAGTATGCGAAGAACGCAAAATCATGAGCCAGATGCGGGCATATCCCGGACTTAACCCAGCCCTAACCGGTGTTATCCTCTAAAATATTGATCGAAACCAGGTTTAATTGACTGCTTCAGTGTGTTACCACATTGCTACGTGATTCAAACACGAAAAAAACCCAGGATCTGGCCAACAAGTATGCGAAGAAGGCAAAATCATGAGCCAGATGCGGGCATAACCCAGACCTAACCCAGACCTAACCGGTGTTATCCTCTAAAATATTGATCGAAACCAGGTTTAATTGACTGCTTCAGTGTGTTAACACATTACTACGTGATTCAAACACGGAGAAAACCCAGGATCTGGCCAACAAGTTTGCGAAAAAGGCGAAAGTATATGCCAGATGCGCGCATATCCCAGACCTAACCCAGACCTAACCGGTGTTATCCTCTAAAATATTGATCGAAACCAGGTTTAATTGACTGCTTCAGTGTATTACCACATTACTACGTGATTGAAACACGAAAAAACCCAGGATCTAGCCAACAAGTTTGCGAAAAAGGAGAAAGTATAAGCCAGATGCGCGCATATCCCATACCTAACCCAGACCTAACCGGTGTCATCCTCTAAAATATTGATCGAAACCAGGTTTAATTGACAGTTTCAGTGTGTTACCACATTACTACGTGATTCAAACACGAAAAAAACCCAGGATCTGGCCAACAAGTATGCGAAGAAGGCAAAATCATGAGCCAGATGCGGGCATAACCCAGACCTAACCCAGCCCTAACCGGTGTTATCCTCTAAAATATTGATCGAAACCAGGTTTAATTGACTGCTTCAGTGTGATACCACATTGCTACGTGATTCAAACACGAAAAAAACCCAGGATCTGGCCAACAAGTATGCGAAGAAGGCAAAATCATGAGCCAGATGCGGGCATAACCCAGACCTAACCCAGACCTAACCGGTGTTATCCTCTAAAATATTGATCGAAACCAGGTTTAATTGACTGCTTCAGTGTGTTACCACATTCCTACGTGATTCAAACACGAAAAATACCCAGGACCTGGCCAACAAGTATGCGAAGAACGCAAAATCATGAGCCAGATGCGGGCATATCCCGGACTTAACCCAGCCCTAACCGGTGTTATCCTCTAAAATATTGATCGAAACCAGGTTTAATTGACTGCTTCAGTGTATTACCACATTACTACGTGATTGAAACACGAAAAAACCCAGGATCTAGCCAACAAGTTTGCGAAAAAGGAGAAAGTATAAGCCAGATGCGCGCATATCCCAGACCTAACCCAGACCTAACCGGTGTCATCCTCTAAAATATTGATCGAAACCAGGTTTAATTGACTGCTTCAGTGTGTTACCACATTACTACGTGATTCAAACACGAAAAAAACCCAGGATCTGGCCAACAAGTATGCGAAGAAGGCAAAATCATGAGCCAGATGCGGGCTTAACCCAGACCTAACCCAGACCTAACCGGTGTTATCCTCTAAAATATTCATCGAAACCTGGTTTAATTGACTGCTTCATTGTGTTACCACATTACTTCGTGATTCAAACACGAAAAAAACCCAGGATCTGGCCAACAAGTATGCGAAGAAGGCAAAATCATGAGCCAGATGCGGGCATAACCCAGACCTATCCGGTGTTATCCTCTAAAATACTGTCCGAATCCAGGTTTAATTGACTGCCTCAGTGTGGTACAACATTACTACGTGATTCAAACACGGAAAAAACCCAGGATCTGGCCAAAAGTTTGCGAAAAAGGCGAAAGTATAAGCCAGATGCGCGCATATCCCAGACCTAACCCAGACCTAACCGGTGTTATCCCCTATAATAATGATCGAAACCTGGTTTAATTGACTGCTTCAGTGTGTTACCACATTACTACGTGATTCAAACACGAAAAAAATCCAGGATCTGGCCAACAAGTATGCGAAGAAGGCAAAATCATGAGCCAGATGTGGGCATAACCCAGACCTAACCCAGACCTAACCGGTGTTATCCTCTGAAATATTGATCGAAACCAGGTTTAATTGACTGCTTCAGTGTGTTACCACATTCCTACGTGATTCAAACACGAAAAATACCCAGGACCTGGCCAACAAGTATGCGAAGAAGGCAAAATCATGAGCCATATGCGCGCATATCCCAGACGTAACCCAGACCTAACCGGTGTTATCCTCTAAAATATTGATCGAAACCAGGATTAATTGGCTCCTTCAGTGCGTTACCACATTACTACGTGATTCAAACACGGAAAAACCCCAGGATCTGGCCAACAAGTTTGCGAAGAAGGCAAAATCATGAGCCCGATGCGGGCATAACCCAGACGAAACCCAGACCTAACCGGTGTTATCCTCTAAAATATTGATCGAAACCAGGCTTAATTGACTGCTTCAGTGTGTTACCACATTACTACGTGATTCAAACACGGAAAAAACCCAGGATCTGGCCAACAAGTATGCGAAGAAGGCAAAATCATGAGCCAGATGCGGGCATAACCCAGACCTAACCGGTGTTATCCTCTAAAATACTGTCCGAATCCAGTTTTAACTGACTGCCTCAGTGTGGTACAACATTACTACGTGATTCAAACACGGAAAAAACCCAGGATCTGGCCAACAAGTTTGCGAAAATGGCGAAATCATGAGCCAGATGCGTGCATTTCCCGGACCTAACCCAGACCTAGCCGGTGTTATCCTCTGAAATATTGATCGAAACCAGGTTTAATTGACTACCACAGTGTGGTACTACATTACTACGTGATTCAAACACGGAAAAAACCCAGGATCTGGCCAAAAGTTTGCGAAAAAGGCGAAAGTATAAGCCAGATGCGCGCATATCCCAGAACTAACCCAGACCTAACCGGTGTTATCCCCTATAATAATGATCGAAACCTGGTTTAATTGACTGCTTCAGTGTGTTACCACATTACTACGTGATTCAAACACGAAAAAAATCCAGGATCTGGCCAACAAGTATGCGAAGAAGGCAAAATCATGAGCCAGATGTGGGCATAACCCAGACCTAACCCAGACCTAACCGGTGTCATCCTCTAAAATATTGATCGAAACCAGGTTTAATTGACAGATTCAGTGTGTTACCACATTACTACGTGATTCAAACACGAAAAAAACCCAGGATCTGGCCAACAAGTATGCGAAGAAGGCAAAATCATGAGCCAGATCCGGGCATATCCCGGACCTAACCCAGACCTAACCGATGTTATCCTGTGAAATATTGATCGAAACCAGGTTTAATTGACTGCCTCAGTGTGGTACCACATTACTACGTGATTCAAACACGGAAAAAACCGAGGATCTGGCCAACAAGTATGCGAAGAAGGCAAAATCATGAGCCAGATCCGGGCATATCCCGGACCTAACCCAGACCTAACCGATGTTATCCTGTGAAATATTGATCGAAACCAGGTTTAATTGACTGCCTCAGTGTGGTACCACATTACTACGTGATTCAAACACGGAAAAAACCCAGGATCTGGCCAACAAGTTTGCGAAAAAGGCGAAAGTATAAGCCAGATTCGCGCATATCCCAGACCTAACCCAGACCTAACCGGTGTTATCCTCTAAAATATTGATCGAAACCTGGTTTAATTGACTGCTTCAGTGTGTTACCACATTACTACGTGATTCAAACACGAAAAAAACCCAGGATCTGGCCAACAAGTATGCGAAGAAGGCAAAATCATGAGCCAGATGCGGGCATAACCCAGACCTAACCCAGACCTAACCGGTGTTATCCTCTGAAATATTGATCGAAACCAGGTTTAATTGACTGCTTCAGTGTGTTACCACATTCCTACGTGATTCAAACACGAAAAATACCCAGGACCTGGCCAACAAGTATGCGAAGAAGGCAAAATCATGAGCCATATGCGCGCATATCCCAGACGTAACCCAGACCTAACCGGTGTTATCCTCTAAAATATTGATCGAAACCAGGTTTAATTGACTGCTTTAGTGTGTTACTACATTACTACGTGATTCAAACACGAAAAATACCCAGGATCTGGCCAACAAGTATGCGAAGAAGGCAAAATCATCAGCCAGATGCGGGCATAACCCAGACCTAACCTAGACCTAACCGGTGTTATCCTCTAAAATATTGATCGAAACCAGGTTTAATTGACTGCTTCAGTGTATTACCACATTACTACGTGATTCAAACACGGAAAAAACCCAGGATCTGGCCAACAAGTTTGCAAAAAAGGTGAAAGTAAAAGCCAGATGCGCGTATATCCCAGACCTAACCCATACCTAACCGGTGTTATCCTCTAAAATATTGATCGAAACCAGGTTTAATTGACTGCTTCAGTGTGTTACCACATTACTACGTGATTCGAACACGAAAAAAACCCAGGATCTGGCCAACAAGTATGCGAAGAAGGCAAAATCATGAGCCAGATGCGAGCATAACCCAGACCTAACCCAGACCTAACCGGTGTTATCCTCTAAAATATTGATCGAAACCAGGCTTAATTGACTGCTTCAGTGTGTTACCACATTACTACGTGATTCAAACGCGAAAAAAACCCAGGATCTGGCCAACAAGTATGCGAAGAAGGCAAAATCATGAGCCAGATGCGGGCATAACCCAGACCTAACCGGTGTTATCCTCTAAAATATTGATCGAAACCAGGTTTAATTGACAGTTTCAGTGTGTTACCAAATTACTACGTGATTCAAACACGTAAAAAACCCAGGATCTGGCCAACAAGTATGCGAAGAAGGCAACATCATGAGCCAGATGCGGGCATATCCCGGACCTAACCCAGCCCTAACCGGTGTTATCCTCTAAAATATTGATCGAAACCAGGTTTAATTGACTGCTTCAGTGTGTTACCACATGACTACGTGATTCAAACACGAAAAAAACCCAGGATCTGGCCAACAAGTATGCGAAGAAGGCAAAATCATGAGCCAGATGCGGGCATAATCCAGACCTAACCCAGACCTAACCGGTGTTATCCTCTAAAATACTGTCCGAATCCAGGTTTAATTCACTGCCTCACTGTGGTACAACATTACTACGTGATTCAAACACGGAAAAAACCCAGGATCTGGCCAAAAGTTTGCGAAAAAGGCGAAAGTATAAGCCAGATGCGCGCATATCCCAGACCTAACCCAGACCTAACCGGTGTTATCCCCTATAATAATGATCGAAACCTGGTTTAATTGACTGCTTCAGTGTGTTACCACATTACTACGTGATTCAAACACGAAAAAAATCCAGGATCTGGCCAACAAGTATGCGAAGAAGGCAAAATCATGAGCCAGATGTGGGCATAACCCAGACCTAACCCAGACCTAACCGGTGTCATCCTCTAAAATATTGATCGAAACCAGGTTTAATTGACAGATTCAGTGTGTTACCACATTACTACGTGATTCAAACACGAAAAAAACCCGGGATCTGGCCAACAAGTATGCGAAGAAGGCAAAATCATGAGCCAGATGCGGGCATAACCCAGACCTAACCCAGACCTAACCGGTGTTATCCTCTAAAATATTGATCGAAACCAGGTTTAATTGACAGTTTCAGTGTGTTACCACATTACTACGTGATTCAAACACGAAAAAAACCCAGGATCTGGCCAACAAGTATGCGAAGAAGGCAAAATCATGAGCCAGATGCGGGCATAATCCAGACCTAACCCAGACCTAACCGGTGTTATCCTCTAAAATACTGTCCGAATCCAGGTTTAATTGACTGCCTCAGTGTGGTACAACATTACTACATGATTCAAACACGAAAAAAACCCAGGATCTGGCCAACAAGTATGCGAAGAAGGCAAAATCATGAGCCAGATGCGGGCATATCCCGGACCTAACCCAGCCCTAACCGGTGTCATCCTCTAAAATATTGATCGAAACCAGGTTTAATTGACTGATTCAGTGTGTTACCACATTACTGCGTGATTCAAACACGAAAAAAACCCGGGATCTGGCCAACAAGTATGCGAAGAAGGCAAAATCATGAGCCAGATGCGGGCATAACCCAGACCTAACCCAGACCTAACCGGTGTTATCCTCTAAAATATTGATCGAAACCAGGTTTAGTTGACAGTTTCAGTGTGTTACCACATTACTACGTGATTCAAACACGAAAAAAACCCAGGATCTAGCCAACAATTATGCGAAGAAGGCAAAATCATGAGCCAGATGCGGGCATAACCCAGACCTAACCCAGACCTAACCGTTGATATCCTCTAAAATATTGACCGAAACCAGGTTTAATTGACAGTTTCAGTGTGTTACCACATTACTACGTGATTCAAACACGAAAAAAACCCAGGATCTGGCCAACAAGTATGCGAAGAACGCAAAATCATGAGCCAGATGCGGGCATATCCCGGACTTAACCCAGCCCTAACCGGTGTTATCCTCTAAAATATTGATCGAAACCAGGTTTAGTTGATTGCTTCAGTGTGTTACCACATTGCTACGTGATTCAAACACGAAAAAAACACAGGATCTGGCCAACAAGTATGCGAAGAAGGCAAAATCATGAGCCAGATGCGGGCATAACCCAGACCTAAACCAGACCTAACCGGTGTTATCCTCTAAAATATTGATCGAAACCAGGTTTAATTGACTGCTTCAGTGTGTTAACACATTACTACGTGATTCAAACACGGAAGAAACCCAGGATCTGGCCAACAAGTTTGCGAAAAAGGCGAAAGTATATGCCAGATGCGCGCATATCCCAGACCTAACCCAGACCTAACCGGTGTTATCCTCTAAAATATTGATCGAAACCAGGTTTAATTGACTGCTTCAGTGTATTACCACATTACTACGTGATTGAAACACGAAAAAACCCAGGATCTAGCCAACAAGTTTGCGAAAAAGGAGAAAGTATAAGCCAGATGCGCGCATATCCCAGACCTAACCCAGACCTAACCGGTGTTATCCTCTAAAATATTGATCGAAACCAGGTTTAATTGACAGTTTCAGTGTGTTACCAAATTACTACGTGATTCAAACACGTAAAAAACCCAGGATCTGGCCAACAAGTATGCGAAGAAGGCAACATCATGAGCCAGATGCGGGCATATCCCGGACCTAACCCAGCCCTAACCGGTGTTATCCTCTAAAATATTGATCGAAACCAGGTTTAATTGACTGCTTCAGTGTGTTACCACATTACTACGTGATTCAAACACGAAAAAAACCCAGGATCTGGCCAACAAGTATGCGAAGAAGGCAAAATCATGAGCCAGATGCGGGCATAACCCAGACCTAACCCAGACCTAACCGGTGTTATCCTCTAAAATACTGTCCGAATCCAGGTTTAATTGACTGCCTCAGTGTGGTACAACATTACTACATGATTCAAACACGAAAAAAACCCAGGATCTGGCCAACAAGTATGCGAAGAAGGCAAAATCATGAGCCAGATGCGGGCATATCCCGGACCTAACCCAGCCCTAACCGGTGTCATCCTCTAAAATATTGATCGAAACCAGGTTTAATTGACTGATTCAGTGTGTTACCACATTACTACGTGATTCAAACACGAAAAAAACCCGGGATCTGGCCAACAAGTATGCGAAGAAGGCAAAATCATGAGCCAGATGCGGGCATAACCCAGACCTAACCCAGACCTAACCGGTGTTATCCTCTAAAATATTGATCGAAACCAGGTTTAGTTGACAGTTTCAGTGTGTTACCACATTACTACGTGATTCAAACACGAAAAAAACCCAGGATCTGGCCAACAATTATGCGAAGAAGGCAAAATCATGAGCCAGATGCGGGCATAACCCAGACCTAACCCAGACCTAACCGGTGATATCCTCTAAAATATTGATCGAAACCAGGTTTAATTGACAGTTTCAGTGTGTTACCACATTACTACGTGATTCAAACACGAAAAAAACCCAGGATCTGGCCAACAAGTATGCGAAGAACGCAAAATCATGAGCCAGATGCGGGCATATCCCGGACTTAACCCAGCCCTAACCGGTGTTATCCTCTAAAATATTGATCGAAACCAGGTTTAATTGACTGCTTCAGTGTGTTACCACATTGCTACGTGATTCAAACACGAAAAAAACCCAGGATCTGGCCAACAAGTATGCGAAGAAGGCAAAATCATGAGCCAGATGCGGGCATAACCCAGACCTAACCCAGACCTAACCGGTGTTATCCTCTAAAATATTGATCGAAACCAGGTTTAATTGACTGCTTCAGTGTGTTAACACATTACTACGTGATTCAAACACGGAGAAAACCCAGGATCTGGCCAACAAGTTTGCGAAAAAGGCGAAAGTATATGCCAGATGCGCGCATATCCCAGACCTAACCCAGACCTAACCGGTGTTATCCTCTAAAATATTGATCGAAACCAGGTTTAATTGACTGCTTCAGTGTATTACCACATTACTACGTGATTGAAACACGAAAAAACCCAGGATCTAGCCAACAAGTTTGCGAAAAAGGAGAAAGTATAAGCCAGATGCGCGCATATCCCATACCTAACCCAGACCTAACCGGTGTCATCCTCTAAAATATTGATCGAAACCAGGTTTAATTGACAGTTTCAGTGTGTTACCACATTACTACGTGATTCAAACACGAAAAAAACCCAGGATCTGGCCAACAAGTATGCGAAGAAGGCAAAATCATGAGCCAGATGCGGGCATAACCCAGACCTAACCCAGCCCTAACCGGTGTTATCCTCTAAAATATTGATCGAAACCAGGTTTAATTGACTGCTTCAGTGTGATACCACATTGCTACGTGATTCAAACACGAAAAAAACCCAGGATCTGGCCAACAAGTATGCGAAGAAGGCAAAATCATGAGCCAGATGCGGGCATAACCCAGACCTAACCCAGACCTAACCGGTGTTATCCTCTAAAATATTGATCGAAACCAGGTTTAATTGACTGCTTCAGTGTGTTACCACATTCCTACGTGATTCAAACACGAAAAATACCCAGGACCTGGCCAACAAGTATGCGAAGAACGCAAAATCATGAGCCAGATGCGGGCATATCCCGGACTTAACCCAGCCCTAACCGGTGTTATCCTCTAAAATATTGATCGAAACCAGGTTTAATTGACTGCTTCAGTGTATTACCACATTACTACGTGATTGAAACACGAAAAAACCCAGGATCTAGCCAACAAGTTTGCGAAAAAGGAGAAAGTATAAGCCAGATGCGCGCATATCCCAGACCTAACCCAGACCTAACCGGTGTCATCCTCTAAAATATTGATCGAAACCAGGTTTAATTGACTGCTTCAGTGTGTTACCACATTACTACGTGATTCAAACACGAAAAAAACCCAGGATCTGGCCAACAAGTATGCGAAGAAGGCAAAATCATGAGCCAGATGCGGGCTTAACCCAGACCTAACCCAGACCTAACCGGTGTTATCCTCTAAAATATTCATCGAAACCTGGTTTAATTGACTGCTTCATTGTGTTACCACATTACTTCGTGATTCAAACACGAAAAAAACCCAGGATCTGGCCAACAAGTATGCGAAGAAGGCAAAATCATGAGCCAGATGCGGGCATAACCCAGACCTATCCGGTGTTATCCTCTAAAATACTGTCCGAATCCAGGTTTAATTGACTGCCTCAGTGTGGTACAACATTACTACGTGATTCAAACACGGAAAAAACCCAGGATCTGGCCAAAAGTTTGCGAAAAAGGCGAAAGTATAAGCCAGATGCGCGCATATCCCAGACCTAACCCAGACCTAACCGGTGTTATCCCCTATAATAATGATCGAAACCTGGTTTAATTGACTGCTTCAGTGTGTTACCACATTACTACGTGATTCAAACACGAAAAAAATCCAGGATCTGGCCAACAAGTATGCGAAGAAGGCAAAATCATGAGCCAGATGTGGGCATAACCCAGACCTAACCCAGACCTAACCGGTGTTATCCTCTGAAATATTGATCGAAACCAGGTTTAATTGACTGCTTCAGTGTGTTACCACATTCCTACGTGATTCAAACACGAAAAATACCCAGGACCTGGCCAACAAGTATGCGAAGAAGGCAAAATCATGAGCCATATGCGCGCATATCCCAGACGTAACCCAGACCTAACCGGTGTTATCCTCTAAAATATTGATCGAAACCAGGATTAATTGGCTCCTTCAGTGCGTTACCACATTACTACGTGATTCAAACACGGAAAAACCCCAGGATCTGGCCAACAAGTTTGCGAAGAAGGCAAAATCATGAGCCCGATGCGGGCATAACCCAGACGAAACCCAGACCTAACCGGTGTTATCCTCTAAAATATTGATCGAAACCAGGCTTAATTGACTGCTTCAGTGTGTTACCACATTACTACGTGATTCAAACACGGAAAAAACCCAGGATCTGGCCAACAAGTATGCGAAGAAGGCAAAATCATGAGCCAGATGCGGGCATAACCCAGACCTAACCGGTGTTATCCTCTAAAATACTGTCCGAATCCAGTTTTAACTGACTGCCTCAGTGTGGTACAACATTACTACGTGATTCAAACACGGAAAAAACCCAGGATCTGGCCAACAAGTTTGCGAAAATGGCGAAATCATGAGCCAGATGCGTGCATTTCCCGGACCTAACCCAGACCTAGCCGGTGTTATCCTCTGAAATATTGATCGAAACCAGGTTTAATTGACTACCACAGTGTGGTACTACATTACTACGTGATTCAAACACGGAAAAAACCCAGGATCTGGCCAAAAGTTTGCGAAAAAGGCGAAAGTATAAGCCAGATGCGCGCATATCCCAGAACTAACCCAGACCTAACCGGTGTTATCCCCTATAATAATGATCGAAACCTGGTTTAATTGACTGCTTCAGTGTGTTACCACATTACTACGTGATTCAAACACGAAAAAAATCCAGGATCTGGCCAACAAGTATGCGAAGAAGGCAAAATCATGAGCCAGATGTGGGCATAACCCAGACCTAACCCAGACCTAACCGGTGTCATCCTCTAAAATATTGATCGAAACCAGGTTTAATTGACAGATTCAGTGTGTTACCACATTACTACGTGATTCAAACACGAAAAAAACCCGGGATCTGGCCAACAAGTATGCGAAGAAGGCAAAATCATGAGCCAGATGCGGGCATAACCCAGACCTAACCCAGACCTAACCGGTGTTATCCTCTAAAATATTGATCGAAACCAGGTTTAATTGACAGTTTCAGTGTGTTACCACATTACTACGTGATTCAAACACGAAAAAAACCCAGGATCTGGCCAAGAAGTATGCGAAGAAGGCAAAATCATGAGCCAGATGCGGGCATAATCCAGACCTAACCCAGACCTAACCGGTGTTATCCTCTAAAATACTGTCCGAATCCAGGTTTAATTGACTGCCTCAGTGTGGTACAACATTACTACATGATTCAAACACGAAAAAAACCCAGGATCTGGCCAACAAGTATGCGAAGAAGGCAAAATCATGAGCCAGATGCGGGCATATCCCGGACCTAACCCAGCCCTAACCGGTGTCATCCTCTAAAATATTGATCGAAACCAGGTTTAATTGACTGATTCAGTGTGTTACCACATTACTACGTCATTCAAACACGAAAAAAACCCGGGATCTGGCCAACAAGTATGCGAAGAAGGCAAAATCATGAGCCAGATGCGGGCATAACCCAGACCTAACCCAGACCTGACCGGTGTTATCCTCTAAAATATTGATCGAAACCAGGTTTAGTTGACAGTTTCAGTGTGTTACCACTTTACTACGTGATTCAAACACGAAAAAAACCCAGGATCTGGCCAACAATTATGCGAAGAAGGCAAAATCATGAGCCAGATGCGGGCATAACCCAGACCTAACCCAGACCTAACCGGTGATATCCTCTAAAATATTGATCGAAACCAGGTTTAATTGACAGTTTCAGTGTGTTACCACATTACTACGTGATTCAAACACGAAAAAAACCCAGGATCTGGCCAACAAGTATGCGAAGAACGCAAAATCATGAGCCAGGTGCGGGCATATCCCGGACTTAACCCAGCCCTAACCGGTGTTATCCTCTAAAATATTGATCGAAACCAGGTTTAATTGACTGCTTCAGTGTGTTACCACATTGCTACGTGATTCAAACACGAAAAAAACCCAGGATCTGGCCAACAAGTATGCGAAGAAGGCAAAATCATGAGCCAGATGCGGGCATAACCCAGACCTAACCCAGACCTAACCGGTGTTATCCTCTAAAATATTGATCGAAACCAGGTTTAATTGACTGCTTCAGTGTGTTAACACATTACTACGTGATTCAAACACGGAAAAAACCCAGGATCTGGCCAACAAGTTTGCGAAAAAGGCGAAAGTATATGCCAGATGCGCGCATATCCCAGACCTAACCCAGACCTAACCGGTGTTATCCTCTAAAATATTGATCGAAACCAGGTTTAATTGACTGCTTCAGTGTATTACCACATTACTACGTGATTGAAACACGAAAAAACCCAGGATCTAGCCAACAAGTTTGCGAAAAAGGAGAAAGTATAAGCCAGATGCGCGCATATCCCAGACCTAACCCAGACCTAACCGGTGTTATCCTCTAAAATATTGATCGAAACCAGGTTTAAGTGACTGCTTCAGTGTGTTACCACATTACTACGTGATTCAAACACGAAAAAAACCGAGGATCTGGCCAACAAGTATGCGAAGAAGGCAAAATCATGAGCCAGATCGGGGCATATCCCGGACCTAACCCAGACCTAACCGATGTTATCCTGTGAAATATTGATCGAAACCGGGTTTAATTGACTGCCTCAGTGTGGTACCACATTACTACGTGATTCAAACACGGAAAAAACCGAGGATCTGGCCAACAAGTATGCGAAGAAGGCAAAATCATGAGCCAGATCCGGGCATATCCCGGACCTAACCCAGACCTAACCGATGTTATCCTGTGAAGTATTGATCGAAACCAGGTTTAATTGACTGCCTCAGTGTGGTACCACATTACTACGTGATTCAAACACGGAAAAAACCCAGGATCTGGCCAACAAGTTTGCGAAAAAGGCGAAAGTATAAGCCAGATTCGCGCATATCCCAGACCTAACCCAGACCTAACCGGTGTTATCCTCTAAAATATTGATCGAAACCTGGTTTAATTGACTGCTTCAGTGTGTTACCACATTACTACGTGATTCAAACACGAAAAAAACCCAGGATCTGGCCAACAAGTATGCGAAGAAGGCAAAATCATGAGCCAGATGCGGGCATAACCCAGACCTAACCCAGACCTAACCGGTGTTATCCTCTGAAATATTGATCGAAACCAGGTTTAATTGACTGCTTCAGTGTGTTACCACATTCCTACGTGATTCAAACACGAAAAATACCCAGGACCTGGCCAACAAGTATGCGAAGAAGGCAAAATCATGAGCCATATGCGCGCATATCCCAGCCGTAACCCAGACCTAACCGGTGTTATCCTCTAAAATATTGATCGAAACCAGGATTAATTGGCTCCTTCAGTGTGTTACCACATTACTACGTGATTCAAACACGAAAAAAACCCAGGATCTGGCCAACAAGGATGCGAAGAAGGCAAAATCATGAGCCAGATGCGGGCATAACCCAGACGAAACCCAGACCTAACTGGTGTTATCCTCTAAAATATTGATCGAAACCAGGTTTAATTGACTGCTTCAGTGTGTTACCACATTACTACGTGATTCAAACACGAAAAATACCCAGGATCTGGCCAACAAGTATGCGAAGAAGGCAAAATCATGAGCCAGATGCGGGCATAACCCAGACCTAACCTAGACCTAACCAGTGTTATCCTCTAAATATTGATCGAAACCAGGTTTAATTGACTGCTTCAGTGTATTACCACATTACTACGTGATTCAAACACGGAAAAAACCCAGGATCTGGCCAACAAGTTTGCAAAAAAGGTAAAAGTATAAGCCAGATGCGCGTATATCCCAGACCTAACCCATACCTAACCGGTGTTATCCTCTAAAATATTGATCGAAACCAGGTTTAATTGACTGCTTAATTGTGTTACCACATTACTACGTGATTCGAACACGAAAAAAACCCAGGATCTGGCCAACAAGTATGCGAAGAAGGCAAAATCATGAGCCAGATGCGAGCATAACCCAGACCTAACCCAGACCTAACCGGTGTTATCCTCTAAAATATTGATCGAAACCAGGCTTAATTGACTGCTTCAGTGTGTTACCACATTACTACGTGATTCAAACGCGAAAAAAACCCAGGATCTGGCCAACAAGTATGCGAAGAAGGCAAAATCATGAGCCAGATGCGGGCATAACCCAGACCTAACCGGTGTTATCCTCTAAAATATTGATCGAAACCAGGTTTAATTGACAGTTTCAGTGTGTTACCAAATTACTACGTGATTCAAACACGTAAAAATCCCAGGATCTGGCCAACAAGTATGCGAAGAAGGCAACATCATGAGCCAGATGCGGGCATATCCCGGACCTAACCCAGCCCTAACCGGTGTTATCCTCTAAAATATTGATCGAAACCAGGTTTAATTGACTGCTTCAGTGTGTTACCACATTACTACGTGATTCAAACACGAAAAAAACCCAGGATCTGGCCAACAAGTATGCGAAGAAGGCAAAATCATGAGCCAGATGTGGGCATAATCCAGACCTAACCCAGACCTAACCGGTGTTATCCTCTAAAATACTGTCCGAATCCAGGTTTAATTCACTGCCTCACTGTGGTACAACATTACTACGTGATTCAAACACGGAAAAAACCCAGGATCTGGCCAAAAGTTTGCGAAAAAGGCGAAAGTATAAGCCAGATGCGCGCATATCCCAGACCTAACCCAGACCTAACCGGTGTTATCCCCTATAATAATGATCGAAACCTGGTTTAATTGACTGCTTCAGTGTGTTACCACATTACTACGTGATTCAAACACGAAAAAAATCCAGGATCTGGCCAACAAGTATGCGAAGAAGGCAAAATCATGAGCCAGATTTGGGCATAACCCAGACCTAATCCAGACCTAACCGGTGTCATCCTCGTAAATATTGATCGAAACCAGGTTTAATTGACAGATTCAGTGTGTTACCACATTACTACGTGATTCAAACACGAAAAAAACCCGGGATCTGGCCAACAAGTATGCGAAGAAGGCAAAATCATGAGCCAGATGCGGGCATAACCCAGACCTAACCCAGACCTAACCGGTGTTATCCTCTAAAATATTGATCGAAACCAGGTTTAATTGACAGTTTCAGTGTGTTACCACATTACTACGTGATTCAAACACGAAAAAAACCCAGGATCTGGCTAACAAGTATGCGAAGAAGGCAAAATCATGAGCCAGATGCGGGCATAATCCAGACCTAACCCAGACCTAACCGGTGTTATCCTCTAAAATACTGTCCGAATCCAGGTTTAATTGACTGCCTCAGTGTGGTACAACATTACTACATGATTCAAACACGAAAAAAACCCAGGATCTGGCCAACAAGTATGCGAAGAAGGCAAAATCATGAGCCAGATGCGGGCATATCCCGGACCTAACCCAGCCCTAACCGGTGTCATCCTCTAAAATATTGATCGAAACCAGGTTTAATTGACTGATTCAGTGTGTTACCACATTACTGCGTGATTCAAACACGAAAAAAACCCGGGATCTGTCCAACAAGTATGCGAAGAAGGCAAAATCATGAGCCAGATGCGGGCATAACCCAGACCTAACCCAGACCTAACCGGTGTTATCCTCTAAAATATTGATCGAAACCAGGTTTAGTTGACAGTTTCAGTGTGTTACCACATTACTACGTGATTCAAACACGAAAAAAACCCAGGATCTGGCCAACAATTATGCGAAGAAGGCAAAATCATGAGCCAGATGCGGGCATAACCCAGACCTAACCCAGACCTAACCGGTGATATCCTCTAAAATATTGACCGAAACCAGGTTTAATTGACAGTTTCAGTGTGTTACCACATTACTACGTGATTCAAACACGAAAAAAACCCAGGATCTGGCCAACAAGTATGCGAAGAACGCAAAATCATGAGCCAGATGCGGGCATATCCCGGACTTAACCCAGCCCTAACCGGTGTTATCCTCTAAAATATTGATCGAAACCAGGTTTAGTTGATTGCTTCAGTGTGTTACCACATTGCTACGTGATTCAAACACGAAAAAAACACAGGATCTGGCCAACAAGTATGCGAAGAAGGCAAAATCATGAGCCAGATGCGGGCATAACCCAGACCTAAACCAGACCTAACCGGTGTTATCCTCTAAAATATTGATCGAAACCAGGTTTAATTGACTGCTTCAGTGTGTTAACACATTACTACGTGATTCAAACACGGAAGAAACCCAGGATCTGGCCAACAAGTTTGCGAAAAAGGCGAAAGTATATGCCAGATGCGCGCATATCCCAGACCTAACCCAGACCTAACCGGTGTTATCCTCTAAAATATTGATCGAAACCAGGTTTAATTGACTGCTTCAGTGTATTACCACATTACTACGTGATTGAAACACGAAAAAACCCAGGATCTAGCCAACAAGTTTGCGAAAAAGGAGAAAGTATAAGCCAGATGCGCGCATATCCCAGACCTAACCCAGACCTAACCGGTGTTATCCTCTAAAATATTGATCGAAACCAGGTTTAATTGACAGTTTCAGTGTGTTACCAAATTACTGCGTGATTCAAACACGTAAAAAACCCAGGATCTGGCCAACAAGTATGCGAAGAAGGCAACATCATGAGCCAGATGCGGGCATATCCCGGACCTAACCCAGCCCTAACCGGTGTTATCCTCTAAAATATTGATCGAAACCAGGATTAATTGGCTCCTTCAGTGTGTTACCACATTACTACGTGATTCAAACACGAAAAAAACCCAGGATCTGGCCAACAAGGATGCGAAGAAGGCAAAATCATGAGCCAGATGCGGGCATAACCCAGACGAAACCCAGACCTAACTGGTGTTATCCTCTAAAATATTGATCGAAACCAGGTTTAATTGACTGCTTCAGTGTGTTACCACATTACTACGTGATTCAAACACGAAAAATACCCAGGATCTGGCCAACAAGTATGCGAAGAAGGCAAAATCATGAGCCAGATGCGGGCATAACCCAGACCTAACCTAGACCTAACCAGTGTTATCCTCTAAAATATTGATCGAAACCAGGTTTAATTGACTGCTTCAGTGTGTTACCACATTACTACGTGATTCAAACACGAAAAAAACCCAGGATCTGGCCAACAAGTATGCGAAGAAGGCAAAATCATGAGCCAGATGTGGGCATAATCCAGACCTAACCCAGACCTAACCGGTGTTATCCTCTAAAATACTGTCCGAATCCAGGTTTAATTCACTGCCTCACTGTGGTACAACATTACTACGTGATTCAAACACGGAAAAAACCCAGGATCTGGCCAAAAGTTTGCGAAAAAGGCGAAAGTATAAGCCAGATGCGCGCATATCCCAGACCTAACCCAGACCTAACCGGTGTTATCCCCTATAATAATGATCGAAACCTGGTTTAATTGACTGCTTCAGTGTGTTACCACATTACTACGTGATTCAAACACGAAAAAAATCCAGGATCTGGCCAACAAGTATGCGAAGAAGGCAAAATCATGAGCCAGATTTGGGCATAACCCAGACCTAATCCAGACCTAACCGGTGTCATCCTCGTAAATATTGATCGAAACCAGGTTTAATTGACAGATTCAGTGTGTTACCACATTACTACGTGATTCAAACACGAAAAAAACCCGGGATCTGGCCAACAAGTATGCGAAGAAGGCAAAATCATGAGCCAGATGCGGGCATAACCCAGACCTAACCCAGACCTAACCGGTGTTATCCTCTAAAATATTGATCGAAACCAGGTTTAATTGACAGTTTCAGTGTGTTACCACATTACTACGTGATTCAAACACGAAAAAAACCCAGGATCTGGCTAACAAGTATGCGAAGAAGGCAAAATCATGAGCCAGATGCGGGCATAATCCAGACCTAACCCAGACCTAACCGGTGTTATCCTCTAAAATACTGTCCGAATCCAGGTTTAATTGACTGCCTCAGTGTGGTACAACATTACTACATGATTCAAACACGAAAAAAACCCAGGATCTGGCCAACAAGTATGCGAAGAAGGCAAAATCATGAGCCAGATGCGGGCATATCCCGGACCTAACCCAGCCCTAACCGGTGTCATCCTCTAAAATATTGATCGAAACCAGGTTTAATTGACTGATTCAGTGTGTTACCACATTACTGCGTGATTCAAACACGAAAAAAACCCGGGATCTGTCCAACAAGTATGCGAAGAAGGCAAAATCATGAGCCAGATGCGGGCATAACCCAGACCTAACCCAGACCTAACCGGTGTTATCCTCTAAAATATTGATCGAAACCAGGTTTAATTGACAGTTTCAGTGTGTTACCACATTACTACGTGATTCAAACACGAAAAAAACCCAGGATCTGGCTAACAAGTATGCGAAGAAGGCAAAATCATGAGCCAGATGCGGGCATAATCCAGACCTAACCCAGACCTAACCGGTGTTATCCTCTAAAATACTGTCCGAATCCAGGTTTAATTGACTGCCTCAGTGTGGTACAACATTACTACATGATTCAAACACGAAAAAAACCCAGGATCTGGCCAACAAGTATGCGAAGAAGGCAAAATCATGAGCCAGATGCGGGCATATCCCGGACCTAACCCAGCCCTAACCGGTGTCATCCTCTAAAATATTGATCGAAACCAGGTTTAATTGACTGATTCAGTGTGTTACCACATTACTGCGTGATTCAAACACGAAAAAAACCCGGGATCTGTCCAACAAGTATGCGAAGAAGGCAAAATCATGAGCCAGATGCGGGCATAACCCAGACCTAACCCAGACCTAACCGGTGTTATCCTCTAAAATATTGATCGAAACCAGGTTTAGTTGACAGTTTCAGTGTGTTACCACATTACTACGTGATTCAAACACGAAAAAAACCCAGGATCTGGCCAACAATTATGCGAAGAAGGCAAAATCATGAGCCAGATGCGGGCATAACCCAGACCTAACCCAGACCTAACCGGTGATATCCTCTAAAATATTGACCGAAACCAGGTTTAATTGACAGTTTCAGTGTGTTACCACATTACTACGTGATTCAAACACGAAAAAAACCCAGGATCTGGCCAACAAGTATGCGAAGAACGCAAAATCATGAGCCAGATGCGGGCATATCCCGGACTTAACCCAGCCCTAACCGGTGTTATCCTCTAAAATATTGATCGAAACCAGGTTTAGTTGATTGCTTCAGTGTGTTACCACATTGCTACGTGATTCAAACACGAAAAAAACACAGGATCTGGCCAACAAGTATGCGAAGAAGGCAAAATCATGAGCCAGATGCGGGCATAACCCAGACCTAAACCAGACCTAACCGGTGTTATCCTCTAAAATATTGATCGAAACCAGGTTTAATTGACTGCTTCAGTGTGTTAACACATTACTACGTGATTCAAACACGGAAGAAACCCAGGATCTGGCCAACAAGTTTGCGAAAAAGGCGAAAGTATATGCCAGATGCGCGCATATCCCAGACCTAACCCAGACCTAACCGGTGTTATCCTCTAAAATATTGATCGAAACCAGGTTTAATTGACTGCTTCAGTGTATTACCACATTACTACGTGATTGAAACACGAAAAAACCCAGGATCTAGCCAACAAGTTTGCGAAAAAGGAGAAAGTATAAGCCAGATGCGCGCATATCCCAGACCTAACCCAGACCTAACCGGTGTTATCCTCTAAAATATTGATCGAAACCAGGTTTAATTGACAGTTTCAGTGTGTTACCAAATTACTGCGTGATTCAAACACGTAAAAAACCCAGGATCTGGCCAACAAGTATGCGAAGAAGGCAACATCATGAGCCAGATGCGGGCATATCCCGGACCTAACCCAGCCCTAACCGGTGTTATCCTCTAAAATATTGATCGAAACCAGGTTTAATTGACTGCTTCAGTGTGTTACCACATTACTACGTGATTCAAACACGAAAAAAACCCAGGATCTGGCCAACAAGTATGCGAAGAAGGCAAAATCATGAGCCAGATGCGGGCATAACCCAGACCTAACCCAGACCTAACCGGTGTTATCCTCTAAAATACTGTCCGAATCCAGGTTTAATTCACTGCCTCACTGTGGTACAACATTACTACGTGATTCAAACACGGAAAAAACCCAGGATCTGGCCAAAAGTTTGCGAAAAAGGCGAAAGTATAAGCCAGATGCGCGCATATCCCAGACCTAACCCAGACCTAACCGGTGTTATCCCCTATAATAATGATCGAAACCTGGTTTAATTGACTGCTTCAGTGTGTTACCACATTACTACGTGATTCAAACACGAAAAAAATCCAGGATCTGGCCAACAAGTATGCGAAGAAGGCAAAATCATGAGCCAGATGTGGGCATAACCCAGACCTAACCCAGACCTAACCGGTGTCATCCTCTAAAATATTGATCGAAACCAGGTTTAATTGACAGATTCAGTGTGTTACCACATTACTACGTGATTCAAAGACGAAAAAAACCCGGGATCTGGCCAACAAGTATGCGAAGAAGGCAAAATCATGAGCCAGATGCGGGCATAACCCAGACCTAACCCAGACCTAACCGGTGTTATCCTCTAAAATATTGATCGAAACCAGGTTTAATTGACAGTTTCAGTGTGTTACCACATTACTACGTGATTCAAACACGAAAAAAACCCAGGATCTGGCCAACAAGTATGCGAAGAAGGCAAAATCATGAGCCAGATGCGGGCATAATCCAGACCTAACCCAGACCTAACCGGTGTTATCCTCTAAAATACTGTCCGAATCCAGGTTTAATTGACTGCCTCAGTGTGGTACAACATTACTACATGATTCAAACACGAAAAAAACCCAGGATCTGGCCAACAAGTATGCGAAGAAGGCAAAATCATGAGCCAGATGCGGGCATATCCCGGACCTAACCCAGCCCTAACCGGTGTCATCCTCTAAAATATTGATCGAAACCAGGTTTAATTGACCGATTCAGTGTGTTACCACATTACTACGTGATTCAAACACGAAAAAAACCCGGGACCTGGCCAACAAGTATGCGAAGAAGGCAAAATCATGAGCCAGATGCGGGCATAACCCAGACCTAACCCAGACCTAACCGGTGTTATCCTCTAAAATATTGATCGAAACCAGGTTTAGTTGACAGTTTCAGTGTGTTACCACATTACTACGTGATTCAAACACGAAAAAAACCCAGGATCTGGCCAACAATTATGCGAAGAAGGCAAAATCATGAGCCAGATGCGGGCATAACCCAGACCTAACCCAGACCTAACCGGTGATATCCTCTAAAATATTGATCGAAACCAGGTTTAATTGACAGTTTCAGTGTGTTACCACATTACTACGTGATTCAAACACGAAAAAAACCCAGGATCTGGCCAACAAGTATGCGAAGAACGCAAAATCATGAGCCAGATGCGGGCATATCCCGGACTTAACCCAGCCCTAACCGGTGTTATCCTCTAAAATATTGATCGAAACCAGGTTTAATTGACTGCTTCAGTGTGTTACCACATTGCTACGTGATTCAAACACGAAAAAAACCCAGGATCTGGCCAACAAGTATGCGAAGAAGGCAAAATCATGAGACAGATGCGGGCATAACCCAGACCTAACCCAGACCTAACCGGTGTTATCCTCTAAAATATTGATCGAAACCAGGTTTAATTGACTGCTTCAGTGTGTCAACACATTACTACGTGATTCAAACACGGAGAAAACCCAGGATCTGGCCAACAAGTTTGCGAAAAAGGCGAAAGTATATGCCAGATGCGCGCATATCCCAGACCTAACCCAGACCTAACCGGTGTTATCCTCTAAAATATTGATCGAAACCAGGTTTAATTGACTGCTTCAGTGTATTACCACATTACTACGTGATTGAAACACGAAAAAACCCAGGATCTAGCCAACAAGTTTGCGAAAAGGAGAAAGTATAAGCCAGATGCGCGCATATCCCAGACCTAACCCAGACCTAACCGGTGTCATCCTCTAAAATATTGATCGAAACCAGGTTTAATTGACAGTTTCAGTGTGTTACCACATTACTACGTGATTCAAACACGAAAAAAACCCAGGATCTGGCCAACAAGTATGCGAAGAAGGCAAAATCATGAGCCAGATGCGGGCATAACCCAGACCTAACCCAGCCCTAACCGGTGTTATCCTCTAAAATATTGATCGAAACCAGGTTTAATTGACTGCTTCAGTGTGTTACCACATTGCTACGTGATTCAAACACGAAAAAAACCCAGGATCTGGCCAACAAGTATGCGAAGAAGGCAAAATCATGAGCCAGATGCGGGCATAACCCAGACCTAACCCAGACCTAACCGGTGTTATCCTCTAAAATATTGATCGAAACCAGGTTTAATTGACTGCTTCAGTGTGTTACCACATTCCTACGTGATTCAAACACGAAAAATACCCAGGACCTGGCCAACAAGTATGCGAAGAACGCAAAATCATGAGCCAGATGCGGGCATATCCCGGACTTAACCCAGCCCTAACCGGTGTTATCCTCTAAAATATTGATCGAAACCAGGTTTAATTGACTGCTTCAGTGTATTACCACATTACTACGTGATTGAAACACGAAAAAACCCAGGATCTAGCCAACAAGTTTGCGAAAAAGGAGAAAGTATAAGCCAGATGCGCGCATATCCCAGACCTAACCCAGACCTAACCGGTGTCATCCTCTAAAATATTGATCGAAACCAGGTTTAATTGACTGCTTCAGTGTGTTACCACATTACTACGTGATTCAAACACGAAAAAAACCCAGGATCTGGCCAACAAGTATGCGAAGAAGGCAAAATCATGAGCCAGATGCGGGCATAACCCAGACCTAACCCAGACCTAACCGGTGTCATCCTCTAAAATATTGATCGAAACCAGGTTTAATTGACTGCTTCAGTGTGTTACCACATTACTCGTGATTCAAACACGAAAAAAACCCGGGATCTGGCCAACAAGTATGCGAAGAAGGCAAAATCATGAGCCAGATGCGGGCATAACCCAGACCTAACCCAGACCTAACCGGTGTTATCCTCTAAAATACTGTCCGAATCCAGGTTTAATTGACTGCCTCAGTGTGGTACAACATTACTACGTGATTCAAACACGGAAAAAACCCAGGATCTGGCCAACAAGTTTGCGAAAATGGCGAAATCATGAGCCAGATGCGGGCATAACCCAGACCTAACCCAGACCTAACCGGTGTTATCCTCTAAAATATTGATCGAAACCAGGTTTAATTGACTGCTTCAGTGTGTTAACACATTACTACGTGATTCAAACACGGAGAAAACCCAGGATCTGGCCAACAAGTTTGCGAAAAAGGCGAAAGTATATGCCAGATGCGCGCATATCCCAGACCTAACCCAGACCTAACCGGTGTTATCCTCTAAAATATTGATCGAAACCAGGTTTAATTGACTGCTTCAGTGTATTACCACATTACTACGTGATTGAAACACGAAAAAACCCAGGATCTAGCCAACAAGTTTGCGAAAAGGAGAAAGTATAAGCCAGATGCGCGCATATCCCAGACCTAACCCAGACCTAACCGGTGTCATCCTCTAAAATATTGATCGAAACCAGGTTTAATTGACAGTTTCAGTGTGTTACCACATTACTACGTGATTCAAACACGAAAAAAACCCAGGATCTGGCCAACAAGTATGCGAAGAAGGCAAAATCATGAGCCAGATGCGGGCATAACCCAGACCTAACCCAGCCCTAACCGGTGTTATCCTCTAAAATATTGATCGAAACCAGGTTTAATTGACTGCTTCAGTGTGTTACCACATTGCTACGTGATTCAAACACGAAAAAAACCCAGGATCTGGCCAACAAGTATGCGAAGAAGGCAAAATCATGAGCCAGATGCGGGCATAACCCAGACCTAACCCAGACCTAACCGGTGTTATCCTCTAAAATATTGATCGAAACCAGGTTTAATTGACTGCTTCAGTGTGTTACCACATTCCTACGTGATTCAAACACGAAAAATACCCAGGACCTGGCCAACAAGTATGCGAAGAACGCAAAATCATGAGCCAGATGCGGGCATATCCCGGACTTAACCCAGCCCTAACCGGTGTTATCCTCTAAAATATTGATCGAAACCAGGTTTAATTGACTGCTTCAGTGTATTACCACATTACTACGTGATTGAAACACGAAAAAACCCAGGATCTAGCCAACAAGTTTGCGAAAAAGGAGAAAGTATAAGCCAGATGCGCGCATATCCCAGACCTAACCCAGACCTAACCGGTGTCATCCTCTAAAATATTGATCGAAACCAGGTTTAATTGACTGCTTCAGTGTGTTACCACATTACTACGTGATTCAAACACGAAAAAAACCCAGGATCTGGCCAACAAGTATGCGAAGAAGGCAAAATCATGAGCCAGATGCGGGCATAACCCAGACCTAACCCAGACCTAACCGGTGTTATCCTCTAAAATATTCATCGAAACCTGGTTTAATTGACTGCTTCATTGTGTTACCACATTACTACGTGATTCAAACACGAAAAAAACCCAGGTTCTGGCCAACAAGTATGCGAAGAAGGCAAAATCATGAGCCAGATGCGGGCATAACCCAGACCTATCCGGTGTTATCCTCTAAAATACTGTCCGAATCCAGGTTTAATTGACTGCCTCAGTGTGGTACAACATTACTACGTGATTCAAACACGGAAAAAACCCAGGATCTGGCCAAAAGTTTGCGAAAAAGGCGAAAGTATAAGCCAGATGCGCGCATATCCCAGACCTAACCCAGACCTAACCGGTGTTATCCCCTATAATAATGATCGAAACCTGGTTTAATTGACTGCTTCAGTGTGTTACCACATTACTACATGATTCAAACACGAAAAAAACCCAGGATCTGGCCAACAAGTATGCGAAGAAGGCAAAATCATGAGCCAGATGCGGGCATAACCCAGACCTAACCCAGACCTAACCGGTGTTATCCTCTAAAATATTCATCGAAACCTGGTTTAAATGACTGCTTCATTGTGTTACCACATTACTACGTGATTCAAACACGAAAAAAACCCAGGTTCTGGCCAACAAGTATGCGAAGAAGGCAAAATCATGAGCCAGATGCGGGCATAACCCAGACCTATCCGGTGTTATCCTCTAAAATACTGTCCGAATCCAGGTTTAATTGACTGCCTCAGTGTGGTACAACATTACTACGTGATTCAAACACGGAAAAAACCCAGGATCTGGCCAAAAGTTTGCGAAAAAGGCGAAAGTATAAGCCAGATGCGCGCATATCCCAGACCTAACCCAGACCTAACCGGTGTTATCCCCTATAATAATGATCGAAACCTGGTTTAATTGACTGCCTCAGTGTGTTACCACATTACTACGTGATTCAAACACGAAAAAAATCCAGGATCTGGCCAACAAGTATGCGAAGAAGGCAAAATCATGAGCCAGATGTGGGCATAACCCAGACCTAACCCAGACCTAACCGGTGTTATCCTCTGAAATATTGATCGAAACCAGGTTTAATTGACTGCTTCAGTGTGTTACCACATTCCTACGTGATTCAAACACGAAAAATACCCAGGACCTGGCCAACAAGTATGCGAAGAAGGCAAAATCATGAGCCATATGCGCGCATATCCCAGACGTAACCCAGACCTAACCGGTGTTATCCTCTAAAATATTGATCGAAACCAGGATTAATTGGCTCCTTCAGTGTGTTACCACATTACTACGTGATTCAAACACGAAAAAAACCCAGGATCTGGCCAACAAGGATGCGAAGAAGGCAAAATCATGAGCCAGATGCGGGCATAACCCAGACGAAACCCAGACCTAACTGGTGTTATCCTCTAAAATATTGATCGAAACCAGGTTTAATTGACTGCTTCAGTGTGTTACCACATTACTACGTGATTCAAACACGAAAAATACCCAGGATCTGGCCAACAAGTATGCGAAGAAGGCAAAATCATGAGCCAGATGCGGGCATAACCCAGACCTAACCTAGACCTAACCGGTGTTATCCTCTAAAATATTGATCGAAACCAGATTTAATTGACTGCTTCAGTGTATTACCACATTACTACGTGATTCAAACACGGAAAAAACCCAGGATCTGGCCAACAAGTTTGCAAAAAAGGTGAAAGTATAAGCCAGATGCGCGTATATCCCAGACCTAACCCATACCTAACCGGTGTTATCCTCTAAAATATTGATCGAAACCAGGTTTAATTGACTGCTTCAGTGTGTTACCACATTACTACGTGATTCGAACACGAAAAAAACCCAGGATCTGGCCAACAAGTATGCGAAGAAGGCAAAATCATGAGCCCGATGCGGGCATAACCCAGACGAAACCCAGACCTAACCGGTGTTATCCTCTAAAATATTGATCGAAACCAGGCTTAATTGACTGCTTCAGTGTGTTACCACATTACTACGTGATTCAAACACGGAAAAAACCCAGGATCTGGCCAACAAGTATGCGAAGAAGGTAAAATCATGAGCCAGATGCGGGCATAACCCAGACCTAACCGGTGTTATCCTCTAAAATACTGTCCGAATCCAGTTTTAACTGACTGCCTCAGTGTGGTACAACATTACTACGTGATTCAAACACGGAAAAAACCCAGGATCTGGCCAACAAGTTTGCGAAAATGGCGAAATCATGAGCCAGATGCGTGCATTTCCCGGACCTAACCCAGACCTAGCCGGTGTTATCCTCTGAAATATTGATCGAAACCAGGTTTAATTGACTACCACAGTGTGGTACTACATTACTACGTGATTCAAACACGGAAAAAACCCAGGATCTGGCCAAAAGTTTGCGAAGAAGGCAAAATCATGAGCCAGATGCGCGCATATCCCAGACCTAACCCAGACCTAACCGGTGTTATCCCCTATAATAATGATCGAAACCTGGTTTAATTGACTGCTTCAGTGTGTTACCACATTACTACGTGATTCAAACACGAAAAAAATCCAGGATCTGGCCAACAAGTATGCGAAGATGGCAAAATCATGAGCCAGATGTGGACATAACCCAGACCTTTTTTTTTTTTTTTTTTTTTTTTTGTACGTGGGGAAATCCTCATGGACACCCCGAGGCCCATATGTAGGGGAGGGCCTCAGGGTAGTGCCGGACTCCTACCGGCTAAAACCCCACGGTGACCGTCCTCGGGCGCTGCGGCGGGGAACCGGGAACTCTAGTGAGACATCACAGAGTCCCCCGCCGCGCCTTGCCTATCGAGGCTCATCCCGGGGGGATTGACAACGTGTCCCTCCCCCCCTGATTTCTCCGCCGCAGACGCCAGGTCACCCGACGCCCGCGGCCCTGGGGCTGCCTTCGGTGCTCGGGCCCCTATCGCCGAGCACCTGCAGCCCACACCGGCGGCCCGTCCATCCCCCGGCCATCGACGTGGTGGCCGGAGTTGAAATTTGACGGGCCACCTACCCCTTCAGGAGCTATTGGAGTGGGCCAGGAGGCGAAGGTCGCCTCGCCCTAGCTCCTCTCCGAGCCCTCCCTCTTCGAGCGGGATGCGCGGCCTGCTCGCGCGCCCGCTCGGCGGCCTCCTTCTGTGACATAACTACCTCGCAGAAGGAGGCCACCACTTGCCATGTCCTCTCGCTGGCCACCATTTTGCCAACTACTGTGGCCAGCGAGAGGTTCCTCCCAACTTCCTGCAGCAGGACACGGCGCTCATCTGCCCACGCTGGGCAGGCTGCCAGCGTGTGCTGCGCCGTGTCCTGAGGATTTCCACAGTGGTGGCACACCGCCGTCGCCTCCTTCCCGATTCGACACAGGTACTCACCAAAGCAACCATGCCCGGTGAGCACCTGTGTCATCCTGTAGGACAGCCTACCCGGTTTGTCCTGCCACTCTTGCCAATGTGGCAGGACTGCACCATCGGACCGTTGTGTGGCTCCACCAGCCTGAATTAGTTGGTGGAACCACATAAACAACACGGTCCGTTGGGCATGGCGCCTCGTCCCTTCGACCGCTTGCCTCCTCTCCTCTGGCGGCCTCCCAGCCTCCTGAAGCTCCCTGGAATGCCGGAAAACCAATTGGTTTCTCCAGGCTAGGAGCTCCAGGGGCGGGAGACACGCCAGGGTAGTCGCCGCCTCGTGGGAGATGGTGCGATACCCTCTTACCACCCGGATTGCCAGCCGACGGTTGACGCGGCGCAGCATCTCCGTGCTGCGCCAGCTGGCATTCAGTTGCGGGGCCCAAATAGGGGCCCCGTAGAGGGCAATTGAACGCACCACCTCCACATAGAGGCAGCGGACTCCAACATCAGGCCCCCCGATATTCGGAAGAAGGCGGCCTAACGCGGCAGCCGCCTTCTCCACGCGGGGGGCCAAGCGGTCGAAATGCTCGACGAAGCGCCACCGGCTGTCGAGGATTAGGCCTAGGTATTTCATATGGGCCTTCACCTCGACGTATGCTGTCCCAACTCGGATCCGCAGGCCAGTCGGTGGCACCCCTCGGGGGCCAAGTCTTTGAAAGAACATGACCTCCGATTTCTGGGGCGCCACCTCTAGACCCAGCATGCGAATTTCGGCGACGACGGTGGCCACCGCCACCTCCGCGGCGCGCGCAGTCCCTCTCCAGTCTGACCCGCTGACGAGCACCAGCGTGTCATCGGCATAACACGCCAGTGCTACGTCAGCGGGCAGCGGAACCCGCAGTACCGAGTCATAGCCGATGTTCCATAGCAGGGGTCCTAGAACCGACCCCTGCGGAACACCGCGTACGACTCCCCTCCGCATGCATACTCCATCCCGGCCGGTGCAACTGATCCACCTGTCGCTTAGGTAGGACCCGACTATCCTCCTCAGATATGGGGGCACACGATGAAAATCTAGCGCCCCCATAATCGCCTCCCAGGGCAGGGTGTTAAATGCATTGACGATATCTATTGATATCGCCAGAACCACCCTACCCTGGGAGGTGGCCCCCTGAGAGAGGGAGCGGACCAGCTCTATGGCATCGAGCGTGGACCGTCCCTCTCTAAAGCCGAATTGGCAGGGGGCCAAGTCGGGTCCTACTGTGGACAGGTGGTTGGAGAGGCGGGCAGCCACTATGCGTTCAAAGAGCTTGCCCGCCTCATCCAACAAACACACCGGCCGGTACGCGGAGGGCGTACCTGCGGGCCTTCCCGCCTTCTGGAGAAGGACCAGCCGCGCCGCCTTCCAGGGGGAGGGGAATACCCCTCGGCGGAGGCAACCGTTCAGCAGCCTCCCGAACCGCGCGCTCAAGACGCCAAGGGCACAGGCCAACACCTGGCCGGGCACGCCGTCGGGACCCGGAGCAACTCTCCGAGACCTCATCCGACGAACTGCCCGGCCTATCTCCTCGGGGGTGACCTCCAGTTCCTGGGACCAGATGGTAGGGTCCCAGGGTTCTCGAGAAGGTGGTACCCCGTCCCGGTTAGACCCCGGGAATAGGGTTGATACCACCTCCTCTAAAAACTGGAGATCGAGAGTCTCTGTCAGCGGGGGCGCCCATGGACGAAGCTTGTCCATTACAAGCTTATACGGGCGCCCCCATGGATCTCTGTTCAGCTCCCCGAGGAGGTCCTTCCATGCCTGTGCCTTGGCATCTCGGATGGCGCGCTGGAGGGTTCGCCGCTCCCTGGCGAACTCCTCGTATATGAGCGCCATCTGCTCCGCGGCCGGGCGTCGACGACGTGACCGTCGGGCGCGGGTGTATCTACGGCGGGCGCGCGCACAACGAGCGTTGCACAGCTCGATGTGCGGCGACCACCAATACGCCGCGCCCTGGCGTCTGGGAGGCCTGGCCCGGGGCATGGAGGCATCACACACCTCTATGCACTTGCCTCGGAACCACTCGGCCTCCCTCTCGACGTCGTCAACGGGTCCATCTGCTGGCTGGGACCAGGCTGCCACTGTTGCGGCTGCCTCTACCATCCCCCAACTCACCCTCTTGAGGGACCATCGCGGGCGGGCCATGGCATCTGCCGCACGCCTCCGGCCCAGGGGCTCCCTACGCGCCGGGGTGGCTCTCACCGACATGGTGATGTAGAGGTGGTCACTGAGTGTGGCCACCTCTACAGCTACTCGCCACCGCGACACGGGCATAACCCAGACCTAACCCAGACCTAACCGGTGTCATCCTCTAAAATATTGATCGAAACCAGGTTTAATTGACTGATTCAGTGTGTTACCACATTACTACGTGATTCAAACACGAAAAAAACCCGGGATCTGGCCAACAAGTATGCGAAGAAGGCAAAATCATGAGCCAGATGCGGGCATAACCCAGACCTAACCCAGACCTAACCGTTGTTATCCTCTAAAATATTGATCGAAACCAGGTTTAATTGACAGTTTCAGTGTGTTACCACATTACTACGTGATTCAAACACGAAAAAAACCCAGGATCTGGCCAACAAGTATGCGAAGAAGGCAAAATCATGAGCCAGATGCGGGCATAATCCAGACCTAACCCAGACCTAACCGGTGTTATCCTCTAAAATACTGTCCGAATCCAGGTTTAATTGACTGCCTCAGTGTGGTACAACATTACTACGTGATTCAAACACGAAAAAAACCCGGGATCTGGCCAACAAGTGTGCGAAGAAGGCAAAATCATGAGCCAGATGCGGGCATAACCCAGACCTAGCCCAGACCTAACCGGTGTTATCCTCTAAAATATTGATCGAAACCAGGTTTAATTGACAGTTTCAGTGTGTTACCACATTACTACGTGATTCAAACACGAAAAAAACCCAGGATCTGGCCAACAAGTAAGCGAAGAAGGCAAAATCATGAGCCAGATGCGGGCATAACCCAGACCTAACCGGTGTTATCCTCTAAAATATTGATCGAAACCAGGTTTAATTGCCTGCTTCAGTGTGTTACCACATTACTACGTGATTCAAACACGAAAAAAACCCAGGATCTGGCCAACAAGTATGCGAAGAAGGCAAAATCATGAGCCAGATGCGGGCATAACCCAGACCTAACCCAGACCTAACCGGTGTTATCCTCTAAAATACTGTCCGAATCCAGGTTTAATTCACTGCCTCACTGTGGTACAACATTACTACGTGATTCAAACACGGAAAAAACCCAGGATCTGGCCAAAAGTTTGCGAAAAAGGCGAAAGTATAAGCCAGATGACCGCATATCCCAGACCTAACCCAGACCTAACCGGTGTTATCCCCTATAATAATGACCGAAACCTGGTTTAATTGACTGCTTCAGTGTGTTACCACATTACTACGTGATTCAAACACGAAAAAAATCCAGGATCTGGCCAACAAGTATGCGAAGAAGGCAAAATCATGAGCCAGATGTGGGCATAACCCAGACCTAACCCAGACCTACCCGGTGTCATCCTCTAAAATATTGATCGAAACCAGGTTTAATTGACAGATTCAGTGTGTTACCACATTACTACGTGATTCAAACACGAAAAAAACCCGGGATCTGGCCAACAAGTATGCGAAGAAGGCAAAATCATGAGCCAGATGCGGGCATAACCCAGACCTAACCCAGACCTAACCGGTGTTATCCTCTAAAATATTGATCGAAACCAGGTTTAATTGACAGTTTCAGTGTGTTACCACATTACTACGTGATTCAAACACGAAAAAAACCCAGGATCTGGCCAACAAGTATGCGAAGAAGGCAAAATCATGAGCCAGATGCGGGCATAATCCAGACCTAACCCAGACCTAACCGGTGTTATCCTCTAAAATACTGTCCGAATCCAGGTTTAATTGACTGCCTCAGTGTGGTACAACATTACTACATGATTCAAACACGAAAAAAACCCAGGATCTGGCCAACAAGTATGCGAAGAAGGCAAAATCATGAGCCAGATGCGGGCATATCCCGGACCTAACCCAGCCCTAACCGGTGTCATCCTCTAAAATATTGATCGAAACCAGGTTTAATTGACTGATTCAGTGTGTTACCACATTACTACGTTATTCAAACACGAAAAAAACCCGGGATCTGGCCAACAAGTATGCGAAGAAGGCAAAATCATGAGCCAGATGCGGGCATAACCCAGACCTAACCCAGACCTAACCGGTGTTATCCTCTAAAATATTGATCGAAACCAGGTTTAGTTGACAGTTTCAGTGTGTTACCACATTACTACGTGATTCAAACACGAAAAAAACCCAGGATCTGGCCAACAATTATGCGAAGAAGGCAAAATCATGAGCCAGATGCGGGCATAACCCAGACCTAACCCAGACCTAACCGGTGATATCCTCTAAAATATTGATCGAAACCAGGTTTAATTGACAGTTTCAGTGTGTTACCACATTACTACGTGATTCAAACACGAAAAAAACCCAGGATCTGGCCAACAAGTATGCGAAGAACGCAAAATCATGAGCCAGATGCGGGCATATCCCGGACTTAACCCAGCCCTAACCGGTGTTATCCTCTAAAATATTGATCGAAACCAGGTTTAATTGACTGCTTCAGTGTGTTACCACATTGCTACGTGATTCAAACACGAAAAAAACCCAGGATCTGGCCAACAAGTATGCGAAGAAGGCAAAATCATGAGCCAGATGCGGGCATAACCCAGACCTAAACCAGACCTAACCGGTGTTATCCTCTAAAATATTGATCAAAACCAGGTTTAATTGACTGCTTCAGTGTGTTAACACATTACTACGTGATTCAAACACGGAAAAAACCCAGGATCTGGCCAACAAGTTTGCGAAAAAGGCGAAAGTATATGCCAGATGCGCGCATATCCCAGACCTAACCCAGACCTAACCGGTGTTATCCTCTAAAATATTGATCGAAACCAGGTTTAATTGACTGCTTCAGTGTATTACCACATTACTACGTGATTGAAACACGAAAAAACCCAGGATCTAGCCAACAAGTTTGCGAAAAAGGAGAAAGTATAAGCCAGATGCGCGCATATCCCAGACCTAACCCAGACCTAACCGGTGTTATCCTCTAAAATATTGATCGAAACCAGGTTTAATTGACTGCTTTAGTGTATTACCACATTACTACGTGATTGAAACACGAAAAAACCCAGGATCTAGCCAACAAGTTTGCGAAAAAGGAGAAAGTATAAGCCAGATGCGCGCATATCCCAGACCTAACCCAGACCTAACCGGTGTCATCCCCTATAATAATGATCGAAACCTGGTTTAATTGACTGCTTCAGTGTGTTACCACATTACTACGTGATTCAAACACGAAAAAAATCCAGGATCTGGCCAACAAGTATGCGAAGAAGGCAAAATCATGAGCCAGATGTGGGCATAACCTAGACCTAACCCAGACCTAACCGGTGTCATCCTCTAAAATATTGATCGAAACCAGGTTTAATTGACAGATTCAGTGTGTTACCACATTACTACGTGATTCAAACACGAAAAAAACCCGGGATCTGGCCAACAAGTATGCGAAGAAGGCAAAATCATGAGCCAGATGCGGGCATAACCCAGACCTAACCCAAACCTAACCGGTGTTATCCTCTAAAATATTGATCGAAACCAGGTTTAATTGACAGTTTCAGTGTGTTACCACATTACTACGTGATTCAAACACGAAAAAAACCCAGGATCTGGCCAACAAGTATGCGAAGAAGGCAAAATCATGAGCCAGATGCGGGCATAATCCAGACCTAACCCAGACCTAACCGGTGTTATCCTCTAAAATACTGTCCGAATCCAGGTTTAATTGACTGCCTCAGTGTGGTACAACATTACTACATGATTCAAACACGAAAAAAACCCAGGATCTGGCCAACAAGTATGCGAAGAAGGCAAAATCATGAGCCAGATGCGGGCATATCCCGGACCTAACCCAGCCCTAACCGGTGTTATCCTCTAAAATATTGATCGAAACCAGGTTTAATTGACTGCTTCAGTGTGTTACCACATTGCTACGTGATTCAAACACGAAAAAAACCCAGGATCTGGCCAACAAGTATGCGAAGAAGGCAAAATCATGAGCCAGATGCGGGCATAACCCAGACCTAAACCAGACCTAACCGGTGTTATCCTCTAAAATATTGATCGAAACCAGGTTTAATTGACTGCTTCAGTGTGTTTACACATTACTACGTGATTCAAACACGGAAAAAACCCAGGATCTGGCCAACAAGTTTGCGAAAAAGGCGAAAGTATATGCCAGATGCGCGCATATCCCAGACCTAACCCAGACCTAACCGGTGTTATCCTCTAAAATATTGATCGAAACCAGGTTTAATTGACAGTTTCAGTGTGTTACCAAATTACTACGTGATTCAAACACGTAAAAAACCCAGGATCTGGCCAACAAGTATGCGAAGAAGGCAACATCATGAGCCAGATGCGGGCATATCCCGGACCTAACCCAGCTCTAACCGGTGTTATCCTCTAAAATATTGATCGAAACCAGGTTTAATTGACTGCTTCAGTGTGTTTACACATTACTACGTGATTCAAACACGGAAAAAACCCAGGATCTGGCCAACAAGTTTGCGAAAAAGGCGAAAGTATATGCCAGATGCGCGCATATCCCAGACCTAACCCAGACCTAACCGGTGTTATCCTCTAAAATATTGATCGAAACCAGGTTTAATTGACTGCTTCAGTGTATTACCACATTACTACGTGATTGAAACACGAAAAAACCCAGGATCTAGCCAACAAGTTTGCGAAAAAGGAGAAAGTATAAGCCAGATGCGCGCATATCCCAGACCTAACCCAGACCTAACCGGTGTTATCCTCTAAAATATTGATCGAAACCAGGTTTAATTGACAGTTTCAGTGTGTTACCAAATTACTACGTGATTCAAACACGTAAAAAACCCAGGATCTGGCCAACAAGTATGCGAAGAAGGCAACATCATGAGCCAGATGCGGGCATATCCCGGACCTAACCCAGCCCTAACCGGTGTTATCCTCTAAAATATTGATCGAAACCCGGTTTAATTGACTGCTTCAGTGTGTTACCACATTACTACGTGATTCAAACACGAAAAAAACCCAGGATCTGGCCAACAATTATGCGAAGAAGGCAAAATCATGAGCCAGATGCGGGCATAACCCAGACCTAACCCAGACCTAACCGGTGATATCCTCTAAAATATTGACCGAAACCAGGTTTAATTGACAGTTTCAGTGTGTTACCACATTACTACGTGATTCAAACACGAAAAAAACCCAGGATCTGGCCAACAAGTATGCGAAGAACGCAAAATCATGAGCCAGATGCGGGCATATCCCGGACTTAACCCAGCCCTAACCGGTGTTATCCTCTAAAATATTGATCGAAACCAGGTTTAATTGACTGCTTCAGTGTGTTACCACATTGCTACGTGATTCAAACACGAAAAAAACCCAGGATCTGGCCAACAAGTATGCGAAGAAGGCAAAATCATGAGCCAGATGCGGGCATAACCCAGACCTAAACCAGACCTAACCGGTGTTATCCTCTAAAATATTGATCGAAACCAGGTTTAATTGACTGCTTCAGTGTGTTTACACATTACTACGTGATTCAAACACGGAAAAAACCCAGGATCTGGCCAACAAGTTTGCGAAAAAGGCGAAAGTATATGCCAGATGCGCGCATATCCCAGACCTAACCCAGACCTAACCGGTGTTATCCTCTAAAATATTGATCGAAACCAGGTTTAATTGACTGCTTCAGTGTATTACCACATTACTACGTGATTGAAACACGAAAAAACCCAGGATCTAGCCAACAAGTTTGCGAAAAAGGAGAAAGTATAAGCCAGATGCGCGCATATCCCAGACCTAACCCAGACCTAACCGGTGTTATCCTCTAAAATATTGATCGAAACCAGGTTTAATTGACAGTTTCAGTGTGTTACCAAATTACTACGTGATTCAAACACGTAAAAAACCCAGGATCTGGCCAACAAGTATGCGAAGAAGGCAACATCATGAGCCAGATGCGGGCATATCCCGGACCTAACCCAGCCCTAACCGGTGTTATCCTCTAAAATATTGATCGAAACCCGGTTTAATTGACTGCTTCAGTGTGTTACCACATTACTACGTGATTCAAACACGAAAAAAACCCAGGATCTGGCCAACAAGTATGCGAAGAAGGCAAAATCATGAGCCAGATGCGGGCATAACCCAGACCTAACCCAGACCTAACCGGTGTTATCCTCTAAAATACTGTCCGAATCCAGGTTTAATTCACTGCCTCACTGTGGTACAACATTACTACGTGATTCAAACACGGAAAAAACCCAGGATCTGGCCAAAAGTTTGCGAAAAAGGCGAAAGTATATGCCAGATGCGCGCATATCCCAGACCTAACCCAGACCTAACCGGTGTTATCCTCTAAAATATTGATCGAAACCAGGTTTAATTGACAGTTTCAGTGTGTTACCACATTACTACGTGATTCAAACACGAAAAAAACCCAGGATCTGGCCAACAAGTATGCGAAGAAGGCAAAATCATGAGCCAGATGCGGGCATAATCCAGACCTAACCCAGACCTAACCGGTGTTATCCTCTAAAATACTGTCCGAATCCAGGTTTAATTGACTGCCTCAGTGTGGTACAACATTACTACATGATTCAAACACGAAAAAAACCCAGGATCTGGCCAACAAGTATGCGAAGAAGGCAAAATCATGAGCCAGATGCGGGCATATCCCGGACCTAACCCAGCCCTAACCGGTGTCATCCTCTAAAATATTGATCGAAACCAGGTTTAATTGACTGATTCAGTGTGTTACCACATTACTACGTGATTCAAACACGAAAAAAACCCGGGATCTGGCCAACAAGTATGCGAAGAAGGCAAAATCATGAGCCAGATGCGGGCATAACCCAGACCTAACCCAGACCTAACCGGTGTTATCCTCTAAAATATTGATCGAAACCAGGTTTAGTTGACAGTTTCAGTGCGTTACCACATTACTACGTGATTCAAACACGAAAAAAACCCAGGATCTGGCCAACAATTATGCGAAGAAGGCAAAATCATGAGCCAGATGCGGGCATAACCCAGACCTAACCCAGACCTAACCGGTGATATCCTCTAAAATATTGACCGAAACCAGGTTTAATTGACAGTTTCAGTGTGTTACCACATTACTACGTGATTCAAACACGAAAAAAACCCAGGATCTGGCCAACAAGTATGCGAAGAACGCAAAATCATGAGCCAGATGCGGGCATATCCCGGACTTAACCCAGCCCTAACCGGTGTTATCCTCTAAAATATTGATCGAAACCAGGTTTAATTGACTGCTTCAGTGTGTTACCACATTGCTACGTGATTCAAACACGAAAAAAACCCAGGATCTGGCCAACAAGTATGCGAAGAAGGCAAAATCATGAGCCAGATGCGGGCATAACCCAGACCTAAACCAGACCTAACCGGTGTTATCCTCTAAAATATTGATCGAAACCAGGTTTAATTGACTGCTTCAGTGTGTTTACACATTACTACGTGATTCAAACACGGAAAAAACCCAGGATCTGGCCAACAAGTTTGCGAAAAAGGCGAAAGTATATGCCAGATGCGCGCATATCCCAGACCTAACCCAGACCTAACCGGTGTTATCCTCTAAAATATTGATCGAAACCAGGTTTAATTGACTGCTTCAGTGTATTACCACATTACTACATGATTGAAACACGAAAAAACCCAGGATCTAGCCAACAAGTTTGCGAAAAAGGAGAAAGTATAAGCCAGATGCGCGCATATCCCAGACCTAACCCAGACCTAACCGGTGTTATCCTCTAAAATATTGATCGAAACCAGGTTTAATTGACAGTTTCAGTGTGTTACCAAATTACTACGTGATTCAAACACGTAAAAAACCCAGGATCTGGCCAACAAGTATGCGAAGAAGGCAACATCATGAGCCAGATGCGGGCATATCCCGGACCTAACCCACCCCTAACCGGTGTTATCCTCTAAAATATTGATCGAAACCCGGTTTAATTGACTGCTTCAGTGTGTTACCACATTACTACGTGATTCAAACACGAAAAAAACCCAGGATCTGGCCAACAAGTATGCGAAGAAGGCAAAATCATGAGCCAGATGCGGGCATAACCCAGACCTAACCCAGACCTAACCGGTGTTATCCTCTAAAATACTGTCCGAATCCAGGTTTAATTCACTGCCTCACTGTGGTACAACATTACTACGTGATTCAAACACGGAAAAAACCCAGGATCTGGCCAAAAGTTTGCGAAAAAGGCGAAAGTATAAGCCAGATGCGCGCATATCCCAGACCTAACCCTGACCTAACCGGTGTTATCCCCTATAATAATGATCGAAACCTGGTTTAATTGACTGCTTCAGTGTGTTACCACATTACTACGTGATTCAAACACGAAAAAAATCCAGGATCTGGCCAACAAGTATGCGAAGAAGGCAAAATCATGAGCCAGATGTGGGCATAACCCAGACCTAACCCAGACCTAACCGGTGTCATCCTCTAAAATATTGATCGAAACCAGGTTTAATTGACAGATTCAGTGTGTTACCACATTACTACGTGATTCAAACACGAAAAAAACCCGGGATCTGGCCAACAAGTATGCGAAGAAGGCAAAATCATGAGCCAGATGCGGGCATAACCCAGACCTAACCCAGACCTAACCGGTGTTATCCTCTAAAATATTGATCGAAACCAGGTTTAATTGACAGTTTCAGTGTGTTACCACATTACTACGTGATTCAAACACGAAAAAAACCCAGGATCTGGCCAACAAGTATGCGAAGAAGGCAAAATCATGAGCCAGATGCGGGCATAATCCAGACCTAACACAGACCTAACCGGTGTTATCCTCTAAAATACTGTCCGAATCCAGGTTTAATTGACTGCCTCAGTGTGGTACAACATTACTACATGATTCAAACACGAAAAAAACCCAGGATCTGGCCAACAAGTATGCGAAGAAGGCAAAATCATGAGCCAGATGCGGGCATATCCCGGACCTAACCGAGCCCTAACCGGTGTCATCCTCTAAAATATTGATCGAAACCAGGTTTAATTGACTGATTCAGTGTGTTACCACATTACTACGTGATTCAAACACGAAAAAAACCCGGGATCTGGCCAACAAGTATGCGAAGAAGGCAAAATCATGAGCCAGATGCGGGCATAACCCAGACCTAACCCAGACCTAACCGGTGTTATCCTCTAAAATATTGATCGAAACCAGGTTTAGTTGACAGTTTCAGTGTGTTACCACATTACTACGTGATTCAAACACGAAAAAAACCCAGGATCTGGCCAACAATTATGCGAAGAAGGCAAAATCATGAGCCAGATGCGGGCATAACCCAGACCTAACCCAGACCTAACCGGTGATATCCTCTAAAATATTGATCGAAACCAGGTTTAATTGACAGTTTCAGTGTGTTACCACATTACTACGTGATTCAAACACGAAAAAAACCCAGGATCTGGCCAACAAGTATGCGAAGAACGCAAAATCATGAGCCAGATGCGGGCATATCCCGGACTTAACCCAGCCCTAACCGGTGTTATCCTCTAAAATATTGATCGAAACCAGGTTTAATTGACTGCTTCAGTGTGTTACCACATTGCTACGTGATTCAAACACGAAAAAAACCCAGGATCTGGCCAACAAGTATGCGAAGAAGGCAAAATCATGAGCCAGATGCGGGCATAACCCAGACCTAAACCAGACCTAACCGGTGTTATCCTCTAAAATATTGATCAAAACCAGGTTTAATTGACTGCTTCAGTGTGTTAACACATTACTACGTGATTCAAACACGGAGAAAACCCAGGATCTGGCCAACAAGTTTGCGAAAAAGGCGAAAGTATATGCCAGATGCGCGCATATCCCAGACCTAACCCAGACCTAACCGGTGTTATCCTCTAAAATATTGATCGAAACCAGGTTTAATTGACTGCTTCAGTGTATTACCACATTACTACGTGATTGAAACACGAAAAAACCCAGGATCTAGCCAACAAGTTTGCGAAAAAGGAGAAAGTATAAGCCAGATGCGCGCATATCCCAGACCTAACCCAGACCTAACCGGTGTCATCCTCTAAAATATTGATCGAAACCAGGTTTAATTGACTGCTTCAGTGTGTTACCACATTACTACGTGATTCAAACACGAAGAAAACCCAGGATCTGGCCAACAAGTATGCGAAGAAGGCAAAATCATGAGCCAGATGCGGGCATAACCCAGACCTAACCCAGACCTAACCGGTGTTATCCTCTAAAATATTCATCGAAACCTGGTTTAATTGACTGCTTCATTGTGTTACCACATTACTACGTGATTCAAACACGAAAAAAACCCAGGATCTGGCCAACAAGTATGCGAAGAAGGCAAAATCATGAGCCAGATGCGGGCATAACCCAGACCTATCCGGTGTTATCCTCTAAAATGCTGTCCGAATCCAGGTTTAATTGACTGCCTCAGTGTGGTACAACATTACTACGTGATTCAAACACGGAAAAAACCCAGGATCTGGCCAAAAGTTTGCGAAAAAGGCGAAAGTATAAGCCAGATGCGCGCATATCCCAGACCTAACCCAGACCTAACCGGTGTTATCCCCTATAATAATGATCGAAACCTGGTTTAATTGACTGCTTCAGTGTGTTACCACATTACTACGTGATTCAAACACGAAAAAAATCCAGGATCTGGCCAACAAGTATGCGAAGAAGGCAAAATCATGAGCCAGATGTGGGCATAACCCAGACCTAACCCAGACCTAACCGGTGTTATCCTCTAAAATATTGATCGAAACCAGGTTTAATTGACAGTTTCAGTGTGTTACCACATTACTACGTGATTCAAACACGAAAACAACCCAGGATCTGGCCAACAAGTATGCGAAGAAGGCAAAATCATGAGCCAGATGCGGGCATAATCCAGACCTAACCCAGACCTAACCGGTGTTATCCTCTAAAATACTGTCCGAATCCAGGTTTAATTGACTGCCTCAGTGTGGTACAACATTACTACATGATTCAAACACGAAAAAAACCCAGGATCTGGCCAACAAGTATGCGAAGAAGGCAAAATCATGAGCCAGATGCGGGCATATCCCGGACCTAACCCAGCCCTAACCGGTGTCATCCTCTAAAATATTGATCGAAACCAGGTTTAATTGACTGATTCAGTGTGTTACCACATTACTACGTGATTCAAACACGAAAAAAACCCGGGATCTGGCCAACAAGTATGCGAAGAAGGCAAAATCATGAGCCAGATGCGGGCATAACCCAGACCTAACCCAGACCTAACCGGTGTTATCCTCTAAAATATTGATCGAAACCAGGTTTAGCTGACAGTTTCAGTGTGTTACCACATTACTACGTGATTCAAACACGAAAAAAACCCAGGATCTGGCCAACAAGTATGCGAAGAACGCAAAATCAAGAGCCAGATGCGGGCATATCCCGGACTTAACCCAGCCCTAACCGGTGTTATCCTCTAAAATATTGATCGAAACCAGGTTTAATTGACTGCTTCAGTGTGTTACCACATTGCTACGTGATTCAAACACGAAAAAAACCCAGGATCTGGCCAACAAGTATGCGAAGAAGGCAAAATCATGAGCCAGATGCGGGCATAACCCAGACCTAAACCAGACCTAACCGGTGTTATCCTCTAAAATATTGATCGAAACCAGGTTTAATTGACTGCTTCAGTGTGTTAACACATTACTACGTGATTCAAACACGGAAAAAACCCTGGATCTGGCCAACAAGTTTGCGAAAAAGGCGAAAGTATATGCCAGATGCGCGCATATCCCAGACCTAACCCAGACCTAACCGGTGTTATCCTCTAAAATATTGATCGAAACCAGGTTTAATTGACTGCTTCAGTGTATTACCACATTACTACGTGATTGAAACACGAAAAAACCCAGGATCTAGCCAACAAGTTTGCGAAAAAGGAGAAAGTATAAGCCAGATGCGCGCATATCCCAGACCTAACCCAGACCTAACCGGTGTCATCCTCTAAAATATTGATCGAAACCAGGTTTAATTGACTGCTTCAGTGTGTTACCACATTACTACGTGATTCAAACACGAAAAAAACCGAGGATCTGGCCAACAAGTATGCGAAGAAGGCAAAATCATGAGCCAGATGCGGGCATATCCCAGACCTAACCCAGACCTAACCGGTGTTATCCTCTAAAATATTGATCGAAACCTGGTTTAATGACTGCATCAGTGTGTTACCACATTACTACGTGATTCAAACACGAAAAAAACCCAGGATCTGGCCAACAAGTATGCGAAGAAGGCAAAATCATGAGCCAGATGCGGGCATAACCCAGACCTAACCCAACCTAACCGGTGTTATCCTCTAAAATATTCATCGAAACCTGGTTTAATTGACTGCTTCATTGTGATACCACATTACTACGTGATTCAAACACGAAAAAAACCCAGGATCTGGCCAACAAGTATGCGAAGAAGGCAAAATCATGAGCCAGATGCGGGCATAACCCAGACCTATCCGGTGTTATCCTCTAAAATACTGTCCGAATCCAGGTTTAATTGACTGCCTCAGTGTGGTACAACATTACTACGTGATTCAAACACGGAAAAAACCCAGGATCTGGCCAAAAGTTTGCGAAAAAGGCGAAAGTATAAGCCAGATGCGCGCATATCCCAGACCTAACCCAGACCTAACCGGTGTTATCCCCTATAATAATGATCGAAACCTGGTTTAATTGACTGCTTCAGTGTGTTACCACATTACTACGTGATTCAAACACGAAAAAAATCCAGGATCTGGCCAACAAGTATGCGAAGAAGGCAAAATCATGAGCCAGATGTGGGCATAACCCAGACCTAACCCAGACCTAACCGGTGTCATCCTCTAAAATATTGATCGAAACCAGGTTTAATTGACAGATTCAGTGTGTTACCACATTACTACGTGATTCAAACACGAAAAAAACCCGGGATCTGGCCAACAAGTATGCGAAGAAGGCAAAATCATGAGCCAGATGCGGGCATAACCCAGACCTAACCCAGACCTAACCGGTGTTATCCTCTAAAATATTGATCGAAACCAGGTTTAATTGACAGTTTCAGTGTGTTACCACATTACTACGTGATTCAAACACGAAAAAAACCCAGGATCTGGCCAACAAGTATGCGAAGAAGGCAAAATCATGAGCCAGATGCGGGCATAATCCAGACCTAACCCAGACCTAACCGGTGTTATCCTCTAAAATACTGTCCGAATCCAGGTTTAATTGACTGCCTCAGTGTGGTACAACATTACTACATGTTCAAACACGAAAAAACCCCAGGATCTGGCCAACAAGTATGCGAAGAAGGCAAAATCATGAGCCAGATGCGGGCATATCCCGGACCTAACCCAGCCCTAACCGGTGTCATCCTCTAAAATATTGATCGAAACCAGGTTTAATTGACTGATTCAGTGTGTTACCACATTACTACGTGATTCAAACACGAAAAAAACCCGGGATCTGGCCAACAAGTATGCGAAGAAGGCAAAATCATGAGCCAGATGCGGGCATAACCCAGACCTAACCCAGACCTAACCGGTGTTATCCTCTAAAATATTGATCGAAACCAGGTTTAGTTGACAGTTTCACTGTGTTACCACATTACTACGTGATTCAAACACGAAAAAAACCCAGGATCTGGCCAACAATTATGCGAAGAAGGCAAAATCATGAGCCAGATGCGGGCATAACCCAGACCTAACCCAGACCTAACCGGTGATATCCTCTAAAATATTGACCGAAACCAGGTTTAATTGACAGTTTCAGTGTGTTACCACATTACTACGTGATTCAAACACGAAAAAAACCCAGGATCTGGCCAACAAGTATGCGAAGAACGCAAAATCATGAGCCAGATGCGGGCATATCCCGGACTTAACCCAGCCCTAACCGGTGTTATCCTCTAAAATATTGATCGAAACCAGGTTTAATTGACTGCTTCAGTGTGTTACCACATTGCTACGTGATTCAAACACGAAAAAAACCCAGGATCTGGCCAACAAGTATGCGAAGAAGGCAAAATCATGAGCCAGATGCGGGCATAACCCAGACCTAAACCAGACCTAACCGGTGTTATCCTCTAAAATATTGATCGAAACCAGGTTTAATTGACTGCTTCAGTGTGTTTACACATTACTACGTGATTCAAACACGGAAAAAACCCAGGATCTGGCCAACAAGTTTGCGAAAAAGGCGAAAGTATATGCCAGATGCGCGCATATCCCAGACCTAACCCAGACCTAACCGGTGTTATCCTCTAAAATATTGATCGAAACCAGGTTTAATTGACTGCTTCAGTGTATTACCACATTACTACATGATTGAAACACGAAAAAACCCAGGATCTAGCCAACAAGTTTGCGAAAAAGGAGAAAGTATAAGCCAGATGCGCGCATATCCCAGACCTAACCCAGACCTAACCGGTGTTATCCTCTAAAATATTGATCGAAACCAGGTTTAATTGACAGTTTCAGTGTGTTACCAAATTACTACGTGATTCAAACACGTAAAAAACCCAGGATCTGGCCAACAAGTATGCGAAGAAGGCAACATCATGAGCCAGATGCGGGCATATCCCGGACCTAACCCACCCCTAACCGGTGTTATCCTCTAAAATATTGATCGAAACCCGGTTTAATTGACTGCTTCAGTGTGTTACCACATTACTACGTGATTCAAACACGAAAAAAACCCAGGATCTGGCCAACAAGTATGCGAAGAAGGCAAAATCATGAGCCAGATGCGGGCATAACCCAGACCTAACCCAGACCTAACCGGTGTTATCCTCTAAAATACTGTCCGAATCCAGGTTTAATTCACTGCCTCACTGTGGTACAACATTACTACGTGATTCAAACACGGAAAAAACCCAGGATCTGGCCAAAAGTTTGCGAAAAAGGCGAAAGTATAAGCCAGATGCGCGCATATCCCAGACCTAACCCTGACCTAACCGGTGTTATCCCCTATAATAATGATCGAAACCTGGTTTAATTGACTGCTTCAGTGTGTTACCACATTACTACGTGATTCAAACACGAAAAAAATCCAGGATCTGGCCAACAAGTATGCGAAGAAGGCAAAATCATGAGCCAGATGTGGGCATAACCCAGACCTAACCCAGACCTAACCGGTGTCATCCTCTAAAATATTGATCGAAACCAGGTTTAATTGACAGATTCAGTGTGTTACCACATTACTACGTGATTCAAACACGAAAAAAACCCGGGATCTGGCCAACAAGTATGCGAAGAAGGCAAAATCATGAGCCAGATGCGGGCATAACCCAGACCTATCCCAGACCTAACCGGTGTTATCCTCTAAAATATTGATCGAAACCAGGTTTAATTGACAGTTTCAGTGTGTTACCACATTACTACGTGATTCAAACACGAAAAAAACCCAGGATCTGGCCAACAAGTATGCGAAGAAGGCAAAATCATGAGCCAGATGCGGGCATAATCCAGACCTAACACAGACCTAACCGGTGTTATCCTCTAAAATACTGTCCGAATCCAGGTTTAATTGACTGCCTCAGTGTGGTACAACATTACTACATGATTCAAACACGAAAAAAACCCAGGATCTGGCCAACAAGTATGCGAAGAAGGCAAAATCATGAGCCAGATGCGGGCATATCCCGGACCTAACCGAGCCCTAACCGGTGTCATCCTCTAAAATATTGATCGAAACCAGGTTTAATTGACTGATTCAGTGTGTTACCACATTACTACGTGATTCAAACACGAAAAAAACCCGGGATCTGGCCAACAAGTATGCGAAGAAGGCAAAATCATGAGCCAGATGCGGGCATAACCCAGACCTAACCCAGACCTAACCGGTGTTATCCTCTAAAATATTGATCGAAACCAGGTTTAGTTGACAGTTTCAGTGTGTTACCACATTACTACGTGATTCAAACACGAAAAAAACCCAGGATCTGGCCAACAATTATGCGAAGAAGGCAAAATCATGAGCCAGATGCGGGCATAACCCAGACCTAACCCAGACCTAACCGGTGATATCCTCTAAAATATTGATCGAAACCAGGTTTAATTGACAGTTTCAGTGTGTTACCACATTACTACGTGATTCAAACACGAAAAAAACCCAGGATCTGGCCAACAAGTATGCGAAGAACGCAAAATCATGAGCCAGATGCGGGCATATCCCGGACTTAACCCAGCCCTAACCGGTGTTATCCTCTAAAATATTGATCGAAACCAGGTTTAATTGACTGCTTCAGTGTGTTACCACATTGCTACGTGATTCAAACACGAAAAAAACCCAGGATCTGGCCAACAAGTATGCGAAGAAGGCAAAATCATGAGCCAGATGCGGGCATAACCCAGACCTAAACCAGACCTAACCGGTGTTATCCTCTAAAATATTGATCAAAACCAGGTTTAATTGACTGCTTCAGTGTGTTAACACATTACTACGTGATTCAAACACGGAGAAAACCCAGGATCTGGCCAACAAGTTTGCGAAAAAGGCGAAAGTATATGCCAGATGCGCGCATATCCCAGACCTAACCCAGACCTAACCGGTGTTATCCTCTAAAATATTGATCGAAACCAGGTTTAATTGACTGCTTCAGTGTATTACCACATTACTACGTGATTGAAACACGAAAAAACCCAGGATCTAGCCAACAAGTTTGCGAAAAAGGAGAAAGTATAAGCCAGATGCGCGCATATCCCAGACCTAACCCAGACCTAACCGGTGTCATCCTCTAAAATATTGATCGAAACCAGGTTTAATTGACTGCTTCAGTGTGTTACCACATTACTACGTGATTCAAACACGAAGAAAACCCAGGATCTGGCCAACAAGTATGCGAAGAAGGCAAAATCATGAGCCAGATGCGGGCATAACCCAGACCTAACCCAGACCTAACCGGTGTTATCCTCTAAAATATTCATCGAAACCTGGTTTAATTGACTGCTTCATTGTGTTACCACATTACTACGTGATTCAAACACGAAAAAAACCCAGGATCTGGCCAACAAGTATGCGAAGAAGGCAAAATCATGAGCCAGATGCGGGCATAACCCAGACCTATCCGGTGTTATCCTCTAAAATGCTGTCCGAATCCAGGTTTAATTGACTGCCTCAGTGTGGTACAACATTACTACGTGATTCAAACACGGAAAAAACCCAGGATCTGGCCAAAAGTTTGCGAAAAAGGCGAAAGTATAAGCCAGATGCGCGCATATCCCAGACCTAACCCAGACCTAACCGGTGTTATCCCCTATAATAATGATCGAAACCTGGTTTAATTGACTGCTTCAGTGTGTTACCACATTACTACGTGATTCAAACACGAAAAAAATCCAGGATCTGGCCAACAAGTATGCGAAGAAGGCAAAATCATGAGCCAGATGTGGGCATAACCCAGACCTAACCCAGACCTAACCGGTGTTATCCTCTAAAATATTGATCGAAACCAGGTTTAATTGACAGTTTCAGTGTGTTACCACATTACTACGTGATTCAAACACGAAAACAACCCAGGATCTGGCCAACAAGTATGCGAAGAAGGCAAAATCATGAGCCAGATGCGGGCATAATCCAGACCTAACCCAGACCTAACCGGTGTTATCCTCTAAAATACTGTCCGAATCCAGGTTTAATTGACTGCCTCAGTGTGGTACAACATTACTACATGATTCAAACACGAAAAAAACCCAGGATCTGGCCAACAAGTATGCGAAGAAGGCAAAATCATGAGCCAGATGCGGGCATATCCCGGACCTAACCCAGCCCTAACCGGTGTCATCCTCTAAAATATTGATCGAAACCAGGTTTAATTGACTGATTCAGTGTGTTACCACATTACTACGTGATTCAAACACGAAAAAAACCCGGGATCTGGCCAACAAGTATGCGAAGAAGGCAAAATCATGAGCCAGATGCGGGCATAACCCAGACCTAACCCAGACCTAACCGGTGTTATCCTCTAAAATATTGATCGAAACCAGGTTTAGCTGACAGTTTCAGTGTGTTACCACATTACTACGTGATTCAAACACGAAAAAAACCCAGGATCTGGCCAACAAGTATGCGAAGAACGCAAAATCAAGAGCCAGATGCGGGCATATCCCGGACTTAACCCAGCCCTAACCGGTGTTATCCTCTAAAATATTGATCGAAACCAGGTTTAATTGACTGCTTCAGTGTGTTACCACATTGCTACGTGATTCAAACACGAAAAAAACCCAGGATCTGGCCAACAAGTATGCGAAGAAGGCAAAATCATGAGCCAGATGCGGGCATAACCCAGACCTAAACCAGACCTAACCGGTGTTATCCTCTAAAATATTGATCGAAACCAGGTTTAATTGACTGCTTCAGTGTGTTAACACATTACTACGTGATTCAAACACGGAAAAAACCCTGGATCTGGCCAACAAGTTTGCGAAAAAGGCGAAAGTATATGCCAGATGCGCGCATATCCCAGACCTAACCCAGACCTAACCGGTGTTATCCTCTAAAATATTGATCGAAACCAGGTTTAATTGACTGCTTCAGTGTATTACCACATTACTACGTGATTGAAACACGAAAAAACCCAGGATCTAGCCAACAAGTTTGCGAAAAAGGAGAAAGTATAAGCCAGATGCGCGCATATCCCAGACCTAACCCAGACCTAACCGGTGTCATCCTCTAAAATATTGATCGAAACCAGGTTTAATTGACTGCTTCAGTGTGTTACCACATTACTACGTGATTCAAACACGAAAAAAACCGAGGATCTGGCCAACAAGTATGCGAAGAAGGCAAAATCATGAGCCAGATGCGGGCATATCCCAGACCTAACCCAGACCTAACCGGTGTTATCCTCTAAAATATTGATCGAAACCTGGTTTAATGACTGCATCAGTGTGTTACCACATTACTACGTGATTCAAACACGAAAAAAACCCAGGATCTGGCCAACAAGTATGCGAAGAAGGCAAAATCATGAGCCAGATGCGGGCATAACCCAGACCTAACCCAACCTAACCGGTGTTATCCTCTAAAATATTCATCGAAACCTGGTTTAATTGACTGCTTCATTGTGATACCACATTACTACGTGATTCAAACACGAAAAAAACCCAGGATCTGGCCAACAAGTATGCGAAGAAGGCAAAATCATGAGCCAGATGCGGGCATAACCCAGACCTATCCGGTGTTATCCTCTAAAATACTGTCCGAATCCAGGTTTAATTGACTGCCTCAGTGTGGTACAACATTACTACGTGATTCAAACACGGAAAAAACCCAGGATCTGGCCAAAAGTTTGCGAAAAAGGCGAAAGTATAAGCCAGATGCGCGCATATCCCAGACCTAACCCAGACCTAACCGGTGTTATCCCCTATAATAATGATCGAAACCTGGTTTAATTGACTGCTTCAGTGTGTTACCACATTACTACGTGATTCAAACACGAAAAAAATCCAGGATCTGGCCAACAAGTATGCGAAGAAGGCAAAATCATGAGCCAGATGTGGGCATAACCCAGACCTAACCCAGACCTAACCGGTGTCATCCTCTAAAATATTGATCGAAACCAGGTTTAATTGACAGATTCAGTGTGTTACCACATTACTACGTGATTCAAACACGAAAAAAACCCGGGATCTGGCCAACAAGTATGCGAAGAAGGCAAAATCATGAGCCAGATGCGGGCATAACCCAGACCTAACCCAGACCTAACCGGTGTTATCCTCTAAAATATTGATCGAAACCAGGTTTAATTGACAGTTTCAGTGTGTTACCACATTACTACGTGATTCAAACACGAAAAAAACCCAGGATCTGGCCAACAAGTATGCGAAGAAGGCAAAATCATGAGCCAGATGCGGGCATAATCCAGACCTAACCGGTGTTATCCTCTAAAATACTGTCCGAATTCAGGTTTAATTGACTGCCTCAGTGTGGTACAACATTACTACATGTTCAAACACGAAAAAAACCCAGGATCTGGCCAACAAGTATGCGAAGAAGGCAAAATCATGAGCCAGATGCGGGCATATCCCGGACCTAACCCAGCCCTAACCGGTGTCATCCTCTAAAATATTGATCGAAACCAGGTTTAATTGACTGATTCAGTGTGTTACCACATTACTACGTGATTCAAACACGAAAAAAACCCGGGATCTGGCCAACAAGTATGCGAAGAAGGCAAAATCATGAGCCAGATGCGGGCATAACCCAGACCTAACCCAGACCTAACCGGTGTTATCCTCTAAAATATTGATCGAAACCAGGTTTAGTTGACAGTTTCACTGTGTTACCACATTACTACGTGATTCAAACACGAAAAAAACCCAGGATCTGGCCAACAATTATGCGAAGAAGGCAAAATCATGAGCCAGATGCGGGCATAACCCAGACCTAACCCAGACCTAACCGGTGATATCCTCTAAAATATTGATCGAAACCAGGTTTAATTGACAGTTTCAGTGTGTTATCACATTTGTACGTGATTCAAACACGAAAAAAACCCAGGATCTGGCCAACAAGTATGCGAAGAACGCAAAATCATGAGCCAGATGCGGGCATATCCCGGACATAACCCAGCCCTAACCGGTGTTATCCTCTAAAATATTGATCGAAACCAGGTTTAATTGACTGCTTCAGTGTGTTACCACATTGCTACGTGATTCAAACACGAAAAAAACCCAGGATCTGGCCAACAAGTATGCGAAGAAGGCAAAATCATGAGCCAGATGCGGGCATAACCCAGACCTAAACCAGACCTAACCGGTGTTATCCTCTAAAATATTGATCGAAACCAGGTTTAATTGACTGCTTCAGTGTGTTAACACATTACTACGTGATTCAAGCACGGAAAAAACCCAGGGTCTGGCCAACAAGTTTGCGAAAAAGGCGAAAGTATATGCCAGATGCGCGCATATCCCAGACCTAACCCAGACCTAACCGGTGTTATCCTCTAAAATATTGATCGAAACCAGGTTTAATTGACTGCTTCAGTGTATTACCACATTACTACGTGATTGAAACACGAAAAAAACCCAGGATCTGGCCAACAAGTATGCGAAGAAGGCAAAATCATGAGCCAGATGCGGGCATAACCCAGACCTAACCTAGACCTAACCGGTGTTATCCTCTAAAATATTGATCGAAACCAGGTTTAATTGACAGTTTCAGTGTGTTACCACATTACTACGTGATTCAAACATGAAAAAAACCAAGGATCTGGCCAACAAGTATGCGAAGAAGGCAAAATCATGAGCCAGATGCGGGCATAATCCAGACCTAACCCAGACCTAACCGGTGTTATCCTCTAAAATACTGTCCGAATCCAGGTTTAATTGACTGCCTCAGTGTGTTACCACATTACTACGTGATTCAAACACGAAAAAAATCCAGGATCTGGCCAACAAGTATGCGAAGAAGGCAAAATCATGAGCCGGATGTGGGCATAACCCAGACCTAACCCAGACCTAACCGGTGTCATCCTCTAAAATATTGATCGAAACCAGGTTTAATTGACTGATTCAGTGTGCTACCACATTACTACGTGATTCAAACACGAAAAAAACCCGGGATCTGGCCAACAAGTATGCGAAGAAGGCAAAATCATGAGCCAGATGCGGGCATAACCCAGACCTAACCCAGACCTAACCGGTGTTATCCTCTAAAATATTGATCGAAACCAGGTTTAGCTGACAGTTTCAGTGTGTTACCACATTACTACGTGATTCAAACACGAAAAAAACCCAGGATCTGGCCAACAAGTATGCGAAGAACGCAAAATCAAGAGCCAGATGCGGGCATATCCCGGACTTAACCCAGCCCTAACCGGTGTTATCCTCTAAAATATTGATCGAAACCAGGTTTAATTGACTGCATCAGTGTGTTACCACATTGCTACGTGATTCAAACACGAAAAAAACCCAGGATCTGGCCAACAAGTATGCGAAGAAGGCAAAATCATGAGCCAGATGCGGGCATAACCCAGACCTAAACCAGACCTAACCGGTGTTATCCTCTAAAATATTGATCGAAACCAGGTTTAATTGACTGCTTCAGTGTGTTAACACATTACTACGTGATTCAAACACGGAAAAAACCCTGGATCTGGCCAACAAGTTTGCGAAAAAGGCGAAAGTATATGCCAGATGCGCGCATATCCCAGACCTAACCCAGACCTAACCGGTGTTATCCTCTAAAATATTGATCGAAACCAGGTTTAATTGACTGCTTCAGTGTATTACCACATTACTACGTGATTGAAACACGAAAAAACCCAGGATCTAGCCAACAAGTTTGCGAAAAAGGAGAAAGTATAAGCCAGATGCGCGCATATCCCAGACCTAACCCAGACCTAACCGGTGTCATCCTCTAAAATATTGATCGAAACCAGGTTTAATTGACTGCTTCAGTGTGTTACCACATTACTACGTGATTCAAACACGAAAAAAACCGAGGATCTGGCCAACAAGTATGCGAAGAAGGCAAAATCATGAGCCAGATGCGGGCATATCCCAGACCTAACCCAGACCTAACCGGTGTTATCCTCTAAAATATTGATCGAAACCTGGTTTAATGACTGCATCAGTGTGTTACCACATTACTACGTGATTCAAACACGAAAAAAACCCAGGATCTGGCCAACAAGTATGCGAAGAAGGCAAAATCATGAGCCAGATGCGGGCATAACCCAGACCTAACCCAACCTAACCGGTGTTATCCCCTATAATAATGATCGAAACCTGGTTTAATTGACTGCTTCAGTGTGTTACCACATTACTACGTGATTCAAACACGAAAAAAATCCAGGATCTGGCCAACAAGTATGCGAAGAAGGCAAAATCATGAGCCAGATGTGGGCATAACCCAGACCTAACCCAGACCTAACCGGTGTCATCCTCTAAAATATTGATCGAAACCAGGTTTAATTGACAGATTCAGTGTGTTACCACATTACTACGTGATTCAAACACGAAAAAAACCCGGGATCTGGCCAACAAGTATGCGAAGAAGGCAAAATCATGAGCCAGATGCGGGCATAACCCAGACCTAACCCAGACCTAACCGGTGTTATCCTCTAAAATATTGATCGAAACCAGGTTTAATTGACAGTTTCAGTGTGTTACCACATTACTACGTGATTCAAACACGAAAAAAACCCAGGATCTGGCCAACAAGTATGCGAAGAAGGCAAAATCATGAGCCAGATGCGGGCATAACCCAGACCTATCCGGTGTTATCCTCTAAAATACTGTCCGAATCCAGGTTTAATTGACTGCCTCAGTGTGGTACAACATTACTACGTGATTCAAACACGGAAAAAACCCAGGATCTGGCCAAAAGTTTGCGAAAAAGGCGAAAGTATAAGCCAGATGCGCGCATATCCCAGACCTAACCCAGACCTAACCGGTGTTATCCCCTATAATAATGATCGAAACCTGGTTTAATTGACTGCTTCAGTGTGTTACCACATTACTACGTGATTCAAACACGAAAAAAATCCAGGATCTGGCCAACAAGTATGCGAAGAAGGCAAAATCATGAGCCAGATGTGGACATAACCCAGACCTAACCCAGACCTAACCGGTGTCATCCTCTAAAATATTGATCGAAACCAGGTTTAATTGACAGATTCAGTGTGTTACCACATTACTACGTGATTCAAACACGAAAAAAACCCGGGATCTGGCCAACAAGTATGCGAAGAAGGCAAAATCATGAGCCAGATGCGGGCATAACCCAGACCTAACCCAGACCTAACCGGTGTTATCCTCTAAAATATTGATCGAAACCAGGTTTAATTGACAGTTTCAGTGTGTTACCACATTACTACGTGATTCAAACACGAAAAAAACCCAGGATCTGGCCAACAAGTATGCGAAGAAGGCAAAATCATGAGCCAGATGCGGGCATAATCCAGACCTAACCCAGACCTAACCGGTGTTATCCTCTAAAATACTGTCCGAATCCAGGTTTAATTGACTGCCTCAGTGTGGTACAACATTACTACATGATTCAAACACGAAAAAAACCCAGGATCTGGCCAACAAGTATGCGAAGAAGGCAAAATCATGAGCCAGATGCGGGCATATCCCGGACCTAACCCAGCCCTAACCGGTGTCATCCTCTAAAATATTGATCGAAACCAGGTTTAATTGACTGATTCAGTGTGTTACCACATTACTACGTGATTCAAACACGAAAAAAACCCGGGATCTGGCCAACAAGTATGCGAAGAAGGCAAAATCATGAGCCAGATGCGGGCATAACCCAGACCTAACCCAGACCTAACCGGTGTTATCCTCTAAAATATTGATCGAAACCAGGTTTAGTTGACAGTTTCACTGTGTTACCACATTACTACGTGATTCAAACACGAAAAAAACCCAGGATCTGGCCAACAATTATGCGAAGAAGGCAAAATCATGAGCCAGATGCGGGCATAACCCAGACCTAACCCAGACCTAACCGGTGATATCCTCTAAAATATTGATCGAAACCAGGTTTAATTGACAGTTTCAGTGTGTTATCACATTTGTACGTGATTCAAACACGAAAAAAACCCAGGATCTGGCCAACAAGTATGCGAAGAACGCAAAATCATGAGCCAGATGCGGGCATATCCCGGACATAACCCAGCCCTAACCGGTGTTATCCTCTAAAATATTGATCGAAACCAGGTTTAATTGACTGCTTCAGTGTGTTACCACATTGCTACGTGATTCAAACACGAAAAAAACCCAGGATCTGGCCAACAAGTATGCGAAGAAGGCAAAATCATGAGCCAGATGCGGGCATAACCCAGACCTAAACCAGACCTAACCGGTGTTATCCTCTAAAATATTGATCGAAACCAGGTTTAATTGACTGCTTCAGTGTGTTAACACATTACTACGTGATTCAAGCACGGAAAAAACCCAGGGTCTGGCCAACAAGTTTGCGAAAAAGGCGAAAGTATATGCCAGATGCGCGCATATCCCAGACCTAACCCAGACCTAACCGGTGTTATCCTCTAAAATATTGATCGAAACCAGGTTTAATTGACTGCTTCAGTGTATTACCACATTACTACGTGATTGAAACACGAAAAAAACCCAGGATCTGGCCAACAAGTATGCGAAGAAGGCAAAATCATGAGCCCGATGCGGGCATAACCCAGACCTAACCTAGACCTAACCGGTGTTATCCTCTAAAATATTGATCGAAACCAGGTTTAATTGACAGTTTCAGTGTGTTACCACATTACTACGTGATTCAAACATGAAAAAAACCAAGGATCTGGCCAACAAGTATGCGAAGAAGGCAAAATCATGAGCCAGATGCGGGCATAATCCAGACCTAACCCAGACCTAACCGGTGTTATCCTCTAAAATACTGTCCGAATCCAGGTTTAATTGACTGCCTCAGTGTGTTACCACATTACTACGTGATTCAAACACGAAAAAAATCCAGGATCTGGCCAACAAGTATGCGAAGAAGGCAAAATCATGAGCCGGATGTGGGCATAACCCAGACCTAACCCAGACCTAACCGGTGTCATCCTCTAAAATATTGATCGAAACCAGGTTTAATTGACTGATTCAGTGTGCTACCACATTACTACGTGATTCAAACACGAAAAAAACCCGGGATCTGGCCAACAAGTATGCGAAGAAGGCAAAATCATGAGCCAGATGCGGGCATAACCCAGACCTAACCCAGACCTAACCGGTGTTATCCTCTAAAATATTGATCGAAACCAGGTTTAGCTGACAGTTTCAGTGTGTTACCACATTACTACGTGATTCAAACACGAAAAAAACCCAGGATCTGGCCAACAAGTATGCGAAGAACGCAAAATCAAGAGCCAGATGCGGGCATATCCCGGACTTAACCCAGCCCTAACCGGTGTTATCCTCTAAAATATTGATCGAAACCAGGTTTAATTGACTGCTTCAGTGTGTTACCACATTGCTACGTGATTCAAACACGAAAAAAACCCAGGATCTGGCCAACAAGTATGCGAAGAAGGCAAAATCATGAGCCAGATGCGGGCATAACCCAGACCTAAACCAGACCTAACCGGTGTTATCCTCTAAAATATTGATCGAAACCAGGTTTAATTGACTGCTTCAGTGTGTTAACACATTACTACGTGATTCAAACACGGAAAAAACCCTGGATCTGGCCAACAAGTTTGCGAAAAAGGCGAAAGTATATGCCAGATGCGCGCATATCCCAGACCTAACCCAGACCTAACCGGTGTTATCCTCTAAAATATTGATCGAAACCAGGTTTAATTGACTGCTTCAGTGTATTACCACATTACTACGTGATTGAAACACGAAAAAACCCAGGATCTAGCCAACAAGTTTGCGAAAAAGGAGAAAGTATAAGCCAGATGCGCGCATATCCCAGACCTAACCCAGACCTAACCGGTGTCATCCTCTAAAATATTGATCGAAACCAGGTTTAATTGACTGCTTCAGTGTGTTACCACATTACTACGTGATTCAAACACGAAAAAAACCGAGGATCTGGCCAACAAGTATGCGAAGAAGGCAAAATCATGAGCCAGATGCGGGCATATCCCAGACCTAACCCAGACCTAACCGGTGTTATCCTCTAAAATATTGATCGAAACCTGGTTTAATGACTGCATCAGTGTGTTACCACATTACTACGTGATTCAAACACGAAAAAAACCCAGGATCTGGCCAACAAGTATGCGAAGAAGGCAAAATCATGAGCCAGATGCGGGCATAACCCAGACCTAACCCAACCTAACCGGTGCTATCCCCTATAATAATGATCGAAACCTGGTTTAATTGACTGCTTCAGTGTGTTACCACATTACTACGTGATTCAAACACGAAAAAAATCCAGGATCTGGCCAACAAGTATGCGAAGAAGGCAAAATCATGAGCCAGATGTGGGCATAACCCAGACCTAACCCAGACCTAACCGGTGTCATCCTCTAAAATATTGATCGAAACCAGGTTTAATTGACAGATTCAGTGTGTTACCACATTACTACGTGATTCAAACACGAAAAAAACCCGGGATCTGGCCAACAAGTATGCGAAGAAGGCAAAATCATGAGCCAGATGCGGGCATAACCCAGACCTAACCCAGACCTAACCGGTGTTATCCTCTAAAATATTGATCGAAACCAGGTTTAATTGACAGTTTCAGTGTGTTACCACATTACTACGTGATTCAAACACGAAAAAAACCCAGGATCTGGCCAACAAGTATGCGAAGAAGGCAAAATCATGAGCCAGATGCGGGCATAATCCAGACCTAACCCAGACCTAACCGGTGTTATCCTCTAAAATACTGTCCGAATCCAGGTTTAATTGACTGCCTCAGTGTGGTACAACATTACTACATGATTCAAACACGAAAAAAACCCAGGATCTGGCCAACAAGTATGCGAAGAAGGCAAAATCATGAGCCAGATGCGGGCATATCCCGGACCTAACCCAGCCCTAACCGGTGTCATCCTCTAAAATATTGATCGAAACCAGGTTTAATTGACTGATTCAGTGTGTTACCACATTACTACGTGATTCAAACACGAAAAAAACCCGGGATCTGGCCAACAAGTATGCGAAGAAGGCAAAATCATGAGCCAGATGCGGGCATAACCCAGACCTAACCCAGACCTAACCGGTGTTATCCTCTAAAATATTGATCGAAACCAGGTTTAGTTGACAGTTTCACTGTGTTACCACATTACTACGTGATTCAAACACGAAAAAAACCCAGGATCTGGCCAACAATTATGCGAAGAAGGCAAAATCATGAGCCAGATGCGGGCATAACCCAGACCTAACCCAGACCTAACCGGTGATATCCTCTAAAATATTGATCGAAACCAGGTTTAATTGACAGTTTCAGTGTGTTATCACATTTGTACGTGATTCAAACACGAAAAAAACCCAGGATCTGGCCAACAAGTATGCGAAGAACGCAAAATCATGAGCCAGATGCGGGCATATCCCGGACATAACCCAGCCCTAACCGGTGTTATCCTCTAAAATATTGATCGAAACCAGGTTTAATTGACTGCTTCAGTGTGTTACCACATTGCTACGTGATTCAAACACGAAAAAAACCCAGGATCTGGCCAACAAGTATGCGAAGAAGGCAAAATCATGAGCCAGATGCGGGCATAACCCAGACCTAAACCAGACCTAACCGGTGTTATCCTCTAAAATATTGATCGAAACCAGGTTTAATTGACTGCTTCAGTGTGTTAACACATTACTACGTGATTCAAGCACGGAAAAAACCCAGGGTCTGGCCAACAAGTTTGCGAAAAAGGCGAAAGTATATGCCAGATGCGCGCATATCCCAGACCTAACCCAGACCTAACCGGTGTTATCCTCTAAAATATTGATCGAAACCAGGTTTAATTGACTGCTTCAGTGTATTACCACATTACTACGTGATTGAAACACGAAAAAAACCCAGGATCTGGCCAACAAGTATGCGAAGAAGGCAAAATCATGAGCCAGATGCGGGCATAACCCAGACCTAACCTAGACCTAACCGGTGTTATCCTCTAAAATATTGATCGAAACCAGGTTTAATTGACAGTTTCAGTGTGTTACCACATTACTACGTGATTCAAACATGAAAAAAACCAAGGATCTGGCCAACAAGTATGCGAAGAAGGCAAAATCATGAGCCAGATGCGGGCATAATCCAGACCTAACCCAGACCTAACCGGTGTTATCCTCTAAAATACTGTCCGAATCCAGGTTTAATTGACTGCCTCAGTGTGTTACCACATTACTACGTGATTCAAACACGAAAAAAATCCAGGATCTGGCCAACAAGTATGCGAAGAAGGCAAAATCATGAGCCGGATGTGGGCATAACCCAGACCTAACCCAGACCTAACCGGTGTCATCCTCTAAAATATTGATCGAAACCAGGTTTAATTGACTGATTCAGTGTGCTACCACATTACTACGTGATTCAAACACGAAAAAAACCCGGGATCTGGCCAACAAGTATGCGAAGAAGGCAAAATCATGAGCCAGATGCGGGCATAACCCAGACCTAACCCAGTCCTAAACGGTGTTATCCTCTAAAATATTGATCGAAACCAGGATTAATTGGCTCCTTCAGTGTGTTACCACATTACTACGTGATTCAAACACGAAAAAAACCCAGGATCTGGCCAACAAGGATGCGAAGAATGCAAAATCATGAGCCAGATGCGGGCATAACCCAGACGAAACCCAGACCTAACTGGTGTTATCCTCTAAAATATTGATCGAAACAAGGTTTAATTGACTGCCTCAGTGTGGTACCACATTACTACGTGATTCAAACACGGAAAAAACCCAGGATCTGGCCAACAAGTTTGCGAAAAAGGCGAAAGTATAAGCCAGATTCGCGCATATCCCAGACCTAACCCAGACCTAACCGGTGTTATCCTCTAAAATATTGATCGAAACCTGGTTTAATTGACTGCTTCAGTGTGTTACCACATTACTACGTGATTCAAACCCGAAAAAAACCCAGGATCTGGCCAACAAGTATGCGAAGAAGGCAAAATCATGAGCCAGATGCGGGCATAACCCAGACCTAACCCAGACCTAACCGGTGTTATCCTCTGAAATATTGATCGAAACCAGGTTTAATTGACTGCTTCAGTGTGTTACCACATTCCTACGTGATTCAAACACGAAAAATACCCAGGATCTGGCCAACAAGTATGCGAAGAAGGCAAAATCATGAGCCAGATGCGGGCATAATCCAGACCTAACCCAGACCTAACCGGTGTTATCCTCTAAAATACTGTCCGAATCCAGGTTTAATTGACTGCCTCAGTGTGGTACAACATTACTACATGATTCAAACACGAAAAAAACCCAGGATCTGGCCAACAAGTATGCGAAGAAGGCAAAATCATGAGCCAGATGCGGGCATATCCCGGACCTAACCCAGCCCTAACCGGTGTCATCCTCTAAAATATTGATCGAAACCAGGTTTAATTGACTGATTCAGTGTGTTACCACATTACTACGTGATTCAAACACGAAAAAAACCCGGGATCTGGCCAACAAGTATGCGAAGAAGGCAAAATCATGAGCCAGATGCGGGCATAACCCAGACCTAACCCAGACCTAACCGGTGTTATCCTCTAAAATATTGATCGAAACCAGGTTTAGTTGACAGTTTCACTGTGTTACCACATTACTACGTGATTCAAACACGAAAAAAACCCAGGATCTGGCCAACAATTATGCGAAGAAGGCAAAATCATGAGCCAGATGCGGGCATAACCCAGACCTAACCCAGACCTAACCGGTGATATCCTCTAAAATATTGATCGAAACCAGGTTTAATTGACAGTTTCAGTGTGTTATCACATTTGTACGTGATTCAAACACGAAAAAAACCCAGGATCTGGCCAACAAGTATGCGAAGAACGCAAAATCATGAGCCAGATGCGGGCATATCCCGGACATAACCCAGCCCTAACCGGTGTTATCCTCTAAAATATTGATCGAAACCAGGTTTAATTGACTGCTTCAGTGTGTTACCACATTGCTACGTGATTCAAACACGAAAAAAACCCAGGATCTGGCCAACAAGTATGCGAAGAAGGCAAAATCATGAGCCAGATGCGGGCATAACCCAGACCTAAACCAGACCTAACCGGTGTTATCCTCTAAAATATTGATCGAAACCAGGTTTAATTGACTGCTTCAGTGTGTTAACACATTACTACGTGATTCAAGCACGGAAAAAACCCAGGGTCTGGCCAACAAGTTTGCGAAAAAGGCGAAAGTATATGCCAGATGCGCGCATATCCCAGACCTAACCCAGACCTAACCGGTGTTATCCTCTAAAATATTGATCGAAACCAGGTTTAATTGACTGCTTCAGTGTATTACCACATTACTACGTGATTGAAACACGAAAAAAACCCAGGATCTGGCCAACAAGTATGCGAAGAAGGCAAAATCATGAGCCAGATGCGGGCATAACCCAGACCTAACCTAGACCTAACCGGTGTTATCCTCTAAAATATTGATCGAAACCAGGTTTAATTGACAGTTTCAGTGTGTTACCACATTACTACGTGATTCAAACATGAAAAAAACCAAGGATCTGGCCAACAAGTATGCGAAGAAGGCAAAATCATGAGCCAGATGCGGGCATAATCCAGACCTAACCCAGACCTAACCGGTGTTATCCTCTAAAATACTGTCCGAATCCAGGTTTAATTGACTGCCTCAGTGTGTTACCACATTACTACGTGATTCAAACACGAAAAAAATCCAGGATCTGGCCAACAAGTATGCGAAGAAGGCAAAATCATGAGCCGGATGTGGGCATAACCCAGACCTAACCCAGACCTAACCGGTGTCATCCTCTAAAATATTGATCGAAACCAGGTTTAATTGACTGATTCAGTGTGCTACCACATTACTACGTGATTCAAACACGAAAAAAACCCGGGATCTGGCCAACAAGTATGCGAAGAAGGCAAAATCATGAGCCAGATGCGGGCATAACCCAGACCTAACCCAGACCTAAACGGTGTTATCCTCTAAAATATTGATCGAAACCAGGATTAATTGGCTCCTTCAGTGTGTTACCACATTACTACGTGATTCAAACACGAAAAAAACCCAGGATCTGGCCAACAAGGATGCGAAGAATGCAAAATCATGAGCCAGATGCGGGCATAACCCAGACGAAACCCAGACCTAACTGGTGTTATCCTCTAAAATATTGATCGAAACAAGGTTTAATTGACTGCCTCAGTGTGGTACCACATTACTACGTGATTCAAACACGGAAAAAACCCAGGATCTGGCCAACAAGTTTGCGAAAAAGGCGAAAGTATAAGCCAGATTCGCGCATATCCCAGACCTAACCCAGACCTAACCGGTGTTATCCTCTAAAATATTGATCGAAACCTGGTTTAATTGACTGCTTCAGTGTGTTACCACATTACTACGTGATTCAAACCCGAAAAAAACCCAGGATCTGGCCAACAAGTATGCGAAGAAGGCAAAATCATGAGCCAGATGCGGGCATAACCCAGACCTAACCCAGACCTAACCGGTGTTATCCTCTGAAATATTGATCGAAACCAGGTTTAATTGACTGCTTCAGTGTGTTACCACATTCCTACGTGATTCAAACACGAAAAATACCCAGGATCTGGCCAACAAGTATGCGAAGAAGGCAAAATCATGAGCCAGATGCGGGCATAACCCAGACCTAACCTAGACCTAACCGGTGTTATCCTCTAAAATATTGATCGAAACCAGGTTTAATTGACTGCTTCAGTGTATTACCACATTACTACGTGATTCAAACACGGAAAAAACCCAGGATCTGGCCAACAAGTTTGCAAAAAAGGCGAAAGTATAAGCCAGATGCGCGTATATCCCAGACCTAACCCATACCTAACCGGTGTTATCCTCTAAAATATTGATCGAAACCAGGTTTAATTGACTGCTTCAGTGTGTTACCACATTACTACGTGATTCGAACACGAAAAAAACCCAGGATCTGGCCAACAAGTTTGCGAAAATGGCGAAATCATGAGCCAGATGCGTGCATTTCCCGGACTTAACCCAGACCTAGCCGGTGTTATCCTCTGAAATATTGATCGAAACCAGGTTTAATTGACTACCACAGTGTGGTACTACATTACTACGTGATTCAAACACGGAAAAAACCCAGGATCTGGCCAAAAGTTTGCGAAGAAGGCAAAATCATGAGCCAGATGCGCGCATATCCCAGACCTAACCCAGACCTAACCGGTGTTATCCCCTATAATATTGATCGAAACCAGGTTTAATTGACTGCTTCAGTGTGTTACCACATTGCTACGTGATTCAAACACGAAAAAAACCCAGGATCTGGCCAACAAGTATGCGAAGAAGGCAAAATCATGAGCCAGATGCGGGCATAACCCAGACCTAACCCAGCCCTAACCGGTGTCATCCTCTAAAATATTGATCGAAACCAGGTTTAATTGACTGATTCAGTGTGTTACCACATTACTACGTGATTCAAACACGAAAAAAACCCGGGATCTGGCCAACAAGTATGCGAAGAAGGCAAAATCATGAGCCAGATGCGGGCATAACCCAGACCTAACCCAGACCTAACCGGTGTTATCCTCTAAAATATTGATCGAAACCAGGTTTAGTTGACAGTTTCACTGTGTTACCACATTACTACGTGATTCAAACACGAAAAAAACCCAGGATCTGGCCAACAATTATGCGAAGAAGGCAAAATCATGAGCCAGATGCGGGCATAACCCAGACCTAACCCAGACCTAACCGGTGATATCCTCTAAAATATTGATCGAAACCAGGTTTAATTGACAGTTTCAGTGTGTTATCACATTTGTACGTGATTCAAACACGAAAAAAACCCAGGATCTGGCCAACAAGTATGCGAAGAACGCAAAATCATGAGCCAGATGCGGGCATATCCCGGACATAACCCAGCCCTAACCGGTGTTATCCTCTAAAATATTGATCGAAACCAGGTTTAATTGACTGCTTCAGTGTGTTACCACATTGCTACGTGATTCAAACACGAAAAAAACCCAGGATCTGGCCAACAAGTATGCGAAGAAGGCAAAATCATGAGCCAGATGCGGGCATAACCCAGACCTAAACCAGACCTAACCGGTGTTATCCTCTAAAATATTGATCGAAACCAGGTTTAATTGACTGCTTCAGTGTGTTAACACATTACTACGTGATTCAAGCACGGAAAAAACCCAGGGTCTGGCCAACAAGTTTGCGAAAAAGGCGAAAGTATATGCCAGATGCGCGCATATCCCAGACCTAACCCAGACCTAACCGGTGTTATCCTCTAAAATATTGATCGAAACCAGGTTTAATTGACTGCTTCAGTGTATTACCACATTACTACGTGATTGAAACACGAAAAAAACCCAGGATCTGGCCAACAAGTATGCGAAGAAGGCAAAATCATGAGCCAGATGCGGGCATAACCCAGACCTAACCTAGACCTAACCGGTGTTATCCTCTAAAATATTGATCGAAACCAGGTTTAATTGACAGTTTCAGTGTGTTACCACATTACTACGTGATTCAAACATGAAAAAAACCAAGGATCTGGCCAACAAGTATGCGAAGAAGGCAAAATCATGAGCCAGATGCGGGCATAATCCAGACCTAACCCAGACCTAACCGGTGTTATCCTCTAAAATACTGTCCGAATCCAGGTTTAATTGACTGCCTCAGTGTGTTACCACATTACTACGTGATTCAAACACGAAAAAAATCCAGGATCTGGCCAACAAGTATGCGAAGAAGGCAAAATCATGAGCCGGATGTGGGCATAACCCAGACCTAACCCAGACCTAACCGGTGTCATCCTCTAAAATATTGATCGAAACCAGGTTTAATTGACTGATTCAGTGTGCTACCACATTACTACGTGATTCAAACACGAAAAAAACCCGGGATCTGGCCAACAAGTATGCGAAGAAGGCAAAATCATGAGCCAGATGCGGGCATAACCCAGACCTAACCCAGACCTAAACGGTGTTATCCTCTAAAATATTGATCGAAACCAGGATTAATTGGCTCCTTCAGTGTGTTACCACATTACTACGTGATTCAAACACGAAAAAAACCCAGGATCTGGCCAACAAGGATGCGAAGAATGCAAAATCATGAGCCAGATGCGGGCATAACCCAGACGAAACCCAGACCTAACTGGTGTTATCCTCTAAAATATTGATCGAAACAAGGTTTAATTGACTGCCTCAGTGTGGTACCACATTACTACGTGATTCAAACACGGAAAAAACCCAGGATCTGGCCAACAAGTTTGCGAAAAAGGCGAAAGTATAAGCCAGATTCGCGCATATCCCAGACCTAACCCAGACCTAACCGGTGTTATCCTCTAAAATATTGATCGAAACCTGGTTTAATTGACTGCTTCAGTGTGTTACCACATTACTACGTGATTCAAACCCGAAAAAAACCCAGGATCTGGCCAACAAGTATGCGAAGAAGGCAAAATCATGAGCCAGATGCGGGCATAACCCAGACCTAACCCAGACCTAACCGGTGTTATCCTCTGAAATATTGATCGAAACCAGGTTTAATTGACTGCTTCAGTGTGTTACCACATTCCTACGTGATTCAAACACGAAAAATACCCAGGATCTGGCCAACAAGTATGCGAAGAAGGCAAAATCATGAGCCAGATGCGGGCATAACCCAGACCTAACCTAGACCTAACCGGTGTTATCCTCTAAAATATTGATCGAAACCAGGTTTAATTGACTGCTTCAGTGTATTACCACATTACTACGTGATTCAAACACGGAAAAAACCCAGGATCTGGCCAACAAGTTTGCAAAAAAGGCGAAAGTATAAGCCAGATGCGCGTATATCCCAGACCTAACCCATACCTAACCGGTGTTATCCTCTAAAATATTGATCGAAACCAGGTTTAATTGACTGCTTCAGTGTGTTACCACATTACTACGTGATTCGAACACGAAAAAAACCCAGGATCTGGCCAACAAGTTTGCGAAAATGGCGAAATCATGAGCCAGATGCGTGCATTTCCCGGACTTAACCCAGACCTAGCCGGTGTTATCCTCTGAAATATTGATCGAAACCAGGTTTAATTGACTACCACAGTGTGGTACTACATTACTACGTGATTCAAACACGGAAAGAACCCAGGATCTGGCCAAAAGTTTGCGAAGAAGGCAAAATCATGAGCCAGATGCGCGCATATCCCAGACCTAACCCAGACCTAACCGGTGTTATCCCCTATAATATTGATCGAAACCAGGTTTAATTGACTGCTTCAGTGTGTTACCACATTGCTACGTGATTCAAACACGAAAAAAACCCAGGATCTGGCCAACAAGTATGCGAAGAAGGCAAAATCATGAGCCAGATGCGGGCATAACCCAGACCTAACCCAGACCTAACCGGTGTCATCCTCTAAAATATTGATCGAAACCAGGTTTAATTGACTGCTTCAGTGTGTTAACACATTACTACGTGATTCAAGCACGGAAAAAACCCAGGGTCTGGCCAACAAGTTTGCGAAAAAGGCGAAAGTATATGCCAGATGCGCGCATATCCCAGACCTAACCCAGACCTAACCGGTGTTATCCTCTAAAATATTGATCGAAACCAGGTTTAATTGACTGCTTCAGTGTATTACCACATTACTACGTGATTGAAACACGAAAAAAACCCAGGATCTGGCCAACAAGTATGCGAAGAAGGCAAAATCATGAGCCAGATGCGGGCATAACCCAGACCTAACCTAGACCTAACCGGTGTTATCCTCTAAAATATTGATCGAAACCAGGTTTAATTGACAGTTTCAGTGTGTTACCACATTACTACGTGATTCAAACATGAAAAAAACCAAGGATCTGGCCAACAAGTATGCGAAGAAGGCAAAATCATGAGCCAGATGCGGGCATAATCCAGACCTAACCCAGACCTAACCGGTGTTATCCTCTAAAATACTGTCCGAATCCAGGTTTAATTGACTGCCTCAGTGTGTTACCACATTACTACGTGATTCAAACACGAAAAAAATCCAGGATCTGGCCAACAAGTATGCGAAGAAGGCAAAATCATGAGCCGGATGTGGGCATAACCCAGACCTAACCCAGACCTAACCGGTGTCATCCTCTAAAATATTGATCGAAACCAGGTTTAATTGACTGATTCAGTGTGCTACCACATTACTACGTGATTCAAACACGAAAAAAACCCGGGATCTGGCCAACAAGTATGCGAAGAAGGCAAAATCATGAGCCAGATGCGGGCATAACCCAGACCTAACCCAGACCTAAACGGTGTTATCCTCTAAAATATTGATCGAAACCAGGATTAATTGGCTCCTTCAGTGTGTTACCACATTACTACGTGATTCAAACACGAAAAAAACCCAGGATCTGGCCAACAAGGATGCGAAGAATGCAAAATCATGAGCCAGATGCGGGCATAACCCAGACGAAACCCAGACCTAACTGGTGTTATCCTCTAAAATATTGATCGAAACAAGGTTTAATTGACTGCCTCAGTGTGGTACCACATTACTACGTGATTCAAACACGGAAAAAACCCAGGATCTGGCCAACAAGTTTGCGAAAAAGGCGAAAGTATAAGCCAGATTCGCGCATATCCCAGACCTAACCCAGACCTAACCGGTGTTATCCTCTAAAATATTGATCGAAACCTGGTTTAATTGACTGCTTCAGTGTGTTACCACATTACTACGTGATTCAAACCCGAAAAAAACCCAGGATCTGGCCAACAAGTATGCGAAGAAGGCAAAATCATGAGCCAGATGCGGGCATAACCCAGACCTAACCCAGACCTAACCGGTGTTATCCTCTGAAATATTGATCGAAACCAGGTTTAATTGACTGCTTCAGTGTGTTACCACATTCCTACGTGATTCAAACACGAAAAATACCCAGGATCTGGCCAACAAGTATGCGAAGAAGGCAAAATCATGAGCCAGATGCGGGCATAACCCAGACCTAACCTAGACCTAACCGGTGTTATCCTCTAAAATATTGATCGAAACCAGGTTTAATTGACTGCTTCAGTGTATTACCACATTACTACGTGATTCAAACACGGAAAAAACCCAGGATCTGGCCAACAAGTTTGCAAAAAAGGCGAAAGTATAAGCCAGATGCGCGTATATCCCAGACCTAACCCATACCTAACCGGTGTTATCCTCTAAAATATTGATCGAAACCAGGTTTAATTGACTGCTTCAGTGTGTTACCACATTACTACGTGATTCGAACACGAAAAAAACCCAGGATCTGGCCAACAAGTTTGCGAAAATGGCGAAATCATGAGCCAGATGCGTGCATTTCCCGGACTTAACCCAGACCTAGCCGGTGTTATCCTCTGAAATATTGATCGAAACCAGGTTTAATTGACTACCACAGTGTGGTACTACATTACTACGTGATTCAAACACGGAAAAAACCCAGGATCTGGCCAAAAGTTTGCGAAGAAGGCAAAATCATGAGCCAGATGCGCGCATATCCCAGACCTAACCCAGACCTAACCGGTGTTATCCCCTATAATATTGATCGAAACCAGGTTTAATTGACTGCTTCAGTGTGTTACCACATTGCTACGTGATTCAAACACGAAAAAAACCCAGGATCTGGCCAACAAGTATGCGAAGAAGGCAAAATCATGAGCCAGATGCGGGCATAACCCAGACCTAACCCAGACCTAACCGGTGTCATCCTCTAAAATATTGATCGAAACCAGGTTTAATTGACTGATTCAGTGTGTTACCACATTACTACGTGATTCAAACACGAAAAAAACCCGGGATCTGGCCAACAAGTATGCGAAGAAGGCAAAATCATGAGCCAGATGCGGGCATAACCCAGACCTAACCAAGACCTAACCGGTGTTATCCTCTAAAATATTGATCGAAACCAGGTTTAATTGACAGTTTCAGTGTGTTACCACATTACTACGTGATTCAAACACGAAAAAAACCCAGGATCTGGCCAACAAGTATGCGAAGAAGGCAAAATCATGAGCCAGATGCGGGCATAATCCAGACCTAACCCAGACCTAACCGGTGTTATCCTCTAAAATACTGTCCGAATCCAGGTTTAATTGACTGCCTCAGTGTGGTACAACATTACTACGTGATTCAAACACGAAAAAAACCCAGGATCTGGCCAACAAGTATGCGAAGAAGGCAAAATCATGAGCCAGATGCGGGCATATCCCGGACCTAACCCAGCCCTAACCGGTGTCATCCTCTAAAATATTGATCGAAACCAGGTTTAATTGACTGATTCAGTGTGTTACCACATTACTACGTGATTCAAACACGAAAAAACCCGGGATTTGGCCAACAAGTATGCGAAGAAGGCAAAATCATGAGCCAGATGCGGGCATAACCCAGACCTAACCCAGACCTAACCGGTGTTATCCTCTAAAATATTGATCGAAACCAGGTTTAATTGACAGTTTCAGTGTGTTACCACATTACTACGTGATTCAAACACGAAAAAAACCCAGGATCTGGCCAACAAGTATGCGAAGAAGGCAAAATCATGAGCCAGATGCGGGCATAATCCAGACCTAACCCAGACCTAACCGGTGTTATCCTCTAAAATACTGTCCGAATCCAGGTTTAATTGACTGCCTCAGTGTGGTACAACATTACTACGTGATTCAAACACGAAAAAAACCCAGGATCTGGCCAACAAGTATGCGAAGAAGGCAAAATCATGAGCCAGATGCGGGCATATCCCGGACCTAACCCAGCCCTAACCGGTGTCATCCTCCAAAATATTGATCGAAACCAGGTTTAATTGAATGATTCAGTGTGTTACCACATTACTACGTGATTCAAACACGAAAAAACCCGGGATTTGGCCAACAAGTATGCGAAGAAGGCAAAATCATGAGCCAGATGCGGGCATAACCCAGACCTAACCCAGACCTAACCGGTGTTATCCTCTAAAATACTGATCGAAACCAGGTTTAATTGACTGTTTCAGTGTGTTACCACATTACTACGTGATTCAAACACGAAAAAAACCCAGGATCTGGCCAACAAGTATGCGAAGAAGGCAAAATCATGAGCCAGATGCGGGCATAACCCAGACCTAACCGGTGTTATCCTCTAAAATATTGATCGAAACCAGGTTTAATTGACAGTTTCAGTGTGTTACCACATTACTACGTGATTCAAACACGTAAAAAATCCAGGATCTGGCCAACAAGTATGCGAAGAAGGCAAAATCATGAGCCAGATGCGGGCATATCCCGGACCTAACCCAGCCCTAACCGGTGTTATCCTCTAAAATATTGATCGAAACCAGGTTTAATTGACTGCTTCAGTGTGTTACCACATTACTACGTGATTCAAACACGAAAAGAACCCAGGATATGGCCAACAAGTATGCGAAGAAGGCAAAATCATGAGCCAGATGCGGGCATAACCCAGACCTAACCCAGACCTAACCGGTGTTATCCTCTAAAATACTGTCCGAATCCAGGTTTAATTGACTGCCTCAGTGTGGTACAACATTACTACGTGATTCAAACACGGAAAAAACCCAGGATCTGGCCAACAAGTTTGCGAAAATGGCGAAATCATGAGCCAGATGCGTGCATTTCCCGGACCTAACCCAGACCTAACCGGTGTTATCCTCTGAAATACTGATCGAAACCAGGTTTAATTGACTACCACAGTGTGGTACCACATTACTACGTGATTCAAACACGGAAAAAACCCAGGATCTGGCCAAAAGTTTGCGAAAAAGGCGAAAGTATAAGCCAGATGCGCGCATATCCCAGACCTAATCCAGACCTAACCGGTGTTATCCTCTATAATAATGATCGAAACCTGGTTTAATTGACTGCTTCAGTGTGTTACCACATTACTACGTGATTCAAACACGAAAAAAATCCAGGATCTGGCCAACAAGTATGCGAAGAAGGCAAAATCATGAGCCAGATGCGGGCATATCCCGGACCTAACCCAGCCCTAACCGGTGTCATCCTCTAAAATATTGATCGAAACCAGGTTTAATTGACAGTTTCAGTGTGTTACCACATTACTACGTGATTCAAACACGTAAAAAACTCTGGATCTGGCCAACAAGTATGCGAAGAAGGCGAAATCATGAGCCAGATGCGGGCATATCCCGGACCTAACCCAGCCCTAACCGGTGTTATCCTCTGAAATATGGATCGAAACCAGGTTTAATTGACTGATTCAGTGTGTTACCACATTACTACGTGATTCAAACACGAAAAAAAGCCGGGATCTGGCCAACAAGTATGCGAAGAAGGCAAAATCATGAGCCAGATGCGGGCATAACCCAGACCTAACCCAGACCTAACCGGTGTTATCCTCTAAAATATTGATCGAAACCAGGTTAAATTGGCTCCTTCAGTGTGTTACCACATTACTACGTGATTCAAACACGAAAAAAACCCAGGATCGGGCCAACAAGTATGCGAAGAAGGCAAAATCATGAGCCAGATGCGGGCATAACCCAGACGAAACCCAGACCTAACCGGTGTTATCCTCTAAAATATTGATCGAAACCAGGTTTAATTGACTGCTTCAGTGTGTTACCACATTACTACGTGATTCAAACACGGAAAAAACCCAGGATCTGGCCAACAAGTTTGCGAAAAAGGCGAAAATATATGCCAGATGCGCGCATATCCCAGACCTAACCCAGACCTAACCGGTGTTATCCTCTAAAATATTGATCGAAACCAGGTTTAATTGACTGCTTCAGTGTATTACCACATTACTACGTGATTCGAACCCGAGAAAACCCAGGATCTAGCCAACAAGTTTGCGAAAAAGGAGAAAGTATAAGCCAGATGCGCGCATATCCCAGAACTAACCCAGACCTAACCGGTGTCATCCTCTAAAATATTGATCGGAACCAGGTTTAATTGACTGCTTCAGTGTGTTACCACATTACTACGTGATTCAAACACGAAAAAAACCGAGGATCTGGCCAACAAGTATGCGAAGAAGGCAAAATCATGAGCCAGATGCGGGCATATCCCAGACCTAACCCAGACCTAACCGGTGTTATCCTCTAAAATATTGATCGAAACCTGGTTTAATTGACTGCTTCAGTGTGTTACCACATTACTACGTGATTCAAACACGAAAAAAACCCAGGATCTGGCCAACAATTATGCGAAGAAGGCAAAATCATGAGCCAGATGCGGGCATAACCCAGACCTAACCCAGACCTATCCGGTGTTATCCTCTAAAATATTGTTCGAAACCAGGTTTAATTGACTCCTTCAGTGTGTTACCTCATTACTACGTGATTCAAACACGAAAAAAACCCAGGATCTGGCCAACAAGTATGCGAAGAAGGCAAAATCATGAGCCTGATGCGGGCATAACCCAGACCTAACCCAGACCTAACCCAGACCTAACCGGTGTTATCCTGTGAAATATTGATCGAAACCAGGTTTAATTGACTGCCTCAGTGTGTTACCACATTACTACGTGATTCAAACACGAAAAGAACCCAGGATATGGCCAACAAGTATGCGAAGAAGGCAAAATCATGAGCCAGATGCGGGCATAACCCAGACCTAACCCAGACCTAACCGGTGTTATCCTCTAAAATACTGTCCGAATCCAGGTTTAATTGACTGCCTCAGTGTGGTACAACATTACTACGTGATTCAAACACGGAAAAAACCCAGGATCTGGCCAACAAGTTTGCGAAAATGGCGAAATCATGAGCCAGATGCGGGCATATCCCAGACCTAACCCAGACCTAACCGGTGTTATCCTCTAAAATATTGATCGAAACCTGGTTTAATTGACTGCTTCAGTGTGTTACCACATTACTACGTGATTCAAACACGAAAAAAACCCAGGATCTGGCCAACAATTATGCGAAGAAGGCAAAATCATGAGCCAGATGCGGGCATAACCCAGACCTAACCCAGACCTATCCGGTGTTATCCTCTAAAATATTGATCGAAACCAGGTTTAATTGACAGTTTCAGTGTGTTACCACATTACTACGTGATTCAAACACGTAAAAAATCCAGGATCTGGCCAACAAGTATGCGAAGAAGGCAAAATCATGAGCCAGATGCGGGCATATCCCGGACCTAACCCAGCCCTAACCGGTGTTATCCTCTAAAATATTGATCGAAACCAGGTTTAATTGACTGCTTCAGTGTGTTACCACATTACTACGTGATTCAAACACGAAAAGAACCCAGGATATGGCCAACAAGTATGCGAAGAAGGCAAAATCATGAGCCAGATGCGGGCATAACCCAGACCTAACCCAGACCTAACCGGTGTTATCCTCTAAAATACTGTCCGAATCCAGGTTTAATTGACTGCCTCAGTGTGGTACAACATTACTACGTGATTCAAACACGGAAAAAACCCAGGATCTGGCCAACAAGTTTGCGAAAATGGCGAAATCATGAGCCAGATGCGTGCATTTCCCGGACCTAACCCAGACCTAACCGGTGTTATCCTCTGAAATACTGATCGAAACCAGGTTTAATTGACTACCACAGTGTGGTACCACATTACTACGTGATTCAAACACGGAAAAAACCCAGGATCTGGCCAAAAGTTTGCGAAAAAGGCGAAAGTATAAGCCAGATGCGCGCATATCCCAGACCTAATCCAGACCTAACCGGTGTTATCCTCTATAATAATGATCGAAACCTGGTTTAATTGACTGCTTCAGTGTGTTACCACATTACTACGTGATTCAAACACGAAAAAAATCCAGGATCTGGCCAACAAGTATGCGAAGAAGGCAAAATCATGAGCCAGATGCGGGCATATCCCGGACCTAACCCAGCCCTAACCGGTGTCATCCTCTAAAATATTGATCGAAACCAGGTTTAATTGACAGTTTCAGTGTGTTACCACATTACTACGTGATTCAAACACGTAAAAAACTCTGGATCTGGCCAACAAGTATGCGAAGAAGGCGAAATCATGAGCCAGATGCGGCCATATCCCGGACCTAACCCAGCCCTAACCGGTGTTATCCTCTGAAATATGGATCGAAACCAGGTTTAATTGACTGATTCAGTGTGTTACCACATTACTACGTGATTCAAACACGGAAAAAACCCAGGATCTGGCCAACAAGTTTGCGAAAAAGGCGAAAATATATGCCAGATGCGCGCATATCCCAGACCTAACCCAGACCTAACCGGTGTTATCCTCTAAAATATTGATCGAAACCAGGTTTAATTGACTGCTTCAGTGTATTACCACATTACTACGTGATTCGAACCCGAGAAAACCCAGGATCTAGCCAACAAGTTTGCGAAAAAGGAGAAAGTATAAGCCAGATGCGCGCATATCCCAGAACTAACCCAGACCTAACCGGTGTCATCCTCTAAAATATTGATCGGAACCAGGTTTAATTGACTGCTTCAGTGTGTTACCACATTACTACGTGATTCAAACACGAAAAAAACCGAGGATCTGGCCAACAAGTATGCGAAGAAGGCAAAATCATGAGCCAGATGCGGGCATATCCCAGACCTAACCCAGACCTAACCGGTGTTATCCTCTAAAATATTGATCGAAACCTGGTTTAATTGACTGCTTCAGTGTGTTACCACATTACTACGTGATTCAAACACGAAAAAAACCCAGGATCTGGCCAACAATTATGCGAAGAAGGCAAAATCATGAGCCAGATGCGGGCATAACCCAGACCTAACCCAGACCTATCCGGTGTTATCCTCTAAAATATTGTTCGAAACCAGGTTTAATTGACTCCTTCAGTGTGTTACCTCATTACTACGTGATTCAAACACGAAAAAAACCCAGGATCTGGCCAACAAGTATGCGAAGAAGGCAAAATCATGAGCCTGATGCGGGCATAACCCAGACCTAACCCAGACCTAACCCAGACCTAACCGGTGTTATCCTGTGAAATATTGATCGAAACCAGGTTTAATTGACTGCCTCAGTGTGGTACCACATTACTACGTGATTCAAACACGGAAAAAACCCAGGATCTGGCCAACAAGTATGCGAAGAAGGCAAAATCATGAGCCAGATGCGGGCGTAACCCAGACCTAACCCAGACCTAACCGGTGTTATCCTCTAAAATACTGTCCGAATCCAGGTTTAATTGACTGCCTCAGTGTGGTACAACATTACTACATGATTCAAACACGAAAAAAACCCCGGGATCTGGCCAACAAGTGTGCGAAGAAGGCAAAATCATGAGCCAGATGCGGGCATATCCCGGACCTAACCCAGCCCTAACCGGTGTATCCTCTAAAATATTGATCGAAACCAGGTTTAATTGACTGATTCAGTGTGTTACCACATTACTACGTGATTCAAACACGAAAAAACCCCTGGATCTGGCCAACAAGTATGCGAAGAAGGCAAAATCATGAGCCAGATGCGGGCATAACCCAGACACAACCCAGTCCTAACCGGTGTTATCCTCTAAAATATTGATCGAAACCAGGTTTAATTGACTGCTTCAGTGTATTACCACATTACTACGTGATTCAAACACGAAAAAAACCCAGGATCTGGCCAACAAGTATGCGAAGAAGGCAAAATCATGAGCCAGATGCGGGTATAACCCAGACCTAAGCCAGACCTAACCGGTGTTATCCTCTAAAATATTGATCGAAACCAGGTTTGATTGGCTGCTTCAGTGTGTTACCACATTCCTACGTGTTTCAGACACGAAAAAAACCCAGGATCTGGCCAACAAGTATGCGAAAATGGCAAAATCATGAGCCAGATGCGGGCATAACCCAGACCTAACCCAGACCTAACCGGTGTTATCCTCCAAAATATGGATCGAAACCAGGGTTAATTGACTGCTTCATTGTGTTACCACATTACTACGTGATTCAAACACGAAAAAAACCCAGGATCTGGCCAACAAGTATGCGAAGAAGGCAAAATCATGAGCCAGATGCGGGCATAACCCAGACACAACCCAGTCCTAACCGGTGTTATCCTCTAAAATATTGATCGAAACGAGGTTTAATTGACTGCTTCAGTGTATTACCACATTACTACGTGATTCAAACACGGAAAAAACCCAGGATCTGGCCAACAAGTTTGCGAAAAAGGCGAAAGTATAAGCCAGATGCGCGCATATCCCAGACCTAACCCATACCTAACCGGTGTTATCCTCTAAAATATTGATCGAAACCAGGTTTGATTGACTGCTTCAGTGTGTTACCACATTACTACGTGATTCAATCACGAAAAAAATCCAGGATCTGGCCAACAAGTATGCGAAGAAGGCAAAATCATGAGCCAGATGCGGGCGTAACCCAGACCTAACCCAGACCTAACCGGTGTTATCCTCTAAAATACTGTCCGAATCCAGGTTTAATTGACTGCCTCAGTGTGGTACAACATTACTACATGATTCAAACACGAAAAAAACCCAGGATCTGGCCAACAAGTGTGCGAAGAAGGCAAAATCATGAGCCAGATGCGGGCATATCCCGGACCTAACCCAGCCCTAACCAGTGTATCCTCTAAAATATTGATCGAAACCAGGTTTAATTGACTGATTCAGTGTGTTACCACATTACTACGTGATTCAAACACGAAAAAACCCCAGGATCTGGCCAACAAGTATGCGAAGAAGGCAAAATCATGAGCCAGATGCGGGCATAACCCAGACACAACCCAGTCCTAACCGGTGTTATCCTCTAAAATATTGATCGAAACCAGGTTTAATTGACTGCTTCAGTGTATTACCACATTACTACGTGATTCAAACACGAAAAAAACCCAGGATCTGGCCAACAAGTATGCGAAGAAGGCAAAATCATGAGCCAGATGCGGGTATAACCCAGACCTAAGCCAGACCTAACCGGTGTTATCCTCTAAAATATTGATCGAAACCAGGTTTGATTGGCTGCTTCAGTGTGTTACCACATTCCTACGTGTTTCAAACACGAAAAAAACCCAGGATCTGGCCAACAAGTATGCGAAAAAGGCAAAATCATGAGCCAGATGCGGGCATAACCCAGACCTAACCCAGACCTAACCGGTGTTATCCTCCAAAATATGGATCGAAACCAGGGTTAATTGACTGCTTCATTGTGTTACCACATTACTACGTGATTCAAACACGAAAAAAACCCAGGATCTGGCCAACAAGTATGCGAAGAAGGCGAAAGTATAAGCCAGATGCGCGCATATCCCAGACCTAACCCATACCTAACCGGTGTTATCCTCTAAAATATTGATCGAAACCAGGTTTGATTGACTGCTTCAGTGTGTTACCACATTACTACGTGATTCAATCACGAAAAAAATCCAGGATCTAGCCAACAAGTTTGCGAAAAAGGCGATAGTAAATGCCAGATACGCGCATATCTCAGACCTAACCCAGACCTAACCGGTGTTATCCTCTAAAATATAGATCGAAACCAGGTTCAATTGACTGCTTCAGTGTGTTACCACATTACTACGTGATTCGAACGCGACAAAACCCAGGATCTAGCCAACAAGTTAGCGAAAAAGGAGAAAGTATAAGCCAGATGCGCGCATATCCTAGACCTAACCCAGACCTAACCGGTGTTATCCTCTAAAATACTGTCCGAATCCAGGTTTATTGGCTTGTTTCTGTGTCGTACCACATTACTACGTGATTCAATCACGGAAAAAACCCATGATCTGGCCAACAAGTTTGCGAAAAAGGCGAAAGTATAAGCCAGATGCGCGCATATACCAGACCTAACCCAGACCTAACCGGTGTTATCCTCTAAAATATTGATCGAAACCAGGTTTAGTTGACTGCTTCAGTGTGTTACCACATTACTACGTGATTCAAACACGAAAAAAGCCCAGGTTCTGGCCAACAAGTATGCGAAGAAGGCAAAATCATGAGCCAGCTGCGGGCATACCCCGGACCTAACCCAGACCTAACCGGTGTTATCCTCTAAAATATTGATCGAAACCAGGTTTAATTGACTGCTTCAGTGTGTTACCACATTACTACGTGATTCAAACACGAAAAAAACCCAGGATCTGGCCAACAAGTATGCGAAGAAGGCAAAATCATGAGCCAGATGCGGGCATAACCCAGACCAAACCCAGTCCTAACCGGTGTTATTCTCTAAAATACTGTCCGAATCCAGGTTTAATTGACTGCCTCAGTGTGGTACAACATTACTACGTGATTCAAACACGGAAAAAACCCATGATCTGGCCAACAAGTTTGCGAAGAAGGCAAAATCATGAGCCAGATGCGCGCATATCCCAGACCTAACCCAGACCTAACCGGTGTTATCCACTAAAATATTCATCGAAACCTGGTTTAATTGACTGCTTCAGAGTGTTACCACATTACTACGTGATTCAAACACGAAAAAAACCCAGGATCTGGCCAACAAGTATGCGAAGAAGGCAAAATCATGAGCCAGATGCGGGCATCACCCAGACCTAACCCAGACCTAACCGGTGTTATCCTCTAAAATATTGATCGAAACCAGGTTTAATTGACTGCTTCAGTGTATTACCACATTACTACGTGATTCAAACACGAAAAAAACCCAGGATCTGGCCAACAAGTATGCGAAGAAGGCAAAATCATGAGCCAGATGCGGGCATAACCCAGACCTAACCCAGACCTAACCGGTGTTATCCTCTGAAATATTGATCGAAAACAGGTTTAATTGACTGCATCAGGGTGGTACCACATTACTACGTGATTCAAACGCGGAAAAAACCCAGGATCTGGCCAACATGTTTGCGTAAAAGGCGATAGTACAAGCCAGATGCGCGCATATCCCAGACCTAACCCAGACCTAACCGGTGTTATCCTCTAAAATATTGATCGAAACCAGGTTTAATTGACTGCTTCAGTGTGTTACCACATTCCTACGTGATTCAAACACGAAAAAAACCCAGGATCTGGCCAACAAGTATGCGAAAAAGGCAAAATCAAGAGCCAGATGCGGGCATAACCCAGACCTAACCGGTGTTATCCTCCAAAATATGGATCGAAACCAGGGTTAATTGACTGCTTCATTGTGTTGCCACATTACTACGTGATTCAAACACGAAAAAAACCCAGGATCTGGCCAACAAGTATGCGAAGAAGGCAAAATCATGAGCCAGATGCGGGCATAACCCAGACCTAACCCAGACCTAACCGGTGTTATCCTCTGAAATATTGATCGAAACCAGGTTTGATTGACTGTTTCAGTGTGTTACCACATTACTACGTGATTCAAACACGAAAAACACCCAGGATCTGGCCAACAAGTATGCGAAGAAGGCAAAATCATGAGCCAGATGCGGGCATAACCCAGACCTAACCCAGACCTAACCGGTGTTATCCTGTGAAGTATTGATCGAAACCAGGTTTAATTGACTGCCTCAATGTGGTACCACATTACTACGTGATTCAATCACGGAAAAAACCCAGGATCTGGCCAACAAGTTTGCGAAAAAGGCGAAAGTATAAGCCAGATGCGCGCATATCCCAGACCTAACCCAGACCTAACGGTGTTATCCCCTAAAATATTGATCGAAACCAGGTTTAATTAACTGCTTCAGTGTGTTACCACATTACTACGTGATTCAAACACGAAAAAACCCCAGGATCTGGCCAACAAGTATGCGAAGAAGGCAAAATCAGGAGCCAGAAGCGGGCATAACCCAGACCTAACCCAGACCTAACCGGTGTTATCCTCTAAAATACTGTCCGAATCCAGGTTTAATTGACTGCATCAGTGTGGTACAACATTATTACGTGAATCAAACACGAAAAAAACCCAGGATCTGGTCAACAAGTATGCGAAGAGGGCAAAATCATGAGCCAGATGCGGGCATAACCCAGACCTAACCCAGACCTAACCGGTGTTATCCTCTGAAATATTGATCGAAAACAGGATTAATTGACTGCATCAGTGTGGTACCACATTACTACGTGATTCAAACACGGAAAAAACCCAGGATCTGGCCAACATGTTTGCGAAAAAGGCGATAGTATAAGCCAGATGCGCGCATATCCCAGACCTAACCCAGACCTAACCGGTGTTATCCTCTAAAATATTGATCGAAACCAGGTTTAATTGACTGCTTCAGTGTGTTACCACATTCATACGTGTTTCAAACACGAAAAAAACCCAGGATCTGGCCAACAAGTATGCGAAAAAGGCAAAATCATGAGCCAGATGCGGGCATAACCCAGACCTAACCCAGACCTAACCGGTGTTATCCTCCAAAATATGGATCGAAACCAGGGTTAATTGACTGCTTCATTGTGTTACCACATTACTACGTGATTCAAACACGGAAAAAACCCAGGATCTGGCCAACAAGTTTGCGAAAAAGACGAAAGTATAAGCCAGATGTGCGCATATCCCAGACCTTACCCAGACCTAACCGGTGTTATCCTCTAAAATATTGATCGAAACCAGGTTTAATTGACTGCTTCTGTGTGTTACCACATTACGACGTGATTCAAACACGAAAAAAACCCAGGATCTGGCCAACAAGTTAGCGAAAAAGGAGAAAGTATAAGCCAGATGCGCGCATATCCTGGACCTAACCCAGACCTAACCGGTGTTATCCTCTAAAATATTTATCGAAACCAGGTTTAATTGACTGCTTCAGTGTGTTACCGCATTACTACGTGATTCAATCACGAAAAAAATCCAGGATCTAGCCAACAAGTTTGCGAAAAAGGCGAAAGTATATGCCAGATGCGCGCATATCTCAGACGTAACCCAGACCTAACCGGTGTTATCCTCTAGAATATAGATCGAAACCAGGTTTAATTGACTGCTTCAGTGTGTTACCACATTACTACGCGATTCGAACCCGACAAAACCCAGGATCTAGCCAACAAGTTAGCGAAAAAGGAGAAAGTATAAGCCAGATGCGCGCATATCCTAGACCTAACCCAGACCTAACCGGTGTTATCCTCTAAAATACTGTCCGAATCCAAGTTTAATGGCTTGTTTCTGTGTCGTACCACATTACCACGTGATTCTACCCCGAAAAAAACCCAGGATCTAGCCAACAAGTTTGCGAAAAAGGCGAATGTATAAGCCAGATGCGGGCATAACCCAGACCTAACCCAGACCTAACCGGTGTTATCGTCTAAAATATTGATCGAAACCAGGTTTAATTGACTGCTTCAGTGTGTTACCACATTACTACGTGATTCAAACACGAAAAAAACCCAGGATCTGGCCAACAAGTATGCGAAGAAGGCAAAATCATGAGCCAGATGCGGGCATAACCCAGACCTAACCCAGACCTAACCGGTGTTATCCTCTAAAATATTGATCGAAACCAGGTTTAATTGACTGCTTCAGTGTGTTACCACATTACTACGTGATTCAAACACGAAAAAAACCCAGGATCTGGCCAACAAGTATGGGAAGATGGCAAAATCATGAGCAAGATGCGGGCATAACCCAGACCTAACCTAGACCTAACCGGTGTTATCCTCTAAAATATTGATCGAAACCAGGTTTAATTGACTGCTTCAGTGTGTTACCACATTACTACGTGATTCAAACACGAAAAAAACCCAGGATCTGGCCAACAAGTATGCGAAGAAGGCAAAATCATGAGCCAGATGCGGGCATAACCCAGACCTAACCCAGACCTAACCGGTGTTATCCTCTGAAATATTGATCGAAACCAGGTTTAATTGACTGTTTCAGTGTGTTACCACATTACTACGTGATTCAAACACGAAAAACACCCAGGATCTGGCCAACAAGTATGCGAAGAAGGCAAAATCATGAGCCAGATGCGGGCATAACCCAGACCTAACCCAGACCTAACTGGTGTTATCCTGTGAAATATTGATCGAAACCAGGTTTAATTGACTGCCTCAGTGTGGTACCACATTACTACGTGATTCAAACACGGAAAAAACCCAGGATCTGGCCAACAAGTTTGCGAAAAAGGCGAAAGAATAAGCCAGATGCGCGCATATCCCAGACCTAACCCAGACCTACCGGTGCTATCCCCTAAAATATTGATCGAAACCAGGTTTAATTAACTGCTTCAGTGTGTTACCACATTACTACGTGATTCAAACACGAAAAAAACCCAGGATCTGGCCAACAAGTATGCGAAGAAGGCAAAATCATGAGCCAGATGCGGGCATAACCCAGACTTAACCCAGACCTAACCGGTGTTATCCTCTAAAATACTGTCCGAATCCAGGTTTAATTGACTGCCTCAGTGTGGTACAACATTACTACGTGAATCAAACACGAAAAAAACCCAGGATCTGGTCAACAAGTATGCGAAGAGGGCAAAATCATGAGCCAGATGCGGGCATAACCCAGACCTAACCCAGACCTAACCGGTGTTATCCTCTGAAATATTGATCGAAAACAGGTTTAATTGACTGCATCAGGGTGGTACCACATTACTACGTGATTCAAACGCGGAAAAAACCCAGGATCTGGCCAACATGTTTGCGAAAAAGGCGATAGTATAAGCCAGATGCGCGCATATCCCAGACCTAACCCAGACCTAACCGGTGTTATCCTCTAAAATATTGATCGAAACCAGGTTTAATTGACTGCTTCAGTGTGTTACCACATTCCTACGTGATTCAAACACGAAAAAAACCCAGGATCTGGCCAACAAGTATGCGAAAAAGGCAAAATCATGAGCCAGATGCGGGCATAACCCAGACCTAACCCAGACCTAACCGGTGTTATCCTCCAAAATATGCATCGAAACCAGGGTTAATTGACTGCTTCATTGTGTTGCCACATTACTACGTGATTCAAACACGAAAAAACCCCAGGATCTGGCCAACAAGTATGCGAAGAAGGTAAAATCAGGAGCCAGAAGCGGGCATAACCCAGACCTAACCCAGACCTAACCGGTGTTATCCTCTAAAATACTGTCCGAATCCAGGTTTAATTGACTGCATCAGTGTGGTACAACATTATTACGTGAATCAAACACGAAAAAAACCCAGGATCTGGTCAACAAGTATGCGAAGAGGGCAAAATCATGAGCCAGATGCGGGCATAACCCAGACCTAACCCAGACCTAACCGGTGTTATCCTCTGAAATATTGATCGAAAACAGGATTAATTGACTGCATCAGTGTGGTACCACATTACTACGTGATTCAAACACGGAAAGAACCCAGGATCTGGCCAACATGTTTGCGAAAAAGGCGATAGTATAAGACAGATGCGCGCATATCCCAGACCTAACCCAGACCTAACCGGTGTTATCCTCTAAAATATTGATCGAAACCAGGTTTAATTGACTGCTTCAGTGTGTTACCACATTCATACGTGTTTCAAACACGAAAAAAACCCAGGATCTGGCCAACAAGTATGCGAAAAAGGCAAAATCATGAGCCAGATGCGGGCATAACCCAGACCTAACCCAGACCTAACCGGTGTTATCCTCCAAAATATGGATCGAAACCAGGGTTAATTGACTGCTTCATTGTGTTACCACATTACTACGTGATTCAAACACGGAAAAAACCCAGGATCTGGCCAACAAGTTTGCGAAAAAGACGAAAGTATAAGCCAGATGTGCGCATATCCCAGACCTAACCCATACCTAACCGGTGTTATCCTCTAAAATATTGATCGAAACCAGGTTTAATTGACTGCTTCAGTGTGTTACCACATTACTACGTGATTCAAACACGAAAAAAACCCAGGATCTGGCCAACAAGTATGCGATGAAGGCAAAATCATGAGCCAGATGCGGGCATAACCCAGACCTAACCTAGACCTTACCGGTGTTATCCTCCAAAATATTGATCGAAACCAGGCTTAATTGACTGCTTCAGTGTGTTACCACATTACTACGTGATTCAAACACGGAAAAAACCCAGGATCTGGCCAACAAGTATGCGAAGAAGGCAAAATCATGAGCCAGATGCGGGCATAACCCAGACCTACCCGGTGTTATCCTCTAAAATACTGTCCGAATCCAGTTTTAACTGACTGCCTCAGTGTGGTACAACATTACTACGTGATTCAAACACGGAAAAAACCCAGGATCTGGCCAACAAGTTTGCGAAAATGGCGAAATCATGAGCCAGATGCGTGCATTTCCCGGACCTAACCCAGACCTAGCCGGTGTTATCCTCTGAAATATTGATCGAAACCAGGTTTAATTGACTACCACAGTGTGGTACTACATTACTACGTGATTCAAACACGGAAAAAACCCAGGATCTGGCCAAAAGTTTGCGAAGAAGGCAAAATCATGAGCCAGATGCGCGCATATCCCAGACCTAACCCAGACCTAACCGGTGTTATCCCCTATAATAATGATCGAAACCTGGTTTAATTGACTGCTTCAGTGTGTTACCACATTACTACGTGATTCAAACACGAAAAAAATCCAGGATCTGGCCAACAAGTATGCGAAGAAGGCAAAATCATGAGCCAGATGCGGGCATAACCCTGACCTAACCCAGACCTAACCGGTGTTATCCTCTGAAATATTGATCGAAACCAGGTTTAATTGACTGCCTCATTGTGGTACCACATTACTACGTGATTCAAACACGAAAAAAACCCAGGATCTGTCCAACAAGTATGCGAAGATGGCAAAATCATGAGCCAGATGCAGGCATATCCCGGACCTAACCCAGACCTAACCGGTGTTATCCTCTGAAATATTGATCGAAACCAGGTTTAATTGACTGCTTCAGTGTGTTACCACATTACTACGTGATTCAAACACGAAAAAAACCCTGGATCTGGCCAACAAGTATGCGAAGATGGCAAAATCATGAGCCAGATGCGGGCATAACCCAGACCTAACCCAGACCTAACCGGTGCTATCCTCTAAAATATTGATCGAAACCAGGTTTAATTGACTGCTTCAGTGTGTTACCATATTACTACGTGATTCAAACACGAAAAAAACCCAGGATCTGGCCAACAAGTATGCGAAGAAGGCAAAATCATGAGCCAGATGCAGGCATAACCCAGACCTAACCCAGACCTAACCGATGTTATCCTCTGAAATATTGATCGAAACCAGGTTTAATTGACTGTTTCAGTGTGTTACCACATTACTACGTGATTCAAACACGAAAAACACCCAGGATCTGGCCAACAAGTTTGCGAAAAAGGCGAAAGTATAAGCCAGATGCGCGCATATCCCAGACCTAACCCATACCTAACCGGTGTTATCCTCTAAAATATTGATCGAAACCAGGGTTAATTGACAGCTTCATTGTGTTACCACATTACTTCGTGATTCAAACACGAAAAAAATCCAGGATCTAGCCAACAAGTTTGCGAAAAAGGCGAAAGTATATGCCAGATGCGCGCATATCTCAGACCTAACCCAGACCTAACCGGTGTTATCCTCTAAAATATAGATCGAAACCAGGTTTAATTGACTGCTTCAGTGTGTTACCACATTACTACCTGATTCGAACCCGACAAAACCCAGGATCTAGCCAACAAGTTAGCGAAAAAGGAGAAAGTATAAGCCAGATGCGCGCATATCCTAGACCTAACCCAGACCTAACCGGTGTTATCCTCTAAAATACTGATCGAAACCAGGTTTAATTGACTGCTTCAGTGTGTTACCACATTACTACGTGATTCAAACACGAAAAAAACCCAGGATCTGGCCAACAAGTATGCGAAGAAGGCAAAATCATGAGCCAGATGCGGGCATAACCCAGACCTAACCCAGACCTAACCGGTGTTATCCTCTAAAATATTGATCGAAACCAGGTTTAATTGACTGCTTCAGTGTGTTACCACATTATTACGTGATTCAAACACGAAAAAAACCCAGGATCTGGCCAACAAGTATGCGAAGAAGGCAAAATCATGAGCCAGATGCGGGCATAACCCAGACCTAACCCAGACCTAACCGGTGTTATCCTGTGAAATATTGATCGAAACCAGGTTTAATTGACTGCCTCAGTGTGGTACCACATTACTACGTGATTCAAACACGGAAAAAACCCAGGATCTGGCCAACAAGTTTGCGAAAAAGGCGAAAGTATAAGCCAGATGCGCGCATATCCCAGACCTAACCCAGACCTACCGGTGCTATCCCCTAAAATATTGATCGAAACCAGGTTTATTTAACTGCTTCAGTGTGTTACCACATTACTACGTGATTCAAACACGAAAAAAACCCAGGATCTGGCCAACAAGTATGCGAAGAAGGCAAAATCATGAGCCAGATGCGGGCATAACCCAGACCTAACCCAGACCTAACCGGTGTTATCCTCTAAAATACTGTCCGAATCCAGGTTTAATTGACTGCCTCAGTGTGGTACAACATTACTACGTGAATCAAACACGAAAAAAACCCAGGATCTGGTCAACAAGTATGCGAAGAGGGCAAAATCATGAGCCAGATGCGGGCATAACCCAGACCTAACCCAGACCTAACCGGTGTTATCCTCTGAAATATTGATCGAAAACAGGTTTAATTGACTGCATCAGGGTGGTACCACATTACTACGTGATTCAAACGCGGAAAAAGCCAGGATCTGGCCAACATGTTTGCGTAAAAGGCGATAGTACAAGCCAGATGCGCGCATATCCCAGACCTAACCCAGACCTAACCGGTGTTATCCTCTAAAATATTGATCGAAACCAGGTTTAATTGACTGCTTCAGTGTGTTACCACATTCCTACGTGATTCAAACACGAAAAAAACCCAGGATCTGGCCAACAAGTATGCGAAAAAGGCAAAATCAAGAGCCAGATGCGGGCATAACCCAGACCTAACCGGTGTTATCCTCCAAAATATGGATCGAAACCAGGGTTAATTGACTGCTTCATTGTGTTGCCACATTACTACGTGATTCAAACACGAAAAAAACCCAGGATCTGGCCAACAAGTATGAGTTGAAGGCAAAATCATGAGCCAGATGCGGGCATAACCCAGACCTAACCCAGACTTAACCGGTGTTATCCTCTAAAATACTGAGCGAAACGGGGTTTAATTGACTCCTTGAGTGTGTTACCATGTAACTACGTGATTCAAACACGAAAAAACCCAGGATCTGGCCAACAAGTTTGCGAAAAAGGCGAAAGTATAACCCAGATGTGCGCATATCCCAGACCTATCCCATACCTAACCGGTGTTATCCTCTAAAATATTGATCGAAACCAGGTTTGATTGACTGCTTCAGTGTGTTACCACATTACTACGTGATTCAATCACGAAAAAAATCCAGGATCTAGCCAACAAGTTTGCGAAAAAGGAGAAAGTATATGCCAGATGCGCGCATATCTCAGACCTAACCCAGACCTAACCGGTGTTATCCTCTAAAATATAGATCGAAACCAGGTTTAATTGACTGCTTCAGTGTGTTACCACATTACTACGTGAATCGAACCCGACAAAACCCAGGATCTAGCCAACAAGTTAGCGAAAAAGGCGAAAGTATATGCCAGATGCGCGCATATCTCAGACCTAACCCAGACCTAACCGGTGTTATCCTCTAAAATATAGATCGAAACCAGGTTTAATTGACTGCTTCAGTGTGTTACCACATTACTACGTGGTTCGAACCCGACAAAACCCAGGATCTAGCCAACAAGTTAGCGAAAAAGGAGAAAGTATAAGCCAGATGCGCGCATATCCTAGACCTAACCCAGACCTAACCGGCGTTATCCTCTAAAATATTGATCGAAACGAGGTTTAATTGACTGCTTCAGTGTGTTACCACATTACTACGTGATTCGAACCCGACAAAACCCAGGATCTAGCCAACAAGTTAGCGAAAAAGGAGAAAGTATAAGCCAGATGCGCGCATATCCTAGACCTAACCCAGACCTAACCGGCGTTATCCTCTAAAATATTGATCGAAACGAGGTTTAATTGACTGCTTCAGTGTGTTACCACATTACTACGTGATTCAATCACGAAAAAAATCCAGGATCTGGCCAACAAGTATGCGAAGAAGGCAAAATCATGAGCCAGATGCGGGCATAACCCAGACCTAACCCAGACCTAACCGGTGTTATCCTGTGAAATATTGATCGAAACCAGGTTCAATTGACTGCCTCAGTGTGGTACCACATTACTACGTGATTCAACCACGGAAAAAACCCAGGATCTGGCCAACAAGTTTGCGAAAAAGGCAAAATCAGGAGCCAGATGCGGGCATACCCAGACCTAACCCAGACCTAACCGGTGTTATCCTCTAAAATACTGTCCGAATCCAGATTTAATTGACTGCCTCAGTGTAGTACAGCATTATTACGTGAATCAAACACGAAAAAAACCCAGGATCTGGTCAACAAGTATGCGAAGAGGGCAAAATCATGAGCCAGATGCGGGCATAACCCAGACCTAACCCAGACCTAACCGGTGTTATCCTCTGAAATATTGATCGAAAACAGGATTAATTGACTGCATCAGTGTGGTACCACATTACTACGTGATTCAAACACGGAAAAAACCCATGATCTGGCCAACAAGTTTGCGAAGAAGGCGAAAGTATAAGCCAGATGCGCGCATATACCAGACCTAACCGGTGTTATCCTCTAAAATACTGATCGAAACCAGGTTTAATTGACTGCTTCAGTGTGTTACCACATTACTACGTGATTCAAACACGAAAAAAACCCAGGATCTGGCCAACAAGTATGCGAAGAAGGCAAAATCATGAGCCAGATGCGGGCATAACCCAGACCTAACCCAGACCTAACCGGTGTTATCCTCTAAAATATTGATCGAAACCAGGTTTAATTGACTGCTTCAGTGTGTTACCACATTACTACGTGATTCAAACACGAAAAAAACCCAGGATCTGGCCAACAAGTATGCGAAGAAGGCAAAATCATGAGCCAGATGCGGGCATAACCCAGACCTAACCCAGACCTAACCGGTGTTATCCTGTGAAATATTGATCGAAACCAGGTTTAATTGACTGCCTCAGTGTGGTACCACATTACTACGTGATTCAAACACGGAAAAAACCCAGGATCTGGCCAACAAGTTTGCGAAAAAGGCGAAAGTATAAGCCAGATGCGCGCATATCCCAGACCTAACCCAGACCTACCGGTGCTATCCCCTAAAATATTGATCGAAACCAGGTTTATTTAACTGCTTCAGTGTGTTACCACATTACTACGTGATTCAAACACGAAAAAAACCCAGGATCTGGCCAACAAGTATGCGAAGAAGGCAAAATCATGAGCCAGATGCGGGCATAACCCAGACCTAACCCAGACCTAACCGGTGTTATCCTCTAAAATACTGTCCGAATCCAGGTTTAATTGACTGCCGCAGTGTGGTACAACATTACTACGTGAATCAAACACGAAAAAAACCCAGGATCTGGTCAACAAGTATGCGAAGAGGGCAAAATCATGAGCCAGATGCGGGCATAACCCAGACCTAACCCAGACCTAACCGGTGTTATCCTCTGAAATATTGATCGAAAACAGGTTTAATTGACTGCATCAGGGTGGTACCACATTACTACGTGATTCAAACGCGGAAAAAACCCAGGATCTGGCCAACATGTTTGCGTAAAAGGCGATAGTATAAGCCAGATGCGCGCATATCCCAGACCTAACCGAGACCTAACCGGTGTTATCCTCTAAAATATTGATCGAAACCAGGTTTAATTGACTGCTTCAGTGTGTTACCACATTCCTACGTGATTCAAACACGAAAAAAACCCAGGATCTGGCCAACAAGTATGCGAAAAAGGCAAAATCAAGAGCCAGATGCGGGCATAACCCAGACCTAACCGGTGTTATCCTCCAAAATATGGATCGAAACCAGGGTTAATTGACTGCTTCATTGTGTTGCCACATTACTACGTGATTCAAACACGAAAAAAACCCAGGATCTGGCCAACAAGTATGAGAAGAAGGCAAAATCATGAGCCAGATGCGGGCATAACCCAGACCTAACCCAGACTTAGCCGGTGTTATCCTCTAAAATACTGAGCGAAACGAGGTTTAATTGACTCCTTGAGTGTGTTACCATGTAACTACGTGATTCAAACACGAAAAAACCCAGGATCTGGCCAACAAGTTTGCGAAAAAGGCGAAAGTATAACCCAGATGTGCGCATATCCCAGACCTAACCCATACCTAACCGGTGTTATCCTCTAAAATATTGATCGAAACCAGGTTTGATTGACTGCTTCAGTGTGTTACCACATTACTACGTGATTCAATCACGAAAAAAATCCAGGATCTAGCCAACAAGTTTGCGAAAAAGGCGAAAGTATATGCCAGATGCGCGCATATCTCAGACCTAACCCAGACCTAACCGGTGTTATCCTCTAAAATATAGATCGAAACCAGGTTTAATTGACTGCTTCAGTGTGTTACCACATTACTACGTGAATCGAACCCGACAAAACCCAGGATCTAGCCAACAAGTTAGCGAAATAGGCGAAAGTATATGCCAGATGCGCGCATATCTCAGACCTAACCCAGACCTAACCGGTGTTATCCTCTAAAATATAGATCGAAACCAGGTTTAATTGACTGCTTCAGTGTGTTACCACATTACTACGTGGTTCGAACCCGACAAAACCCAGGATCTAGCCAACAAGTTAGCGAAAAAGGAGAAAGTATAAGCCAGATGCGCGCATATCCTAGACCTAACCCAGACCTAACCGGCGTTATCCTCTAAAATATTGATCGAAACGAGGTTTAATTGACTGCTTCAGTGTGTTACCACATTACTACGTGATTCGAACCCGACAAAACCCAGGATCTAGCCAACAAGTTAGCGAAAAAGGAGAAAGTATAAGCCAGATGCGCGCATATCCTAGACCTAACCCAGACCTAACCGGCGTTATCCTCTAAAATATTGATCGAAACGAGGTTTAATTGACAGCTTCAGTGTGTTACCACATTACTACGTGATTCAATCACGAAAAAAATCCAGGATCTAGCCAACAAGTTTGCGAAAAAGGCGAAAGTATATGCCAGATGCGCGCATATCTCAGACGTAACCCAGACCTAACCGGTGTTATCCTCTAAAATATAGATCGAAACCAGGTTTAATTGACTGCTTCAGTGTGTTACCACATTACTACGTGATTCAAACACGAAAAACACCCAGGATCTGGCCAACAAGTATGCGAAGAAGGCAAAATCATGAGCCAGATGCGGGCATAACCCAGACCTAACCCAGACCTAACCGGTGTTATCCTGTGAAATATTGATCGAAACCAGGTTCAATTGACTGCCTCAGTGTGGTACCACATTACTACGTGATTCAACCACGGAAAAAACCCAGGATCTGGCCAACAAGTTTGCGAAAAAGGCAAAATCAGGAGCCAGATGCGGGCATACCCAGACCTAACCCAGACCTAACCGGTGTTATCCTCTAAAATACTGTCCGAATCCAGATTTAATTGACTGCCTCAGTGTAGTACAGCATTATTACGTGAATCAAACACGAAAAAAACCCAGGATCTGGTCAACAAGTATGCGAAGAGGGCAAAATCATGAGCCAGATGCGGGCATAACCCAGACCTAACCCAGACCTAACCGGTGTTATCCTCTGAAATATTGATCGAAAACAGGATTAATTGACTGCATCAGTGTGGTACCACATTACTACGTGATTCAAACACGGAAAAAACCCAGGATCTGGCCAACATGTTTGCGAAAAAGGCGATAGTATAAGCCAGATGCGCGGATATCCCAGACCTAACCCAGACCTAACCGGTGTTATCCTCTAAAATATTGATCGAAACCAGGTTTAATTGACTGCTTCAGTGTGTTACCACATTACTACGTGATTCAAACACGAAAAAAACCCAGGATCTGGCCAACAAGTATGCGAAGAAGGCAAAATCATGAGCCAGATGCGCGCATATCCTAGACCTAACCCAGACCTAACCGGTGTTATCCTCTAAAATACTGTCCGAATCCAAGTTTAATGGCTTGTTTCTGTGTCGTACCACATTACTACGTGATTCAAACACGAAAAAAACCCAGGATCTGGCCAACAAGTATGCGAAGAAGGCAAAATCATGAGCCAGATGCGGGCATAACCCAGACCTAACGCAGACCTAACCGGTGTTATCCTCTAAAATATTGATCGAAACCAGGTTTAATTGACTGCTTCAGTGTGTTACCACATTACTACGTGATTCAAACACGAAAAAACCCAGGATCTGGCCAACAAGTATGCGAAGAAGGCAAAATCATGAGCCAGATGCGGGCATAACCCAGACCTAACCCAGACCTAACCGGTGTTATCCTCTGAAATATTGATCGAAACCAGGTTTAATTGACTGTCTCAGTGTGTTACCACATTACTACGTGATTCAAACACGAAAAACACCCAGGATCTGGCCAACAAGTATGCGAAGAAGGCAAAATCATGAGCCAGATGCGGGCATAACCCAGACAAAACCCAGACCTAACCGGTGCTATCCTCTAAAATATTGATCGAAACCAGGTTTAATTGACTGCTTCAGTGTGGTACCACATTACTGCGTTATTCAAACCTGAAAAAAAACCCAGGATCGGGCCAACAAGTTTGCGAAAAAGGCGAAAGTATAAGCCAGATGCGCGCATTTCCCAGACCTAACCCAGACCTAACCGGCGTTATCCTCTAAAATACTGTCCGAATCCAGGTTTAATGGATTGTTTCTGTGTCGTACCACATTACCACGTGATTCAAACACGAAAAAAACCCAGGATCTAGCCAACAAGTTTGCGAAAAAGGCGGAAGTATAAGCCAGATGCGCGCATTTCCCAGACCTAACCCAGACCTAACCGGCGTTATCCTCTACAATATTGATCGAAACCAGGTTTAATTGACTGCTTCAGTGTGTTACCACATTACTACGTGATTCAAACACGGAAAAAACCCAGGATCTGGCCAACAAGTTTGCGAAAAAGGCGAAAGTATAAGCCAGATGCGCGCATATCCCAGACCTAACCCAGACCTAACCGGTGTTATCCTCTAAAATATTGATCGAAACCAGGTTTAATTGACTGCTTCAGTGTGTTACCACATTACTACGTGATTCAAACACGGAAAAAACCCAGGATCTAGCCAACAAGTTGGCGAAAAAGGTGAAAGTATAAGCCAGATGCGCGGATATCCCAGACCTTACCCAGACCTAACCGGTGTTATCCTCTAAAATATTGATCGAAACCAGGTTTTATTGACTGCTTCAGTGTGTTACCACATTACTACGTGATTCAATCACGAAAAAAACCCAGGATCTAGCCAACAAGTTTGCGAAAAAGGCGTAAGTATATGCCAGATGCGCGCATATCCCAGACCTAACCCAGACCTAACCGGTGTTATCCTCTAAAATATTGATCGAAACCAGGTTTAATTGACTGCTTCAGTGTGTTACCACATTACTACGTGATTCGAACCCGAAAAAACCCAGGATCTAGCCAACAAGTTTGCGAAAAAGGAGAAAGTATAAGCCAGATGCGCGCATATCCCAGACCTAACCCAGACCTGACCGGTGTTATCCTCTAAAATACTGTCCGAATCCAGGTTTAATGGATTGTTTCTGTGTCGTACCACATTACCACGTGATTCAAACCCGTAAAAAACCCAGGATCTAGCCAACAAGTTTGCGAAAAAGGCGAAAGTATAAGCCAGATGCGGGCATAACCCAGACCTAACCCAGACCTAACCGGTGTTATCCTCTAAAATATTGATCGAAACCAGGTTTAAGTGACTGCTTCAGAGTGTTACCACATTACTACGTGATTCAAACACGAAAAAAACCCAGGATCTGGCCAACAAGTATGCGAAGAAGGCAAAATCATGAGCCAGATGCGGGCATAACCCAGACCTAACCCAAACCTAACCGGTGTTATCCTCTAAAATATTGATCAAAACCAGGTTTAATTGACTGCTTCAGTGTGTTACCACATTACTACGTGATACAAACACGGAAAAAACCCAGGATCTGGCCAACAAGTATGCGAAGAATGCAAAATCGTGAGCCAGATGCGGGCATATCCCGGACCTAACCCAGACCTAACCGGCGTTATCCTCTGAAATATTGATCGATACCAGGTTTAATTGACTACCTCAGTGTGGTACCACATTACTACGTGATTCAAACACGGAAAAAACCCAGGATCTAGCCAACAAGACTGCGAAAAAGGCGAAAGTACATGCCAGATGCGCGCATATCCCAGACCTAACCCAGACCTAACCGGTGTTATCCTCTAAAATATTGATCGAAACCAGGTTTGATTGACTGCTTCAGTGTGTTACCACATTACTACGTGATTCAATCACGAAAAAAACCCAGGATCTAGCCAACAAGTTTGCGAAAAAGGCGAAAGTATATGCCAGATGCGCGCATATCCCAGACCTAACCCAGACCTAACCGGTGTTATCCTCTAAAATATTGATCGAATCCAGGTTTAATTGACTGCTTCAGTGTGTTTCCACACTACTACGTGATTCGAACCCGAAAAAACCCAGGATCTAGCCAACAAGTTTGCGCAAAAGGAGAAAGTATAAGCCAGATGCGCGCATATCCCAGACCTAACCCAGACCTAACCGGTGTTATCCTCTAAAATATTGATCGAAACCTGGTTTAATTGACTGCTTCAGTGTGTTACCACATTACCACGTGATTCAAACACGAAAAAAACCCAGGATCTGGCCATCAAGTTTGCGAAAAAGGTGAAAGTATAAGCCAGATGCGCGCATTTCCCAGACCTAACCCAGACCTAACCGGCGTTATCCTCTAAAATATTGATCGAAACCAGGTTTAATTGACTGCCTCAGTGTGGTACCACATTACTATGTGATTCAAACACGGAAAAAACCCAGGATCTGGCCAACAAGTTTGCGAAAAAGGCGAAAGTATAAGCCAGATGCGCGCATATCCCAGACCTAACCCAGACCTAACCGGCGTTATCCTCTAAAATATTGATCGAAACCAGGTTTAATTGACTGCCTCAGTGTGGTACCACATTACTACGTGATTCAAACACGGAAAAAACCCAGGATCTGGCCAACAAGTTTGCGGAAAAGGCGAAAGTATAAGCCAGATGCGCGCATATCCCAGACCTAACCCAGACCTAACCGGTGTTATCCTCTAAAATATTGATCGAAACCAGGTTTAATTGACTGCTTCAGTGTGTTACCACATTACTACGTGATTCAAACACGAAAAAAACCCAGGATCTGGCCAACAAGTATGCGAAGAAGGCAAAATCATGAGCCAGATGCGGGCATAACCCAGACGAAACCCAGACCTAACCGGTGCTATCCTCTAAAATATTGATCGAAACCAGGTTTAATTGACTGCTTCAGTGTGGTACCACATTACTGCGTTATTCAAACCTGAAAAAAAACCCAGGATCGAGCCAACAAGTTTGCGAAAAAGGCGAAAGTATAAGCCAGATGCGCGCATTTCCCAGACCTAACCCAGACCTAACCGGCGTTATCCTATAAAATACTGTCCGAATCCAGGTTTAATGGATTGTTTCTGTGTCGTACCACATTACCACGTGATTCAAACACGAAAAAAACCCAGGATCTAGCCAACAAGTTTGCGAAAAAGGAGAAAGTATAAGCCAGATGCGCGCATATCCCAGACCTAACCCAGACCTAACCGGTGTTATCCTCTAAAATACTGTCCGAATCCAGGTTTAATGGATTGTTTCTGTGTCGTACCACATTACCACGTGATTCAAACCCGTAAAAAACCCAGGATCTAGCCAACAAGTTTGCGAAAAAGGCGAAAGTATAAGCCAGATGCGGGCATAACCCAGACCTAACTCAGACCTAACCGGTGTTATCCTCTAAAATATTGATCGAAACCAGGTTTAAGTGACTGCTTCAGAGTGTTACCACATTGCTACGTGATTCAAACACGAAAAAAACCCAGGATCTGGCCAACAAGTATGCGAAGAAGGCAAAATCATGAGCGAGATGCGGGCATAACCCAGACCTAACCCAAACCTAACCGGTGTTATCCTCTAAAATATTGATCAAAACCAGGTTTAATTGACTGCTTCAGTGTGTTACCACATTACTACGTGATACAAACACGGAAAAAACCCAGGATCTGGCCAACAAGTATGCGAAGAAGGCAAAATCATGAGCCAGATGCTGGCATAACCCAGACCTAACCCAGACCTAACCGGTGTTATCCTCTAAAATATTGATCGAAACCAGGTTTAATTGACTGCCTCAGTGTGTTCCCACATTACTACGTGATTCAAACACGAAAAAAACCCAGGATCTGGCCAACAAGTATGCGAAGAAGGCAAAATCGTGAGCCAGATGCGGGCATAACCCAGACCTAACCCAGACCTAACCGGCGTTATCCTCTGAAATATTGATCGATACCAGGTTTAATTGACTACCTCTGTGTGGTACCACATTACTACGTGATTCAAACACGGAAAAAACCCAGGATCTAGCCAACAAGACTCCGAAAAAGGCGAAAGTACATGCCAGATGCGCGCATATCCCAGACCTAACCCAGACCTAACCCAGACCTAACCGGTGTTATCCTCTAAAATATTGATCGAAACCAGGTTTGATTGACTGCTTCAGTGTGTTACCACATTACTACGTGATTCAATCACGAAAAAAACCCGTGGATCTAGCCAACAAGTTTGCGAAAAAGGCGAAAGTATATGCCAGATGCGCGCATATCCCAGACCTAACCCAGACCTAACCGGTGTTATCCTCTAAAATATTGATCGAATCCAGGTTTAATTGACTGCTTCAGTGTGTTACCACACTACTACGTGATTCGAACCCGAAAAAACCCAGGATCTAGCCAACAAGTTTGCGAAAAAGGAGAAAATATAAGCCAGATGCGCGCATATCCTAGACCTAACCCAGACCTAACCGGTGTTATCCTCTAAAATATTGATCGAAACCTGGTTTAATTGACTGCTTCAGTGTGTTACCACATTACCACGTGATTCAAACACGAAAAAAACCCAGGATCTGGTCATCAAGTTTGCGAAAAAGGCGAAAGTATAAGCCAGATGCGCGCCTTTCCCAGATCTAACCAAGACCTAACCGGCGTTATCCTCTAAAATATTGATTGAAACCAGGTTTAATTGACTGCTTCAGTGTGTTACCACGTTTCTACGTGATTCAAACACGAAAAAAACCCTGGATCTAGCCAACAAGTTTGCGAAAAAGGTGAAAGTATAAGCCAGATGCGCGCATTTCCCAGACCTAACCCAGACCTAACCGGCGTTATCCTCTAAAATGTTGATCGAAACCAGGTTTAATTGACTGCCTCAGTGTGGTACCACATTACTACGTGATTCAAACACGGAAAAAACCCAGGATCTGGCCAACAAGTTTGCGAAAAAGGCGGAAGTATAAGCCAGATGCGCGCATATCCTAGACCTAACCCAGACCTAACCGGTGTTATCCTCTAAAATATTCATCGAAACCAGGTTTAATTGACTGCCTCAGTGTGGTACCACATTACTACGTGGTTCGAACCCGAAAAAACCCAGGATCTAGCCAACAAGTTTGCGAAAAAGGAGAAAGTATAAGCCAGATGCGCGCATATCCAAGACCTAACCCAGACCTAACCGGTGTTATCCTCTAAAATACTGTCCGAATCCAGGTATAATTGACTGCTTCAGTGTGTTACAACATTACTACGTGATTCAAACACGAAAAAAACCCAGGATCTGGCCAACAAGTATGCGAAGAAGGCAAAATCATGAGCCAGATGCGGGCATAACCCAGACCTAACCCAGACCTAACCGGTGCTATCCTCTAAAATATTGATCGAAACCAGGTTTAATTGACTGCTTCAGTGTGTTACCACATTACTACGTGATTCAAACCCGTAAAAAACCCAGGATCTAGCCAACAAGTTTGCGAAAAAGGCGAAAGTATAAGCCAGATGCGGGCATAACCCAGACCTAACTCAGACCTAACCGGTGTTATCCTCTAAAATATTGATCGAAACCAGGTTTAAGTGACTGCTTCAGAGTGTTACCACATTGCTACGTGATTCAAACACGAAAAAAACCCAGGATCTGGCCAACAAGTATGCGAAGAAGGCAAAATCATGAGCCAGATGCGGGCATAACCCAGACCTAACCCAAACCTAACCGGTGTTATCCTCTAAAATATTGATCAAAACCAGGTTTAATTGACTGCTTCAGTGTGTTACCACATTACTACGTGATACAAACACGGAAAAAACCCAGGATCTGGCCAACAAGTATGCGAAGAAGGCAAAATCATGAGCCAGATGCTGGCATAACCCAGACCTAACCCAGACCTAACCGGTGTTATCCTCTAAAATATTGATCGAAACCAGGTTTAATTGACTGCCTCAGTGTGTTCCCACATTACTACGTGATTCAAACACGAAAAAAACCCAGGATCTGGCCAACAAGTATGCGAAGAAGGCAAAATCGTGAGCCAGATGCGGGCATAACCCAGACCTAACCCAGACCTAACCGGCGTTATCCTCTGAAATATTGATCGATACCAGGTTTAATTGACTACCTCTGTGTGGTACCACATTACTACGTGATTCAAACACGGAAAAAACCCAGGATCTAGCCAACAAGACTCCGAAAAAGGCGAAAGTACATGCCAGATGCGCGCATATCCCAGACCTAACCCAGACCTAACCCAGACCTAACCGGTGTTATCCTCTAAAATATTGATCGAAACCAGGTTTGATTGACTGCTTCAGTGTGTTACCACATTACTACGTGATTCAATCACGAAAAAAACCCGTGGATCTAGCCAACAAGTTTGCGAAAAAGGCGAAAGTATATGCCAGATGCGCGCATATCCCAGACCTAACCCAGACCTAACCGGTGTTATCCTCTAAAATATTGATCGAATCCAGGTTTAATTGACTGCTTCAGTGTGTTACCACACTACTACGTGATTCGAACCCGAAAAAACCCAGGATCTAGCCAACAAGTTTGCGAAAAAGGAGAAAGTATAAGCCAGATGCGCGCATATCCTAGACCTAACCCAGACCTAACCGGTGTTATCCTCTAAAATATTGATCGAAACCTGGTTTAATTGACTGCTTCAGTGTGTTACCACATTACCACGTGATTCAAACACGAAAAAAACCCAGGATCTGGTCATCAAGTTTGCGAAAAAGGCGAAAGTATAAGCCAGATGCGCGCCTTTCCCAGATCTAACCAAGACCTAACCGGCGTTATCCTCTAAAATATTGATTGAAACCAGGTTTAATTGACTGCTTCAGTGTGTTACCACGTTTCTACGTGATTCAAACACGAAAAAAACCCTGGATCTAGCCAACAAGTTTGCGAAAAAGGTGAAAGTATAAGCCAGATGCGCGCATTTCCCAGACCTAACCCAGACCTAACCGGCGTTATCCTCTAAAATGTTGATCGAAACCAGGTTTAATTGACTGCCTCAGTGTGGTACCACATTACTACGTGGTTCGAACCCGAAAAAACCCAGGATCTAGCCAACAAGTTTGCGAAAAAGGAGAAAGTATAAGCCAGATGCGCGCATATCCAAGACCTAACCCAGACCTAACCGGTGTTATCCTCTAAAATACTGTCCGAATCCAGGTATAATTGACTGCTTCAGTGTGTTACAACATTACTACGTGATTCAAACACGAAAAAAACCCAGGATCTGGCCAACAAGTATGCGAAGAAGGCAAAATCATGAGCCAGATGCGGGCATAACCCAGACCTAACCCAGACCTAACCGGTGCTATCCTCTAAAATATTGATCGAAACCAGGTTTAATTGACTGCTTCAGTGTGTTACCACATTACTACGTGATTCAAACACGAAAAAAACCCAGGATCTGGCCAACAAGTTTGTGAAAAAGGTGAAAGTGTAAGCCAGATGCGCGCATTTCCCAGACCTAACCCAGACCTAACCGGCGTTATCCTCTGAAATATTGATCGATACCAGGTTTAATTGACTACCTCTGTGTGGTACCACATTACTACGTGATTCAAACACGGAAAAAACCCAGGATCTAGCCAACAAGACTCCGAAAAAGGCGAAAGTACATGCCAGATGCGCGCATATCCCAGACCTAACCCAGACCTAACCCAGACCTAACCGGTGTTATCCTGTAAAATATTGATCGAAACCAGGTTTGATTGACTGCTTCAGTGTGTTACCACATTACTACGTGATTCAATCACGAAAAAAACCCAGGATCTAGCCAACAAGTTTGCGAAAAAGGCGAAAGTATATGCCAGATGCGCGCATATCCCAGACCTAACCCAGACCTAACCGGTGTTATCCTCTAAAATATTGATCGAATCCAGGTTTAATTGACTGCTTCAGTGTGTTACCACACTACTACGTGATTCGAACCCGAAAAAACCCAGGATCTAGCCAACAAGTTTGCGAAAAAGGAGAAAGTATAAGCCAGATGCGCGCATATCCTAGACCTAACCCAGACCTAACCGGTGTTATCCTCTAAAATATTGATCGAAACCTGGTTTAATTGACTGCTTCAGTGTGTTACCACATTACCACGTGATTCAAACACGAAAAAAACCCAGGATCTGGTCATCAAGTTTGCGAAAAAGGCGAAAGTATAAGCCAGATGCGCGCCTTTCCCAGATCTAACCAAGACCTAACCGGCGTTATCTTCTAAAATATTGATTGAAACCAGGTTTAATTGACTGCTTCAGTGTGTTACCACGTTTCTACGTGATTCAAACACGAAAAAAACCCAGGATCTGGCCAACAAGTATGCGAAGAAGGCAAAATCAAGAGCCAGTTGCGGGCATAACCCAGACCTAACCCAGACCTAACCCAGACCTAACCGGTGTTATCCTCCAAAATATGCATCGAAACCAGGGTTAATTGACTGCTTCATTGTGTTACCACATTACTACGTGATTCAAACACGGTAAAAACCCAGGATCTGGCCAACAAGTATGCGAAGAAGGCAAAATCATGAGCCAGATGCGGGCATAACCCAGACCTAACCCAGACCTAACCGGTGTTATCCTCCAAAATATTGATCGAAACCAGGGTTAATTGACTGCTTCATTGTGTTACCACATTACTACGTGATTCAAACACGGTAAAAACCCAGGATCTGGCCAACAAGTATGCGAAGAAGGCAAAATCATGAGCCAGATGCGGGCATAACCCAGACCTAACCCAGACCTAACCGGTGTTATCCTGTGAAATATTGATCGAAACCAGGTTTAATTGACTGCATCAGTGTGGTACCACATTACTACGTGATTCAAACACGGTAAAAACCCAGGATCTGGCCAACAAGTATGCGAAGAAGGCAAAATTATGAGCCAGATGCGGGCATAACCCAGACCTAACCCAGACCAAACCGGTGTTATCCGCTAAAATATTGATCGAAACCAGGCTTAATTGACTCCTTCGGTGTGTTACCACATTACTACGTGATTCAAACACGAAAAAAACCCAGGATCTGGCCAACAAGTATGCGAAGAAGGCAAAATTATGAGCCAGATGCGGGCATAACCCAGACCTAGCCCAGACGTAACCGGTGTTATCCTCTAAAATATTGATCGAAACCAGGTTTAATTGACTCCTTCAGTGTGTTACCACATTACTACGTGATTCAAACACGAAAAAAACCCAGGATCTGGCCAACAAGTATGCGAAGAAGGCAAAATCATGAGCCAGATGCGGGCATAACCCAGACCTAACCCAGACCTAACCGGTGTTATCCTCTAAAATACTGAGCGAAACGAGGTTTAATTGACTCCTTCAGTGTGTTACCATATAACTACGTGATTCAAACACGAAAAAAACCCAGGATCTGGCCAACAAGTATGCGAAGAAGGCAAAATCATGGGCCAGATGCGGGCATAACCCAGACCTAACCCAGACCTAGCCGGTGTTATCCTCTAAAATACTGATCGAAACCAGGTTTAATTGACTGCCTCAGTGTGGTACAACATTACTACGTGATTCAAACACGGAGAAAACCCATGATCTGGCCAACAAGTATGCGAAGAAGGCAAAATCATGAGCCAGATGCGGGCATAACCCAGACCTAACCCAGACCTAACCGGTGTTATCCTCTAAAATACTGAGCGAAACGAGGTTTAATTGACTCCTTCAGTGTGTTACCACATAACTACGTGATTCAAACACGAAAAAAACCCAGGATCTGGCCAACAAGTATGCGAAGAATGCAAAATCATGAGCCAGATGCGGGCATAACCCAGACCTAGCCCAGACGTAACCGGTGTTATCCTCTAAAATATCGATCGAAACCAGGTTTAATTGACTCCTTCAATGTGTTACCACATTACTACGTGATTCAAACACGAAGAAAACCCAGGACCTGGCCAACAAGTATGCGAAGAAGGCAAAATCATGAGCCAGATGCGGGCATAACCCAGACCTAACCCAGTCCTAACCGGTGTTATCCTCTAAAATATTGATCGAAACCAGGTTTAATTGACTGCCTCAGTGTGGTACCACATTACTACGTGATTGAAACACGGTAAAAACCCAGGATCTGGCCAACAAGTATGCGAAGAAGGCAAAATCATGAGCCAGATGCGGGCATAACCCAGACCTAACCCAGACCTAACCGGTGTTATCCTCCAAAATATTGATCGAAGCCAGGTTTAATTGACTGCTTCAGTGGTTACCATATTACTACGTGATTCAAACACGAAAAAAACCCAGGATCTGGCCAACAAGTATGCGAAGAAGGCAAAATCATGAGCCAGATGCGGGCATAACCCAGACCTAACCCAGACCTAACCGGTGTTATCCTGTGAAATATTGATCGAAACCAGGTTTAATTGACTGCATCAGTGTGGTACCACATTACTACGTGATTCAAACACGGTAAAAACCCAGGATCTGGCCAACAAGTATGCGAAGAAGGCAAAATTATGGGCCAGATGCGGGCATAACCCAGACCTAACCCAGACCTAACCGGTGTTATCCGCTAAAATATTGATCGAAACCAGGTTTAATTGACTCCTTCGGTGTGTTACCACATTACTACGTGATTCAAACACGAAAAAAACCCAGGATCTGGCCAACAAGTATGCGAAGAAGGCAAAATCATGAGCCAGATGCGGGCATAACCCAGACCTAACCCAGTCCTAACCGGTGTTATCCTCTACAATATTGATCGAAACCAGGGTTAATTGACTGCTTCAGTGTGTTACCACATTACTACGTGATTCAAACACGAAAAAAACTCAGGATCTGGCCAACAAGTATGCGAAGAAGGCAAAATCATGAGCCAGATGCGGGCATAACCCTGACCTAACCGAGACCTAACCGGTGTTATCCCCTGAAATATTGATCGAAACCAGGTTTAATTGACTGCCTCAGTGTGGTACAACATTACTACGTGATTCAAACACGGAAAAAACCCAGGATCTGGCCAACAAGTGTGCGAAGAAGGCCAAATCATGAGCCAGATGCGGGCATATCCCGAACCTAACCCAGTCCTAACCGGTGTTATCCTGTGAAATATTGATCGAAACCAGGTTTAATTGACTGCCTCAGAGTGGTACCACATTTCTACGTGATTCAAACACGGTAAAAACCCAGGATCTGGCCAACAAGTATGCGAAGAAGGCAAAATTATGGGCCAGATGCGGGCATAACCCAGACCTAACCCAGACTTAACCGGTGTTATCCTCTAAAATACTGAGCGAAACGAGGTTTAATTGACTCCTTCAGTGTGTTACCATATAACTACGTGATTCAAACACGAAAAAAACCCAGGATCTGGCCAACAAGTATGCGAAGAAGGCAAAATCATGAGCCAGATGCGGGCATAACCCAGACCTAACCCTGACCTAGCCGGTGTTATCCTCTAAAATACTGATCGAAACCAGGTTTAATTGACTGCCTCAGTGTGGTACAACATTACTACGTGATTCAAACACGAAAAAAACCCAGGATCTGGCCAACAAGTATGCGAAGAAGGCAAAATCATGAGCCAGATGCGGGCATAACCCAGACCTAACCCAGACCTAACCGGTGTTATCCTCTAAAATATTCATCGAAACCAGGTTTAATTGACTCCTTCAGTGTGTTACCACATTACTAAGTGATTCAAGCACGAAAAAAACCCAGGATCTGGCCAACAAGTATACGAAGAAGGCAAAATCATGAGCCAGATGCGGGCATAACCCAGACCTAACCCAGACCTAACCGGTGTTATCCTCTGAAATATTGACCGAAACCAGGTTTAATTGACTGCTCCAGTGTGTTACCACATTCCTACGTGATTCAAACACGAAAAAAACCCAGGAACTGGCCAACAAGTATGCGAAGAAGGCAAAATCATGAGCCAGATGCGGGCATAACCCAGACCTAACCCAGACCTAACCGGTGTTATCCTCTAAAATATTGATCGAAACCAGGTTTAATTGATTGCTTCAGTGTGTTACCACATTACTACGTGATTCAAACACGAAAAAAACCCAGGACCTGGCCAACAAGTATGCGAAGAAGGCAAAATCATGAGCCAGATGCGGGCATAACCCAGACCTAACCCAGACCTAACCGGTGTTATGCTCTAAAATACTGTCCGAATCCTGGTTTAATTGACTGCCTCAGTGTGGTACAACATTACTACGTGATTCAAACACGGAGAAAACACATGATCTGGCCAACAAGTTTGCGAAAAAGGCAAAATCATGAGCCAGATGCGCGCATATCCCAGACCTAACCCAGACCTAACCGGTGTTATCCTCTAAAATACTGAGCGAAACGAGGTTTAATTGACTCCTTCAGTGTGTTACCACATAACTACGTGATTCAAACACGAAAAAAACCCAGGATCTGGCCAACAAGTATGCGAAGAATGCAAAATCATGAGCCAGATGCGGGCATAACCCAGACCTAGCCCAGACGTAACCGGTGTTATCCTCTAAAATATCGATCGAAACCAGGTTTAATTGACTCCTTCAATGTGTTACCACATTACTACGTGATTCAAACACGAAAAAAACCCAGGACCTGGCCAACAAGTATGCGAAGAAGGCAAAATCATGAGCCAGATGCGGGCATAACCCAGACCTAACCCAGTCCTAACCGGTGTTATCCTCTAAAATATTGATCGAAACCAGGTTTAATTGACTGCCTCAGTGTGGTACCACATTACTACGTGATTGAAACACGGTAAAAACCCAGGATCTGGCCAACAAGTATGCGAAGAAGGCAAAATCATGAGCCAGATGCGGGCATAACCCAGACCTAACCCAGACCTAACCGGTGTTATCCTCCAAAATATTGATCGAAGCCAGGTTTAATTGACTGCTTCAGTGGTTACCATATTACTACGTGATTCAAACACGAAAAAAACCCAGGATCTGGCCAACAAGTATGCGAAGAAGGCAAAATCATGAGCCAGATGCGGGCATAACCCAGACCTAACCCAGACCTAACCGGTGTTATCCTGTGAAATATTGATCGAAACCAGGTTTAATTGACTGCATCAGTGTGGTACCACATTACTACGTGATTCAAACACGGTAAAAACCCAGGATCTGGCCAACAAGTATGCGAAGAAGGCAAAATTATGGGCCAGATGCGGGCATAACCCAGACCTAACCCAGACCTAACCGGTGTTATCCGCTAAAATATTGATCGAAACCAGGTTTAATTGACTCCTTCGGTGTGTTACCACATTACTACGTGATTCAAACACGAAAAAAACCCAGGATCTGGCCAACAAGTATGCGAAGAAGGCAAAATCATGAGCCAGATGCGGGCATAACCCAGACCTAACCCAGTCCTAACCGGTGTTATCCTCTACAATATTGATCGAAACCAGGGTTAATTGACTGCTTCAGTGTGTTACCACATTACTACGTGATTCAAACACGAAAAAAACTCAGGATCTGGCCAACAAGTATGCGAAGAAGGCAAAATCATGAGCCAGATGCGGGCATAACCCTGACCTAACCGAGACCTAACCGGTGTTATCCCCTGAAATATTGATCGAAACCAGGTTTAATTGACTGCCTCAGTGTGGTACAACATTACTACGTGATTCAAACACGGAAAAAACCCAGGATCTGGCCAACAAGTGTGCGAAGAAGGCCAAATCATGAGCCAGATGCGGGCATATCCCGAACCTAACCCAGTCCTAACCGGTGTTATCCTGTGAAATATTGATCGAAACCAGGTTTAATTGACTGCCTCAGTGTGGTACCACATTTCTACGTGATTCAAACACGGTAAAAACCCAGGATCTGGCCAACAAGTATGCGAAGAAGGCAAAATTATGGGCCAGATGCGGGCATAACCCAGACCTAACCCAGACTTAACCGGTGTTATCCTCTAAAATACTGAGCGAAACGAGGTTTAATTGACTCCTTCAGTGTGTTACCATATAACTACGTGATTCAAACACGAAAAAAACCCAGGATCTGGCCAACAAGTATGCGAAGAAGGCAAAATCATGAGCCAGATGCGGGCATAACCCAGACCTAACCCTGACCTAGCCGGTGTTATCCTCTAAAATACTGATCGAAACCAGGTTTAATTGACTGCCTCAGTGTGGTACAACATTACTACGTGATTCAAACACGAAAAAAACCCAGGATCTGGCCAACAAGTATGCGAAGAAGGCAAAATCATGAGCCAGATGCGGGCATAACCCAGACCTAACCCAGACCTAACCGGTGTTATCCTCTAAAATATTCATCGAAACCAGGTTTAATTGACTCCTTCAGTGTGTTACCACATTACTAAGTGATTCAAGCACGAAAAAAACCCAGGATCTGGCCAACAAGTATACGAAGAAGGCAAAATCATGAGCCAGATGCGGGCATAACCCAGACCTAACCCAGACCTAACCGGAGTTATCCTCTGAAATATTGACCGAAACCAGGTTTAATTGACTGCTCCAGTGTGTTACCACATTCCTACGTGATTCAAACACGAAAAAAACCCAGGATCTGGCCAACAAGTATGCGAAGAAGGCAAAATCATGAGCCAGATGCGGGCATAACCCAGACCTAACCCAGACCTAACCGGTGTTATCCTCTAAAATATTGATCGAAACCAGGTTTAATTGATTGCTTCAGTGTGTTACCACATTACTACGTGATTCAAACACGAAAAAAACCCAGGACCTGGCCAACAAGTATGCGAAGAAGGCAAAATCATGAGCCAGATGCGGGCATAACCCAGACCTAACCCAGACCTAACCGGTGTTATGCTCTAAAATACTGTCCGAATCCTGGTTTAATTGACTGCCTCAGTGTGGTACAACATTACTACGTGATTCAAACACGGAGAAAACACATGATCTGGCCAACAAGTTTGCGAAAAAGGCAAAATCATGAGCCAGATGCGCGCATATCCCAGACCTAACCCAGACCTAACCGGTGTTATCCTCTAAAATACTGAGCGAAACGAGGTTTAATTGACTCCTTCAGTGTGTTACCACATAACTACGTGATTCAAACACGAAAAAAACCCAGGATCTGGCCAATAAGTATGCGAAGAATGCAAAATCATGAGCCAGATGCGGGCATAACCCAGACCTAACCCAGACTTAACCGGTGTTATCCTCTATAATATTGATCGAAACCAGGTTTAATTGACTGCTTCAGTGTGTTACCACATTACTACGTGATTCAAACACGAAAGAAACCCAGGACCTGGCCAACAAGTATGCGAAGAAGGCAAAATCATGAGCCAGATGCGGGCATAACCCAGACCTAACCCAGACCTAACCGGTGTTATCCTGTGAAATATTGATCGAAACCAGGTTTAATTGACTGCTTCAGTGTGCTACCACATTACTACGTGATTCAAACGCGAAAAAAACCCAGGATCTGGCCAACAAGTATGCGAAGAAGGCAAAATCATGAGCCAGATGCGGGCATAACCCAGACCTAACCCAGACCTAACCGGTGTTATCCTCTAAAATATTGATCGAAACCAGGTTTAATTGACTGCCTCAGTGTGGTACAACATTACTACGTGATTCAAACACGGAAAAAACCCAGGATCTGGCCAACAAGTTTGCGAAAAAGGCAAAATCATGAGCCAGATGCGGGCATAACCCAGACCTAACCCAGACCTAACCGGTGTTATCCTCTAAAATATTGATCGAAACCAGGTTTAATTGACAGTTTCAGTGTGTTACCACATTACTACGTGATTCAAACACGAAAAAAACCCAGGATCTGGCCAACAAGTATGCGAAGAAGGCAAAATCATGAGCCAGATGCGGGCATAACCCAGACCTAACCCAGTCCGAACCGGTGTTATCCTCTAAAATATTGATCGAAGCCAGGTTTAATTGACTGCTTCAGTGTGTTACCACATTACTACGTGATGCAAACACTAAAAAAACCCAGGATCTAGCCAACATGTATGCGAGGAAGCAAAATCATGAGCCAGATGCGGGTATAACCCAGACCTAACCCAGACCTAACCGGTGTTATCCTCCAAAATATTGATCGAAACCAGGGTTAATTGACTGCTTCATTGTGTTACCACATTACTACGTGATTCAAACACGGTAAGAACCCAGGATCTGGCCAACAAGTATGCGAAGAAGGCAAAATCATGAGCCAGATGCGGGCATAACCCAGACCTAACCCAGACCTAACCGGTGTTATCCTGTGAAATATTGATCGAAACCAGGTTTAATTGACCGCCTCAGTGTGGTACCACTTTACTACGTGATTCAAACACGGTAAAAACCCAGGATCTGGCCAACAAGTATGCGAAGAAGGCAAAATCATGAGCCAGATGCGGGCATAACCCAGACCTAACCCAGACATAACCGGTGTTATCCTCTAAAATATTGATCGAAACCAGGTTTAATTGACTGCTTCAGTGAATTACCACATTACTACGTGATTCAAACATGGTAAAAACCCAGGATCTGGCCAACAAGTATGCGAAGAAGGCAAAATCATGAGCCAGATGCGGGCATAACCCAGACCTAGTCCAGACGTACCCGGTGTTATCCTCTAAAATATTGATCGAAACCGGGTTTAATTGACTCCTTCAGTGTGTTACCACATTACTACGTGATTCAAACACGAAAAAAACCCAGGATCTGGCCAACAAGTATGCGAAGAAGGCAAAATCATGAGCCAGATGCGGGCATAACCCAGACCTAACCCAGTCCTAACCGGTGTTATCCTCTACAATATTGATCGAAACCAGGGTTAATTGACTGCTTCAGTGTGTTACCACATTACTACGTGATTCAAACACGAAAAAAACTCAGGATCTGGCCAACAAGTATGCGAAGAAGGCAAAATCATGAGCCAGATGCGGGCATAACCCTGACCTAACCGAGACCTAACCGGTGTTATCCCCTGAAATATTGATCGAAACCAGGTTTAATTGACTGCCTCAGTGTGGTACAACATTACTACGTGATTCAAACACGGAAAAAACCCAGGATCTGGCCAACAAGTGTGCGAAGAAGGCCAAATCATGAGCCAGATGCGGGCATATCCCGAACCTAACCCAGTCCTAACCGGTGTTATCCTGTGAAATATTGATCGAAACCAGGTTTAATTGACTGCCTCAGTGTGGTACCACATTTCTACGTGATTCAAACACGAAAAAAACCCAGGATCTGTCCAACAAGTATGCGAAGAAGGCAAAATCATGAGCCAGATGCGGGCATAACCCTGACCTAATCCAGACCTAACCGGTGTGATCCCCTAAAATATTGATCGAAACCAGGTTTAGTTGACTCCTTCAGTGTGTTGCCACATTACTGCGTGATTCAAACACGAAAAAAACCCAGGATCTGGCCAACAAGTATGCGAAGAAGGCAAAATCATGAGCCAGATGCGGGCATAACCCAGACCTAACCCAGACATAACCGGTGTTATCCTCTAAAATATTGATCGAAACCAGGTTTAATTGACTGCTTCAGTGAATTACCACATTACTACGTGATTCAAACATGGTAAAAACCCAGGATCTGGCCAACAAGTATGCGAAGAAGGCAAAATCATGAGCCAGATGCGGGCATAACCCAGACCTAGTCCAGACGTACCCGGTGTTATCCTCTAAAATATTGATCGAAACCGGGTTTAATTGACTCCTTCAGTGTGTTACCACATTACTACGTGATTCAAACACGAAAAAAACCCAGGATCTGGCCAACAAGTATGCGAAGAAGGCAAAATCATGAGCCAGATGCGGACATAACCCAGACCTAACCCAGTCCTAACCGGTGTTATCCTCTACAATATTGATCGAAACCAGGGTTAATTGACTGCTTCAGTGTGTTACCACATTACTACGTGATTCAAACACGAAAAAAACTCAGGATCTGGCCAACAAGTATGCGAAGAAGGCAAAATCATGAGCCAGATGCGGGCATAACCCTGACCTAACCCAGACCTAACCGGTGTTATCCCCTGAAATATTGATCGAAACCAGGTTTAATTGACTGCCTCAGTGTGGTACCACATTTCTACGTGATTCAAACACGAAAAAAACCCAGGATCTGTCCAACAAGTATGCGAAGAAGGCAAAATCATGAGCCAGATGCGGGCATAACCCAGACCTAACCCAGACCTAACCGGTGTGATCCCCTAAAATATTGATCGAAACCAGGTTTAGTTGACTCCTTCAGTGTGTTGCCACATTACTGCGTGATTCAAACACGAAAAAAACCCAGGATCTGGCCAACAAGTATGCGAAGAAGGCAAAATCATGAACCAGATGCGGGCATAACCCAGACCTAACCCAGACCTAGCCGGTGTTATCCTCTAAAATACTGTCCGAATCCAGGTTTAATTGACTGCCTCAGTGTGGTACAACATTACTACGTGATTCAAACACGGAAAAAACCCAGGATCTGGCCAACAAGTGTGCGAAGAAGGCCAAATCATGAGCCAGATGCGGGCATATCCCGAACCTAACCCAGTCCTAACCGGTGTTATCCTGTGAAATATTGATCGAAACCAGGTTTAATTGACTGCTTCATTGTGTTACCACATTGCTACGTGATTCAAACACGGAAAAAACCCAGGATCTGGCCAACAAGTGTGCGAAGAAGGCAAAATCATGAGCCAGATGCGGGCATATCCCGGACCTAACCCAGTCCTAACCGGTGTTATCCTGCGAAATATTGATTGAAACCAGGTTTAATTGACTGCCTCAGTGTGCTACAACATTACTACGTGATTCAAACACGGAAAAAACCCAGGATCTGGCCAACAAGTATGCGAAGAGTGCAAAATCATGAGCCAGATGCGGGCATAACCCAGACCTAACCCAGACCTAACCGGTGTTATCCTCTAAAATACTGAGCGAAACGAGGTTTAATTGACTCCTTCAGTGTGTTACCACATAACTACGTGATTCAAACACGAAAAAAACCCAGGACCTGGCCAACAAGTATGCGAAGAAGGCAAAATCATGAGCCAGATGCGCGCATATCCCAGACCTAACCCAGACCTAACCGGTGTTATCCTCTAAAATACTGAGCGAAACGAGGTTTAATTGTCTCCTTCAGTGTGTTACCACATAACTACGTGATTCAAACACGAAAAAAACCCAGGATCTGGCCAACAAGTATGCGAAGAATGCGAAATCATGAGCCAGATGCGGGCATATCCCAGACCTAGCCCAGACGTAACCGGTGTTATCCTCTAAAATATTGACCGAAACCAGGGTTAATTGACTGCTTCATTGTGGTACCACATTACTACGTGATTCAAACACGGTAAAAACACAGGATCTGGCCAACAAGTATGAGAAGAAGGCAAAATTAAGAGCCAGATGCGGGCATAACCCAGACCTAGCCCAGACGTAACCGGTGTTATCCTCTAAAATATTGATCGAAACCAGGTTTAATTGACTCCTTCAGTGTGTTACCACATTACTACGTGATTCAAACACGAAAAAAACCCAGGATCTGGCCAACAAGTATGCGAAGAAGGCAAAATCATGAGCCAGATGCGGGCATAACCCAGACCTAACCCAGACCTAACCGGTGTTATCCTCTAAAATACTGTCCGAATCCTGGTTTAATTGACTGCCTCAGTGTGGTACAACATTACTACGTGATTCAAACACGGAGAAAAACCATGATCTGGCCAAGAAGTTTGCGAAAAAGGCAAAATCATGAGCCAGATGCGCGCATATCCCAGACCTAACCCAGACCTAACCGGTGTTATCCTCTAAAATACTGAGCGAAACGAGGTTTAATTGACTCCTTCAGTGTGTTACCACATAACTACGTGATTCAAACACGAAAAAAACCCAGGATCTGGCCAACAAGTATGCGAAGAATGCAAAATCATGAGCCAGATGCGGGCATAACCCAGACCTAACCCAGACCTAACCGGTGTTATCCTCTAAAATACTGAGCGAAACGAGGATTAATTGACTCCTTCAGTGTGTTACCACATAACTACGTGATTCAAACACGAAAAAAACCCAGGACCTGGCCAACAAGTATGCGAAGAAGGCAAAATCATGAGCCAGATGCGCGCATATCCCAGACCTAACCCATACCTAACCGGTGTTATCCTCTAAAATACTGAGCGAAACGAGGTTTAATTGACTCCTTCAGTGTGTTACCACATAACTACGTGATTCAAACACGAAAAAAACCCAGGATCTGGCCAACAAGTATGCGAAGAATGCAAAATCATGAGCCAGATGCGGGCATATCCCAGACCTAGCCCAGACGTAACCGGTGTTATCCTCTAAAATATTGACCGAAACCAGGTTTAGTTGACTGCTCCAGTGTGTTACCACATTCCTACGTGATTCAAACACGAAAAAAACCCAGGATCTGGCCAACAAGTATGCGAAGAAGGCAAAATCATGAGCCAGATGCGGGCATAACCCAGACCTAACCCAGTCCTAACCGGTGTTATCCTCTAAAATATCGATCGAAACCAGGTTTAATTGACTCCTTCAGTGTGTTACCACATTACTACGTGATTGAAACACGGTAAAAACCCAGGATCTGGCCAACAAGTATGCGAAGAAGGCAAAATCATGAGCCAGATGCGGGCATAACCCAGACCTAACCCAGACCTAACCGGTGTTATCCTGTGAAATATTGATCGAAACCAGGTTTAATTGACTGCTTCAGTGTGTTACCACATTACTACGTGATTCAAACGCGAAAAAACCCAGGATCTGGCCAACAAGTATGCGAAGAAGGCAAAATCATGAGCCAGATGCGGGCATAACCCAGACCTAACCCAGACCTAACCGGTGTTATCCTCTGAAATATTGATCGAAACCAGGTTTAATTGACTGCCTCAGTGTGGTACAACATTACTACGTGATTCAAACACGGAAAAAACCCAGGATCTGGCCAACAAGATTGCGAAACAGGCAAAATCATGAGCCAGATGCGGGCATAACCCAGACCTAACCCAGACCTAACCGGTGTTATCCTCTAAAATATTGATCGAAACCAGGTTTAATTGACAGTTTCATTGTGTTACCACATTACTACGTGATTCAAACACGGTAAGAACCCAGGATCTGGCCAACAAGTATGCGAAGAAGGCAAAATCATGAGCCAGATGCGGGCATAACCCAGACCTAACCCAGACCTAACCGGTGTTATCCTGTGAAATATTGATCGAAACCAGGTTTAATTGACCGCCTCAGTGTGGTACCACATTACTACGTGATTCAAACACGGTAAAAACCCAGGATCTGGCCAACAAGTATGCGAAGAAGACAAAATCATGAGCCAGATGCGGGCATAACCCAGACCTAACCCAGACCTAACCGGTGTTATCCTCTAAAATATTGATCGAAACCAGGTTTAATTGACTGCTTCAGTGAATTACCACATTACTACGTGATTCAAACATGGTGAAAACCCAGGATCTGGCCAACAAGTATGCGAAGAAGGCAAAATCATGAGCCAGATGCGGGCATAACCCAGACCTAACCCAGATTTAACCGGTGTTATCCTCTAAAATACTCAGCGAAACGAGGTTTAATTGACTCCTTCAGTGTGTTACCATATAACTACGTGATTCAAACATGAAAAAAACCCAGGATCTGGCCAACAAGTATGCGAAGAAGGCAAAACCATGAGCCAGATGCGGGCATAACCCAGACCTAACCCAGACCTAACCGGTGTTATCCTCTAAAATAGTGATCGAAACCAGGTTTAATTGACTGCTTCAGTGAATTACCACATAACTACGTGATTCAAACATGGTGAAAACCCAGGATCTGGCCAACAAGTATGCGAAGAAGGCAAAATCATGAGCCAGATGCGGGCATAACCCGGACCTAGCCCAGACGTAACCGGTGTTATCGTCTAAAATATTGATCGAAACCAGGGTTAATTGACCGCTTCAGTGTGTTACCACATTACTACGTGATTCAAACACGAAAAAAACTCAGGATCTGGCCAACAAGTATGCGAAGAAGGCAAAATCATGAGCCAGATGCGGGCATAACCCAGACCTAACCCAGACCTAACCGGTGTTATCCTCTAAAATATTGATCGAAACCAGGTTTAATTGACTGCTTCAGTGAATTACCACATAACTACGTGATTCAAACATGGTGAAAACCCAGGATCTGGCCAACAAGTATGCGAAGAAGGCAAAATCATGAGCCAGATGCGGCCATAACCCGGACCTAGCCCAGACGTAACCGGTGTTATCGTCTAAAATATTGATCGAAACCGGGTTTAATTGACTGCCTCAGTGTGGTACCACATTACTACGTGATCCAAACACGGTAAAAACCCAGGATCTGGCCAACAAGTTTGCGAAAAAGGCAAAATCATGAGCCAGATGCGGGCATAACCCAGACCTAACCCAGACTTAACCGGTGTTATCCTCTAAAATACTGAGCGAAACGAGGTTTAATTGACTCCTTCAGTGTGTTACCATATAACTACGTGATTCAAACATGAAAAAAACCCAGGATCTGGCCAACAAGTATGCGAAGAAGGCAAAACCATGAGCCAGATGCGGGCATAACCCAGACCTAACCCAGACCTAACCGGTGTTATCCTCTAAAATATTGATCGGAACCAGGTTTAATTGACTGCTTCAGTGAATTACCACATTACTACGTGATTCAAACATGGTGAAAACCCAGGATCTGGCCAACAAGTATGCGAAGAAGGCAAAATCATGAGCCAGATGCGGGCATAACCCAGACCTAACCCAGACATAACCGGTGTTATCCTCTAAAATATTGATCGAAACCAGGTTTAATTGACTGCTTCAGTGAATTACCACATTACTACGTGATTCAAACATGGTAAAAACCCAGGATCTGGCCAAGAAGTATGCGAAGAAGGCAAAATCATGAGCCAGATGCGGGCATAACCCAGACCTAGTCCAGACGTACCCGGTGTTATCCTCTAAAATATTGATCGAAACCGGGTTTAATTGACTCCTTCAGTGTGTTACCACATTACTACGTGATTCAAACACGAAAAAAACCCAGGATCTGGCCAACAAGTATGCGAAGAAGGCAAAATCATGAGCCAGATGCGGGCATAACCCAGACCTAACCCAGTCCTAGCCGGTGTTATCCTCTACAATATTGATCGAAACCAGGGTTAATTGACTGCTTCAGTGTGTTACCACATTACTACGTGATTCAAACACGAAAAAAACTCAGGATCTGGCCAACAAGTATGCGAAGAAGGCAAAATCATGAGCCAGATGCGGGCATAACCCTGACCTAACCCAGACCTAACCGGTGTTATCCCCTGAAATATTGATCGAAACCAGGTTTAATTGACTGCCCCAGTGTGGTACCACATTTCTACGTGATTCAAACACGAAAAAAACCCAGGATCTGTCCAACAAGTATGCGAAGAAGGCAAAATCATGAGCCAGATGCGGGCATAACCCAGACCTAACCCAGACCTAACCGGTGTGATCCCCTAAAATATTGATCGAAACCAGGTTTAGTGGACTCCTTCAGTGTGTTGCCACACTACTGCGTGATTCAAACACGAAAAAAACCCAGGATCTGGCCAACAAGTATGCGAAGAAGGCAAAATCATGAACCAGATGCGGGCATAACCCAGACCTAACCCAGACCTAGCCGGTGTTATCCTCTAAAATACTGTCCGAATCCAGGTTTAATTGACTGCCTCAGTGTGGTACAACATTACTACGTGATTCAAACACGGAAAAAACCCAGGATCTGGCCAACAAGTGTGCGAAGAAGGCCAAATCATGAGCCAGATGCGGGCATATCCCGAACCTAACCCAGTCCTATCCGGTGTTATCCTGTGAAATATTGATCGAAACCAGGTTTAATTGACTGCCTCAGTGTGGTACCACATTTCTACGTGATTCAAACACGAAAAAAACCCAGGATCTGTCCAACAAGTATGCGAAGAAGGCAAAATCATGAGCCAGATGCGGGCATAACCCAGACCTAACCCAGACCTAACCGGTGTGATCCCCTAAAATATTGATCGAAACCAGGTTTAGTTGACTCCTTCAGTGTGTTGCCACATTACTGCGTGATTCAAACACGAAAAAAACCCAGGATCTGGCCAACAAGTATGCGAAGAAGGCAAAATCATGAGCCAGATGCGGGCATAACCCAGACCTAACCCAGACATAACCGGTGTTATCCTCTAAAATATTGATCGAAACCAGGTTTAATTGACTGCTTCAGTGAATTACCACATTACTACGTGATTCAAACATGGTAAAAACCCAGGATCTGGCCAACAAGTATGCGAAGAAGGCAAAATCATGAGCCAGATGCGGGCATAACCCAGACCTAGTCCAGACGTACCCGGTGTTATCCTCTAAAATATTGATCGAAACCGGGTTTAATTGACTCCTTCAGTGTGTTACCACATTACTACGTGATTCAAACACGAAAAAAACCCAGGATCTGGCCAACAAGTATGCGAAGAAGGCAAAATCATGAGCCAGATGCGGGCATAACCCAGACCTAACCCAGTCCTAACCGGTGTTATCCTCTACAATATTGATCGAAACCAGGGTTAATTGACTGCTTCAGTGTGTTACCACATTACTACGTGATTCAAACACGAAAAAAACTCAGGATCTGGCCAACAAGTATGCGAAGAAGGCAAAATCATGAGCCAGATGCGGGCATAACCCTGACCTAACCCAGACCTAACCGGTGTTATCCCCTGAAATATTGATCGAAACCAGGTTTAATTGACTGCCTCAGTGTGGTACCACATTTCTACGTGATTCAAACACGAAAAAAACCCAGGATCTGTCCAACAAGTATGCGAAGAAGGCAAAATCATGAGCCAGATGCGGGCATAACCCAGACCTAACCCAGACCTAACCGGTGTGATCCCCTAAAATATTGATCGAAACCAGGTTTAGTTGACTCCTTCAGTGTGTTGCCACATTACTGCGTGATTCAAAGACGAAAAAAACCCAGGATCTGGCCAACAAGTATGCGAAGAAGGCAAAATCATGAACCAGATGCGGGCATAACCCAGACCTAACCCAGACCTAGCCGGTGTTATCCTCTAAAATACTGTCCGAATCCAGGTTTAATTGACTGCCTCAGTGTGGTACAACATTACTACGTGATTCAAACACGGAAAAAACCCAGGATCTGGCCAACAAGTGTGCGAAGAAGGCCAAATCATGAGCCAGATGCGGGCATATCCCGAACCTAACCCAGTCCTAACCGGTGTTATCCTGTGAAATATTGATCGAAACCAGGTTTAATTGACTGCTTCATTGTGTTACCACATTGCTACGTGATTCAAACACGGAAAAAACCCAGGATCTGGCCAACAAGTGTGCGAAGAAGGCAAAATCATGAGCCAGATGCGGGCATATCCCGGACCTAACCCAGTCCTAACCGGTGTTATCCTGCGAAATATTGATTGAAACCAGGTTTAATTGACTGCCTCAGTGTGCTACAACATTACTACGTGATTCAAACACGGAAAAAACCCAGGATCTGGCCAACAAGTATGCGAAGAGTGCAAAATCATGAGCCAGATGCGGGCATAACCCAGACCTAACCCAGACCTAACCGGTGTTATCCTCTAAAATACTGAGCGAAACGAGGTTTAATTGACTCCTTCAGTGTGTTACCACATAACTACGTGATTCAAACACGAAAAAAACCCAGGACCTGGCCAACAAGTATGCGAAGAAGGCAAAATCATGAGCCAGATGCGCGCATATCCCAGACCTAACCCAGACCTAACCGGTGTTATCCTCTAAAATACTGAGCGAAACGAGGTTTAATTGACTCCTTCAGTGTGTTACCACATAACTACGTGATTCAAACACGAAAAAAACCCAGGATCTGGCCAACAAGTATGCGAAGAATGCAAAATCATGAGCCAGATGCGGGCATATCCCAGACCTAGCCCAGGCGTAACCGGTGTTATCCTCTAAAATATTGACCGAAACCAGGGTTAATTGACTGCTTCATTGTGGTACCACATTACTACGTGATTCAAACACGGTAAAAACACAGGATCTGGCCAACAAGTATGAGAAGAAGGCAAAATTAAGAGCCAGATGCGGGCATAACCCAGACCTAGCCCAGACGTAACCGGTGTTATCCTCTAAAATATTGATCGAAACCAGGTTTAATTGACTCCTTCAGTGTGTTACCACATTACTACGTGATTCAAACACGAAAAAAACCCAGGATCTGGCCAACAAGTATGCGAAGAAGGCAAAATCATGAGCCAGATGCGGGCATAACCCAGACCTAACCCAGACCTAACCGGTGTTATCCTCTAAAATACTGTCCGAATCCTGGTTTAATTGACTGCCTCAGTGTGGTACAACATTACTACGTGATTCAAACACGGAGAAAAACCATGATCTGGCCAAGAAGTTTGCGAAAAAGGCAAAATCATGAGCCAGATGCGCGCATATCGCAGACCTAACCCAGACCTAACCGGTGTTATCCTCTAAAATACTGAGCGAAACGAGGTTTAATTGACTCCTTCAGTGTGTTACCACATAACTACGTGATTCAAACACGAAAAAAACCCAGGATCTGGCCATCAAGTATGCGAAGAATGCAAAATCATGAGCCAGATGCGGGCATAACCCAGACCTAACCCAGACCTAACCGGTGTTATCCTCTAAAATACTGAGCGAAACGAGGTTTAATTGACTCCTTCAGTGTGTTACCACATAACTACGTGATTCAAACACGAAAAAAACCCAGGACCTGGCCAACAAGTATGCGAAGAAGGCAAAATCATGAGCCAGATGCGCGCATATCCCAGACCTAACCCAGACCTAACCGGTGTTATCCTCTAAAATACTGAGCGAAACGAGGTTTAATTGACTCCTTCAGTGTGTTACCACATAACTACGTGATTCAAACACGAAAAAAACCCAGGATCTGGCCAACAAGTATGCGAAGAATGCAAAATCATGAGCCAGATGCGGGCATATCCCAGACCTAGCCCAGACGTAACCGGTGTTATCCTCTAAAATATTGACCGAAACCAGGTTTAGTTGACTGCTCCAGTGTGTTACCACATTCCTACGTGATTCAAACACGAAAAAAACCCAGGATCTGGCCAACAAGTATGCGAAGAAGGCAAAATCATGAGCCAGATGCGGGCATAACCCAGACCTAACCCAGTCCTAACCGGTGTTATCCTCTAAAATATCGATCGAAACCAGGTTTAATTGACTCCTTCAGTGTGTTACCACATTACTACGTGATTGAAACACGGTAAAAACCCAGGATCTGGCCAACAAGTATGCGAAGAAGGCAAAATCATGAGCCAGATGCGGGCATAACCCAGACCTAACCCAGACCTAACCGGTGTTATCCTGTGAAATATTGATCGAAACCAGGTTTAATTGACTGCTTCAGTGTGTTACCACATTACTACGTGATTCAAACGCGAAAAAAACCCAGGATCTGGCCAACAAGTATGCGAAGAAGGCAAAATCATGAGCCAGATGCGGGCATAACCCAGACCTAACCCAGACCTAACCGGTGTTATCCTCTGAAATATTGATCGAAACCAGGTTTAATTGACTGCCTCAGTGTGGTACAACATTACTACGTGATTCAAACACGGAAAAAACCCAGGATCTGGCCAACAAGACTGCGAAACAGGCAAAATCATGAGCCAGATGCGGGCATAACCCAGACCTAACCCAGACCTAACCGGTGTTATCCTCTAAAATATTGATCGAAACCAGGTTTAATTGACAGTTTCATTGTGTTACCACATTACTACGTGATTCAAACACGGTAAGAACCCAGGATCTGGCCAAGAAGTATGCGAAGAAGGCAAAATCATGAGCCAGATGCGGGCATAACCCAGACCTAACCCAGACCTAACCGGTGTTATCCTGTGAAATATTGATCGAAACCAGGTTTAATTGACCGCCTCAGTGTGGTACCACATTACTACGTGATTCAAACACGGTAAAAACCCAGGATCTGGCCAACAAGTATGCGAAGAAGACAAAATCATGAGCCAGATGCGGGCATAACCCAGACCTAACCCAGACCTAACCGGTGTTATCCTCTAAAATATTGATCGAAACCAGGTTTAATTGACTGCTTCAGTGAATTACCACATAACTACGTGATTCAAACATGGTGAAAACCCAGGATCTGGCCAACAAGTATGCGAAGAAGGCAAAATCATGAGCCAGATGCGGGCATAACCCGGACCTAGCCCAGACGTAACCGGTGTTATCGTCTAAAATATTGATCGAAACCAGGGTTAATTGACCGCTTCAGTGTGTTACCACATTACTACGTGATTCAAACACGAAAAAAACTCAGGATCTGGCCAACAAGTATGCGAAGAAGGCAAAATCATGAGCCAGATGCGGGCATAACCCAGACCTAACCCAGACCTAACCGGTGTTATCCTCTAAAATATTGATCGAAACCAGGTTTAATTGACTGCTTCAGTGTGCTACCACATTACTACGTGATTCAAACATGGTGAAAACCCAGGATCTGGCCAACAAGTATGCGAAGAAGGCAAAATCATGAGCCAGATGCGGCCATAACCCGGACCTAGCCCAGACGTAACCGGTGTTATCGTCTAAAATATTGATCGAAACCGGGTTTAATTGACTGCCTCAGTGTGGTACCACATTACTACGTGATCCAAACACGGTAAAAACCCAGGATCTGGCCAACAAGTTTGCGAAAAAGGCAAAATCATGAGCCAGATGCGGGCATAACCCAGACCTAACCCAGACTTAACCGGTGTTATCCTCTAAAATACTGAGCGAAACGAGGTTTAATTGACTCCTTCAGTGTGTTACCATATAACTACGTGATTCAAACACGAAAAAAACCCAGGATCTGGCCAACAAGTATGGGAAGAATGCAAAATCATGAGCCAGATGCGGGCATAACCCAGACCTAACCCAGACTTAACCGGTGTTATCCTCTATAATATTGATCGAAACCAGGTTTAATTGACTGCTTCAGTGTGTTACCACATTACTACGTGATTCAAACACGAAAAAAACCCAGGACCTGGCCAACAAGTATGCGAAGAAGGCAAAATCATGAGCCAGATGCGGGCATAACCCAGACCTAACCCAGACCTAACCGGTGTTATCCTGTGAAATATTGATCGAAACCAGGTTTAATTGACTGCTTCAGTGTGCTACCACATTACTACGTGATTCAAACGCGAAAAAAACCCAGGATCTGGCCAACAAGTATGCGAAGAAGGCAAAATCATGAGCCAGATGCGGGCATAACCCTGACCTAACCCAGACCTAACCGGTGTTATCCCCTGAAATATTGATCGAAACCAGGTTTAATTGACTGCCTCAGTGTGGTACCACATTTCTACGTGATTCAAACACGAAAAAACCCCAGGATCTGTCCAACAAGTATGCGAAGAAGGCAAAATCATGAGCCAGATGCGGGCACAACCCAGACCTAACCCAGACCTAACCGGTGTGATCCCCTAAAATATTGATCGAAACCAGGTTTAGTTGACTCCTTCAGTGTGTTGCCACATTACTGCGTGATTCAAACACGAAAAAAACCCAGGATCTGGCCAACAAGTATGCGAAGAAGGCAAAATCATGTGCCAGATGAGGGCATAACCCAGACCTAACCCAGACCTAGCCGGTGTTATCCTCTAAAATACTGTCCGAATCCAGGTTTAATTGACTGCCTCAGTGTGGTACAACATTACTACGTGATTCAAACACGGAAAAAACCCAGGATCTGGCCAACAAGTGTGCGAAGAAGGCAAAATCATGAGCCAGATGCGGGCATATCCCGGACCTAACCCAGTCCTAACCGGTGTTATCCTGTGAAATATTGATCGAAACCAGGTTTAATTGACTGCTTCATTGTGTTACCACATTACTACGTGATTCAAACACGGAAAAAACCCAGGATCTGGCCAACAAGTGTGCGAAGAAGGCAAAATCATGAGCCAGATGCGGGCATATCCCGGACCTAACCCAGTCCTAACCGGTGTTATCCTGCGAAATATTGATTGAAACCAGGTTTAATTGACTGCCTCAGTGTGCTACAACATTACTACGTGATTCAAACACGGAAAAAACCCAGGATCTGGCCAACAAGTTTGCGAAAAAGACAAAATTTTGAGCCAGATGCGGGCATAACCCAGACCTAACCCAGACCTACCTGGTGTTATCCTCCAAAATATTGATCGAAGCCAGGTTTAATTGACTGCTTCAGTGTGTTACCATATTACTACGTGATTCAAACACGAAAAAAACCCAGGATCTGGCCGACAAGTATGCGAAGAGTGCAAAATCATGAGCCAGATGCGGGCATAACCCAGACCTAACCCAGACCTAACCGGTGTTATCCTCCAAGATATTGATCGAAACCAGGGTTAATTGACTGCTTCATTGTGTTACCACATTACTACGTGATTCAAACACGGTAAAAACCCAGGATCTGGCCAACAAGTATGCGAAGAAGGCAAAATCATGAGCCAGATGCGGGCATAACCCAGACCTAACCCAGACCTAACCGGTGTTATCCTGTGAAATATTGATCGAAACCAGGTTTAATTGACTGCATCAGTGTGGTACCACATTACTACGTGATTCAAACACGGTAAAAACCCAGGATCTGGCCAACAAGTATGCGAAGAAGGCAAAATTATGAGCCAGATGCGGGCATAACCCAGACCTAACCCAGACTTAACCGGTGTTATCCTCTAAAATACTGAGCGAAACGAGGTTTAATTGACTCCTTCAGTGTGTTACCATATAACTACGTGATTCAAACACGAAAAAAACCCAGGATCTGGCCAACAAGTATGCGAAGAAGGCAAAATCATGAGCCAGATGCGGGCATAACCCAGACCTAACCCAGACCTAACCGGTGTTATCCTCTAAAATAGTGATCGAAACCAGGTTTAATTGGCTGCTTCAGTGAATTACCACATAACTACGTGATTCAAACATGGTGAAAACCCAGGATCTGGCCAACAAGTATGCGAAGAAGGCAAAATCATGAGCCAGATGCGGGCATAACCCGGACCTAGCCCAGACGTAACCGGTGTTATCGTCTAAAATATTGATCGAAACCAGGGTTAATTGACCGCTTCAGTGTGTTACCACATTACTACGTGATTCAAACACGAAAAAAACTCAGGAACTGGCCAACAAGTATGCGAAGAAGGCAAAATCATGAGCCAGATGCGGGCATAACCCAGACCTATCCCAGACCTAACCGGTGTTATCCTCTGAAATATTGATCGAAACCAGGTTTAATTGACTGCCTCAGTGTGGTACAACATTACTACGTGATTCAAACACGGAAAAAACCCAGGATCTGGCCAACAAGTATGCGAAGATGGCAAAATCATGAGCCAGATGCGGGCATAACCCGGACCTAGCCCAGACGTAACCGGTGTTGTCGTCTAAAATATTGATCGAAACCGGGTTTAATTGACTGCCTCAGTGTGGGACCACATTACTACGTGATCAAAACACGGTAAAAACCCAGGATCTGGCCAACAAGTTTGCGAAAAAGGCAAAATCATGAGCCAGATGCGGGCATAACCCAGACCTAACCCAGACTTAACCGGTGTTATCCTCTAAAATACTGAGCAGAACGAGGTTTAATTGACTCCTTCAGTGTGTTACCATATAACTACGTGATTCAAACACGAAAAAAACCCAGGATCTGGCCAACAAGTATGGGAAGAATGCAAAATCATGAGCCAGATGCGGGCATAACCCAGACCTAGCCCAGACGTACCCGGTGTTATCCTCTAAAATATTGATCGAAACCAGGTTTAATTGACTCCTTCAGTGTGTTACCACATTACTACGTGATTCAAACACGAAAAAAACCCAGGATCTGGCCAACAAGTATGCGAAGAAGGCAAAATCATAAGCCAGATGCGGGCATAACCCAGACCTAACCCAGTCCTAACCGGTGTTATCCTCTACAATATTGATCGAAACCAGGGTTAATTGACTGCTTCAGTGTGTTACCACATTACTACGTGATTCAAACACGAAAAAAACTCAGGATCTGGCCAACAAGTATGCGAAGAAGCAAAATCATGAGCCAGATGCGGGCATAACCCTGACCTAACCCAGACCTAACCGGTGTTATCCCCAGAAATATTGATCGAAACCAGGTTTAATTGACTGCCTCAGTGTGGTACCACATTTCTACGTGATTCAAACACGAAAAAACCCCAGGATCTGTCCAACAAGTATGAGAAGAAGGCAAAATCATGAGCCAGATGCGGGCATAACCCAGACCTAACCGGTGTGATCCCCTAAAATATTGATCGAAACCAGGTTTAGTTGACTCCCTCAGTGTGTTGCCACATTACTGCGTGATTCAAACACGAAAAAAACCCAGGATCTGGCCAACAAGTATGCGAAGAAGGCAAAATCATGTGCCAGATGAGGGCATAACCCAGACCTAACCCAGACCTAGCCGGTGTTATCCTCTAAAATACTGTCCGAATCCAGGTTTAATTGACTGCCTCAGTGTGGTACAACATTACTACGTGATTCAAACACGGAAAAAACCCAGGATCTGGCCAACAAGTGTGCGAAGAAGGCAAAATCATGAGCCAGATGCGGGCATATCCCGGACCTAACCCAGTCCTAACCGGTGTTATCCTGTGAAATATTGATCGAAACCAGGTTTAATTGACTGCTTCATTGTGTTACCACATTACTACGTGATTCAAACACGGAAAAAACCCAGGATCTGGCCAACAAGTGTGCGAAGAAGGCAAAATCATGAGCCAGATGCGGGCATATCCCGGACCTAACCCAGTCCTAACCGGTGTTATCCTGCGAAATATTGATTGAAACCAGGTTTAATTGACTGCCTCAGTGTGCTACAACATTACTACGTGATTCAAACACGGAAAAAACCCAGGATCTGGCCAACAAGTTTGCGAAAAAGACAAAATTTTGAGCCAGATGCGGGCATAACCCAGACCTAACCCAGACCTACCTGGTGTTATCCTCCAAAATATTGATCGAAGCCAGGTTTAATTGACTGCTTCAGTGTGTTACCATATTACTACGTGATTCAAACACGAAAAAAACCCAGGATCTGGCCAACAAGTATGCGAAGAGTGCAAAATCATGAGCCAGATGCGGGCATAACCCAGACCTAACCCAGACCTAACCGGTGTTATCCTCCAAAATATTGATCGAAACCAGGGTTAATTGACTGCTTCATTGTGTTACCACATTACTACGTGATCAAACACGGTAAAAACCCAGGATCTGGCCAACAAGTATGCGAAGAAGGCAAAATCATGAGCCAGATGCGGGCATAACCCAGACCTAACCCAGACCTAACCGGTGTTATCCTGTGAAATATTGATCGAAACCAGGTTTAATTGACTGCATCAGTGTGGTACCACATTACTACGTGATTCAAACACGGAAAAACCCAGGATCTGGCCAACAAGTATGCGAAGAAGGCAAAATTATGAGCCAGATGCGGGCATAACCCAGACCTAACCCAGACCTAACCGGTGTTATCCGCTAAAATATTGATCGAAACCAGGTTTAATTGACTCCTTCGACGTGTTACCACATTACTACGTGATTCAAACACGAAAAAAACCCAGGATCTGGCCAACAAGTATGCGAAGAAGGCAAAATCATGAGCCAGATGCGGGCATAACCCAGACCTAACCCAGACCTAACCGGTGTTATCCTCTAAAATATTCATCGAAACCAGGTTTAATTGACTCCTTCAGTGTGTTACCACATTACTAAGTGATTCAAGCACGAAAAAATCCCAGGATCTGGCCAACAAGTATACGAAGAAGGCAAAATCATGAGCCAGATGCGGGCATAACCCAGACCTAACCCAGACCTAACCGGTGTTATCCTCTGAAATATTGACCGAAACCAGGTTTAATTGACTGCTTCAGTGTGTTACCACATTCCTACGTGATTCAAACACGAAAAAAACCCAGGATCTGGCCAACAAGTATGCGAAGAAGGCAAAATCATGAGCCAGATGCGGGCATATCCCGGACCTAACCCAGACCTAACCGGTGTTATCCTCTGAAATATTGATCGAAACCAGGTTTAATTGACTGCCTCAGTGTGGTACCACATTACTACGTGATTCAAACACGGAAAAAACCCAGGATCTGGCCAACAAGTTTGCGAAAAAGGCGAAAGTATAAGCCAGATGCGCGCATATCCCAGACCTAACCCAGACCTAACCGGTGTGATCCCCTAAAATATTGATCGAAACCAGGTTTAGTTGACTCCCTCAGTGTGTTGCCACATTACTGCGTGATTCAAACACGAAAAAAACCCAGGATCTGGCCAACAAGTATGCGAAGAAGGCAAAATCATGTGCCAGATGAGGGCATAACCCAGACCTAACCCAGACCTAACCGGTGTTATCCTCTGAAATATTGACCGAAACCAGGTTTAATTGACTGCTTCAGTGTGTTACCACATTCCTACGTGATTCAAACACGAAAAAAACCCAGGATCTGGCCAACAAGTATGCGAAGAAGGCAAAATCATGAGCCAGATGCGGGCATATCCCGGACCTAACCCAGTCCTAACCGGTGTTATCCTGCGAAATATTGATTGAAACCAGGTTTAATTGACTGCCTCAGTGTGCTACAACATTACTACGTGATTCAAACACGGAAAAAACCCAGGATCTGGCCAACAAGTTTGCGAAAAAGACAAAATTTTGAGCCAGATGCGGGCATAACCCAGACCTAACCCAGACCTACCTGGTGTTATCCTCCAAAATATTGATCGAAGCCAGGTTTAATTGACTGCTTCAGTGTGTTACCATATTACTACGTGATTCAAACACGAAAAAAACCCAGGATCTGGCCAACAAGTATGCGAAGAGTGCAAAATCATGAGCCAGATGCGGGCATAACCCAGACCTAACCCAGACCTAACCGGAGTTATCCTCCAAAATATTGATCGAAACCAGGGTTAATTGACTGCTTCATTGTGTTACCACATTACTACGTGATCAAACACGGTAAAAACCCAGGATCTGGCCAACAAGTATGCGAAGAAGGCAAAATCATGAGCCAGATGCGGGCATAACCCAGACCTAACCCAGACCTAACCGGTGTTATCCTGTGAAATATTGATCGAAACCAGGTTTAATTGACTGCATCAGTGTGGTACCACATTACTACGTGATTCAAACACGGTAAAAACCCAGGATCTGGCCAACAAGTATGCGAAGAAGGCAAAATTATGAGCCAGATGCGGGCATAACCCAGACCTAACCCAGACCTAACCGGTGTTATCCGCTAAAATATTGATCGAAACCAGGTTTAATTGACTCCTTCAGTGTGTTACCACATTACTAAGTGATTCAAGCACGAAAAAAACCCAGGATCTGGCCAACAAGTATACGAAGAAGGCAAAATCATGAGCCAGATGCGGGCATAACCCAGACCTAACCCAGACCTAACCGGTGTTATCCTCTGAAATATTGACCGAAACCAGGTTTAATTGACTGCTTCAGTGTGTTACCACATTCCTACGTGATTCAAACACGAAAAAAACCCAGGATCTGGCCAACAAGTATGCGAAGAAGGCAAAATCATGAGCCAGATGCGGGCATATCCCGGACCTAACCCAGACCTAACCGGTGTTATCCTCTGAAATATTGATCGAAACCAGGTTTAATTGACTGCCTCAGTGTGGTACCACATTACTACGTGATTCAAACACGGAAAAAACCCAGGATCAGGCCAACAAGTTTGCGAAAAAGGCGAAAGTATAAGCCAGATGCGCGCATATCCCAGACCTAACCCAGACCTAACCGGTGTGATCCCGTAAAATATTGATCGAAACCAGGTTTAGTTGACTCCCTCAGTGTGTTGCCACATTACTGCGTGATTCAAACACGAAAAAAACCCAGGATCTGGCCAACAAGTATGCGAAGAAGGCAAAATCATGTGCCGGATGAGGGCATAACCCAGACCTAACCCAGACCTAGCCGGTGTTATCCTCTAAAATACTGTCCGAATCCAGGTTTAATTGACTGCCTCAGTGTGGTACAACATTACTACGTGATTCAAACACGGAAAAAACCCAGGATCTGGCCAACAAGTGTGCGAAGAAGGCAAAATCATGAGCCAGATGCGGGCATATCCCGGACCTAACCCAGTCCTAACCGGTGTTATCCTGTGAAATATTGATCGAAACCAGGTTTAATTGACTGCTTCATTGTGTTACCACATTACTACGTGATTCAAACACGGAAAAAACCCAGGATCTGGCCAACAAGTGTGCGAAGAAGGCAGAATCATGAGCCAGATGCGGGCATATCCCGGACCTAACCCAGTCCTAACCGGTGTTATCCTGCGAAATATTGATTGAAACCAGGTTTAATTGACTGCCTCAGTGTGCTACAACATTACTACGTGATTCAAACACGGAAAAAACCCAGGATCTGGCCAACAAGTTTGCGAAAAAGACAAAATTTTGAGCCAGATGCGGGCATAACCCAGACCTAACCCAGACCTACCTGGTGTTATCCTCCAAAATATTGATCGAAGCCAGGTTTAATTGACTGCTTCAGTGTGTTACCATATTACTACGTGATTCAAACACGAAAAAAACCCAGGATCTGGCCAACAAGTATGCGAAGAGTGCAAAATCATGAGCCAGGTGCGGGCATAACCCAGGTCTAACCCAGACCTAACCGGTGTTATCCTCCAAAATATTGATCGAAACCAGGGTTAATTGACTGCTTCATTGTGTTACCACATTACTACGTGATCAAACACGGTAAAAACCCAGGATCTGGCCAACAAGTATGCGAAGAAGGCAAAATCATGAGCCAGATGCGGGCATAACCCAGACCTAACCCAGACCTAACCGGTGTTATCCTGTGAAATATTGATCGAAACCAGGTTTAATTGACTGCATCAGTGTGGTACCACATTACTACGTGATTCAAACACGGTAAAAACCCAGGATCTGGCCAACAAGTATGCGAAGAAGGCAAAATTATGAGCCAGATGCGGGCATAACCCAGACCTAACCCAGACCTAACCGGTGTTATCCGCTAAAATATTGATCGAAACCAGGTTTAATTGACTCCTTCAGTGTGTTACCACATTACTAAGTGATTCAAGCACGAAAAAAACCCAGGATCTGGCCAACAAGTATACGAAGAAGGCAAAATCATGAGCCAGATGCGGGCATAACCCAGACCTAACCCAGACCTAACCGGTGTTATCCTCTGAAATATTGACCGAAACCAGGTTTAATTGACTGCTTCAGTGTGTTACCACATTCCTACGTGATTCAAACACGAAAAAAACCCAGGATCTGGCCAACAAGTATGCGAAGAAGGCAAAATCATGAGCCAGATGCGGGCATATCCCGGACCTAACCCAGACCTAACCGGTGTTATCCTCTGAAATATTGATCGAAACCAGGTTTAATTGACTGCCTCAGTGTGGTACCACATTACTACGTGATTCAAACACGGAAAAAACCCAGGATCTGGCCAACAAGTTTGCGAAAAAGGCGAAAGTATAAGCCAGATGCGCGCATATCCCAGACCTAACCCAGACCTAACCGGTGTTATCCTCTAAAATATTGATCGAAACGAGGTTTAATTGACTGCTTCAGTGTGTTACCACATTACTACGTGATTCAAACACGAAAAAAACCCAGGATCTGGCCAACAAGTATGCGAAGAAGGCAAAATCATGAGCCAGATGCGGGCACATCCCAGATTTAACCCAGACCTAACCGGTGTTATCCTCTGAAATATTTTTTTTTTTTTTTTTTTTTTTTTTTTTGTCGTGGGGAAAATCTTCGAAAGACTCCCTCCCACCTCCTTGGGGAGAGATGGGAGGGGTGTGTGGGATTCCCCGCGCCCGTACAACGACAGGCGCGGGACCTACCCACTAAAAACCCCACGGTGACCCTTCGGCACGCTTTGGGAGGATACCGGGAATCGCTCGAAGCATTCTTCCGGTATCCTCCCCGTGCCCGCGCTTTCGCGCCCATCCCCCGCGGGGACAATCGGTCCCCCCAGTAGACACACTGCCTCATAGCGGCGGGACGGGGCCACTCCATCCCGCCGCTATCCGTCCCGGGGCCGCGTTTAGTGGCGGCTGCGAGCCCCAACTCGCAACCGCCCGCGACCCCGTTTCCACCCCTCGGCGGCCGGGCGTTCATGGCCGCACCAGACCGCCGAGGGTGCCTCCCCTTGCGTCGGACCGGTAGGGGGAGGCACTCCTACCCCCAACCGGTCCGACCCGGCGCCGCCTAGGTCATCCGCCACGCCGAGGCGGCCGCCCGCGACGCCTCGCGACCGGGCGACGACCTCGGGCCACCGCACGAGCGCGAGCTTCAGCGCGCCGCTGAAGCTCGCGCTCCCTCCCCGCGGCCTCCTTCTGCAACATTACGTTCTCGCAGAAGGAGGCCACGGCCCTCCACTTCTCCTCGCTGCCGAGCATGGCGCGCACCACGCCCGGCAGCGAGACATCCCGCCCGACGACGCCGACCAGGACACGGCGCTCCCCCTCCCACGCGGGGCATACCTCCAGGGTATGATCCGCCGTGTCCTGCTCAGCGTCGCAGTGGCAGCAACGCGCCGTCGGCTCCTTCCCTATCCGGCACAGGTATCTTCCGAAGCTGCCATGCCCGGAAAATACCTGTGACATCCGGTAGGTGAGGCTGCCATGGCCTCTGTCCAGCCACTCCTTCAGGAGTGGCCGAACCGCCCCGACAGTCCGGTGCCCCGCGGTTGGCAGAGCCAGCCGCTCCTGCCACGCGAGCAACACGGACTGCCGGGCCTGGCGCTTCAAATCGCCCCAAGCAGGTTCCTGCCCGCCCGGGACCGCCCCCACCCCCGCGCGACGGTCGACGCGGTGCCGGTACATCACCGCGTGCGACCGCGCGAGCAGGTCCATGGGCGGCATCCCCGCTAGAACCGTCGCCGCCTCATGTGACATGGTCCGATACCCGCGGACGACCCTGAGCGCCATGCGCCTCTGCACCCGACGCAGCATAGTCATGCTGCGCCGGGAGGCAGCCAGGTCGTCCGCCCAGACGGGGGCCCCGTATAGGGCCACCGACTGGACCATTGCCACATAGAGGCGACGAACTCGGCCCGCCGGGCCCCCCAGGTTGGGCAGGATCCGGCCCAGAGCCGCAACCATCCTTTCCAACCGGGGGACCAGGCAGCGGAAATGCTCCTCGAAACGCCAGTGGCTATCGAGGATCAGCCCTAGATACCTGATCTGGGGCTTCACCTCGATGTCAGCCCCACCCACCCGGATCAGAGGGGGTGGCGGATCCTGCCGAGGTGAATGAAACGCAATCACCTCGGTCTTATGGACCGCCACCGTCATCCCCATCCCCCTGATCCGGTCGACGACGCGTTGCGACCCCTCCTCCGCGCGACGCATGGCCCTCCCCCAGTGCGCCCCGACGGCCAGCACCAGTGTGTCATCCGCATAACACACCGTGCTGACGCCGTCGGGGAGGCCGGCCCGCAACACCGAGTCGTACGCGATGTTCCACAGGAGTGGCCCGAGGACCGACCCCTGCGGAACACCGCAGTACACCTCCCTCCGCATATCACCATCCCGGCCCGGATACTCGATCCACCTGCCGCGGAGATAATCCCCGACGACCGCCCTGAGACAAGGGGGGACCCGATGATATTCGAGTCCCCTCCTTATCTCTTCCCAGGGGAGGGTGTTAAAGGCATTGGCAATATCCAAGGATATTGCCAATGCCACCCCTCCCCGGGAGACGGCCGCCCCCGAGAGGGCCCTCACACGACCTATCGCGTCGATAGTCGATCGGCCCCCCCGGAAACCGAACTGGCAGTCGGCCAGACCGGGATCACCCCGCGACAGCTGCTCGACGAGGCGGGCAGCAATCACCCGCTCGAAGAGCTTGCCCACCTCGTCGAGGAGACAAATGGGCCGGTATGCGGAGGGAGACTCCGCGGGCCGACCCTCCTTCCGGAGGAGGACCATCCTCGCCACCTTCCAACTGGGGGGGAATCGCCCGTCCCTCAGGCAGCGGTCGAACAACCGCCTGAGGTCGGCCCCAAGGACGCCCTGGGTCAAGACCCAAACCCGGCCGGGCACACCATCCGGACCCGGGGCCGTGTTACGAACCCCGAGCCGTCTGATGGCCGCTGCCAGCTCCTCCTGCGTGACCCCCAGCTCGGCCGTCCACTCCACTGGGACAGCCGCCGCCGCCGGAGGACGCGGTCCCCTCTCCCCAATTGGGAAGAGTGTATTGACCACGTCCTCCAGCAGCCGGGGGTCAAGACCCTCGGCGACGGGGGGCGCCCACGGGCGGAGCTTATTCAGCACCACCTTATATGGGCGCCCCCATGGATCGTCATCAAGGGTCTGGAGGAGCTCCTTCCATGCCCGGGTCTTGGCCCGTCTGATGGCGACCTGCAGAGCAACCCGCGCCACGCGGTATGCTCCATACAGGTCATCAGCTGCCCTCGCTCGCGCCACGCCGTCGCCTGTACGTTGACGACGGCGCGCGCGGGTGTACTGGCGTCGGGCGCGGACAGTCGCGACTCGCAACTCCGCGATCGCGTCCGACCACCAGTACACCGCCCGGCGAGGAGAAGCCCGCCCGACCCGAGGCATCGCCGCGTCGCAAATACCCGCGACCAATGCTCCGAGCCGGGCGACCTCCTCCTCTATGCTCGGCAACTCGGCCGCTCCCTGCGGCCAAGTTGCAGCGAGGGCAGCTGCCATCAGGGCGTCCTTGTCCAGGCGCCGAAGCGCCCAGCGGCGTGGTGGGGTGCCACGCAGGTGGCCGTGTCGGGATGCACTCGCGGCGGCAGAGACCTCCATCCGGATGTACCGGTGATCGGAGAGTGTCTCTGCCCCCGCGACCACGTGCCAACCCGACACCATGCGCACGGCGTTGGGGGTCGCGAATCCAACATCCACGATGGACCCCCCATATCGCCGCACGCATGTGTGCTCCGACCCCCGGTTCAATACCCGGAGGTCGAGCCCCGCCGCCCAATCGCCCAGGATCCCGCCGCGAACGGAGGTCCTGGGGGATCCCCAAGCCACCGACTTGGCATTAAAATCCCCCAGGACCAGCACCGGCCGGGCCGCGTAGCGCTGCACGCATGCCGCGACCTCGGCCAAGTACAGCTCGAACGCAGCGTGACCGCTACGGGGCGAAATGTAGCACCCCACCACAGCGACTCCCCCCCAGTCCACGGCGACGAATCCCCGACCGCGCTCCAACAAGGAGAACGGTGGGGACCCGTCGCCCCCTCCCCATACCGTCGCCACCAAGCCGTCCGCGTCGCCCACCCAATGAGGGTGATCAGGGACGCGGTACGGCTCGGCGGCGACCGCCAGGCCAACCCCCCACTCCGCGAGGACCTGGGACATCAAGTCCTGTGCCGTGCGGCAGTGGTTGAGGTTGGCCTGGAGGAGGAGGCGGGGCGGCATTAATTAATGGCCGCGCCGGCCTCCTCCCGGCCGTCCGTCCCCGTAGCACCGTCCACCTCCATGGAGGACGATGCCACCGCCCTCGGCACCGGAGCCGGTGCAGCCCGCCTCTTCCTCTCCTTCCGGGAGGGGGGGGGAGCACTTCTTGCTCCCCACCCTGTGATCGGCTGGCCTCCCCATGTCCGCACACAGCGGGCAGTGGGGGGCCGCCGAGCACTGGCTCGCACGGTGCTCTTTGGCACCGCAGCGGTAACACTGACCGCTGCGGTCCACCGGCGAGGTGCACCACTGCCTCACGTGCCCCAATTCGAGGCAGCGGTGACACTGGAGCGGGCGCGGCGCGAGGATTTCCACTCGCGCCGAAACCCACCCCACCAACACCCTCCCGGGTTCCGCCACCTTACGGGCGGCGGAGAGGGGGCACCGGGCCCACACCGACCCGAGTCCGGAGGGCGACTTGCGGATCTCTCCGATCCGCAGGTCCTCCACAGGACTGTCCCCCGCCCTCGCAAGGGCACGGGACACATCCTGTGCGCTGACCGAGTCGTCCAGCCCACAAACGCGCATCTCCGTGCGCTTCGTGGGCCGGGCGACCCGGACACCTCGCTCGCCCAGCTGCTCCCGGAGCCTCTGGGCGAGACGATCCGCCTTCGCGCCGCCTTCTGCACCGGGGATCTCCAGCAAGAGACCCCCGGTCACGGCCCTCTTCGCCCTCACGGAGGCGATGCCCAGCTCTTCCAGGGAGATATTCTCCCTGGCGAGCCGCATCGCCTCCGCGAGGGTCAGGTCGCCCCCCTGCGCAACGGTCAGCGTCACCGCTGCCGTTTTTGGGGGACGACCTGGTCGAGCCTTCCCGACCTTCGCGGCCTTTACCTTGGCCGCCGCCGGCGGAGGCGGAGGCTGCGGTTGCGAGGCCTTCCTCGCCGCTCGCTTCGGCTTCCGCCCCACCACCTCACTCCACGCCACCCCCCCTTGGGAGGGTGCTGTGGAGGACGCGACCACCGCGACCACGGGTACACCACCCCCCTTGGGGGTCGCGACCCGGGGCCCTGGTGCCGCAACGCTGGGCGGAGCCTTCACTCCGCACTTCTTTGCCTTCCCCGACTGTACCGGAACAGGTCGGGGAGGCACCGCCTTCCTGCTGACCGCTCTTCCGGCGAGGAGCTCCTCCCGGAAGGCGGCCAGCTTGCCATCAATCATGTCCCCAATCCTCCTCAGAAGATCGTCTTCTGAGGAGGACGGGGACTTCTTCACGGGCGGAGTGCGGGTGGAGGGGCCCGCGGTGCCCCGCACCACTGCCGCCGCACTCCGCTTATTTACCTCCGCCGAGGGACGCGGCGGTGGAGGAGGAGGGAGGATGGGAGGGAGGGCCGTGCTGTTCCACAGCGCCTCTGCCCTCCTCCTCCCCTGTCGCTCCTCCTCCAACAGGAGCTGCAGACGGGCGTTCCGCCCTCTGAGCTCCCGCGCCGCCTCCCTCATTTCCTCCGCCGCGGCCTTCAGGGCCTCCGCGCCACCGCTTTTCTGCCCCTTAAAGGCGCAGGCAGCGGCGACTTTCTCCACCCGCCTCAGGGACGAGGAGATCCTCTCCGATATCTCCTCGGTCACCTCGTCCCTGAGGCAACTCAGCCTCACCGACGGGCTCATCGCCCCGCCCACCTCGACGACGGCCTGCCCCGTCCTCTTCCTCTTAGAGCCTATGTGGCTCGTGCTGGAGGAGAAGGACGAGACCGACGCCGTCTCGTCGTCCTCCTCCACCCTCCACGAAGCCGGACCTGGCGCTGAGTGGGGCGCGAGCGCCGCCACCCTAACCCCAACCCCGTCTCCGTCCTCCCCAACCGACAAAACCCGCCCCATCCCCATTTTATTTTCTGTGTCCATAATAATCCCACGAGATGGTCGGAAATAAAGGTCCACCCGGGCAGAGCCGCCTTACCCGGGTAAGCCTAATACTCCGGGGGTTCGGCAGGTTCCCCGGAGGTGGTCGCTTGGGATTGGGCCTTCTCCCCCAACCATGCATCCCATCGCCGCGCACCATAGCTTAGGATTGGAGGGCGATTTTATAGAGTCGCCATACTCGTGGCCCAGGCGGTTAAGCCAAGACCCCCGTTCCTCCTGCCGTCACGTACCATTCACAAAACCAATAGGGAATTGTGAATGGGTCGTTGTGACGACCAACAGGAGGCTTACGGTGTGTGTATGACTCGGGTACCCCGGGATCGTTAAGCCCGTACTGCAACTGAAAGGCTGGCAGCCCCTGAGGGAATCCTCTGAAATATTGATCGAAACCAGGTTTAATTGACTGCCTCAGTGTGGTACCACATTACTACGTGATTCAACCGCGAAAAAAACCCAGGATCTGGCCAACAAGTATGCGAAGAAGGCAAAATCATGAGCCAGATGCGGGCATAACCCAGACCTAACCCAGAGCTAACCGGTGTTATCCTCTAAAATACTGTCCGAATCCAGGTTTAATTGACTGCCTCAGTGTGTTACCACATTACTACGTGATTCAAACACGGGAAAAACCCATGATCTGGCCAACAAGTTTGCGAAAAAGGCGAAAGTATAAGCCAGATGCGCGCATATACCAGACCTAACCCAGACCTAACCGGTGTTATCCTCTAAAACACTGTCCGAATCCAGGTTTAATGGATTGTTTCTGTGTCGTACCACATTACCACGTGATTCAAAACCGAAAAAAACCCAGGATCTAGCCAACATGTTTGCGAAAAAGGCGAAAGTATAAGCCAGATGCGGGCATAACCCAGACCTAACCCAGACCTAACCGGTGTTATCCTCTAAAATATTGATCGAAACCAGGTTTAATTGACTGCCTCAGTGTGCTACAACATTACTACGTGATTCAAACTCGGAAAAAACCCAGGATCTGGCCAGCAAGTTTGCGAAAAAGGCAAAATCATGAGCCAGATGCGGGCATAACCGAGACCTAACCCAGACCTAACCGGTGTTATCAATCAAAATATTGATCGAAACCAGGGTTAATTGACTGCTTCATTGTGTTACCACATTACTACGTGATTCAAACACGAAAAAAACCCAGGATCTGGCCAACAAGTATGCGAAGAAGGCAAAATCATGAGCCAGATGCGGGCATATCCCGGACCTAACCCAGACCTAACCGGTGTTATCCTCTGAAATATTGATCGAAACCAGGTTTAATTGACTGCCTCAGTGTGGTACCACATTACTACGTGATTCAAATACGGAAAAAACCCAGGATCTGGCCAACAAGTATGCGAAGAAGGCAAAATCATGAGCCAGATGCGGGCATATCCCAGACTTAACCCAGACCTAACCGGTGTTATCCTCTGAAATATTGATCGAAACCAGGTTTAATTGACTGCCTCAGTGTGGTACCACATTACTACGTGATTAAAACACGAAAAAAACCCAGGATCTGGCCAACAAGTATGCGAAGAAGGCAAAATCATGAGCCAGATGCGGGCATATCCCAGACTTAACCCAGACCTAACCGGTGTTATCCTCTGAAATATTGATCGAAACCAGGTTTAATTGACTGCCTCAGTGTGGTACCACATTACCACGTGATTCAAACACGGAAAAACCCAGGATCTGGCCAACAAGTATGCGAAGAAGGCAAAATCATGAGCCAGATGCGGGCATATCCCAGAGTTAACCCAGACCTAACCGGTGTTATCCTCTGAAATATTGATCGAAACCAGGTTTAATTGACTGCCTCAGTGTGGTACCACATTACTACGTGATTCAAACACGGAAAAACCCAGGATCTGGCCAACAAGTATGCGACGAAGGCAAAATCATGAGCCAGATGCGGGCATAACCCAGACCTAACCCAGACCTAACCGATGTTATCCTCTAAAATATTGATCGAAACCAGGTTTAATTGACTGCCTCAGTGTGGTACCACATTACTACGTGATTAAAACACGAAAAAAACCCAGGATCTGGCCAACAAGTATGCGAAGAAGGCAAAATCATGAGCCAGATGCGGGCATATCCCAGAGTTAACCCAGACCTAACCGGTGTTATCCTCTGAAATATTGATCGAAACCAGGTTTAATTGACTGCCTCAGTGTGGTACCACATTACTACGTGATTCAAACACGGAAAAACCCAGGATCTGGCCAACAAGTATGCGACGAAGGCAAAATCATGAGCCAGATGCGGGCATAACCCAGACCTAACCCAGACCTAACCGATGTTATCCTCTAAAATATTGATCGAAACCAGGTTTAATTGACTGCCTCAGTGTGGTACCACATTACTACGTGATTAAAACACGAAAAAAACCCAGGATCTGGCCAACAAGTATGCGAAGAAGGCAAAATCATGAGCCAGATGCGGGCATAACCCAGACCTAACCCAGAGCTAACCGGTGTTATCCTCTAAAATACTGTCCGAATCCAGGTTTAATTGACTGCCTCAGTGTGTTACCACATTACTACGTGATTCAAACACGGGAAAAACCCATGATCTGGCCAACAAGTTTGCGAAAAAGGCGAAAGTATAAGCCAGATGCGCGCATATACCAGACCTAACCCAGACCTAACCGGTGTTATCCTCTAAAACACTGTCCGAATCCAGGTTTAATGGATTGTTTCTGTGTCGTACCACATTACCACGTGATTCAAAACCGAAAAAAACCCAGGATCTAGCCAACATATTTGCGAAAAAGGCGAAAGTATAAGCCAGATGCGGGCATAACCCAGACCTAACCCAGACCTAACCGGTGTTATCCTCTAAAATATTGATCGAAACCAGGTTTAATTGACTGCCTCAGTGTGCTACAACATTACTACGTGATTCAAACTCGGAAAAAACCCAGGATCTGGCCAGCAAGTTTGCGAAAAAGGCAAAATCATGAGCCAGATGCGGGCATAACCGAGACCTAACCCAGACCTAACCGGTGTTATCAATCAAAATATTGATCGAAACCAGGGTTAATTGACTGCTTCATTGTGTTACCACATTACTACGTGATTCAAACACGAAAAAAACCCAGGATCTGGCCAACAAGTATGCGAAGAAGGCAAAATCATGAGCCAGATGCGGGCATATCCCGGACCTAACCCAGACCTAACCGGTGTTATCCTCTGAAATATTGATCGAAACCAGGTTTAATTGACTGCCTCAGTGTGGTACCACATTACTACGTGATTCAAATACGGAAAAAACCCAGGATCTGGCCAACAAGTATGCGAAGAAGGCAAAATCATGAGCCAGATGCGGGCATATCCCAGACTTAACCCAGACCTAACCGGTGTTATCCTCTGAAATATTGATCGAAACCAGGTTTAATTGACTGCCTCAGTGTGGTACCACATTACTACGTGATTAAAACACGAAAAAAACCCAGGATCTGGCCAACAAGTATGCGAAGAAGGCAAAATCATGAGCCAGATGCGGGCATATCCCAGACTTAACCCAGACCTAACCGGTGTTATCCTCTGAAATATTGATCGAAACCAGGTTTAATTGACTGCCTCAGTGTGGTACCACATTACCACGTGATTCAAACACGGAAAAACCCAGGATCTGGCCAACAAGTATGCGAAGAAGGCAAAATCATGAGCCAGATGCGGGCATATCCCAGAGTTAACCCAGACCTAACCGGTGTTATCCTCTGAAATATTGATCGAAACCAGGTTTAATTGACTGCCTCAGTGTGGTACCACATTACTACGTGATTCAAACACGGAAAAACCCAGGATCTGGCCAACAAGTATGCGACGAAGGCAAAATCATGAGCCAGATGCGGGCATAACCCAGACCTAACCCAGACCTAACCGATGTTATCCTCTAAAATATTGATCGAAACCAGGTTTAATTGACTGCCTCAGTGTGGTACCACATTACTACGTGATTAAAACACGAAAAAAACCCAGGATCTGGCCAACAAGTATGCGAAGAAGGCAAAATCATGAGCCAGATGCGGGCATATCCCAGACTTAACCCAGACCTAACCGGTGTTATCCTCTGAAATATTGATCGAAACCAGGTTTAATTGACTGCCTCAGTGTGGTACCACATTACTACGTGATTCAAACACGGAAAAACCCAGGATCTGGCCAACAAGTATGCGACGGAGGCGAAAGTATAAGCCAGATGCGCGCATATCCCAGACCTAATTCAGACCTAACCGGTGTTATCCTCCAAAATATTGATCGAAACCAGGGTTAATTGACTGCTTCATTGTGTTACCACATTACTACGTGATTCAAACACGAAAAAAACCCAGGATCTGGCCAACAAGTTTGCGAAAAAGGCAAAATCATGAGCCAGATGCGGGCATAACCCAGACCTAACCCAGACCTAACCGGTGTTATCCTCCAAAATATTGATCGAAACCAGGGTTAATTGACTGCTTCATTGTGTTACCACATTACTACGTGATTCAAACACGAAAAAAACCCAGGATCTGGCCAACAAGTTTGCGAAAAAGGCAAAATCATGAGCCAGATGCGGGCATAACCCAGACCTAACCCAGACCTAACCGGTGTTATCCTCCAAAATATTGATCGAAACCAGGATTAATTCACTGCTTCATTGTGTTACCACATTACTACGTGATTCAAACACGAAAAAAACCCAGGATCTGGCCAACAAGTATGCGAATAAGGCAAAATCATGAGCCAGATGCGGGCATATCCCGGACCTAACCCAGACCTAACCGGTGTTATCCTCTGAAATATTGATCGAAACCAGGTTTAATTGACTTCCTCAGTGTGGTACCACATTACTACGTGATTCAAACACGGAAAAAACCCAGGATCTGGCCAACAAGTTTGCGAAAAAGGCGAAAGTATAAGCCAGATGCGCGCATATCCCAGACCTAATTCAGACCTAACCGGTGGTATCCTCTAAAATATTGATCGAAACCAGGTTTAATTGACTGCTTCAGTGTGTTACCACATTACTACGTGATTCAAACACGAAAAAAACCCAGGATCTGGCCAACAAGTATGCGAAGAAGGCAAAATCATGAGCCAGATGCGGGCATATCCCTGACTTAACCCAGACCTAACCGGTGTTATCCTCTGAAATATTGATCGAAACCAGGTTTAATTGACTGCCTCAGTGTGGTACCACATTACTACGTGATTCAAACACGAAAAAAACCCAGGATCTGGCCAACAAGTATGCGAAGAAGGCAAAATCATGAGCCAGATGCTGGCATATCCCAGACTTAACCCAGACCTAACCGGTGTTATCCTCTGAAATATTGATCGAAACCAGGTTTAATTGACTGCCTCAGTGTGGTACCACATTACTACGTGATTCAAACACGAAAAAAACCCAGGATCTGGCCAACAAGTATGCGAAGAAGGAAAAATCATGAGCCAGATGCGGACATATCCCGGACCTACCCAGACCTAACCGGTGTTATCCTCTGAAATATTGATCGAATCCAGGTTTAATTGACTGCCTCAGTGTGTTACCACATTACTACGTGATTCAAACACGAAAAAAACCCAGGATCTGTCCAACAAGTATGTGAAGAAGGCAAAATCATGAGCCAGATGCGGGCATAACCCAGACCTAACCCAGACCTAACCGGTGTTATCCTCTAAAATATTGATCGAAACCAGGTTTAATTGACTGCCTCAGTGTGGTACCACATTACTACGTGATTCAAACACTGTAAAAACCCAGGATCTGGCCAACAAGTATGCGAAGAAGGCAAAATCATGAGCCAGATGCGGGCATAACCCAGACCTACCCAGACCTAACCGGTGTTATCCTCTGAAATATTGATCGAAACCAGGTTTAATTGACTGCCTCAGTGTGTTACCACATTACTACGTGATTCAAACACGAAAAAAACCCAGGATCTGGCCAACAAGTATGCGAAGAAGGCAAAATCATGAGCCAGATGCGGGCATATCCCAGACTTAACCCAGACCTAACCGGTGTTATCCTCTGAAATATTGATCGAAACCAGGTTTAATTGACTGCCTCAGTGTGGTACCACATTACTACGTGATTCAAACACGAAAAAAACCCAGGATCTGGCCAACAAGTATGCGAAGAAGGAAAAATCATGAGCCAGATGCGGACATATCCCGGACCTACCCAGACCTAACCGGTGTTATCCTCTGAAATATTGATCGAATCCAGGTTTACTTGACTGCCTCAGTGTGTTACCACATTACTACGTGATTCAAACACGAAAAAAACCCAGGATCTGTCCAACAAGTATGTGAAGAAGGCAAAATCATGAGCCAGATGCGGGCATAACCCAGACCTAACCCAGACCTAACCGGTGTTATCCTCTAAAATATTGATCGAAACCAGGTTTAATTGACTGCCTCAGTGTGGTACCACATTACTACGTGATTCAAACACGGTAAAAACCCAGGATCTGGCCAACAAGTATGCGAAGAAGGCAAAATCATGAGCCAGATGCGGGCATAACCCAGACCTATCCCAGACCTAACCGGTGTTATCCTCTAAAATACTGTCCGAATCCAGGTTTAATTGACTGCCTCAGTGTTGTACAACATTACTACGTGATTCAAACACGAAAAAAACCCAGGATCTGGCCAACAAGTGTGCGAAGAAGGCAAAGTCATGAGCCAGATGCGGGCATATCCCGGACCTAACCCAGACCTAACCGGTGTTATCCTGTGAAATATTGATCGAAACCAGGTTTAATTGACTGCCTCAGTGTGCTACAACATTACTACGTGATTCAAACACGGAAGAAACCCAGGATCTGGCCAACAAGTTTGCGAAAAAGGCAAAATCATGAGCCAGATGCGGGCATAACCCAGACCTAACCCAGACCTACCTGGTGTTATCCTCCAAAATATTGATCGAATCCAGGGTTAATTGACTGCTTCATTGTGTTACCACATTACTACGTGGTTCAAACACGAAAAAAACCCAGGATCTGTCCAACAAGTATGTGAAGAAGGCAAAATCATGAGCCAGATGCGGGCATAACCCAGACCTAACCCAGACCTAACCGGTGTTATCCTCTAAAATATTGATCGAAACCAGGTTTAATTGACTGCCTCAGTGTGGTACCACATTACTACGTGATTCAAACACGGTAAAAACCCAGGATCTGGCCAACAAGTATGCGAAGAAGGCAAAATCATGAGCCAGATGCGGGCATAACCCAGACGAAACCCAGACCTAACCTGTGTTATCCTCTAAAATATTGATCGAAACCAGGTTTAATTGACTCCTTCAGTGTGTTACCACATTACTGCGTGATTCAAACACGAAAAAAACCCGGGATCTGGCCAACAAGTATGCGAAGAAGGCAAAACCATGAGCCAGATGCGGGCATAACCCAGACCTAACCCAGACCTAGCCGGTGTTATCCTCTAAAATACTGTCCGAATCCAGGTTTAATTGACTGCCTCAGTGTGGTACAACATTACTACGTGATTCAAACACGGAAAAAACCCAGGATCTGGCCAACAAGTGTGCGAAGAAGGCAAAATCATGAGCCAGATGCGGGCATATCCCGGACCTAACCCAGACCTAACCGGTGTTATCCTGTGAAATATTGATCGAAACCAGGTTTAATTGACTGCCTCAGTGTGCTACAACATTACTACGTGATTCAAACACGGAAGAAACCCAGGATCTGGCCAACAAGTTTGCGAAAAAGGCAAAATCATGAGCCAGATGCGGGCATAACCCAGACCTAACCCAGACCTAACCGGTGTTATCCTCTAAAATATTGACCGAAACCAGGTTTAATTGACTGCCTCAGTGTGCTACAACATTACTACGTGATTCAAACACGGAAAAAACCCAGGATCTGGCCAACAAGTTTGCGAAAAAGGCAAAATCATGAGCCAGATGCGGGCATAACCCAGACCTAACCCAGACCTAACCGGTGTTATCCTCCAAAATATTGATCGAAACCAGGGTTAGTTGACTGCTTCATTGTGTTACCACATTACTACGTGATTCAAACACGAAAAAAACCCAGGATCTGGCCAACAAGTATGCGAAGAAGGCAAAATCATGAGCCAGATGCGGGCATATCCCGGACCTAACCCAGACCTAACCGGTGTTATCCTCTGAAATATTGATCGAAACCAGGTTTAATTGACTGCCTCAGTGTGGTACCACATTACTACGTGATTCAAACACGGAAAAAACCCAGGATCTGGCCAACAAGTTTGCGAAAAAGACGAAAGTATAAGCCAGATGCGCGCATATCCCAGACCTAATTCAGACCTAACCGGTGGTATCCTCTAAAATATTGATCGAAACCAGGTTTAATTGACTGCTTCAGTGTGTTACTACATTACTACGTGATTCAAACACGAAAAAAACCCAGGATCTGGCCAACAAGTATGCGAAGAAGGCAAAATCATGAGCCAGATGCGGGCATATCCCAGACTTAACCCAGACCTAACCGGTGTTATCCTCTGAAATATTGATCGAAACCAGGTTTAATTGACTGCCTCAGTGTGGTACCACATTACTACGTGACTCAAACACGAAAAAAACCCAGGATCTGGCCAACAAGTATGCGAAGAAGGAAAAATCATGAGCCAGATGCGGGCATATCCCGGACCTACCCAGACCTAACCGGTGTTATCCTCTGAAATATTGATCGAATCCAGGTTTAATTGCCTGCCTCAGTGTGGTACCACATTACTACGTGATTCAAACACGAAAAAACCCAGGATCTGGCCAACAAGTATGCGAAAAAGGCGAAAGTATAAGCCAGATGCGCGCATATCCCAGACGTAACCCAGACCTAACCAGTGTTATCCTCTAAAATATTGATCGAAACCAGGTTTAATTGACTGCTTCAGTGTGTTACCACATTACTACGTGATTCAAACACGAAAAAAACCCAGGATCTGGCCAACAAGTATGCGAAGAAGGCAAAATCATGAGCCAGATGCGCGCATATCCCAGACCTAATTCAGACCTAACCGGTGTTATCCTCTAAAATATTGATCGAAACCAGGTTTAATTGACTGCCTCAGTGTGCTACAACATTACTACGTGATTCAAACACGGAAGAAACCCAGGATCTGGCCAACAAGTTTGCGAAAAAGGCAAAATCATGAGCCAGATGCGGGCATAACCCAGACCTAACCCAGACCTACCTGGTGTTATCCTCCAAAATATTGATCGAATCCAGGGTTAATTGACTGCTTCATTGTGTTACCACATTACTACGTGGTTCAAACACGAAAAAAACCCAGGATCTGTCCAACAAGTATGTGAAGAAGGCAAAATCATGAGCCAGATGCGGGCATAACCCAGACCTAACCCAGACCTAACCGGTGTTATCCTCTAAAATATTGATCGAAACCAGGTTTAATTGACTGCCTCAGTGTGGTACCACATTACTACGTGATTCAAACACGGTAAAAACCCAGGATCTGGCCAACAAGTATGCGAAGAAGGCAAAATCATGAGCCAGATGCGGGCATAACCCAGACCTAACCCAGACCTAACCGGTGTTATCCTCTAAAGTATTGATCGAAACCAGGTTTAATTGACTCCTTCAGTGTGTTACCACATTACTGCGTGATTCAAACACGAAAAAAACCCAGGATCTGGCCAACAAGTATGCGAAGAAGGCAAAACCATGAGCCAGATGCGGGCATAACCCAGACCTAACCCAGACCTGGCCGGTGTTATCCTCTAAAGTACTGTCCGAATCCAGGTTTAATTGACTGCCTCAGTGTGGTACAACATTACTACGTGATTCAAACACGGAAAAAACCCAGGATCTGGCCAACAAGTGTGCGAAGAAGGCAAAATCATGAGCCAGATGCGGGCATATCGCGGACCTAACCCAGACCTAACCGGTGTTATCCTCTGAAATATTCATCGAAACCAGGTTTAATTGACTGCTTCTGTGTGTTACCACATTCCCACGTGATTCAAACACGAAAAAAACCCAGGATCTGGCCAACAAGTATGCGAAGAAGGCAAAATCATGAGCCAGATGCGGGCATAACCCAGACCTAACCCAGACCTAACCTGTGTTATCCTCTAAAATATTGACCGAAACCAGGTTTAATTGACTGCCTCAGTGTGCTACAACATTACTACGTGATTCAAACACGGAAGAAACCCAGGATCTGGCCAACAAGTTTGCGAAAAAGGCAAAATCATGAGCCAGATGCGGGCATAACCCAGACCTAACCCAGACCTACCTGGTGTTATCCTCCAAAATATTGATCGAATCCAGGGTTAATTGACTGCTTCATTGTGTTACCACATTACTACGTGGTTCAAACACGATAAAAACCCAGGATCTGGCCAACAAGTACGCGAAGAAGGCAAAATTATGAGCCAGTTGCGGGCATAACCCAGACCTAACCCAGACTTAACCGGTGTTATCCTCTGAAATATTGATCGAAACCAGGTTTAATTGACTGCTTCTGTGTGTTACCACATTCCCACGTGATTCAAACACGAAAAAAACCCAGGATCTGGCCAACAAGTATGCGAAGAGGGCAAAATCATGAGCCAGATGCGGGCATAACCCAGACCTAACCCAGACCTAACCGGTGTTATCCTCTAAAATACTGTCCGAATCCAGGTTTAATTGACTGCCTCAGTATGGTACAACATTACTACGTGATTCAAACACGGAAGAAACCCATGATCTGCCAACAAGTTTTCGAAAATGGCGAAAGTATAAGCCAGATGCGCGCATATAGCAGACCTAACCCAGACCTAACCGGTGTTATCCTCTCAAATATTGATCGAAACCAGGTTTAATTGACTGCTTCAGTGTGGTACAACATTACTACGTGATTCAAACACGGAGAAAACCCATGATCTGGCCAACAAGTTTGCGAAAAAGGCAAAATCATGTGCCAGATGCGCGCATATCCCAGACCTAACCCAGACCTAAACGGTGTTGTCCTCCAAAATATTGATCGAAACCAGGGTTAATTGACTGCCTCAGTGTGGTGCCACATTACTACGTGATTCAAACACGAAAAAAACCCAGGATCTGGCCAACAAGTATGCGAAGAAGGCAAAATCATGAGCCAGATGCGGGCATATCCCGGACCTAACCCAGACCTAACCGGTGTTATCCTCTGAAATATTGATCGAAACCAGGTTTAATTGACTGCCTCAGTGTGGTACAACATTACTACGTGATTCAAACACGGAGAAAACCCATGATCTGGTCAACATGTTTGCGAAAAAGGCAAAACCATGAGCCAGATGCGCGCATATCCAAGACCTAACCCAGACCTAACCGGTGTTATCCTCCAAAATATTGATCGAAACCAGGGTTAATTGACTGCCTCAGTGTGCTACAACATTACTACGTGATTCAAACACGAAAAAAACCCAGGATCTGGCCAACAAGTATGCGAGGAAGGCAAAATCATGAGCCAGATGCGGGCATATCCCGAACCTAACCCAGACCTAACCGGTGTTATCCTGTGAAATATTGATCGAAACCAGGTTTAATTGACTGCCTCAGTGTGCTACAACATTACTACGTGATTCAAACACGGAAGAAACCCAGGATCTGGCCAACAAGTTTGCGAAAAAGGCAAAATCATGAGCCAGATGCGGGCATAACCCAGACCTAACCCAGACATACCTGGTGTTATCCTCCAAAATATTGATCGAATCCAGGGTTAATTGACTGCTTCATTGTGTTACCACATTACTACGTGGTTCAAACACGATAAAAACCCAGGATCTGGCCAACAAGTACGCGAAGAAGGCAAAATTATGAGCCAGTTGCGGGCATAACCCAGACCTAACCCAGACTTAACCGGTGTTATCCTCTGAAATATTGATCGAAACCAGGTTTAATTGACTGCTTCTGTGTGTTACCACATTCCCACGTGATTCAAACACGAAAAAAACCCAGGATCTGGCCAACAAGTATGCGAAGAGGGCAAAATCATGAGCCAGATGCGGGCATAACCCAGACCTAACCCAGACCTAACCGGTGTTATCCTCTAAAATACTGTCCGAATCCAGGTTTAATTGACTGCCTCAGTATGGTACAACATTACTACGTGATTCAAACACGGAAGAAACCCATGATCTGCCAACAAGTTTTCGAAAATGGCGAAAGTATAAGCCAGATGCGCGCATATAGCAGACCTAACCCAGACCTAACCGGTGTTATCCTCTCAAATATTGATCGAAACCAGGTTTAATTGACTGCTTCAGTGTGGTACAACATTACTACGTGATTCAAACACGGAGAAAACCCATGATCTGGCCAACAAGTTTGCGAAAAAGGCAAAATCATGTGCCAGATGCGCGCATATCCCAGACCTAACCCAGACCTAACCGGTGTTGTCCTCCAAAATATTGATCGAAACCAGGGTTAATTGACTGCCTCAGTGTGGTGCCACATTACTACGTGATTCAAACACGAAAAAAACCCAGGATCTGGCCAACAAGTATGCGAAGAAGGCAAAATCATGAGCCAGATGCGGGCATATCCCGGACCTAACCCAGACCTAACCGGTGTTATCCTCTGAAATATTGATCGAAACCAGGTTTAATTGACTGCCTCAGTGTGGTACAACATTACTACGTGATTCAAACACGGAGAAAACCCATGATCTGGTCAACATGTTTGCGAAAAAGGCAAAACCATGAGCCAGATGCGCGCATATCCAAGACCTAACCCAGACCTAACCGGTGTTATCCTCCAAAATATTGATCGAAACCAGGGTTAATTGACTGCTTCATTGTGTTACCACATTACTACGTGGTTCAAACACGATAAAAACCCAGGATCTGGCCAACAAGTACGCGAAGAAGGCAAAATTATGAGCCAGTTGCGGGCATAACCCAGACCTAACCCAGACTTAACCGGTGTTATCCTCTGAAATATTGATCGAAACCAGGTTTAATTGACTGCCTCAGTGTGCTACAACATTACTACGTGATTCAAACACGGAAGAAACCCAGGATCTGGCCAACAAGTTTGCGAAAAAGGCAAAATCATGAGCCAGATGCGGGCATAACCCAGACCTAACCCAGACATACCTGGTGTTATCCTCCAAAATATTGATCGAATCCAGGGTTAATTGACTGCTTCATTGTGTTACCACATTACTACGTGGTTCAAACACGAAAAAAACCCAGGATCTGGCCAACAAGTATGCGAAGAAGGCAAAATCATGAGCCAGATGCGGGCATAACCCTGACCTAACCCAGACCTAACCGGTGTTATCCTCTGAAATATTGATCGAAACCAGGTTTAATTGACTGCCTCAGTGTGGTACCACATTACTACGTGATTCAAACACGAAAAAAACCCAGGATCTGGCCAACAAGTATGCGAAGAAGGCAAAATCATGAGCCAGATGCGGGCATATCCCGGACCTAACCCAGACCTAACCGGTGTTATCCTCTGAAATATTGATCGAAACCAGGTTTAATTGACTGCCTCAGTGTGGTACAACATTACTACGTGATTCAAACACGGAGAAAACCCATGATCTGGTCAACATGTTTGCGAAAAAGGCAAAACCATGAGCCAGATGCGCGCATATCCAAGACCTAACCCAGACCTAACCGGTGTTATCCTCCAAAATATTGATCGAAACCAGGGTTAATTGACTGCCTCAGTGTGCTACAACATTACTACGTGATTCAAACACGAAAAAAACCCAGGATCTGGCCAACAAGTATGCGAGGAAGGCAAAATCATGAGCCAGATGCGGGCATATCCCGAACCTAACCCAGACCTAACCGGTGTTATCCTGTGAAATATTGATCGAAACCAGGTTTAATTGACTGCCTCAGTGTGCTACAACATTACTACGTGATTCAAACACGGAAGAAACCCAGGATCTGGCCAACAAGTTTGCGAAAAAGGCAAAATCATGAGCCAGATGCGGGCATAACCCAGACCTAACCCAGACATACCTGGTGTTATCCTCCAAAATATTGATCGAATCCAGGGTTAATTGACTGCTTCATTGTGTTACCACATTACTACGTGGTTCAAACACGAAAAAAACCCAGGATCTGTCCAACAAGTATGTGAAGAAGGCAAAATCATGAGCCAGATGCGGGCATGACCCAGACCTAACCCAGACCTAACCGGTGTTATCCTCTGAAAAATTGATCGAAACCAGGTTTAATTGACTGCCTCAGTGTGCTACAACATTACTACGTGATTCAAACACGGAAGAAACCCAGGATCTGGCCAACAAGTTTGCGAAAAAGGCAAAATCATGAGCCAGATGCGGGCATAACCCAGACCTAACCCAGACCTACCTGGTGTTATCCTCCAAAATATTGATCGAATCCAGGGTTAATTGACTGCTTCATTGTGTTACCACATTACTACGTGGTTCAAACACGATAAAAACCCAGGATCTGGCCAACAAGTACGCGAAGAAGGCAAAATTATGAGCCAGTTGCGGGCATAACCCAGACCTAACCCAGACTTAACCGGTGTTATCCTCTGAAATATTGATCGAAACCAGGTTTAATTGACTGCTTCAGTGTGTTACCACATTCCCACGTGATTCAAACACGAAAAAAACCCAGGATCTGGCCAACAAGTATGCGAAGAAGGCAAAATCATGAGCCAGATGCGGGCATAACCCAGACCTAACCCAGACCTAACCGGTGTTATCCTCTAAAATACTGTCCGGATCCAGGTTTAATTGACTGCCTCAGTATGGTACAACATTACTACGTGATTCAAACACGGAAGAAACCCATGATCTGCCAACAAGTTTTCGAAAATGGCGAAAGTATAAGCCAGATGCGCGCATATAGCAGACCTAACCCAGACCTAACCGGTGTTATCCTGTGAAATATTGATCGAAACCAGGTTTAATTGACTGCCTCAGTGTGCTACAACATTACTACGTGATTCAAACACGGAAGAAACCCAGGATCTGGCCAACAAGTGTGCGAAGAAGGCAAAATCATGAGCCAGATGCGGGCATATCCCGAACCTAACCCAGACCTAACCGGTGTTATCCTGTGAAATATTGATCGAAACCAGGTTTAATTGACTGCCTCAGTGTGCTACAACATTACTACGTGATTCAAACACGGAAGAAACCCAGGATCTGGCCAACAAGTTTGCGAAAAAGGCAAAATCATGAGCCAGATGCGGGCATAACCCAGACCTAACCCAGACCTACCTGGTGTTATCCTCCAAAATATTGATCGAATCCAGGGTTAATTGACTGCTTCATTGTGTTACCACATTACTACGTGGTTCAAACACGATGAAAACCCAGGATCTGGCCAACAAGTACGCGAAGAAGGCAAAATTATGAGCCAGTTGCGGGCATAACCCAGACCTAACCCAGACTTAACCGGTGTTATCCTCTGAAATATTGATCGAAACCAGGTTTAATTGACTGCTTCAGTGTGTTACCACATTCCCACGTGATTCAAACACGAAAAAAACCCAGGATCTGGCCAACAAGTATGCGAAGAAGGCAAAATCATGAGCCAGATGCGGGCATAACCCAGACCTAACCCAGACCTAACCGGTGTTATCCTCTAAAATACTGTCCGAATCCAGGTTTAATTGACTGCCTCAGTATGGTACAACATTACTACGTGATTCAAACACGGAAGAAACCCATGATCTGCCAACAAGTTTTCGAAAATGGCGAAAGTATAAGCCAGATGCGCGCATATAGCAGACCTAACCCAGACCTAACCGGTGTTATCCTCTAAAATACTGTCCGAATCCAGGTTTAATTGACTGCCTCAGTATGGTACAACATTACTACGTGATTCAAACACGGAAGAAACCCATGATCTGGCCAACAAGTGTGCGAAGAAGGCAAAATCATGAGCCAGATGCGGGCATATCCCGAACCTAACCCAGACCTAACCGGTGTTATCCTGTGAAATATTGATCGAAACCAGGTTTAATTGACTGCCTCAGTGTGCTACAACATTACTACGTGATTCAAACACGGAAGAAACCCAGGATCTGGCCAACAAGTTTGCGAAAAAGGCAAAATCATGTGCCAGATGCGCGCATATCCCAGACCTAACCCAGACCTAACCGGTGTTATCCTCCAAAATATTGATCGAAACCAGGGTTAATTGACTGCCTCAGTGTGGTGCCACATTACTACGTGATTCAAACACGAAAAAAACCCAGGATCTGGCCAACAAGTATGCGAAGAAGGCAAAATCATGAGCCAGATGCGGGCATAACCCTGACCTAATCCAGACCTAACCGGTGTTATCCTCTGAAATATTGATCGAAACCAGGTTTAATGGACTGTTTCTGTGTAGTACCACATTACTGCGTGATTCAAACACGAAAAAAACCCAGGATCTGGCCAACAAGTTTGCGAAAATGCCGAAAGTATAAGCCAGATGCGCGCATATTCCAGACCTAACCCAGACCTAACCGGTGTTATCCTCTGAAATATTGATCGAAACCAGGGTTAATTGACTGCTTCATTGTGTTACCACATTACTTCGTGATTCAAACACGAAAAAAACCCAGGATCTGGCCAACAAGTATGCGAAGAAGGCAAAATCATGAGCCAGATGCGGGCATAACCCAGACCTAACCCAGACCTAACCGGTGTTATCCTCCAAAATACTGTCCGAATCCTGGTTTAATTGACTGCCTCAGTGTGGTACAACATTACTACGTGATTTAAACACGGAGAAAACCCATGATCTGGCCAACAAGTTTGCGAAAAAGGGAAAATCATGTGCCAGATGCGCGCATATCCCAGACCTAACCCAGGCCTAACCGGTGTTATCCTCCAAAATATTGATCGAATCCAGGGTTAATTGACTGCTTCATTGTGTTACCACATTACTACGTGGTTCAAACACGAAAAAAACCCAGGATCTGTCCTACAAGTATGTGAAGAAGGCAAAATCATGAGCCAGATGCGGGCATAACCCAGACCTAACCCAGACCTAACCGGTGTTATCCTCTAAAATATTGATCGAAACCAGGTTTAATTGACTGCCTCAGTGTGGTACCACATTACTACGTGATTCAAACACGGTAAAAACCCAGGATCTGGCCAACAAGTATGCGAAGAAGGCAAAATCATGAGCCAGATGCGGGCATAACCCAGACCTAACCCAGACCTAACCGGTGTTATCCTCTAAAATATTGATCGAAACCAGGTTTAATTGACTGCCTCAGTGTGCTACAACATTACTACGTGATTCAAACACGAAAAAAACCCAGGATCTGGCCAACAAGTATGCGAAGAAGGCAAAATCATGAGCCAGATGCGGGCATAACCCTGACCTAATCCAGACCTAACCGGTGTTATCCTCTGAAATATTGATCAAAACCAGGTTTAATGGACTGTTTCTGTGTGGTACCACATTACTGCGTGATTCAAACACGAAAAAAACCCAGGATCTGGCCAACAAGTTTGCGAATATGCCGAAAGTATAAGCCAGATGCGCGCATATTCCAGACCTAACCCAGACCTAACCGGAGTTATCCTCTGAAATATTGATCGAAACCAGGGTTAATTGACTGCTTCATTGTGTTACCACATTACTTCGTGATTCAAACACGAAAAAAACCCAGGATCTGGCCAACAAGTATGCGAAGAAGGCAAAATCATGAGCCAGATGCGGGCATAACCCAGACCTAGCCCAGACCTAACCGGTGTTATCCTCTAAAATACTGTCCGAATCCTGGTTTAATTGACTGCCTCAGTGTGGTACAACATTACTACGTGATTTAAACACGGAGAAAACCCACGATCCGGCCAACAAGTTTGCGAAAAAGGGAAAATCATGTGCCAGATGCGCGCATATCCCAGACCTAACCCAGGCCTAACCGGTGTTATCCTCCAAAATATTGATCGAAACCAGGGTTAATTGACTGCCTCAGTGTGGTGCCACATTACTACGTGATTCAAACACGAAAAAAACACAGGATCTGGCCAACAAGTATGCGAAGAAGGCAAAATCATGAGCCAGATGCGGGCATAACCCTGACCTAACCCAGACCTAACCGGTGTTATCCTCTGAAATATTGATCGAAACCAGGTTTAATTGACTGCCTCAGTGTGGTACCACATTACTACGTGATTCAAACACGAAAAAAACCCAGGATCTGGCCAACAAGTATGCGCAGAAGGCAAAATCATGAGCCAGATGTGGGCATATCCCGGACCTAACCCAGACCTAACCGGTGTTATCCTCCAAAATATTGATCGAAACCAGGGTTAATTGACTGCCTCAGTGTGGTGCCACATTACTACGTGATTCAAACACGAAAAAAACCCAGGATCTGGCCAACAAGTATGCGAAGAAGGCAAAATCATCAGCCAGATGCGGGCATAACCCAGACCTAACCCAGACCTAACCGGTGTTATCCTCTAAAATACTCTCCGAATCCAGGTTTAATGGATTGTTTCTGTGTCGTACCACATTAACACGTGATTTAAAACCGAAAAAAACCCAGGATCTAGCCAACATGTTTGCGAAATAGGCGAAAGTATAAGCCAGATGCGGGCATAACCCAGACCTAACCCAGACCTAACCGGTGTTATCCTCTAAAATATTCATCGAAACCAGGTTTAATTGACTGCCTCAGTGTGCTACAACATTACTACGTGATTCAAACACGGAAAAAACCCAGGATCTGGCCAACAAGTTTGCGAAAAAGGCAAAGTCATGAGCCAGATGCGGGCATAACCCAGACCTAACCCAGACCTAACCGGTGTTATCCTCCAAAATATTGATCGAAACCAGGGTTAATTAACTGCTTCATTGTGTTACCACATTACTACGTGATTCAAACACGAAAAAAACCCAGGATCTGGCCAACAAGTATGCGAAGAAGGCAAAATCATCAGCCAGATGCGGGCATAACCCAGACCTAACCCAGACCTGACCGGTGTTATCCTCTAAAATACTGTCCGAATCCTGGTTTAATTGACTGCCTCAGTGTGGTACAACGTTACTACGTGATTCAAACACGGAGAAAACCCATGATCTGGCCAACAAGTTTGCGAAAAAGGCAAAATCATGAGCCAGATGCGCGCATATCCCAGACCTAACCCAGACCTAACCGGTGTTATCCTCCAGAATATTGATCGAAACCAGGGTTAATTGACTGCCTCAGTGTGGTACAACATTACTACGTGATTCAAACACGGAAAGAACCCATGATCTGGCCAACAAGTTTGCGAAAAAGGCGAAAGTATGAGCTAGATGCGCGCATATACCAGACCTAACCCAGACCTAACCGGTGTTATCCTCTAAAATACTCTCCGAATCCAGGTTTAATGGATTGTTTCTGTGTCGTACCACATTACCACGTGATTCAAAACCGAAAAAAACCCAGGATCTAGCCAACATGTTTGCGAAAAAGGCGAAAGTATAAGCCAGATGCGGGCATAACCCAGACCTAACCCAGACCTAACCGGTGTTATCCTCTAAAATATTGATCGAAACCAGGTTTAATTGACTGCCTCAGTGTGCTACAACATTACTACGTGATTCAAACACGAAAAAAGCCCAGGATCTGGCCAACAAGTATGCGAAGAAGGCAAAATCATGAGCCAGATGCGGGCATAACCCAGACCTAACCCAGACCTAACCGATGTTATCCTCTAAAATACTGTCCGAATCCAGGTTTATTTGACTGCCTCAGTGTGGTACAACATTACTACGTGATTCATACACGGAAAGAACCCATGATCTGGCCAACAAGTTTGCGAAAAAGGCGAAAGTATGAGCTAGATGCGTGCATATACCAGACCTAACCCAGACCTAACCGGTGTTATCCTCTAAAATACTCTCCGAATCCAGGTTTAATGGATTGTTTCTGTGTCGTACCACATTACCACGTGATTCAAATCCGAAAAAAACCCAGGATCTAGCCAACATGTTTGCGAAAAAGGCGAAAGTATAAGCCAGATGCGGGCATAACCCAGACCTAACCCAGACCTAACCCGTGTTATCCTCTAAAATATTGATCGAAACCAGGTTTAATTGACTGCCTCAGTGTGCTACAACATTACTACGTGATTCAAACACGGAAAAAACCCAGGATCTGGCCAACAAGTTTGCGAAAAAGGCAAAATCATGAGCCAGATGCGGGCATAACCCAGACCTAACCCTGACCTAACCGGTGTTATCCTCCAAAATATTGATCGAAACCAGGGTTAATTGACTGCCTCAGTGTGGTGCCACATTACTACGTGATTCAAACACGAAAAAAACCCAGGATCTGGCCAACAAGTATGCGAAGAAGGCAAAATCATGAGCCAGATGCGGGCATAACCCAGACCTAACCCAGACCTAACCGGTGTTATCCTCTAAAATACTGTCCAAATCCAGGTTTAATTGACTGCCTCAGTGTGGTACAACATTACTACGTGATTCAAACACGGAAGAAACCCATGATCTGCCAACAAGTTTTCGAAAATGGCGAAAGTATAAGCCAGATGCGCGCATATACCAGACCTAACCCAGACCTAACCGGTGTTATCCTCTCAAATATTGATCGAAACCAGGATTAATTGACTGCTTCAGTGTGGTACAACATTACTACGTGATTCAAACACGGAGAAAACCCATGATCTGGCCAACAAGTTTGCGAAAAAGGCAAAATCATGTGCCAGATGCGCGCATATCCCAGACCTAACCCAGACCTAACCGGTGTTATCCTCCAAAATATTGATCGAAACCAGGGTTAATTGACTGCCTCAGTGTGGTGCCACATTACTACGTGATTCAAACACGGAGAAAACCCATGATCTGGCCAACAAGTTTGCGAAAAAGGCAAAATCATGTGCCAGATGCGCGCATATCCCAGACCTAACCCAGACCTAACCGGTGTTATCCTCTAAAATATTGATCGAAACCAGGTTTAATTGACTGCTTCAGTGTGTTACCATATTACTACGTGATTCAAACACGAAAAAAACCCAGGATCTGGCCAACAAGTTTGCGAAGAACGCAAAATCATGAGCCAGAAGCGGGCATAACCCAGACCTAACCCAGACCTAACCGGTGTTATCCTCTGAAATATTGATCGAAACCAGGTTTAATTGACTGCTTCAGTGAATTACCACATTACTACGTGATTCAAACACGGAAAAAACCCAGGATCTGGCCAACAAGTTTGCGAAAAAGGCCAAATCATTAGCCAGATGCATGCATTTCCCGGACCTAACCCAGACCTAACCGGTGTTATCCTCTGAAATATTGATCGAAACCAGGTTTAATTGACTGCCTCAGTGTGGTACAACATTACTACGTGATTCAAACACGAAAAAAACCCAGGATCTGGCCAACAAGTTTGCGAAAATGGCGAAAGTGTAAGCCTGATGCGCGCATATCCAGGACCTAACCCAGACCTAACCAGTGTTATCCTCTAAAATATTGATCGAAACCAGGTTTAATTGACTGCTTCAGTGTATTACCACATTACTACGTGATTGAAACACGGAAAAAACCCAGGATCTGGCCAACAAGTTTGCGTAAAAGGCGAAAGTATAAGCCAGATGCGCGCATATCCCAGACCTAACCCAGACCTAACCGGTGTTATCCTCTAAAATATTGATCGAAACCAGGTTTAAAAGAGTGCTTCAGTGAACTACCACATTACTACGTGATTCGAACCCGAAAAAACCCAGGATCTAGCCAACAAGTTTGCGAAAAAGGAGAAAGTATAAGCCAGATGCGCGCATATCCCAGACCTAACCCAGACCTAACTGGTGTTATCCTCTAAAATATTGATCGAAACCAGGTTTAATTGACTGCCTCAGTGTGGCACCACATTACTACGTGATTCAAACACGGAAAAAACCCAGGATCTGGCCAACAAGTTTGCGAAAAAGGCGAAAGTATAAGCCAGATGCGCGCATATCCCAGACCTAACCCGGACCTAACCGGTGTTATCCTCTGAAATATTGATCGAAACCAGGTTTAATGGACTGTTTCTGTGTGGTACCACATTACTGCGTGATTCAAACACGAAAAAAACCCAGGATCTGGCCAACAAGTTTGCGAATATGCCGAAAGTATAAGCCAGATGCGCGCATATTCCAGACCTAACCCAGACCTAACCGGTGTTATCCTCTAAAATACTGTCCGAATCCTGGTTTAATTGACTGCTTCAGTGTGGTACAACATTACTACGTGATTTAAACACGGAGAAAACCCATGATCTGGCCAACAAGTTTGCGAAAAAGGGAAAATCATGTGCCAGATGCGCGCATATCCCAGACCTAACCCAGGCCTAACCGGTGTTATCCTCCAAAATATTGATCGAAACCAGGGTTAATTGACTGCCTCAGTGTGGTGCCACATTACTACGTGATTCAAACACGAAAAAAACCCAGGATCTGGCCAACAAGTATGCGAAGAAGGCAAAATCATGAGCCAGATGCGGGCATAACCCTGACCTAACCCAGACCTAACCGGTGTTATCCTCTGAAATATTGATCGAAACCAGGTTTAATTGACTGCCTCAGTGTGGTACCACATTACTACGTGATTCAAACTCGAAAAAAACCCAGGATCTGGCCAACAAGTATGCGAAGAAGGCAAAATCATGAGCCAGATGCGGGCATATCCCGGACCTAACCCAGACCTAACCGGTGTTATCCTCTGAAATATTGATCGAAACCAGGTTTAATTGACTGCCTCAGTGTGGTACAACCTTACTACGTGATTCAAACACGGAGAAAACCCATGATCTGGCCAACAAGTTTGCGAAAAAGGCAAAATCATGAGCCAGTTGCGCGCATATCCCAGACCTAACCCAGACCTAACCGGTGTTATCCTCCAAAATATTGATCGAAACCAGGGTTAATTGACTGCCTCAGTGTGGTGCCACATTACTACGTGATTCAAACACGAAAAAAACCCAGGATCTGGCCAACAAGTATGCGAAGAAGGCAAAATCATGAGCCAGATGCGGGCATAACCCTGACCTAACCCAGACCTAACCGGTGTTATCCTCTGAAATATTGATCGAAACCAGGTTTAATTGACTGCCTCAGTGTGGTACCACATTACTACGTGATTCAAACACGAAAAAAACCCAGGATCTGTCCAACAAGTATGCGAAGAAGGCAAAATCATGAGCCAGATGCAGGCATATCCCGGACGTAACCCAGACCTAACCGGTGTTATCCTCTGAAAAATTGATCGAAACCAGGTTTAATTGACTGCCTCAGTGTGGTACCACATTACTACGTGATTCAAACTCGGAAAAAACCCAGGATCTGACCAACAAGTTTGCGAAAAAGGCGAAAGTATAAGCCAGATGCGCGCATATCCCAGACCTAACCCAGACCTAACCGGTGTTATCCTCTAAAATAATGATCGAAACCAGGTTTAATTGACTGCCTCAGTGTGCTACAACATTACTACGTGATTCAAACACGAAAAAAACCCAGGATCTGGCCAACAAGTATGCGAAGAAGGCAAAATCATGAGCCAGATGCGGTCATATCCCTGACCTAATCCAGACCTAACCGGTGTTATCCTCTGAAATATTGATCGAAACCAGGTTTAATGGACTGTTTCTGTGTGGTACCACATTACTGCGTGATTCAAACACGAAAAAAACCCAGGATCTGGCCAACAAGTTTGCGAATATGCCGAAAGTATAAGCCAGATGCGGGCATATTCCAGACCTAACCCAGACCTAACCGGTGTTATCCTCTGAAATATTGATCGAAACCAGGGTTAAGTGACTGCTTCATTGTGTTTTCTCATTACTTCGTGATTCAAACACGAAAAAAACCCAGGATCTGGCCAACAAGTATGCGAAGAAGGCAAAATCATGAGCCAGATGCGGGCATAACCCAGGCCTAGCCCAGACCTAACCGGTGTTATCCTCTAAAATACTGTCCGAATCCTGGTTTAATTGACTGCTTCAGTGTGGTACAACATTACTACGTGATTTAAACACGGAGAAAACCCATGATCTGGCCAACAAGATTGCGAAAAAGGGAAAATCATGTGCCAGATGCGCGCATATCCCAGACCTAACCCAGGCCTAACCGGTGTTATCCTCCAAAATATTGATCGAAACCAGGGTTAATTGACTGCCTCAGTGTGTTACCACATTATTACGTGATTCAAACACGAAAAAAACCCAGGATCTGGCCAACAAGTATGCGAAGAAGGCAAAATCATCAGCCAGATGCGGGCATAACCCAGACCTAACCCAGACCTAACCGGTGTTATCCTCTAAAATACTGTCCGAATCCTGGTTTAATTGACTGCCTCAGTGTGGTACAACGTTACTACGTGATTCAAACACGGAGAAAACCCATGATCTGGCCAACAAGTTTGCGAAAAAGGCAAAATCATGAGCCAGATGCGCGCATATCCCAGACCTAACCCAGACCTAACCGGTGTTATCCTCCAGAATATTGATCGAAACCAGGGTTAATTGACTGCCTCAGTGTGGTACAACATTACTACGTGATTCAAACACGGAAAGAACCCATGATCTGGCCAACAAGTTTGCGAAAAAGTCGAAAGTATGAGCTAGATGCGCGCATATACCAGACCTAACCCAGACCTAACCGGTGTTATCCTCTAAAATACTCTCCGAATCCAGGTTTAATGGATTGTTTCTGTGTCGTACCACATTACCACGTGATTCAAAACCGAAAAAAACCCAGGATCTAGCCAACATGTTTGCGAAAAAGGCAAAAGTATAAGCCAGATGCGGGCATAACCCAGACCTAACCCAGACCTAACCGGTGTTATCCTCTAAAATATTGATCGAAACCAGGTTTAATTGACTGCCTCAGTGTGCTACAACATTACTACGTGATTCAAACACGAAAAAAGCCCAGGATCTGGCCAACAAGTATGCGAAGAAGGCAAAATCATGAGCCAGATGCGGGCATAACCCAGACCTAACCCAGACCTAACCGATGTTATCCTCTAAAATACTGTCCGAATCCAGGTTTATTTGACTGCCTCAGTGTGGTACAACATTACTACGTGATTCATACACGGAAAGAACCCATGATCTGGCCAACAAGTTTGCGAAAAAGGCGAAAGTATGAGCTAGATGCGTGCATATACCAGACCTAACCCAGACCTAACCGGTGTTATCCTCTAAAATACTCTCCGAATCCAGGTTTAATGGATTGTTTCTGTGTCGTACCACATTACCACGTGATTCAAATCCGAAAAAAACCCAGGATCTAGCCAACATGTTTGCGAAAAAGGCGAAAGTATAAGCCAGATGCGGGCATAACCCAGACCTAACCCAGACCTAACCCGTGTTATCCTCTAAAATATTGATCGAAACCAGGTTTAATTGACTGCCTCAGTGTGCTACAACATTACTACGTGATTCAAACACGGAAAAAACCCAGGATCTGGCCAACAAGTTTGCGAAAAAGGCAAAATCATGAGCCAGATGCGGGCATAACCCAGACCTAACCCTGACCTAACCGGTGTTATCCTCCAAAATATTGATCGAAACCAGGGTTAATTGACTGCCTCAGTGTGGTGCCACATTACTACGTGATTCAAACACGAAAAAAACCCAGGATCTGGCCAACAAGTATGCGAAGAAGGCAAAATCATGAGCCAGATGCGGGCATAACCCAGACCTAACCCAGACCTAACCGGTGTTATCCTCTAAAATACTGTCCGAATCCAGGTTTAATTGACTGCCTCAGTGTGGTACAACATTACTACGTGATTCAAACACGGAAGAAACCCATGATCTGCCAACAAGTTTTCGAAAATGGCGAAAGTATAAGCCAGATGCGCGCATATACCAGACCTAACCCAGACCTAACCGGTGTTATCCTCTCAAATATTGATCGAAACCAGGTTTAATTGACTGCTTCAGTGTGGTACAACATTACTACGTGATTCAAACACGGAGAAAACCCATGATCTGGCCAACAAGTTTGCGAAAAAGGCAAAATCATGTGCCAGATGCGCGCATATCCCAGACCTAACCCAGACCTAACCGGTGTTATCCTCCAAAATATTGATCGAAACCAGGGTTAATTGACTGCCTCAGTGTGGTGCCACATTACTACGTGATTCAAACACGGAGAAAACCCATGATCTGGCCAACAAGTTTGCGAAAAAGGCAAAATCATGTGCCAGATGCGCGCATATCCCAGACCTAACCCAGACCTAACCGGTGTTATCCTCTAAAATATTGATCGAAACCAGGTTTAATTGACTGCTTCAGTGTGTTACCATATTACTACGTGATTCAAACACGAAAAAAACCCAGGATCTGGCCAACAAGTTTGCGAAGAACGCAAAATCATGAGCCAGAAGCGGGCATAACCCAGACCTAACCCAGACCTAACCGGTGTTATCGTCTGAAATATTGATCGAAACCAGGTTTAATTGACTGCTTCAGTGAATTACCACATTACTACGTGATTCAAACACGGAAAAAACCCAGGATCTGGCCAACAAGTTTGCGAAAAAGGCCAAATCATTAGCCAGATGCATGCATTTCCCGGACCTAACCCAGACCTAACCGGTGTTATCCTCTGAAATATTGATCGAAACCAGGTTTAATTGACTGCCGCAGTGTGGTACAACATTACTACGTGATTCAAACACGAAAAAAACCCAGGATCTGGCCAACAAGTTTGCGAAAATGGCGAAAGTGTAAGCCTGATGCGCGCATATCCAGGACCTAACCCAGACCTAACCAGTGTTATCCTCTAAAATATTGATCGAAACCAGGTTTAATTGACTGCTTCAGTGTATTACCACATTACTACGTGATTGAAACACGGAAAAAACCCAGGATCTGGCCAACAAGTTTGCGTAAAAGGCGAAAGTATAAGCCAGATGCGCGCATATCCCAGACCTAACCCAGACCTAACCGGTGTTATCCTCTAAAATATTGATCGAAACCAGGTTTAAAAGAGTGCTTCAGTGAACTACCACATTACTACGTGATTCGAACCCGAAAAAACCCAGGATCTAGCCAACAAGTTTGCGAAAAAGGAGAAAGTATAAGCCAGATGCGCGCATATCCCAGACCTAACCCAGACCTAACTGGTGTTATCCTCTAAAATATTGATCGAAACCAGGTTTAATTGACTGCCTCATTGTGGCACCACATTACTACGTGATTCAAACACGGAAAAAACCCAGGATCTGGCCAACAAGTTTGCGAAAAAGGCGAAAGTATAAGCCAGATGCGCGCATATCCCAGACCTAACCCGGACCTAACCGGTGTTATCCTCTGAAATATTGATCGAAACCAGGTTTAATGGACTGTTTCTGTGTGGTACCACATTACTGCGTGATTCAAACACGAAAAAAACCCAGGATCTGGCCAACAAGTTTGCGAATATGCCGAAAGTATAAGCCAGATGCGCGCATATTCCAGACCTAACCCAGACCTAACCGGTGTTATCCTCTAAAATACTGTCCGAATCCTGGTTTAATTGACTGCTTCAGTGTGGTACAACATTACTACGTGATTTAAACACGGAGAAAACCCATGATCTGGCCAACAAGTTTGCGAAAAAGGGAAAATCATGTGCCAGATGCGCGCATATCCCAGACCTAACCCAGGCCTAACCGGTGTTATCCTCCAAAATATTGATCGAAACCAGGGTTAATTGACTGCCTCAGTGTGGTGCCACATTACTACGTGATTCAAACACGAAAAAAGCCCAGGATCTGGCCAACAAGTATGCGAAGAAGGCAAAATCATGAGCCAGATGCGGGCATAACCCTGACCTAACCCAGACCTAACCGATGTTATCCTCTGAAATATTGATCGAAACCAGGTTTAACTGACTGCCTCAGTGTGGTACCACATTACTACGTGATTCAAACTCGAAAAAAACCCAGGATCTGGCCAACAAGTATGCGAAGAAGGCAAAATCATGAGCCAGATGCGGGCATATCCCGGACCTAACCCAGACCTAACCGGTGTTATCCTCTGAAATATTGATCGAAACCAGGTTTAATTGACTGCCTCAGTGTGGTACAACCTTACTACGTGATTCAAACACGGAGAAAACCCATGATCTGGCCAACAAGTTTGCGAAAAAGGCAAAATCATGAGCCAGTTGCGCGCATATCCCAGACCTAACCCAGACCTAACCGGTGTTATCCTCCAAAATATTGATCGAAACCAGGGTTAATTGACTGCCTCAGTGTGGTGCCACATTACTACGTGATTCAAACACGAAAAAAACCCAGGATCTGGCCAACAAGTATGCGAAGAAGGCAAAATCATGAGCCAGATGCGGGCATAACCCTGACCTAACCCAGACCTAACCGGTGTTATCCTCTGAAATATTGATCGAAACCAGGTTTAATTGACTGCCTCAGTGTGGTACCACATTACTACGTGATTCAAACACGAAAAAAACCCAGGATCTGTCCAACAAGTATGCGAAGAAGGCAAAATCATGAGCCAGATGCAGGCATATCCCGGACGTAACCCAGACCTAACCGGTGTTATCCTCTGAAATATTGATCGAAACCAGGTTTAATTGACTGCCTCAGTGTGCTACAACATTACTACGTGATTCAAACACGAAAAAAACCCAGGATCTGGCCAACAAGTATGCGAAGAAGGCAAAATCATGAGCCAGATGCGGTCATATCCCTGACCTAATCCAGACCTAACCGGTGTTATCCTCTGAAATATTGATCGAAACCAGGTTTAATGGACTGTTTCTGTGTGGTACCACATTACTGCGTGATTCAAACACGAAAAAAACCCAGGATCTGGCCAACAAGTTTGCGAATATGCCGAAAGTATAAGCCAGATGCGGGCATATTCCAGACCTAACCCAGACCTAACCGGTGTTATCCTCTGAAATATTGATCGAAACCAGGGTTAAGTGACTGCTTCATTGTGTTTCCACATTACTTCGTGATTCAAACACGAAAAAAACCCAGGATCTGGCCAACAAGTATGCGAAGAAGGCAAAATCATGAGCCAGATGCGGGCATAACCCAGGCCTAGCCCAGACCTAACCGGTGTTATCCTCTAAAATACTGTCCGAATCCTGGTTTAATTGACTGCTTCAGTGTGGTACAACATTACTACGTGATTTAAACACGGAGAAAACCCATGATCTGGCCAACAAGATTGCGAAAAAGGGAAAATCATGTGCCAGATGCGCGCATATCCCAGACCTAACCCAGGCCTAACCGGTGTTATCCTCCAAAATATTGATCGAAACCAGGGTTAATTGACTGCCTCAGTGTGGTGCCACATTACTACGTGATTCAAACACGGAGAAAACCCATGATCTGGCCAGCAAGTTTGCGAAAAAGGCAAAATCATGTGCCAGATGCGCGCATATCCCAGACCTAACCCAGACCTAACCGGTGTTATCCTCTAAAATATTGATCGAAACCAGGTTTAATTGACTGCTTCAGTGTGTTACCATATTACTACGTGATTCAAACACGAAAAAAACCCAGGATCTGGCCAACAAGTTTGCGAAGAACGCAAAATCATGAGCCAGAAGCGGGCATAACCCAGACCTAACCCAGACCTAACCGGTGTTATCCTCTGAAATATTGATCGAAACCAGGTTTAATTGACTGCTTCAGTGAATTACCACATTACTACGTGATTCAAACACGGAAAAAACCCAGGATCTGGCCAACAAGTTTGCGAAAAAGGCCAAATCATTAGCCAGATGCATGCATTTCCCGGACCTAACCCAGACCTAACCGGTGTTATCCTCTGAAATATTGATCGAAACCAGGTTTAATTGACTGCCTCAGTGTGGTACAACATTACTACGTGATTCAAACACGAAAAAAACCCAGGATCTGGCCAACAAGTTTGCGAAAATGGCGAAAGTGTAAGCCTGATGCGCGCATATCCAGGACCTAACCCAGACCTAACCAGTGTTATCCTCTAAAATATTGATCGAAACCAGGTTTAATTGACTGCTTCAGTGTATTACCACATTACTACGTGATTGAAACACGGAAAAAACCCAGGATCTGGCCAACAAGTTTGCGTAAAAGGCGAAAGTATAAGCCAGATGCGCGCATATCCCAGACCTAACCCAGACCTAACCGGTGTTATCCTCTAAAATATTGATCGAAACCAGGTTTAAAAGAGTGCTTCAGTGAACTACCACATTACTACGTGATTCGAACCCGAAAAAACCCAGGATCTAGCCAACAAGTTTGCGAAAAAGGAGAAAGTATAAGCCAGATGCGCGCATATCCCAGACCTAACCCAGACCTAACTGGTGTTATCCTCTAAAATATTGATCGAAACCAGGTTTAATTGACTGCCTCATTGTGGCACCACATTACTACGTGATTCAAACACGGAAAAAACCCAGGATCTGGCCAACAAGTTTGCGAAAAAGGCGAAAGTATAAGCCAGATGCGCGCATATCCCAGACCTAACCCGGACCTAACCGGTGTTATCCTCTGAAATATTGATCGAAACCAGGTTTAATGGACTGTTTCTGTGTGGTACCACATTACTGCGTGATTCAAACACGAAAAAAACCCAGGATCTGGCCAACAAGTTTGCGAATATGCCGAAAGTATAAGCCAGATGCGGGCATATTCCAGACCTAACCCAGACCTAACCGGTGTTATCCTCTGAAATATTGATCGAAACCAGGGTTAAGTGACTGCTTCATTGTGTTTCCACATTACTTCGTGATTCAAACACGAAAAAAACCCAGGATCTGGCCAACAAGTATGCGAAGAAGGCAAAATCATGAGCCAGATGCGGGCATAACCCAGGCCTAGCCCAGACCTAACCGGTGTTATCCTCTAAAATACTGTCCGAATCCTGGTTTAATTGACTGCTTCAGTGTGGTACAACATTACTACGTGATTTAAACACGGAGAAAACCCATGATCTGGCCAACAAGATTGCGAAAAAGGGAAAATCATGTGCCAGATGCGCGCATATCCCAGACCTAACCCAGGCCTAACCGGTGTTATCCTCCAAAATATTGATCGAAACCAGGGTTAATTGACTGCCTCAGTGTGGTGCCACATTACTACGTGATTCAAACACGGAGAAAACCCATGATCTGGCCAACAAGTTTGCGAAAAAGGCAAAATCATGTGCCAGATGCGCGCATATCCCAGACCTAACCCAGACCTAACCGGTGTTATCCTCTAAAATATTGATCGAAACCAGGTTTAATTGACTGCTTCAGTGTGTTACCATATTACTACGTGATTCAAACACGAAAAAAACCCAGGATCTGGCCAACAAGTTTGCGAAGAACGCAAAATCATGAGCCAGAAGCGGGCATAACCCAGACCTAACCCAGACCTAACCGGTGTTATCCTCTGAAATATTGATCGAAACCAGGTTTAATTGACTGCTTCAGTGAATTACCACATTACTACGTGATTCAAACACGGAAAAAACCCAGGATCTGGCCAACAAGTTTGCGAAAAAGGCCAAATCATTAGCCAGATGCATGCATTTCCCGGACCTAACCCAGACCTAACCGGTGTTATCCTCTGAAATATTGATCGAAACCAGGTTTAATTGACTGCCTCAGTGTGGTACAACATTACTACGTGATTCAAACACGAAAAAAACCCAGGATCTGGCCAACAAGTTTGCGAAAATGGCGAAAGTGTAAGCCTGATGCGCGCATATCCAGGACCTAACCCAGACCTAACCAGTGTTATCCTCTAAAATATTGATCGAAACCAGGTTTAATTGACTGCTTCAGTGTATTACCACATTACTACGTGATTGAAACACGGAAAAAACCCAGGATCTGGCCAACAAGTTTGCGTAAAAGGCGAAAGTATAAGCCAGATGCGCGCATATCCCAGACCTAACCCAGACCTAACCGGTGTTATCCTCTAAAATATTGATCGAAACCAGGTTTAAAAGAGTGCTTCAGTGAACTACCACATTACTACGTGATTCGAACCCGAAAAAACCCAGGATCTAGCCAACAAGTTTGCGAAAAAGGAGAAAGTATAAGCCAGATGCGCGCATATCCCAGACCTAACCCAGACCTAACTGGTGTTATCCTCTAAAATATTGATCGAAACCAGGTTTAATTGACTGCCTCATTGTGGCACCACATTACTACGTGATTCAAACACGGAAAAAACCCAGGATCTGGCCAACAAGTTTGCGAAAAAGGCGAAAGTATAAGCCAGATGCGCGCATATCCCAGACCTAACCCGGACCTAACCGGTGTTATCCTCTGAAATATTGATCGAAACCAGGTTTAATGGACTGTTTCTGTGTGGTACCACATTACTGCGTGATTCAAACACGAAAAAAACCCAGGATCTGGCCAACAAGTTTGCGAATATGCCGAAAGTATAAGCCAGATGCGCGCATATTCCAGACCTAACCCAGACCTAACCGGTGTTATCCTCTAAAATACTGTCCGAATCCTGGTTTAATTGACTGCTTCAGTGTGGTACAACATTACTACGTGATTTAAACACGGAGAAAACCCATGATCTGGCCAACAAGTTTGCGAAAAAGGGAAAATCATGTGCCAGATGCGCGCATATCCCAGACCTAACCCAGGCCTAACCGGTGTTATCCTCCAAAATATTGATCGAAACCAGGGTTAATTGACTGCCTCAGTGTGGTGCCACATTACTACGTGATTCAAACACGAAAAAAACCCAGGATCTGGCCAACAAGTATGCGAAGAAGGCAAAATCATGAGCCAGATGCGGGCATAACCCTGACCTAACCCAGACCTAACCGGTGTTATCCTCTGAAATATTGATCGAAACCAGGTTTAATTGACTGCCTCAGTGTGGTACCACATTACTACGTGATTCAAACACGAAAAAAACCCAGGATCTGGCCAACAAGTATGCGAAGAAGGCAAAATCATGAGCCAGATGCGGGCATATCCCGGACCTAACCCAGACTTAACCGGTGTTATCCTCTGAAATATTGATCGAAACCAGGTTTAATTGACTGCCTCAGTGTGGTACAACCTTACTACGTGATTCAAACACGGAGAAAACCCATGATCTGGCCAACAAGTTTGCGAAAAAGGCAAAATCATGAGCCAGTTGCGCGCATATCCCAGACCTAACCCAGACCTAACCGGTGTTATCCTCCAAAATATTGATCGAAACCAGGGTTAATTGACTGCCTCAGTGTGGTGCCACATTACTACGTGATTCAAACACGAAAAAAACCCAGGATCTGGCCAACAAGTATGCGAAGAAGGCAAAATCATGAGCCAGATGCGGGCATAACCCTGACCTAACCCAGACCTAACCGGTGTTATCCTCTGAAATATTGATCGAAACCAGGTTTAATTGACTGCCTCAGTGTGGTACCACATTACTACGTGATTCAAACACGAAAAAAACCCAGGATCTGTCCAACAAGTATGCGAAGAAGGCAAAATCATGAGCCAGATGCAGGCAAATCCCGGACGTAACCCAGACCTAACCGGTGTTATCCTCTGAAAAATTGATCGAAACCAGGTTTAATTGACTGCCTCAGTGTGGTACAACCTTACTACGTGATTCAAACACGGAGAAAACCCATGATCTGGCCAACAAGTTTGCGAAAAAGGCAAAATCATGAGCCAGTTGCGCGCATATCCCAGACCTAACCCAGACCTAACCGGTGTTATCCTCCAAAATATTGATCGAAACCAGGGTTAATTGACTGCCTCAGTGTGGTGCCACATTACTACGTGATTCAAACACGAAAAAAACCCAGGATCTGGCCAACAAGTATGCGAAGAAGGCAAAATCATGAGCCAGATGCGGGCATAACCCTGACCTAACCCAGACCTAACCGGTGTTATCCTCTGAAATATTGATCGAAACCAGGTTTAATTGACTGCCTCAGTGTGGTACCACATTACTACGTGATTCAAACACGAAAAAAACCCAGGATCTGTCCAACAAGTATGCGAAGAAGGCAAAATCATGAGCCAGATGCAGGCATATCCCGGACGTAACCCAGACCTAACCGGTGTTATCCTCTGAAAAATTGATCGAAACCAGGTTTAATTGACTGCCTCAGTGTGGTACCACATTACTACGTGATTCAAACACGGAAAAAACCCAGGATCTGACCAACAAGTTTGCGAAAAAGGCGAAAGTATAAGCCAGATGCGCGCATATCCCAGACCTAACCCAGACCTAACCGGTGTTATCCTCTAAAATAATGATCGAAACCAGGTTTAATTGACTGCCTCAGTGTGCTACAACATTACTACGTGATTCAAACACGAAAAAAACCCAGGATCTGGCCAACAAGTATGCGAAGAAGGCAAAATCATGAGCCAGATGCGGGCATATCCCTGACCTAATCCAGACCTAACCGGTGTTATCCTCTGAAATATTGATCGAAACCAGGTTTAATGGACTGTTTCTGTGTGGTACCACATTACTGCGTGATTCTAACACGAAAAAAACCCAGGATCTGGCCAACAAGTTTGCGAATATGCCGAAAGTATAAGCCAGATGCGGGCATATTCCAGACCTAACCCAGACCTAACCGGTGTTATCCTCTGAAATATTGATCGAAACCAGGGTTAATTGACTGCTTCATTGTGTTTCCACATTACTTCGTGATTCAAACACGAAAAAAACCCAGGATCTGGCCAACAAGTATGCGAAGAAGGCAAAATCATGAGCCAGATGCGGGCATAACCCAGGCCTAGCCCAGACCTAACCGGTGTTATCCTCTAAAATACTGTCCGAATCCTGGTTTAATTGACTGCTTCAGTGTGGTACAACATTACTACGTGATTTAAACACGGAGAAAACCCATGATCTGGCCAACAAGATTGCGAAAAAGGGAAAATCATGTGCCAGATGCGCGCATATCTCAGACCTAACCCAGGCCTAACCGGTGTTATCCTCCAAAATATTGATCGAAACCAGGGTTAATTGACTGCCTCAGTGTGGTGCCACATTACTACGTGATTCAAACACGAAAGAAACCCAGGATCTGGCCAACAAGTATGCGAAGAAGGCAAAATCATGAGCCAGATGCGGGCATATCCCGGACCTAACCCAGACCTAACCGGTGTTATCCTCTGAAATATTGATCGAAACCAGGTTTAATTGACTGCCTCAGTGTGGTACAACATTACTACGTGATTCAAACACGGAGAAAACCCATGATCTGGCCAACAAGTTTGCGAAAAAGGCAAAATCATGAGCCAGTTGCGCGCATATCCCAGACCTAACCCAGACCTAACCGGTGTTATCCTCCAAAATATTGATCGAAACCAGGGTTAATTGACTGCCTCAGTGTGGTGCCACATTACTACGTGATTCAAACACGAAAAAAACCCAGGATCTGGCCAACAAGTATGCGAAGAAGGCAAAATCATGAGCCAGATGCGGGCATAACCCTGACCTAACCCAGACCTAACCGGTGTTATCCTCTGAAATATTGATCGAAACCAGGTTTAATTGACTGCCTCAGTGTGGTACCACATTACTACGTGATTCAAACACGAAAAAAACCCAGGATCTGTCCAACAAGTATGCGAAGAAGGCAAAATCATGAGCCAGATGCAGGCATATCCCGGACCTAACCCAGACCTAACCGGTGTTATCCTCTGAAAAATTGATCGAAACCAGGTTTAATTGACTGCCTCAGTGTGGTACCACATTACTACGTGATTCAAACACGGAAAAAACAGAGGATCTGGCCAACAAGTTTGCGAAAAGGGCGAAAGTATAAGCCAGATGCGCGCATATCCCAGACCTAACCCAGACCTAACCGGTGTTATCCTCTAAAATATTGATCGAAACCAGGTTTAATTGACTGCTTCAGTGTGTTACCACATTACTACGTGATTCAAACACGAAAAAAATCCAGGATCTGGCCAACAAGTATGCGAAGAAGGCAAAATCATGAGCCAGATGCGGGCATAACCCAGACCTAACCCAGACCTAACCGATGTTATCCTCTAAAATACTGTCCGAATCCAGGTTTATTTGACTGCCTCAGAGTGGTACAACATTACTACGTGATTCAAACACGGAAAGAACCCATGATCTGGCCAACAAGTTTGCGAAAAAGGCGAAAGTATGAGCTAGATGCGCGCATATACCAGACCTAACCCAGACCTAACCGGTGTTATCCTCTAAAATACTCTCCGAATCAAGGTTTAATGGATTGTTTCTGTGTCGTACCACATTACCACGTGATTCAAAACCGAAAAAAAATAGGATCTAGCCAACATGTTTGCGAAAAAGGCGAAAGTATAAGCCAGATGCGGGCATAACCCAGACCTAACCCAGACCTAACCGGTGTTATCCTCTAAAATATTGATCGAAACCAGGTTTAATTGACTGCCTCAGTGTGCTACAACATTACTACGCGATTCAAACACGGAAAAAACCCAGGATCTGGCCAACAAGTTTGCGAAAAAGGCAAAATCATGAGCCAGATGCGGGCATAACCCAGACCTAACCCAGACCTAACCGGTGTTATCCTCTAAAATACTCTCAGAATCAAGGTTTAATGGATTGTTTCTGTGTCGTACCACATTACCACGTGATTCAAAACCGAAAAAAAAATAGGATCTAGCCAACATGTTTGCGAAAAAGGCGAAAGTATAAGCCAGATGCGGGCATAACCCAGACCTAACCCAGACCTAACCGGTGTTATCCTCTAAAATATTGATCGAAACCAGGTTTAATTGACTGCCTCAGTGTGCTGCAACATTACTACGCGATTCAAACACGGAAAAAACCCAGGATCTGGCCAACAAGTTTGCGAAAAAGGCAAAATCATGAGCCAGATGCGGGCATAACCCAGACCTAACCCAAACCTAACCGGTGTTATCCTCCAAAATATTGATCGAAACCAGGGTTAATTAACTGCTTCATTGTGTTACCACATTACTACGTGATTCAAACACGAAAAAAACCCAGGATCTGGCCAACAAGTATGCGAAGAAGGCAAAATCATGAGCCAGATGCGGGCATAACCCAGACCTAACCCAGACCTAACCGGTGTTATCCTCTAAAATACTGTCCGAATCCTGGTTTAATTGACTGCCTCAGTGTGGTACAACGTTACTACGTGATTCAAACACGGAGAAAACCCATGATCTGGCCAACAAGTTTGCGAAAAAGGCAAAATCATGAGCCAGATGCGCGCATATCCCAGACCTAACCCAGACCTAACCGGTGTTATCCTCCAGAATATTGATCGAAACCAGGGTTAATTGACTGCCTCTGTGTGGTGCCACATTACTACGTGATTCAAACACGAAAAAAACCCAGGATCTGGCCAACAAGTATGCGAAGAAGGCAAAATCATGAGCCAGATGCAGGCATAACCCTGACCTAACCCAGACCTAACCGGTGTTATCCTCTGAAATATTGATCGAAACCAGGTTTAATTGAGTGCCTCAGTGTGGTACCACACTACTACGTGATTCAAACACGAAAAAAACCCAGGATCTGGCCAACAAGTATGCGAAGAAGGCAAAATCATGAGCCAGATGCGGGCATATACCAGACTTAACCCAGACCTAACCGGTGTTATCCTCTGAAATATTGATCGAAACCAGGTTTAATTGACTGCCTCAGTGTGGTACCACATTACTACGTGATTCAAACACGAAAAAAACCCAGGATCTGGCCAACAAGTATGCGAAGAAGGCAAAATCATGAGCCAGATGCGGGCATAACCCAGACCTAACCCAGACCTAACCGGTGTTATCGTCTAAAATACTGTCCGAATCCAGGTTTAATTGACTGCCGCAGTGTGGTACAACATTACTACGTGATTCAAACACGGAGAAAACCCATGATCTGGCCAACAAGTATGCGAGGAAGGCAAAATCATGAGCCAGATGCGCGCATCTCCAAGACCTAACCCAGACCTAACCGGTGTTATCCTCCAAAATATTGATCGAAACCAGGGTTAATTGACTGCCTCAGTGTGGTGCCACATTACTACGTGATTCAAACACGAAGAAAACCCAGGATCTGGCCAACAAGTATGCGAAGAAGGCAAAATCATGAGCCAGATGCGGACATAACCCTGACCTAACCCAGACCTAACCGGTGTTATCCTCTGAAATATTGATCGAAACCAGGTTTAATTGACTGCCTCAGTGTGGTACCACATTACTACGTGATTCAAACACGAAAAAAACCCAGGATCTGTCCTACAAGTATGCGAAGAAGGCAATGTCATGAGCCAGATGCGGGCATATCCCGGACCTAACCCAGACCTAACCGGTGTTATCCTCTGAAATATTGATCGAAACCAGGTTTAATTGACTGCCTCAGTGTGGTACCACATTACTACGTGATTCAAACACGGAAAAAACCCAGGATCTGGCCAACATGTTTGCGAAAATGGCGAAAGTATAAGCCAGATGCGGGCATATCCCAGACCTAACCCAGACCTAACCGGTGTTATCCTCTAAAATATTGATCGAAACCAGGTTTAATTGACTGCTTCTGTGTGTTACCACATTACTACGTGATTCAGACACGAAAAAAACCCAGGATCTGGCCAACAAGTATGCGAAGATGGCAAAATCATGAGCCAGATGCGGGCATAACCCAGACCTAACCCAGACCTAACCGGTGTTATCCTCTAAAATATTGATCGAAACCAGGTTTAATTGACTGCCTCAGTGTGGTACAACATTACTACGTGATTCCAACACGAAAAAAACCCAGGATCTGGCCAACAAGTTTACGAAAATGGCGAAAGTGTAAGCCAGATGCGCGCATATCCCAGACCTAACCCAGACCTAACCAGTGTTATCCTCTAAAATATTGATCGAAACCAGGTTTAATTGACTGCTTCAGTGTATTACCACATTACTACGTGATTGAAACACGGAAAAAACCCAGGATCTGACCAACAAGTTTGCGTAAAAGGCGAAAGTATAAGCCAGATGCGCGCATATCCCAGACCTAACCCAGACCTAACCGGTGTTATCCTCTAAAATATTGATCGAAACCAGGTTTAAGAGAGTGCTTCAGTGAACTACCACATTACTACGTGATTCGAACCCGAAAAAACCCAGGATCTAGCCAACAAGTTTGCCAAAAAGGAGAAAGTATAAGCCAGATGCGCGCATATCCCAGACCTAACCCAGACCTAACTGGTGTTACCCTCTAAAATATTGATCGAAACCAGGTTTAATTGACTGCCTCAGTGTGGCACCACATTACTACGTGATTCAAACACGGAAAAAACCCAGGATCTGGTCAACAAGTTTGCGAAAAAGGCGAAATCATGAGCCAGATGCGGGCATAACCCAGACCTAAACCAGACCTAACCGGTGTTATCCTCTAAAATATTGATCGGAACCAGGTTTAATTGACTGCTTCAGTGTGTTACCAGATTACTACGTGATTCAAACACGAAAAAAACCCAGGATCTGGCCAACAAGTATGCGAAGAAGGCAAAATCATGAGCCAGATGCGGGCATAACCCAGACCTAACCGGTGTTATCCTCTAAAATGTTGATCGAAACCAGGTTTAATTGACTGCTTCAGTGAATTACCACATTACTACGTGATTCAAACACGGAAAAAACCCAGGATCTGGCCAACATGTTTGCGAAAAAGGCGAAATCATGAGCCAGATGCGGGCATAACTCAGACCTAACCCAGACCTAACCGGTGTTATCCTCTAAAATATTGATCGAAACCAGGTTTAATTGACTGCCTCGGTGTGGTACCACATTACTACGTGATTCAAACATGGAAAAAACCCAGGATCTGGTCAACAAGTTTGCGACAAAAAGGCGAAATCATAAGCCAGATGCGTGCATTTCCCGGACCTAACCGAGACCTAACCGGTGTTATCATCTAAAATATTGATCGAAACCAGGTTTAATTGACTGCTTCAGTGTGTTACCACATTACTACGTGATTCAAACACGAAAAAAAACCAGGATCTGGCCCACAAGTATGCGAAGAAGGCAAAATCATGAGCCAGATGCGGGCATAACCCAGACCTAACCCAGACCTAACCGGTGTTATCCTCTCAAATATTGATCGGAACCAGGTTTAATTGACTGCTTCAGTGTGTTACCACATTACTACGTGATTCAAACACGAAAAAAACCCAGGATCTGGCCAACAAGTATGCGAAGAAGGCAAAATCATGAGCCAGATGCGGGCATAACCCAGACCTTACCCAGACCTAACCGGTGTTATCCTCTAAAATATTGATCGAAACCAGGTTTAATTGACTGCTTCTGTGTGTTACCACATTACTACATGATTCAAACACGAAAAAAACCCAGGATCTGGCCAACAAGTATGCGAAGATGGCAAAATCATGAGCCAGATGCGGGCATAACCCAGACCTAACCCAGACCTAACCGGTGTTATCCTCTAAAATATTGATCGAAACCAGGTTTAATTGACTGCTTCAGTGAATTACCACATTACTACGTGATTCAAACACGGAAAAAACCCAGGATCTGGCCAACAAGTTTGCGAAAAAGGCGAAATCATTAGCCAGATGCGTGCATTTCCCGGTCCTAACCCAGACCTAGCCGGTGTTATCCTCTGAAATATTGATCGAAACCAGGTTTAATTGACTGCCTCAGTGTGGTACAACATTACTACGTGATTCAAACACGAAAAAAGCCCAGGATCTGGCCAACAAGTTTGCGAAAATGGCGAAAGTGTAAGCCAGATGCGCGCATATCCCAGACCTAACCCTGACCTAACCGGTGCTATCCTCTAAAATATTGATCGAAACCAGGTTTAATTGACTGCCTCGGTGTGGTACCACATTACTACGTGATTCAAACACGGAAAAAACCCAGGATCTGGTCAACAAGTTTGCGAAAAAGGCGAAATCATAAGCCAGATGCGTGCATTTCCCGGACCTAACCGAGACCTAACCGGCGTTATCCTCTAAAATATTGATCGAAACCAGGTTTAATTGACTGCTTCAGTGTATTACCACATTACAACGCGATTCAAACACGGAAAAAACCCAGGATCTGGCCAACAAGTTTGCGAAAAAGGCGAAAGTATAAGCCAGATGCGCGCATATCCCAGACCTAACCCAGACCTAACCTGTGTTATCCTCTAAAATATTGATCGAAACCAGGTTTAATTGACTGCTTCAGTGTGTTACCACATTATTACGTGATTCAAACACGAAAAAAAACCAGGATCTGGCCCACAAGTATGCGAAGAAGGCATAATCATGAGCCAGATGCGGGCATAACCCAGACCTAACCCAGACCTAACCGGTGTTATCCTCTAAAGTATTGATCGGAACCAGGTTTAATTGACTGCTTCAGTGTGTTACCACATTACTACGTGATTCAAACACGAAAAAAACCCAGGATCTGGCCAACAAGTATGCGAAGAAGGCAAAATCATGAGCCAGATGCGGGCATAACCCAGACCTTACCCAGACCTAACCGGTGTTATCCTCTAAAATATTGATCGAAACCAGGTTTAATTGACTGCTTCTGTGTGTTACCACATTACGACGTGATTCAAACACGAAAAAAGCCCAGGATCTGGCCAACAAGTATGCGAAGAAGGCAAAATCATGAGCCAGATGCGGCCATAACCCAGACCTAACCCAGACCTAACCGGTGTTATCCTCTAAAATATTGATCGAAACCAGGTTTAATTGACTGCTTCAGTGAATTACCACATTACTACGTGATTCAAACACAGAAGAAACCCAGGATCTGGCCAACAAGTTTGCGAAAAAGGCGAAATCATGAGCCAGATGCGTGCATTTCCCGGACCTAACCCAGACCTAACCGGTGTTGTCCTCTGAAATATTGTTCGAAACCAGGCTTAATTGACTGCCTCAGTGTGGTACCACATTACTACGTGATTCAAACACGGAAAAAACCCAGGATCTGGTCAACAAGTTTGCGAAAAAGGCGAAATCATAAGCCAGATGCGTGCATTTCCCGGACCTAACCCAGACCTAACCGGTGTTATCCTCTAAAATATTGATCGAAACCAGGTTTAATTGACTGCTTCAGTGTATTACCACATTACTACGTGATTCAAACACGGAAAAAACCCAGGATCTGGCCAACAAGTTTGCGGAAAAGGCGAAAGTATAAGCCAGATGCGCGCATATCCCAGACCTAACCCAGACCTAACCGGTGTTATCCTCTAAAATATTGATCGAAACCAGGTTTAAAAGAGTGCTTCAGTGAACTACCACATTACTACGTGATTCGAACCCGAAAAAACCCAGGATCTAGCCAACAAGTTTGCGAAAAGGAGAAAGTATAAGCCAGATGCGCGCATATCACAGACCTAACCCAGACCTAACTGGTGTTATCCTCTAAAATATTGATCGAAACCAGGTTTAATTGACTGCCTCAGTGTGGCACCACATTACTACGTGATTCAAACACGGAAAAAACCCAGGATCTGGTCAACAAGTTTGCGAAAAAGGCGAAATCATAAGCCAGATGCGTGCATTTCCCGGACCTAACCCAGACCTAACCGGTGTTATCCTCTAAAATATTGATCGAAGCCAGGTTTAATTGACTGCTTCAGTGTATTACCACATTACTACGTGATTCAAACATGGAAAAAACCCAGGATCTGGCCAACAAGTTTGCGAAAAAGGCGAAAGTATAAGCCAGATGCGCGCATATCCCAGACCTAACCCAGACCTAACCAGTGTTATCCTCTAAAATATTGATCGAAACCAGGTTTAATTGACTGCTTCAGTGTATTGCCACATTACTACGTGATTGAAACACGGAAAAAACCCAGGATCTGGCCAACAAGTTTGCGAAAATGGCGAAAGTGTAAGCCAGATGCGCGCATATCCCAGACCTAACCTAGACCTAACCGGTGTTATCCTCTAAAATATTGATCGAAACCAGGATTAATTTACTGCCTCGGTGTGGTACCACATTACTACGTGATTCAAACACGGAAAAAACCCAGGATCTGGTCAACAAGTTTGCGAAAAAGGCGAAAGTACAAGCCAGATGCGCGCATATCCCAGACCTAACCCAGACCTAACCGGTGTTATCCTCTAAAATATTGATCGAAACCAGGTTTAATTGACTGCTTCAGTGTGTTACCACATTACTACGTGATTCAGACACGAAAAAAACCAGGATCTGGCCCACAAGTATGCGATATAGGCAAAATCATGAGCCAGATGCGGGCATAACCCCGACCTAACCCAGACCTAACCGGTGTTATCCTCTAAAATATTGATCGGAACCAGGTTTAATTGACTGCTTCAGTGTGTTACCACATTACTACGTGATTCAAACACGAAAAAAACCCAGGATCTGGCCAACAAATATGCGAAGAAGGCAAAATCATGAGCCAGATGCGGGCATAACTCAGACCTAACCCAGACCTAACCGGTGTTATCCTCTAAAATATTGATCGAAACCAGGTTTAATTGACTGCTTCAGTGAATTACCACATTACTACGTGATTCAAACACAGAAGAAACCCAGGATCTGGCCAACAAGTTTGCGAAAAAGGCGAAATCATGAGCCAGATGCGTGCATTTCCCGGACCTAACCCAGACCTAACCGGTGTTGTCCTCTGAAATATTGTTCGAAACCAGGCTTAATTGACTGCCTCAGTGTGGTACCACATTACTACGTGATTCAAACACGGAAAAAACCCAGGATCTGGTCAACAAGTTTGCGAAAAAGGCGAAATCATAAGCCAGATGCGTGCATTTCCCGGACCTAACCCAGACCTAACCGGTGTTATCCTCTAAAATATTGATCGAAACCAGGTTTAATTGACTGCTTCAGTGTATTACCACATTACTACGTGATTCAAACACGGAAAAAACCCAGGATCTGGCCAACAAGTTTGCGGAAAAGGCGAAAGTATAAGCCAGATGCGCGCATATCCCAGACCTAACCCAGACCTAACCGGTGTTATCCTCTAAAATATTGATCGAAACCAGGTTTAAAAGAGTGCTTCAGTGAACTACCACATTACTACGTGATTCGAACCCGAAAAAACCCAGGATCTAGCCAACAAGTTTGCGAAAAGGAGAAAGTATAAGCCAGATGCGCGCATATCACAGACCTAACCCAGACCTAACTGGTGTTATCCTCTAAAATATTGATCGAAACCAGGTTTAATTGACTGCCTCAGTGTGTCACCACATTACTACGTGATTCAAACACGGAAAAAACCCAGGATCTGGTCAACAAGTTTGCGAAAAAGGCGAAATCATAAGCCAGATGCGTGCATTTCCCGGACCTAACCCAGACCTAACCGGTGTTATCCTCTAAAATATTGATCGAAGCCAGGTTTAATTGACTGCTTCAGTGTATTACCACATTACTACGTGATTCAAACATGGAAAAAACCCAGGATCTGGCCAACAAGTTTGCGAAAAAGGCGAAAGTATAAGCCAGATGCGCGCATATCCCAGACCTAACCCAGACCTAACCAGTGTTATCCTCTAAAATATTGATCGAAACCAGGTTTAATTTACTGCCTCGGTGTGGTACCACATTACTACGTGATTCAAACACGGAAAAAACCCAGGATCTGGTCAACAAGTTTGCGAAAAAGGCGAAAGTGTAAGCCAGATGCGCGCATATCCCAGACCTAACCCAGACCTAACCGGTGTTATCCTCTAAAATATTGATCGAAACCAGGTTTAATTGACTGCTTCAGTGTGTTACCACATTACTACGTGATTCAGACACGAAAAAAACCAGGATCTGGCCCACAAGTATGCGATATAGGCAAAATCATGAGCCAGATGCGGGCATAACCCAGACCTAACCCAGACCTAACCGGTGTTATCCTCTAAAATATTGATCGGAACCAGGTTTAATTGACTGCTTCAGTGTGTTACCACATTACTACGTGATTCAAACACGAAAAAAACCCAGGATCTGGCCAACAAATATGCGAAGAAGGCAAAATCATGAGCCAGATGCGGGCATAACTCAGACCTAACCCACACCTAACCGGTGTTATCCTCTAAAATATTGATCGAAACCAGGTTTAATTGACTGCTTCAGTGTGTTACCATATTACTACGTGATTCAAACACGAAAAAAACCCAGTATCTGGCCAATAAGTATGCGAAGAAGGCAAAATCATGAGCCAGAAGCGGGCATAACCCAGACCTAACCCAGACCTAACCGGTGTTATCCTCTAAAATATTGATCGAAACCAGGTTTAATTGACTGCTTCAGTGAATTACCACATTACTACGTGATTCAAACACGGAAAAAACCCAGGATCTGGCCAACAAGTTTGCGAAAAAGGCCAAATCATTAGCCAGATGCGTGCATTTCCCGGACCTAACCCAGACCTAACCGGTGTTATCCTCTGAAATATTGATCGAAACCAGGTTTAATTGACTGCCTCAGTGTGGTACAACATTACTACGTGATTCAAACACGAAAAAAACCCAGTATCTGGCCAACAAGTTTGCGAAAATGGCGAAAGTGTAAGCCAGATGCGCGCATATCCCAGACCTAACCCAGACCTAACCAGTGTTATCCTCTAAAATATTGATCGAAACCAGGTTTAATTGACTGCTTCAGTGTATTACCACATTACTACGTGATTCAAACACGGAAAAAACCCAGGATCTGGCCAACAAGTTTGCGTAAATGGCGAAAGTATAAGCCAGATGCGCGCATATCCCAGACCTAACCCAGACCTAGCCGGTGTTATCCTCTAAAATATTGATCGAAACCAGGTTTAAAAGAGTGCTTCAGTGAACTACCACATTCCTACGTGATTCGAACCCGAAAAAACCCAGGATCTAGCCAACAAGTTTGCGAAAAAGGAGAAAGTATAAGCCAGATGCGCGCATGTCCCAGACCTAACCCAGACCTAACTGGTGTTATCCTCTAAAATATTGATCGAAACCAGGTTTAATTGACTGCCTCAGTGTGGCACCACATTACTACGTGATTCAAACACGGAAAAAACCCAGGATCTGGCCAATAAGTTTGCGAAAAAGGCGAAAGTATAAGCCAGATGCGCGCATATCCCAGACCTTACCCAGACCTAACCGGTGTTATCCTCTAAAATATTGATCGAAACCAGGTTTAAAAGAGTGCTTCAGTGAACTACCACATTACTACGTGATTCAAACACGGGAAAAACCCAGGATCTGGCCAACAAGTTTGCGAAAATGGCGAAAGTGTAAGCCAGATGCGCGCATATCCCAGACCTAACCTAGACCTAACCGGTGTTATCCTCTAAAATATTGATCGAAACCAGGTTTAATTGACTGCTTCAGTGTGTTACCACATTACTACGTGATTCAGACACGAAAAAAAACCAGGATCTGGCCCACAAGTATGCGAAGAAGGCAAAATCATGAGCCAGATGCGGGCATAACCCAGACCTAACCCAGACCTAACCGGTGTTATCCTCTAAAATATTGATCGGAACCAGGTTTAATTGACTGCTTCAGTGTGTTACCACATTACTACGTGATTCAAACACGAAAAAAACCCAGGATCCGGCCAACAAGTATGCGAAGAAGGCAAAATCATGAGCCAGATGCGGGCATAACTCAGACCTAACCCAGACCTAACCGGTGTTATCCCCTAAAATATTGATCGAAACCAGGTTTAATTGACTGCTTCAGTGTGTTACCAGATTACTACGTGATTCAAACACGAAAAAAACCCAGGATCTGGCCAACAAGTATGCGAAGAAGGCAAAATCATGAGCCAGAAGCGGGCATAACCCAGACCTAACCCAGACCTAACCGGTGTTATCCTCTAAAATATTGATCGAAAGCAGGTTTAATTGACTGCTTCAGTGAATTACCACATTACTACGTGATTCAAACACGGAAAAAACCCAGGATCTGGCCAACAAGTTTGCGAAAAAGGCGAAATCATTAACCAGATGCGTGCATTTCCCGGACCTAACCCAGACCTAACCGGTGTTATCCTCTGAAATATTGATCGAAACCAGGTTTAATTGACTGCCTCAGTGTGGTACAACATTACTACGTGATTCAAACACGAAAAAAACCCAGGATCTGGTCAACAAGTTTGCGAAAAAGGCGAAAGTGTAAGCCAGATGCGTGCATTTCCCGGACCTAACCGAGACCTAACCGGTGTTATCCTCTAAAATATTGATCGAAACCAGGTTTAATTGACTGCTTCAGTGTATTACCACATTACAACGTGATTCAAACACGGAAATAACCCAGGATCTGGCCAACAAGTTTGCGAAAAAGGCGAAAGTATAAGCCAGATGCGCGCATATCCCAGATCTGACCCAGACCTAACCGGTGTTATCCTCTAAAATATTGATCGAAACCAGGTTTAGTTGACTGCTTCAGTGTGTTACCACATTACTACGTGATTCAAACACGAAAAAAAACCAGGATCTGGCCCACAAGTATGCGAAGAAGGCAAAATCATGAGCCAGATGCGGGCATAACCCAGACCTAACCCAGACCTAACCGGTGTTATCCTCTAAAATATTGATCGGAACCAGGTTTAATTGACTGCTTCAGTGTGTTACCACATTACTACGTGATTCAAACACGAAAAAAACCCAGGATCTGGCCAACAAGTATGCGAAGAAGGCAAAATCATGAGCCAGATGCGGGCATAACCCAGACCTTACCCAGACCTAACCGGTGTTATCCTCTAAAATATTGATCGAAACCAGGTTTAATTGACTGCTTCTGTGTGTTACCACATTACTACGTGATTCAAACACGAAAAAAACCCAGGATCTGGCCAACAAGTATGCGAAGAACGCAAAATCATGAGCCAGATGCGGGCATAACCCAGACCTAACCCAGACCTAACCGGTGTTATCCTCTAAAATATTGATCGAAACCAGGTTTAATTGACTGCTTCAGTGAATTACCACATTACTACGTGATTCAAACACGGAAGAAACCCAGGATCTGGCCAACAAGTTTGCGAAAAAGGCGAAATCATGAGCCTGATGCGTGCATTTCCCGGACCTAACCCAGACCTAACCGGTGTTGTCCTCTGAAATATTGATCGAAACCAGGTTTAATTGACTGCCTCAGTGTGGTACAACATTACTACGTGATTCAAACACGAAAAAAACCCAGGATCTGGCCAACAAGTTTGCGAAAATGGCGAAAGTGTAAGCCAGATGCGCGCATATCCCAGACCTAAACCAGACCTAACTGGTGTTATCCTCTAAAATATTGATCGAAACCAGGTTTAATTGACTGCCTCAGTGTGGTACCACATTACTACGTGATTCAAACACGGAAAAAACCCAGGATCTGGTCAACAAGTTTGCGAAAAAGGCGAAATCATAAGCCAGATGCGTACATTTCCCGGACCTAACCGGTGTTATCCTCTAAAATATTGATCGAAATCAGGTTTAATTGACTGCTTCAGTGTATTACCACATTACTACGTGATTCAAACACGAAAAAAACCCAGGGTCTGGCCAACAAGTACGCGAAGAAGGCAAAATCATGAGCCAAATGCGGGCATAACCCAGACCTAAGCCAGACCTAACCGGTGTTATCCTCCAAAATATGGATCGAAACCAGGGTTAATTGACTGCTTCATTGTGTTACCACATTACTACGTGATTCAAACACGAAAAAAACCCAGGGTCTGGCCAACAAGTATGCGAAGAAGGCAAAATCATGAGCCAGATGCGGGCGTAACCCAGACCTCAGCCAGACCTAACCGGTGTTATCCTCTAAAATACTGAGCGAAACGAGGTTTAATTGACTCCTTCAGTGTGTTACCACATTACTACGTGATTCAAACACGAAAAAACCCAAGATCTGGCCAACAAGTTTGCGAAAAAGGCAAAATCATGAGCCAGATGCGGGCATAACCCAGACCTAACCCAGACCTAACCGGTGTTATCCTCTAAAATATTGATCGAAACCAGGTTTAATTGACTGCTTCAGTGAATTACCACATTACTACGTGATTCAAACACGGAAGAAACCCAGGATCTGGCCAACAAGTTTGCGAAAAAGGCGAAATCATGAGCCTGATGCGTGCATTTCCCGGACCTAACCCAGACCTAACCGGTGTTGTCCTCTGAAATATTGATTGAAACCAGGTTTAATTGACTGCCTCAGTGTGGTACAACATTACTACGTGATTCAAACACGAAAAAACCCAGGATCTGGCCAACAAGTTTGCGAAAATGGCGAAAGTGTAAGCCAGATGCGCGCATATCCCAGACCTAACCCAGACCTAACTGGTGTTATCCTCTAAAATATTGATCGAAACCAGGTTTAATTGACTGCCTCGGTGTGGTACCACATTACTACGTGATTCAAACACGGAAAAAACCCAGGATCTGGTCAACAAGTTTGCGATAAAGGCGAAAGTATAAGCCAGCTGCGCGCATATCCCAGACCTAACCCAGACCTAACCGGTGTTATCCTCTAAAATATTGATCGAAACCAGGTTTAATTGACTGCTTCAGTGTGTTACCACATTACTACGTGATTCAGACACGAAAAAAACCAGTATCTGGCCCACAAGTATGCGAAGAAGGCAAAATCATGAGCCAGATGCGGGCATAACCCAGACCTAACCCAGACCTAACCGGTGTTATCCTCTAAAATATTGATCGGAACCAGGTTTAATTGACTGCTTCAGTGTGTTACCACATTACTACGTGATTCAAACACGAAAAAAACCCAGGATCTGGCCAACAAGTATGCGAAGAAGGCAAAATCATGAGCTAGATGCGGGCATAACTCAGACCTAACCCAGACCTAACCGGTGTTATCCTCTAAAATATTGATCGAAACCAGGTTTAATTGACTGCTTCAGTGTGTTACCATATTACTACGTGATTCAAACACGAAAAAAACCCAGGATCTGGCCAACAAGTATGTGAAGAAGGCAAAATCATGAGCCAGAAGCGGGCATAACCCAGACCTAACCCAGACCTAACCGGTGTTATCCTCTAAAATATTGATCGAAACCAGGTTTAATTGACTGCTTCAGTGAATTACCACATTACTACGTGATTCAAACACGGAAAAAACCCTGGATCTGGCCAAAAAGTTTGCGAAAAAGGCGAAATCATTATCCAGATGCGTGCATTTCCCGGACCTAACCCAGACCTAGCCGGTGTTATCCTCTGAAATATTGATCGAAACCAGGTTTAATTGACTGCCACAGTGTGGTACAACATTACTACGTGATTCAAACACGAAAAAAACCCAGGATCTGGCCAACAAGTTTGCGAAAATGGCGAAAGTGTAAGCCAGATGCGCGCATATCCCAGACCTAACCCAGACCTAACCGGTGTTATCCTCTAAAATATAGATCGAAACCAGGTTTAATTGACTGCCTCGGTGTGGTACCACATTACTACGTGATTCAAACACGGAAAAAACCCAGGATCTGGTCAATAAGTTTGCGAAAAAGGCGAAATCATAAGCCAGATGCGTGCATTTCCCGGACCTAACCGAGACCTAACCGGTGTTATCCTCTAAAATATTGATCGAAACCAGGTTTAATTGACTGCCTCAGTGTGGTACAACATTACTACGTGATTCAAACACGAAAAAAGCCCAGGATCTGGCCAACAAGTTTGCGAAAATGGCGAAAGTGTAAGCCAGATGCGCGCATATCTCAGACCTAACCCAGACCTAACCGGTGTTATCCTCTAAAATATTGATCGAAACCAGGTTTAATTGACTGCCTCGGTGTGGTACCACATTACTACGTGATTGAAACACGGAAAAAACCCAGGATCTGGTCAACAAGTTTGCGAAAAAGGCGAAAGTATAAGCCAGATGCGCGCATATCCCAGACCTAACCCAGACCTAACCGGTGTTATCCTCTAAAATATTGATCGAAACCAGGTTTAATTGACTGCTTCTGTGTGTTACCACATTACTACGTGATTGAAACACGAAAAAAACCCAGAATCTGGCCAACAAGTATGCGAAGAAGGCAAAATCATGAGCCAGATGCGGGCATAACCCAGACCTAACCCAGACCTAACCGGTGTTATCCTCTAAAATATTGATCGAAACCAGGTTTAATTGACTGCTTCAGTGAATTACCACATTACTACGTGATTCAAACACGGAAAAAACCCAGGGTCTGGCCAACAAGTATGCGAAGAAGGCAAAATCATGAGCCAGATGCGGGCATAACCCAGACCTAAGCCAGACCTAACCGGTGTTATCCTCCAAAATATGGATCGAAACCAGGGTTAATTGACTGCTTCATTGTGTTACCACATTACTACGTGATTCAAACACGAAAAAAACCCAGGGTCTGGCCAACAAGTATGCGAAGAAGGCAAAATCATGAGCCAGATGCGGGCATAACCCAGACCTAAGCCAGACCTAACCGGTGTTATCCTCTAAAATACTGAGCGAAACGAGGTTTAATTGACTGCTTCAGTGTGTTACCACATTACTACGTGATTCAAACACGGAAAAAACCCAGGGTCTGGCCAACAAGTATGCGAAGAAGGCAAAATCATGAGCCAGATGCGGGCATAACCCAGACATAACTCAGACCTAACCGGTGTTATCCTCTAAAATATTGATCGAAACCAGGTTTAATTGACTGCTTCAGTGAATTACCACATCACTACGTGATACAAACACGGAAGAAACCCAGGATCTGGCCAACAAGTTTGCGAAAAAGGCGAAATCATGAGCCTGATGCGTGCATTTCCCGGATCTAACCCAGACCTAACCGGTGTTGTCCTCTGAAATATTGATCGAAACCAGGTTTAATTGACTGCCTCAGTGTGGTACCACATTACTACGTGATTCAAACACGGAAAAAACCCAGGATCTGGTCAACAACTTTGCGAAAAAGGCGACATAAGCCAGATGCGTGCATTTCCCGGACCTAACCCAGACCTAACCGGTGTTATCCTCTAAGATATTGATCGAAACCAGGTTTAATTGACTGCTTCAGTGTATTACCACATTACTACGTGATTCAAACACGGAAAAAACCCAGGATCTGGCCAACAAGTATGCGAAAAAGGCAAAATCATGAGCCAGATGCGGGCACAACTCAGACCTAACCCAGACCTAACCGGTGTTATCCTCTAAAATATTGATCGAATCCAGGTTTAATTGACTGCCTCGGTGTGGTACCACATTACTACGTGATTCAAACACGGAAAAAACCCAGGATCTGGTCAACAAGTTTGCGAAAAAGGCGAAAGTGTAAGCCAGATGCGTGCATTTCCCTGACCTAACCCAGACCTAACCGGTGTTATCCTCTAAAATATTGATCGAAACCAGGTTTAAAAGAGTGCTTCAGTGAACTACCACATTACTACGTGATTCAAACACGGAAAAAACCCAGGATCTGGCCAACAAGTTTGCGGAAATGGCGAAAGTGTGAGCCAGATGCGCGCATATCCCAGACCTAACCCAGACCTAACCGGTGTTATCCTCTAAAATATTGATCGAAACCAGGTTTAATTGACTGCTTCAGTGTGTTACCACATTACTACGTGATTCAGACACGAAAAAAAACCAGGATCTGGCCCACAAGTATGCGAAGAAGGCAAAATCATGAGCCAGATGCGGGCGTAACCCAGACCTAACCCAGACCTAACCGGTGTTATCCTCTAAAATATTGATCGGAACCAGGTTTAATTGACTGCTTCAGTGTGTTACCACATTACTACGTGATTCAAACACGAAAAAAACCCAGGATCTGGCCAACAAGTATGCGAAGAAGGCAAAATCATCAGCCAGATGCGGGCATAACTCAGACCTAACCCAGACCTAACCGGTGTTATCCTCTAAAATATTGATCGAAACCAGGTTTAATTGACTGCCTCGGTGTGGTACCACATTACTACGTGATTCAAACACGGAAAAACCCAGGATCTGGTCAACAAGTTTGCGAAAAAGGCGAAAGTATAAGCCAGATGCGCGCATATCCCAGACCTAACCCAGACCTAACCGGTGTTATCCTCTAAAATATTGATCGAAACCAGGTTTAATTGACTGCTTCAGTGTGTTACCACATTACTACGTGATTCAGACACGAAAAAAAACCAGGATCTGGCCCACAAGTATGCGAAGAAGGCAAAATCATGTGCCAGATGCGGGCGTAACCCAGACCTAACCCAGACCTAACCGGTGTTATCCTCTAAAATATTGATCGGAACCAGGTTTAATTGACTGCTTCAGTGTGTTACCACATTACTACGTGATTCAAACACGAAAAAAACCCAGGATCTGGCCAACAAGTATGCGAAGAAGGCAAAATCATCAGCCAGATGCGGGCATAACTCAGACCTAACCCAGACCTAACCGGTGTTATCCTCTAAAATATTGATCGAAACCAGGTTTAATTGACTGCTTCAGTGTGTTACCATATTACTGCGTGATTCAAACACGAAAAAAACCCAGGATCTGGCCAACAAGTATGCGAAGAAGGCAAAATCATGAGCCAGAAGCGGGCATAACCCAGACCTACCCCAGACCTAACCGGTCTTATCCTCTCAAATATTGATCGAAACCAGGTTTAATTGACTGCTTCAGTGTGTTACCACATTACTACGTGATTCAAACACAAAAAAAACCCAGGATCTGGCCAACAAGTATGCGAAGAAGGCAAAATCATGAGCCAGATGCGGGCATAACCCAGACCTTACCCAGACCTAACCGGTGTTATCCTCCAAAATATTGATCGAAACCAGGTTTAATTGACTGCTTCTGTGTGTTACCACATTACTACGTGATTCAAACACGAAAAAAAACCAGGATCTGGCCCACAAGTATGCGAAGAAGGCAAAATCATGAGCCAGATGCGCGCATATCCCAGACCTAACCCAGACCTAACCGGTGTTATCCTCTAAAATATAGATCGAAACCAGGTTTAATTGACTGCCTCGGTGTGGTACCACATTACTACGTGATTCAAACACGAAAAAAACCCAGGATCTGGCCAACAAGTTTGCGAAAATGGCGAAAGTGTAAGCCAGATGCGCGCATATCCCAGACCTAACCCAGACCTAACTGGTGTTATCCTCTAAAATATTGATCGAAACCAGGTTTAATTGACTGCCTCAGTGTGGTACCACATTACTACGTGATTCAAACACGGGAAAAACCCAGGATCTAGTCAACAAGTTTGCGAAAAAGGCGAAATCATAAGCCAGATGCGTGCATTTCCCGGTCCTAACCGAGACCTAACCGGTGTTATCCTCTAAAATATTGATCGAAACCAGGTTTAATTGACTGCTTCAGTGAATTACCACATTACAACGTGATTCAAACACGGAAATAACCCAGGATCTGGCCAACAAGTTTGCGAAAAAGGCGAAAGTATAAGCCAGATGCGCGCATATCCCAGACCTAACCCAGACCTAACCGGTGTTATCCTCTAAAATATTGATCGAAACCAGGTTTAATTGACTGCTTCAGTGTGTTACCACATTACTACGTGATTCAAACACGAAAAGAAACCAGGATCTGGCCAACAAGTTTGCGAAAATGGCGAAAGTGTAAGCCAGATACGCGCATATCCCAGACCTAACCCAGACCTAACCGGTGTTATCCTCTAAAATATTGATCGAAACCAGGTTTAATTGACTCCTTCAGTGTATTACCACATTACTACGTGATTCAAATACGAAAAAAAACCAGGATCTGGCCCACAAGTATGCGAAGAAGGCAAAATCATGAGCCAGATGCGGGCATAACCCAGACCTAACCCAGACCTAACCGGTGTTATCCTCTGAAATATTGATCGAAACCAGGTTTAATTGACTGCCTCAGTGTGGTACAACATTACTACGTGATTCAAACACGAAAAAAACCCAGGATCTGGCCAACAAGTTTGCGAAAATGGCGAAAGTGTAAGCCAGATGCGCGCATATCCCAGACCTAACCCAGACCTAACTGGTGTTATCCTCTAAAATATTGATCGAAACCAGGTTTAATTGACTGCCTCAGTGTGGTACCACATTACTACGTGATTCAAACACGGAAAAAACCCAGGATCTGGTCAACAAGTTTGCGAAAAAGGCGAAATCATGAGCCAGATGCGTGCATTTCCCGGACCTAACCCAGACCTAACCGGTGTTATCCTCTGAAATATTGATCGAAACCAGGTTTAATTGACTGCCTCAGTGTGGTACAACATTACTACGTGATTCAAACACGAAAAAAACCCAGGATCTGGCCAACAAGTTTGCGAAAATGGCGAAAGTGTAAGCCAGATGCGCGCATATCCCAGACCTAACCCAGACCTAACTGGTGTTATCCTCTAAAATATTGATCGAAACCAGGTTTAATTGACTGCCTCAGTGTGGTACCACATTACTACGAGATTCAAACACGGGAAAAACCCAGGATCTAGTCAACAAGTTTGCGAAAAAGGCGAAATCATAAGCCAGATGCATGCATTTCCCGGACCTAACCCAGACCTAACCGGTGTTATCCTCTAAAATATGGATCGAAACCAGGTTTAATTGACTGCTTCAGTGTATTACCACATTACTACGTGATTAACACGGAAAAAACCCAGGATCTGGCCATCAAGTTTGCGAAAAAGGCGAAAGTATAAGCCAGATGCGCGCATATCCTAGACCTAACCCAGACCTAACCGGTGTTATCCTCTAAAATATTGATCGAAACCAGGTTTAAAAGAGTGCTTCAGTGAACTACCACATTACTACGTGATTCAAACACGGAAAAAACCCAGGATCTGGCCAACAAGTTTGCGAAAAAGGCGAAAGTATAAGCCAGATGCGCGCATAACCCAGACCTAACCCAGACCTAACCGGTGTTATCCTCTTTAATATTGATCGAAACCAGGTTTAATTGACTGCTTCAGTGTGGTACAACATTACTACGTGATTCAAACACGAAAAAAACCCAGGATCTGGCCAACAAATTTGCGAAAATGGCGAAAGTGTAAGCCAGATGCGCGCATATCCCAGACCTAACCCAGACCTAACCGGTGTTATCCTCTAAAATATTGATCGAAACCAGGTTTAAAAGAGTGCTTCAGTGAACTACCACATTACTACGTGATTCAAACACGGAAAAAACCCAGGATCTGGCCAACAAGTTTGCGAAAAAGGCGAAATCATGAGCCAGATGCGTGCATTTCCCGGACCTAACCCAGACCTAACCGGTGTTATCCTCTGAAATATTGATCGAAACCAGGTTTAATTGACTGCCTCAGTGTGGGGTCAACATTACTACGTGATTCAAACACGAAAAAAACCCAGGATCTGGCCAACAAGTATGCGAAGAAGGCAAAATCATGAGCCAGATGCGGGCATAACCCAGACCTAACCCGGACCTAACCGGTGTTATCCTCGTTATATTGATCGAAACCAGGTTTAATTGACTGCTTCAGTGTGGTACAACATTACTACGTGATTCAAACACGAAAAAAACCCAGGATCTGGCCAACAAGTTTGCGAAAATGGCGAAAGTGTAAGGCAGATGAACGCATATCCCAGACCTAACCCAGACCTAACCGGTGTTATCCTCTAAAATATTGATCGAAACCAGGTTTGAAAGAGTGCTTCAGTGAACTACCACATTACTACGTGATTCAAACACGGAAAAAACCCAGGATCTGGCCAACAAGTTTGCGAAAAAGGCGAAAGTATAAGCCAGATGCGCGCATATCCCAGTCCTAACCCAGACCTAGCCGGTGTTATCCTCTAAAATATTGATCGAAACCAGGTTTGAAAGAGTGCTTCAGTGAACTACCACATTACTACGTGATTCAAACACGGAAAAAACCCAGGATCTGGCCAACAAGTATGCGAAGAAGCCAAAATCATGAGCCAGATGTGGGCATAACCCAGACCTAACCCAGACCTAACCGGTGTTGTCCCCTGAAATATTGATCGAAACCAGGTTTAATTGACTGCATCAGTGTGGTACAACATTACTACGTGATTCAAACACGAAAAAAACCCAGGATCTGGCCAACAAGTTTGCGAAAATGGCGAAAGTGTAAGCCAGATGCGCGCATATCCCAGACCTAACCCAGACCTAACCGGTGTTATCCTCTAAAATATTGATCGAAACCAGGTTTAATTGACTGCCTCGGTGTGGTACCACATGACTACATGATTCAAACACGGAAAAAACCCAGGATCTGGTCAACAAGTTTGCGAAAAAGGCGAAATCATAAGCCAGATGCGTGCATTTCCCGGACCTCACCCAGACCTAACCGGTGTTATCCTCTAAAACATTGATCGAAACCAGGTTTAATTGACTGCTTCAGTGAATTACCACATTACTACGTGATTCAAACACGGAAGAAACCCAGGATCTGGCCAACAAGTTTGCGAAAAAGGCGAAATCATGAGCCAGATGCGTGCATTTCCCGGACCTAACCCAGACCTAACCGGTGTTGTCCTCTGAAATATTGATCGAAACCAGGTTTAATTGACTGCCTCAGTGTGGTACAACATTACTACGTGATTCAAACACGAAAAAAACCCAGGATCTGGCCAACAAGTTTGCGAAAATGGCGAAAGTGTAAGCCAGATGCGCGCATATCCCAGAACTAACCCAGACCTAACTGGTGTTATCCTCTAAAATATTGATCGAAACCAGGTTTAATTGACTGCCTCAGTGTGGTACCACATTACTACGTGATTCAAGCACGGAAAAAACCCAGGATCTGGTCAACAAGTTTGCGAAAAAGGCGAAATCATAAGCCAGATGCGGGCATAACCCAGACCTAACCCAGACCTAACCGGTGTTATCCTCTATAATATTGATAGAAACCAGGTTTAAAAGAGTGCTTCAGTGAACTACCACATTACTACGTGATTCAAACACGAAAAATACCCAGGATCTGGCCAACAAGTATGCGAAGAAGGCAAAATCATGAGCCAGATGCGGGCATAACCCAGACCTAACCCTGACCTAACCGGTGTTATCCTCTAAAATATTGATCGAAACCAGGTTTAATTGACTGCCTCGGTGTGGTACCACATTACTACGTGATTCAAACACGGAAAAAACCCAGGATCTGGCCAACAAGTATGCGAAGAAGGCAAAATCATGAGCCAGATGCGGGCATAACACAGACCTAACCCAGACCTAACCGGTGTTATCCTCTAAAATATTGATCGCAACCAGGTTTAATTGACTGCTTCAGTGTATTACCACATTACAACGTGATTCAAACACGGAAAAAACCCAGGATCTGGACAACAAGTATGCGAAGAAGGCAAAATCATGAGCCAGATGCGGGCATATCCCGGACCTAACCCAGACCTAACCGGTGTTATCCTGTGAAATATTGATCGAAACCAGGTTTTATTGACTGCCTCAGTGTGGTACCACATTACTACGTGATTCAAACACGGAAAAAACCCAGGATCTGGCCAACAAGTTTGCGAAAAAGGCGAAAGTATAAGCCAGATGCGCGCATATCCCAGACCTAACCCAGACCTAACCGGTGTTATCCTCTAAAATATTGATCGAAACCTGGTTTAATTGACTGCTTCAGTGTGTTACCACATTACTACGTGATTCAAACACGAAAAAATCCGAGGATCTGGCCAACAAGTATGCGAAGAAGGCAAAATCATGAGCCAGATGCGGGCATAACCCAGACCTAACCCAGACCTAACCGGTGTTATCCTCTAAAATACTGAGCGAAACGAGGTTTAATTGACTGCTTCAGTGTGTTACCACATTACTACGTGATTCAAACACGAAAAAAACCCAGGATCTGGCCAACAAGTATGCGAAGAAGGCAAAATCATGAGCCAGATGCGGGTATAACCCAGACCTAAGCCAGACATAACCGGTGTTATCCTCTAAAATACTGAGCGAAACGAGGTTTAATTGACTGCTTCAGTGTGTTACCACATTACTACGTGATTCAAACACGAAAAAAACCCAGGATCTGGCCAACAAGTATGCGAAGAAGGCAAAATCATGAGCCAGAGGCGGGCATAACCCAGACCTAACCCAGACCTAACCGGTGTTATCCTCTAAAATATTGATCGAAACCAGGCTTAGTTGACTGATTCAGTGTGTTACCACATTACTACGTGATTCAAACACGGAAAAAACCCAGGATCTGGCCAACATGTATGCGAAAAAGGCGAAAGTATATGCCAGATGCGCGCATATCCCAGACCTAACCCAGACCTAACCGGTGTTATCCTCTAAAATATTGATCGAAACCAGGTTTAATTGACAGTTTCAGTGTGTTACCACATTACTACGTGATTCAAACACGAGAAAAACCCAGGATCTGGCCAACAAGTATGCGAAGAAGGCAAAATCATGAGCCAGATGCGGGCATAACCCAGACCTAACCCAGACCTAACCGGTGTTATCCTCTAAAATACTGTCCGAATCCAGGTTTAATTGACTGCCTCAGTGTGGTACAACATTACTACGTGATTCAAACACGGAAAAAACCCAGGATCTGGCCAACAAGTTTGCGAAAATGGCGAAATCATGAGCCAGATGCGTGCATTTCCCGGACCTAACCCAGACCTAACCGGTGTTATCCTCTGAAATATTGATCGAAACCAGGTTTAATTGACTACCTCAGTGTGTTACCACATTCCTACGTGATTCAAACTCGAAAAAAACCCAGGATCTGGCCAACAAGTATGCGAAGAAGGCAAAATCATGAGCCAGATGCGGGCATATCCCGGACCTAACCCAGACCTAACCGGTGTTATCCTCTGAAATATTGATCGAAACCTGGTTTAATTGACTGCTTCAGTGTGTTACCACATTACTACGTGATTCAAACACGAAAAAATCCGAGGATCTGGCCAATAAGTATGCGAAGAAGGCAAAATCATGAGCCAGATGCGGGCATAACCCAGACCTAACCCCGACCTAACCGGTGTTATCCTCTAAAATACTGTCCGAATCTAGGTTTAGTTCACTGCCTCAGTGTGGTACAACATTACTACGTGATTCAAACACGGAAAAAACCCAGGATCTGGCCAACAAGTTTGCGAAAATGGCGAAATCATGAGCCAGATGCGTGCATTTCCCGGACCTAACCCAGACCTAACCGGTGTTATCCTCTGAAATATTGATCGAAACCAGGTTTAATTGACTGCTTCAGTGTGTTACCACATTCCTACGTGATTCAAACACGAAAAATACCCAGGATCTGGCCAACAAGTATGCGAAGAAGGCAAAATCATGAGCCAGATGCGGGCATAACCCAGACCTAACCTAGACCTAGCCGGTGTTATCCTCTAAAATATTGATCGAAACCAGGTTTAATTGACTGCTTCAGTGTATTACCACATTACTACGTGATCCAAACACGGAAAAAACCCAGGATCTGGCCAACAAGTTTGCGAAAATGGCGAAAGGATAAGCCAGATGCGCGCATATCCCAGACCTAACCCAGACCTAACCGGTGTCATCCTCTAAAATATTGATCGAAACCAGGTTTAATTGACTGCTTCAGTGTGTTACCACATTACTACGTGATTCAAACACGAAAAAATCCCGTGATCTGGCCAACAAGTATGCGAAGAAGGCAAAATCATGAGCCAGATGCGGGCATAACCCAGACCTAACCCAGACCTAACCGGTGTCATCCTCTAAAGTATTGATCGAAACCAGGTTTAATTGACTGCTTCAGTGTGTTACCACATTACTACGTAATTCAAACACGAAAAAAACCCGGGATCTGGCCAACAAGTATGCGAAGAAGGCAAAATCATGAGCCAGATGCGGGCATAACCCAGACCTAACCCAGACCTAACCGGTGTTATCCTCTAAAATAATGATCGAAACCAGGTTTAATTGACTCCTTCAGTGTGTTACCACATTACTACGTGATTCAAACACGAAAAAAACCCAGGATCTGGCCAACAAGTATGCGAAGAAGGCAAAATCATGAGCCAGATGCGGGCATAACCCAGACCTAACCCAGACCTAACCGGTGTTATCCTCTAAAATATTGATCGAAACCAGGTTTAATTGACTACCTCGGTGTGGTACCACATTACTACGTGATTCAAACACGGAAAAAACCCAGGATCTGGCCAACAAGTTTGCGAAAATGGCGAAAGTATAAGCCAGATGCGCGCATATCCCAGACCTAACCCATACCTAACCGGTGCTCTCCTCTAAAATATTGATCGAAACCAGGTTTAATTGACTGCTTCAGTGTGTTACCACATTACCACGTGATTCGAACACGAAAAAAACCCAGGATCTGGCCAACAAGTATGCGAAGGAGGCAAAATCATGAGCCAGATGCGGGCATAACCCAGACGAAACCCAGACCTAACCGGTGTTATCCACTAAAATATTGATCGAAACCAGGCTTAATTGACTGCTTCAGTGTGTTACCACATTCCTACGTGATTCAAACTCGAAAAAAACCCAGGATCTGGCCAACAAGTATGCGAAGAAGCCAAAATCATGAGCCAGATGCGGGCATAACCCAGACCTAACCCAGACCAAACCGGTGTTATCCTCTAAAATATTGATCGATACCTGGTTTAATTGACTGCTTCAGTGTGTTACCACATTACTACGTGATTCAAACACGAAAAAATCCGAGGATCTGGCCAACAAGTATGCGAAGAAGGCAAAATCATGAGCCAGATGCGGGCATAACCCAGACCTCACCCCGACCTAACCGGTGTTATCCCCTAAAATACTGTCCGAATCTAGGTTTAATTCACTGCCTCAGTGTGGTACAACATTACTACGTGATTCAAACACGGAAAAAACCCAGGATCTGGCCAACAAGTTTGCGAAAATGGCGAAATCATGAGCCAGATGCGTGCATTTCCCGGACCTAACCCAGACCTAACCGGTGTTATCCTGTGAAATATTGATCGTAACCAGGTTTAATTGACTACCTCAGTGTGTTACCACATTCCTACGTGATTCAAACTCGAAAAAGACCCAGGATCTGGCCAACAAGTATGCGAAGAAGGCAAAATCATGAGCCAGATGCGGGCATATCCCGGACCTAACCCAGACCTAACCGGTGTTACCCTCTGAAATATTGATCGAAACCTGGTTTAATTGACTGCTTCAGTGTGTTACCACATTACTACGTGATTCAAACACGAAAAAATCCGAGGATCTGGCCAACAAGTATGCGAAGAAGGCAAAATCATGAGCCAGATGCGGGCATAACCCAGACCTAACCCCGACCTAACCGGTGTTATCCTCTAAAATACTGTCCGAATCTAGGTTTAGTTCACTGCCTCAGTGTGGTACAACATTTTAATTACTACGTGATTCAAACACGGAAAAAACCCAGGATCTGGCCATCAAGTATGCGAAGAAGGCAAAATCATGGGCCAGATGCGGGCATAACCCAGACCTAACCCAGACCTAACCGGTGTTATCCTCTAAAATATTGATCGAAACCAGGTTTAATTGACTGCTTCAGTGTATTACCACATTACAACGTGATTCAAACACGAAAAAAACCCAGGATCTGGACAACAAGTATGCGAAGCAGGCAAAATCATGAGCCAGATGCGGGCATATCCCGGACCTAACCCAGACCTAACCGGTGTTATCCTGTGAAATATTGATCGAAACCAGGTTTTATTGACTGCCTCAGTGTGGTACCACATTACTACGTGATTCAAACACGGAAAAAACCCAGGATGTGGCCAACAAGTTTGCGAAAAAGGCGAAAGTATAAGCCAGATGCGCGCATATCCCAGACCTAACCCAGACCTAACCGGTGTTATCCTCTAAAATATTGATCGAAACCTGGTTTAATTGACTGCTTCAGTGTGTTACCACATTACTACGTGATTCAAAGACGAAAAAAACCCAGGATCTGGCCAACAAGTATGCGAAGAAGGCAAAATCATGAGCCAGAGGCGGGCATAACCCAGACCTAACCCAGACCTAACCGGTGTTATCCACTAAAATATTGATCGAAACCAGGCTTAGTTGACTGCTTCAGTGTGTTACCACATTACTACGTGATTCAAACACGGAAAAAACCCAGGATCTGGCCAACAAGTATGCGAAGAAGGCAAAATCATGAGCCAGATGCGCGCATATCCCAGACCTAACCCAGACCTAACCGGTGTCATCCTCTAAAGTATTGATCGAAACCAGGTTTAATTGACTGCTTCAGTGTGTTACCACATTACTACGTAATTCAAACACGAAAAAAACCCGGGATCTGGCCAACAAGTATGCGAAGAAGGCAAAATCATGAGCCAGATGCGGGCATAACCCAGACCTAACCCAGACCTAACCGGTGTTATCCTCTGAAATATTGATCGAAACCAGGTTTAGTTGACTACCACAGTGTGGTACCACATTACTACGTGATTCAAACACGGAAAAAACCCAGGATCTGGCCAAAAAGTTTGCGAAGAAGGCAAAATCATGAGCCAGATGCGCGCATATCCCAGACCTAACCCAGACCTAACCGGTGTTATCCTCTAAAATATTGATCGAAACCTGGTTTAATTGACTGCTTCAGTGTGTTACCACATTCCTACGTGATTCAAACTCGAAAAAAACCCAGGATCTGGCCAACAAGTATGCGAAGAAGCCAAAATCATGAGCCAGATGCGGGCATAACCCAGACCTAACCCAGACCAAACCGGTGTTATCCTCTAAAATATTTATCGAAACCTGGTTTAATTGACTGCTTCAGTGTGTTACCACATTACTACGTGATTCAAACACGAAAAAATCCGAGGATCTGGCCAACAAGTATGCGAAGAAGGCAAAATCATGAGCCAGATGCGGGCATAACCCAGACCTCACCCCGACCTAACCGGTGTTATCCCCTAAAATACTGTCCGAATCTAGGTTTAATTCACTGCCTCAGTGTGGTACAACATTACTACGTGATTCAAACACGGAAAAAACCCAGGATCTGGCCAACAAGTTTGCGAAAATGGCGAAATCATGAGCCAGATGCGTGCATTTCCCGGACCTAACCCAGACCTAACCGGTGTTATCCTCTGAAATATTGATCGAAACCAGGTTTAATTGACTACCTCAGTGTGTTACCACATTCCTACGTGATTCAAACTCGAAAAAAACCCAGGATCTGGCCAACAAGTATGCGAAGAAGGCAAAATCATGAGCCAGATGCGGGCATATCCCGGACCTAACCCAGACCTAACCGGTGTTACCCTCTGAAATATTGATCGAAACCTGGTTTAATTGACTGCTTCAGTGTGTTACCACATTACTACGTGATTCAAACACGAAAAAATCCGAGGATCTGGCCAACAAGTATGCGAAGAAGGCAAAATCATGAGCCAGATGCGGGCATAACCCAGACCTAACCCCGACCTAACCGGTGTTATCCTCTAAAATACTGTCCGAATCTAGGTTTAGTTCACTGCCTCAGTGTGGTACAACATTTTAATTACTACGTGATTCAAACACGGAAAAAACCCAGGATCTGGCCATCAAGTATGCGAAGAAGGCAAAATCATGGGCCAGATGCGGGCATAACCCAGACCTAACCCAGACCTAACCGGTGTTATCCTCTAAAATATTGATCGAAACCAGGTTTAATTGACTGCTTCAGTGTATTACCACATTACAACGTGATTCAAACACGAAAAAAACCCAGGATCTGGACAACAAGTATGCGAAGCAGGCAAAATCATGAGCCAGATGCGGGCATATCCCGGACCTAACCCAGACCTAAGCGGTGTTATCCTGTGAAATATTGATCGAAACCAGGTTTTATTGACTGCCTCAGTGTGGTACCACATTACTACGTGATTCAAACACGGAAAAAACCCAGGATCTGGCCAACAAGTATGCGAAGAAGGCAAAATCATGAGCCAGATGCGGGCATAACCCAGACCTAACCTAGACCTAGCCGGTGTTATCCTCTAAAATATTGATCGAAACCAGGTTTAATTGACTGCTTCAGTGTATTACCACATTACTACGTGATCCAAACACGGAAAAAACCCAGGATCTGGCCAACAAGTTTGCGAAAATGGCGAAAGGATAAGCCAGATGCGCGCATATCCCAGACCTAACCCAGACCTAACCGGTGTCATCCTCTAAAATATTGATCGAAACCAGGTTTAATTGACTGCTTCAGTGTGTTACCACATTACTACGTGATTCAAACACGAAAAAATCCCGTGATCTGGCCAACAAGTATGCGAAGAAGGCAAAATCATGAGCCAGATGCGGGCATAACCCAGACCTAACCCAGACCTAACCGGTGTCATCCTCTAAAGTATTGATCGAAACCAGGTTTAATTGACTGCTTCAGTGTGTTACCACATTACTACGTAATTCAAACACGAAAAAAACCCGGGATCTGGCCAACAAGTATGCGAAGAAGGCAAAATCATGAGCCAGATGCGGGCATAACCCAGACCTAACCCAGACCTAACCGGTGTTATCCTCTAAAATAATGATCGAAACCAGGTTTAATTGACTCCTTCAGTGTGTTACCACATTACTACGTGATTCAAACACGAAAAAAACCCAGGATCTGGCCAACAAGTATGCGAAGAAGGCAAAATCATGAGCCAGATGCGGGCATAACCCAGACCTAACCCAGACCTAACCGGTGTTATCCTCTAAAATATTGATCGAAACCAGGTTTAATTGACTACCTCGGTGTGGTACCACATTACTACGTGATTCAAACACGGAAAAAACCCAGGATCTGGCCAACAAGTTTGCGAAAATGGCGAAAGTATAAGCCAGATGCGCGCATATCCCAGACCTAACCCATACCTAACCGGTGCTCTCCTCTAAAATATTGATCGAAACCAGGTTTAATTGACTGCTTCAGTGTGTTACCACATTACCACGTGATTCGAACACGAAAAAAACCCAGGATCTGGCCAACAAGTATGCGAAGGAGGCAAAATCATGAGCCAGATGCGGGCATAACCCAGACGAAACCCAGACCTAACCGGTGTTATCCACTAAAATATTGATCGAAACCAGGCTTAATTGACTGCTTCAGTGTGTTACCACATTCCTACGTGATTCAAACTCGAAAAAAACCCAGGATCTGGCCAACAAGTATGCGAAGAAGCCAAAATCATGAGCCAGATGCGGGCATAACCCAGACCTAACCCAGACCAAACCGGTGTTATCCTCTAAAATATTGATCGATACCTGGTTTAATTGACTGCTTCAGTGTGTTACCACATTACTACGTGATTCAAACACGAAAAAATCCGAGGATCTGGCCAACAAGTATGCGAAGAAGGCAAAATCATGAGCCAGATGCGGGCATAACCCAGACCTAACCCCGACCTAACCGGTGTTATCCCCTAAAATACTGTCCGAATCTAGGTTTAATTCACTGCCTCAGTGTGGTACAACATTACTACGTGATTCAAACACGGAAAAAACCCAGGATCTGGCCAACAAGTTTGCGAAAATGGCGAAATCATGAGCCAGATGCGTGCATTTCCCGGACCTAACCCAGACCTAACCGGTGTTATCCTGTGAAATATTGATCGTAACCAGGTTTAATTGACTACCTCAGTGTGTTACCACATTCCTACGTGATTCAAACTCGAAAAAGACCCAGGATCTGGCCAACAAGTATGCGAAGAAGGCAAAATCATGAGCCAGATGCGGGCATATCCCGGACCTAACCCAGACCTAACCGGTGTTACCCTCTGAAATATTGATCGAAACCTGGTTTAATTGACTGCTTCAGTGTGTTACCACATTACTACGTGATTCAAACACGAAAAAATCCGAGGATCTGGCCAACAAGTATGCGAAGAAGGCAAAATCATGAGCCAGATGCGGGCATAACCCAGACCTAACCCCGACCTAACCGGTGTTATCCTCTAAAATACTGTCCGAATCTAGGTTTAGTTCACTGCCTCAGTGTGGTACAACATTACTACGTGATTCAAACACGGAAAAAACCCAGGATCTGGCCAACAAGTTTGCGAAAATGGCGAAATCATGAGCCAGATGCGGGCATAACCCAGACCTAACCCAGACCTAACCGGTGTTATCCTCTAAAATATTGATCGAAACCAGGTTTAATTGACTGCTTCAGTGTGTTACCACATTACTACGTGATTCGAACACGAAAAAAACCCAGGATCTGGCCAACAAGTATGCGAAGAAGGCAAAATCATGAGCCAGATGCGGGCATAACCCAGACGAAACCCAGACCTAACCGGTGTTATCCACTAAAATATTGATCGAAACCAGGTTTAATTGACTGCTTCAGTGTATTACCACATTACAACGTGATTCAAACACGAAAAAAACCCAGGATCTGGACAACAAGTATGCGAAGCAGGCAAAATCATGAGCCAGATGCGGGCATATCCCGGACCTAACCCAGACCTAACCGGTGTTATCCTGTGAAATATTGATCGAAACCAGGTTTTATTGACTGCCTCAGTGTGGTACCACATTACTACGTGATTCAAACACGGAAAAAACCCAGGATGTGGCCAACAAGTTTGCGAAAAAGGCGAAAGTATAAGCCAGATGCGCGCATATCCCAGACCTAACCCAGACCTAACCGGTGTTATCCTCTAAAATATTGATCGAAACCTGGTTTAATTGACTGCTTCAGTGTGTTACCACATTACTACGTGATTCAAAGACGAAAAAAACCCAGGATCTGGCCAACAAGTATGCGAAGAAGGCAAAATCATGAGCCAGAGGCGGGCATAACCCAGACCTAACCCAGACCTAACCGGTGTTATCCACTAAAATATTGATCGAAACCAGGCTTAGTTGACTGCTTCAGTGTGTTACCACATTACTACGTGATTCAAACACGGAAAAAACCCAGGATCTGGCCAACAAGTATGCGAAAAAGGCGAAAGTATATGCCAGATGCGCGCATATCCCAGACCTAACCCAGACCTAACCGGTGTTATCCTCTAAAATATTGATCGAAACCAGGTTTAATTGACTGCCTCAGTGTGGTACAACATTACTACGTGATTCAAACACGGAAAAAACCCAGGATCTGGCCAACAAGTTTGCGAAAATGGCGAAATCATGAGCCAGATGCGTGCATTTCCCGGACCTAACCCAGACCTAACCGGTGTTATCCTCTGAAATATTGATCGAAACCAGGTTTAGTTGACTACCACAGTGTGGTACCACATTACTACGTGATTCAAACACGGAAAAAACCCAGGATCTGGCCAAAAAGTTTGCGAAGAAGGCAAAATCATGAGCCAGATGCGCGCATATCCCAGACCTAACCCAGACCTAACCGGTGTTATCCTCTAAAATATTGATCGAAACCTGGTTTAATTGACTGCTTCAGTGTGTTACCACATTCCTACGTGATTCAAACTCGAAAAAAACCCAGGATCTGGCCAACAAGTATGCGAAGAAGCCAAAATCATGAGCCAGATGCGGGCATAACCCAGACCTAACCCAGACCAAACCGGTGTTATCCTCTAAAATATTTATCGAAACCTGGTTTAATTGACTGCTTCAGTGTGTTACCACATTACTACGTGATTCAAACACGAAAAAATCCGAGGATCTGGCCAACAAGTATGCGAAGAAGGCAAAATCATGAGCCAGATGCGGGCATAACCCAGACCTCACCCCGACCTAACCGGTGTTATCCCCTAAAATACTGTCCGAATCTAGGTTTAATTCACTGCCTCAGTGTGGTACAACATTACTACGTGATTCAAACACGGAAAAAACCCAGGATCTGGCCAACAAGTTTGCGAAAATGGCGAAATCATGAGCCAGATGCGTGCATTTCCCGGACCTAACCCAGACCTAACCGGTGTTATCCTCTGAAATATTGATCGAAACCAGGTTTAATTGACTACCTCAGTGTGTTACCACATTCCTACGTGATTCAAACTCGAAAAAAACCCAGGATCTGGCCAACAAGTATGCGAAGAAGGCAAAATCATGAGCCAGATGCGGGCATATCCCGGACCTAACCCAGACCTAACCGGTGTTACCCTCTGAAATATTGATCGAAACCTGGTTTAATTGACTGCTTCAGTGTGTTACCACATTACTACGTGATTCAAACACGAAAAAATCCGAGGATCTGGCCAACAAGTATGCGAAGAAGGCAAAATCATGAGCCAGATGCGGGCATAACCCAGACCTAACCCCGACCTAACCGGTGTTATCCTCTAAAATACTGTCCGAATCTAGGTTTAGTTCACTGCCTCAGTGTGGTACAACATTTTAATTACTACGTGATTCAAACACGGAAAAAACCCAGGATCTGGCCATCAAGTATGCGAAGAAGGCAAAATCATGGGCCAGATGCGGGCATAACCCAGACCTAACCCAGACCTAACCGGTGTTATCCTCTAAAATATTGATCGAAACCAGGTTTAATTGACTGCTTCAGTGTATTACCACATTACAACGTGATTCAAACACGAAAAAAACCCAGGATCTGGACAACAAGTATGCGAAGCAGGCAAAATCATGAGCCAGATGCGGGCATATCCCGGACCTAACCCAGACCTAAGCGGTGTTATCCTGTGAAATATTGATCGAAACCAGGTTTTATTGACTGCCTCAGTGTGGTACCACATTACTACGTGATTCAAACACGGAAAAAACCCAGGATCTGGCCAACAAGTTTGCGAAAAAGGCGAAAGTATAAGCCAGATGCGCGCATATCCCAGACCTAACCCAGACCTAACCGGTGTTATCCTCTAAAATATTGATCGAAACCTGGTTTAATTGACTGCTTCAGTGTGCTACCACATTACTACGTGATTCAAACACGAAAAAATCCGAGGATCTGGCCAACAAGTATGCGAAGAAGGCAAAATCATGAGCCAGATGCGGGCATAACCCAGACCTAACCCAGACCTAACCGGTGTTATCCTCTAAAATACTGAGCGAAACGAGGTTTAATTGACTGCTTCAGTGTGTTACCACATTACTACGTGATTCAAAGACGAAAAAAACCCAGGATCTGGCCAACAAGTATGCGAAGAAGGCAAAATCATGAGCCAGATGCGGGCATAACCCAGATCTAACCCAGACCTAACCGGTGTTATCCTCTAAAATATTGATCGAAACCAGGTTTAATTGACTGCTTCAGTGTATTACCACATTACTACGTGATTCAAACACGGAAAAAACCCAGGATCTGGCCAACAAGTATGCGAAGAAGGCAAAATCATGAGCCAGATGCGGGTATAACCCAGACCTAAGCCAGACATAACCGGTGTTATCCTCTAAAATACTGAGCGAAACGAGGTTTAATTGACTGCTTCAGTGTGTTACCACATTACTGCGTGATTCAAACACGAAAAAAACCCAGGATCTGGACAACAAGTATGCGAAGCAGGCAAAATCATGAGCCAGATGCGGGCATATCCCGGACCTAACCCAGACCTAAGCGGTGTTATCCTGTGAAATATTGATCGAAACCAGGTTTTATTGACTGCCTCAGTGTGGTACCACATTACTACGTGATTCAAACACGGAAAAAACCCAGGATCTGGCCAACAAGTTTGCGAAAAAGGCAAAATCATGAGCCAGATGCGGGCATAACCCAGACCTAACCCCGACCTAACCGGTGTTATCCTCTAAAATACTGTCCGAATCTAGGTTTAGTTCACTGCCTCAGTGTGGTACAACATTTTAATTACTACGTGATTCAAACACGGAAAAAACCCAGGATCTGGCCAACAAGTTTGCGAAAATGTAGAAATCATGAGCCAGATGCGGGCATAACCCAGACCTAACTCAGACCTAACCGGTGTTATCCTCTAAAATATTGATCGAAACCAGGTTTAATTGACTGCTTCAGTGTGTTACCACATTACTACGTGATTCGAACACGAAAAAAACCCAGGATCTGGCCAACAAGTATGCGAAGAAGGCAAAATCATGAGCCAGATGCGGGCATAACCCAGACGAAACCCAGACCTAACCGGTGTTATCCACTAAAATATTGATCGAAACCAGGCTTAATTGACTGCTTCAGTGTGTTACCACATTACTACGTGATTCAAACATGGAAAAAACCCAGGATCTGGCCATCAAGTATGCGAAGAAGGCAAAATCATGGGCCAGATGCGGGCATAACCCAGACCTAACCCAGACCTAACCGGTGTTATCCTCTAAAATATTGATCGAAACCAGGTTTAATTGACTGCTTCAGTGTATTACCACATTACAACGTGATTCAAACACGAAAAAAACCCAGGATCTGGACAACAAGTATGCGAAGCAGGCAAAATCATGAGCCAGATGCGGGCATATCCCGGACCTAACCCAGACCTAAGCGGTGTTATCCTGTGAAATATTGATCGAAACCAGGTTTTATTGACTGCCTCAGTGTGGTACCACATTACTACGTGATTCAAACACGGAAAAAACCCAGGATCTGGCCAACAAGTTTGCGAAAAAGGCGAAAGTATAAGCCAGATGCGCGCATATCCCAGACCTAACCCAGACCTAACCGGTGTTATCCTCTAAAATATTGATCGAAACCTGGTTTAATTGACTGCTTCAGTGTGCTACCACATTACTACGTGATTCAAACACGAAAAAATCCGAGGATCTGGCCAACAAGTATGCGAAGAAGGCAAAATCATGAGCCAGATGCGGGCATAACCCAGACCTAACCCAGACCTAACCGGTGTTATCCTCTAAAATACTGAGCGAAACGAGGTTTAATTGACTGCTTCAGTGTGTTACCACATTACTACGTGATTCAAAGACGAAAAAAACCCAGGATCTGGCCAACAAGTATGCGAAGAAGGCAAAATCATGAGCCAGATGCGGGCATAACCCAGATCTAACCCAGACCTAACCGGTGTTATCCTCTAAAATATTGATCGAAACCAGGTTTAATTGACTGCTTCAGTGTATTACCACATTACTACGTGATTCAAACACGGAAAAAACCCAGGATCTGGCCAACAAGTATGCGAAGAAGGCAAAATCATGAGCCAGATGCGGGCATATCCCGTACCTAACCCAGACCTAACCGGTGTTATCCTCTGAAATATTGATCGAAACCAGGTTTAATTGACTGCTTCAGTGTGTTACCACATTCCTACGTGATTCAAACACGAAAAATACCCAGGATCTGGCCACCAAGTATGCGAAGAAGGCAAAATCATGAGCCAGATGCGGGCATAACCCAGACCTAACCTAGACCTAACCGGTCTTATCTTCTAAAATATTGATCGAAACCAGGTTTAATTGACTGCTTCAGTGTATTACCACATTACAACGTGATTCAAACACGAAAAAAACCCAGGATCTGGCCAACAAGTATGCGAAGAAGGCAAAATCATGAGCCAGATGCGGGTATAACCCAGACCTAAGCCAGACATAACCGGTGTTATCCTCTAAAATACTGAGCGAAACGAGGTTTAATTGACTGCTTCAGTGTGTTACCACATTACTACGTGATTCAAACACGAAAAAAACCCAGGATCTGGCCAACAAGTATGCGAAGAAGGCAAAATCATGAGCCAGATGCGGGCATACCCCAGACCTAACCCAGACCTAACCGGTGTTATCCTCTAAAATATTGATCGAAACCAGGCTTAGTTGACTGCTTCAGTGTGTTACCACATTACTACGTGATTCAAACACGGAAAAAACCCAGGATCTGGCCAACAAGTATGCGAAAAAGGCGAAAGTATATGCCAGATGCGCGCATATCCCAGACCTAACCCAGACCTAACCGGTGTTATCCTCTAAAATATTGATCGGAACCAGGTTTAATTGACAGTTTCAGTGTGTTACCACATTACTACGTGATTCAAACACGAGAAAAACCCAGGATCTGGCCAACAAGTATGCGAAGAAGGCAAAATCATGAGCCAGATGCGGGCATAACCCAGACCTAACCCAGACCTAACCGGTGTTATCCTCTAAAATACTGTCCGAATCCAGGTTTAATTGACTGCCTCTGTGTGGTACAACATTACTACGTGATTCAAACACGGAAAAAGCCCAGGATCTGGCCAACAAGTTTGCGAAAATGGCGAAATCATGAGCCAGATGCGTGCATTTCCCGGACCTAACCCAGACCTAACCGGTGTTATCCTCTGAAATATTGATCGAAACCAGATTTAGTTGACTACCACAGTGTGGTACCACATTACTACGTGATTCAAACACGGAAAAAACCCAGGATCTGGCCAAAAAGTTTGCGAAAAAGGCGAAAGTATAAGCCAGATGCGCGCATATCCCAGACCTAACCCAGACCTAACCGGTGTCATCCTCTAAAATATTGATCGAAACCAGGTTTAATTGACTGCTTCAGTGTGTTACCACATTACTACGTGATTCAAACACGAAAAAATCCCGTGATCTGGCCAACAAGTATGCGAAGAAGGCAAAATCATGAGCCAGATGCGGGCATAACCCAGACCTAACCCAGACCTAACCGGTGTCATCCTCTAAAATATTGTTCGAAACCAGGTTTAATTGACTGCTTCAGTGTGTTACCACATTACTACGTGATTCAAACACGAAAAAAACCCGGGATCTGGCCAACAAGTATGCGAAGAAGGCAAAATCATGAGCCAGATGCGGGCATAACCCAGACCTAACCCAGACCTAACCGGTGTTATCCTCTAAAATATTGATCCAAACCAGGTTTAATTGACTGCTTCAGTGTATTACCACATTACTACGTGAGTCAAACACGAAAAAAACCCAGGATCTGGCCAACAAGTATGCGAAGAAGGCAAAATCATGAGCCAGATGCGGGCATATTCCGGACCTAACCCAGACCTAACCGGTGTTATCCTGTGAAATATTGATCGAAACCAGGTTTAATTGACTGCCTCAGTGTGGTACCACATTACTACGTGATTCAAACACGGAAAAAACCCAGGATCTGGCCAACAAGTTTGCGAAAAAGGCGAAAGTATAAGCCAGATGCGCGCATATCCCAGACCTAACCCAGACCTAACCGGTGTTATCCTCTAAAATATTGATCGAAACCTGGTTTAATTGACTGCTTCAGTGTGTTACCACATTACTACGTGATTCAAACACGGAAAAAACCCGGGATCTGGCCAACAAGTATGCGAAGAAGGCAAAATCATGAGCCAGATGCGGGCATAACCCAGACCTAACCCAGACCTAACCGGTGTTATCCTCTAAAATAATGATCGAAACCAGGTTTAATTGACTCCTTCAGTGTGTTACCACATTACTACGTGATTCAAACACGAAAAAAACCCAGGATCTGGCCAACAAGTATGCGAAGAAGGCAAAATCATGAGCCAGATGCGGGCATAACCCAGACCTAACCCAGACCTAACCGGTGTTATCCTCTAAAATATTGATCGAAACCAGGTTTAATTGACTGCTTCAGTGTATTACCACATTACTACGTGATTCAAACACGAAAAAAACCCAGGATCTGGCCAACAAGTATGCGAAGAAGGCAAAATCATGAGCCAGATGCGGGCATATCCCGGACCTAACCCAGACCTAACCGGTGTTATCCTGTGAAATATTGATCGAAACCGGGTTTAATTGACTGCCTCAGTGTGGTACCACATTACTACGTGATTCAAACACGGAAAAAACCCAGGATCTGGCCAACAAGTTTGCGAAAAAGGCAAAATCATGAGCCAGATGCGGGCATATCCCGGACCTAACCCAGACCTAACCGGTGTTATCCTCTAAAATATTGATCGAAACCTGGTTTAATTGACTGCTTCACTGTGTTACCACATTACTACGTGATTCAAACACGAAAAAAACCCAGGATCTGGCCAACAAGTTTGCGAAAATGGCGAAATCATGAGCCAGATGCGTGCATTTCCCGGACCTAACCCAGACCTAAACGGTGTTATCCTCTGAAGTATTGATCGAAACCAGGTTTAATTGACTACCTCAGTGTGTTACCACATTCCTACGTGATTCAAACACGGAAAAAACCCAGGATCTGGCCAACAAGTTTGCGAAAATGGCGAAATCATGAGCCAGATGCGTGCATTTCCCGAACCTAACCCAGACCTAACCGGTGTTATCCTCTGAAATATTGATCGAAATCAGGTTTAATTGACTACCTCAGTGTGTTACCACATTCCGACGTGATTCAAACACGAAAAAAACCCAGGATCTGGCCAACAAGTATGCGAAGAATGCAAAATCATGAGCCAGATGCGGGCATATCCCGGACCTAACCCAGACCTAACCGGTGTTATCCTCTGAAATATTGATCGAAACCAGGTTTAATTGACTGCTTCAGTGTGTTACCACATTCCTACGTGATTCAAACACGAAAAAAACCCAGGATCTGGACAACAAGTATGCGAAGAAGGCAAAATCATGAGCCAGATGCGGGTATAACCCAGGCCTAAGCCAGACATAACCGGTGTTATCCTCTAAAATACTGTCCGAATCCAGGTTTAATTGACTGCCTCTGTGTGGTACAACATTACTACGTGATTCAAACACGGAAAAAACCCAGGATCTGGCCAACAAGTTTGCGAAAATGGCGAAATCATGAGCCAGATGCGTGCATTTCCCGGAACTAACCCAGACCTAACCGGTGTTATCCTCTGAAATATTGATCGAAACCAGGTTTAGTTGACTACCACAGTGTGGTACCACATTACTACGTGATTCAAACACGGAAAAAACCCAGGATCTGGCCAAAAAGTTTGCGAAAAAGGCGAAAGTATAAGCCAGATGCGCGCATATCCCAGACCTAACCCAGACCTAACCGGTGTCATCCTCTAAAATATTGATCGAAACCAGGTTTAATTGACTGCTTCAGTGTGTTACCACATTACTACGTGATTCAAACACGAAAAAATCCCGTGATCTGGCCAACAAGTATGCGAAGAAGGCAAAATCATGAGCCAGATGCGGGCATAACCCAGACCTAACCCAGACCTAACCGGTGTCATCCTCTAAAATATTGATCGAAACCAGGTTTAATTGACTGCTTCAGTGTGTTACCACATTACTACGTGATTCAAACACGAAAAAAACCCGGGATCTGGCCAACAAGTATGCGAAGAAGGCAAAATCATGAGCCAGATGCGGGCATAACCCAGACCTAACCCAGACCTAACCGGTGTTATCCTCTAAAATATTGATCGAAACCAGGTTTAATTGACTGCTTCAGTGTATTACCACATTACTACGTGATTCAAACACGAAAAAAACCCAGGATCTGGCCAACAAGTATGCGAAGAAGGCAAAATCATGAGCCAGATGCGGGCATATCCCGGACCTAACCCAGACCTAACCGGTGTTATCCTGTGAAATATTGATCGACACCAGGTTTAATTGACTGCCTCAGTGTGGTACCACATTACTACGTGATTCAAACACGGAAAAAACCCAGGATCTGGCCAACAAGTTTGCGAAAAAGGCGAAAGTATAAGCCAGATGCGCGCATATCCCAGACCTAACCCAGACCTAACCGGTGTTATCCTCTAAAATATTGATCGAAACCTGGTTTAATTGACTGCTTCAGTGTGCTACCACATTACTACGTGATTCAAACACGAAAAAATCCGAGGATCTGGCCAACAAGTATGCGAAGAAGGCAAAATCATGAGCCAGATGCGGGCATAACCCAGACCTAACCCAGACCTAACCGGTGTTATCCTCTAAAATACTGAGCGAAACGAGGTTTAATTGACTGCTTCAGTGTGTTACCACATTACTACGTGATTCAAAGACGAAAAAAACCCAGGATCTGGCCAACAAGTATGCGAAGAAGGCAAAATCATGAGCCAGATGCGGGCATAACCCAGATCTAACCCAGACCTAACCGGTGTTATCCTCTAAAATATTGATCGAAACCAGGTTTAATTGACTGCTTCAGTGTATTACCACACTACTACGTGATTCAAACACGGAAAAAACCCAGGATCTGGCCAACAAGTATGCGAAGAAGGCAAAATCATGAGCCAGATGCGGGCATATCCCGTACCTAACCCAGACCTAACCGGTGTTATCCTCTGAAATATTGATCGAAACCAGGTTTAATTGACTGCTTCAGTGTGTTACCACATTCCTACGTGATTCAAACACGAAAAATACCCAGGATCTGGCCACCAAGTATGCGAAGAAGGCAAAATCATGAGCCAGATGCGGGCATAACCCAGACCTAACCTAGACCTAACCGGTCTTATCTTCTAAAATATTGATCGAAACCAGGTTTAATTGACTGCTTCAGTGTATTACCACATTACAACGTGATTCAAACACGAAAAAAACCCAGGATCTGGCCAACAAGTATGCGAAGAAGGCAAAATCATGAGCCAGATGCGGGTATAACCCAGACCTAAGCCAGACATAACCGGTGTTATCCTCTAAAATACTGAGCGAAACGAGGTTTAATTGACTGCTTCAGTGTGTTACCACATTACTACGTGATTCAAACACGAAAAAAACCCAGGATCTGGCCAACAAGTATGCGAAGAAGGCAAAATCATGACCCAGATGCGGGCATACCCCAGACCTAACCCAGACCTAACCGGTGTTATCCTCTAAAATATTGATCGAAACCAGGCTTAGTTGACTGCTTCAGTGTGTTACCACATTACTACGTGATTCAAACACGGAAAAAACCCAGGATCTGGCCAACAAGTATGCGAAAAAGGCGAAAGTATATGCCAGATGCGCGCATATCCCAGACCTAACCCAGACCTAACCGGTGTTATCCTCTAAAATATTGATCGGAACCAGGTTTAATTGACAGTTTCAGTGTGTTACCACATTACTACGTGATTCAAACACGAGAAAAACCCAGGATCTGGCCAACAAGTATGCGAAGAAGGCAAAATCATGAGCCAGATGCGGGCATAACCCAGACCTAACCCAGACCTAACCGGTGTTATCCTCTAAAATACTGTCCGAATCCAGGTTTAATTGACTGCCTCTGTGTGGTACAACATTACTACGTGATTCAAACACGGAAAAAGCCCAGGATCTGGCCAACAAGTTTGCGAAAATGGCGAAATCATGAGCCAGATGCGTGCATTTCCCGGACCTAACCCAGACCTAACCGGTGTTATCCTCTGAAATATTGATCGAAACCAGATTTAGTTGACTACCACAGTGTGGTACCACATTACTACGTGATTCAAACACGGAAAAAACCCAGGATCTGGCCAAAAAGTTTGCGAAAAAGGCGAAAGTATAAGCCAGATGCGCGCATATCCCAGACCTAACCCAGACCTAACCGGTGTCATCCTCTAAAATATTGATCGAAACCAGGTTTAATTGACTGCTTCAGTGTGTTACCACATTACTACGTGATTCAAACACGAAAAAATCCCGTGATCTGGCCAACAAGTATGCGAAGAAGGCAAAATCATGAGCCAGATGCGGGCATAACCCAGACCTAACCCAGACCTAACCGGTGTCATCCTCTAAAATATTGTTCGAAACCAGGTTTAATTGACTGCTTCAGTGTGTTACCACATTACTACGTGATTCAAACACGAAAAAAACCCGGGATCTGGCCAACAAGTATGCGAAGAAGGCAAAATCATGAGCCAGATGCGGGCATAACCCAGACCTAACCCAGACCTAACCGGTGTTATCCTCTAAAATATTGATCCAAACCAGGTTTAATTGACTGCTTCAGTGTATTACCACATTACTACGTGAGTCAAACACGAAAAAAACCCAGGATCTGGCCAACAAGTATGCGAAGAAGGCAAAATCATGAGCCAGATGCGGGCATATTCCGGACCTAACCCAGACCTAACCGGTGTTATCCTGTGAAATATTGATCGAAACCAGGTTTAATTGACTGCCTCAGTGTGGTACCACATTACTACGTGATTCAAACACGGAAAAAACCCAGGATCTGGCCAACAAGTTTGCGAAAAAGGCGAAAGTATAAGCCAGATGCGCGCATATCCCAGACCTAACCCAGACCTAACCGGTGTTATCCTCTAAAATATTGATCGAAACCTGGTTTAATTGACTGCTTCAGTGTGTTACCACATTACTACGTGATTCAACCACGGAAAAAACCCGGGATCTGGCCAACAAGTATGCGAAGAAGGCAAAATCATGAGCCAGATGCGGGCATAACCCAGACCTAACCCAGACCTAACCGGTGTTATCCTCTAAAATAATGATCGAAACCAGGTTTAATTGACTCCTTCAGTGTGTTACCACATTACTACGTGATTCAAACACGAAAAAAACCCAGGATCTGGCCAACAAGTATGCGAAGAAGGCAAAATCATGAGCCAGATGCGGGCATAACCCAGACCTAACCCAGACCTAACCGGTGTTATCCTCTAAAATATTGATCGAAACCAGGTTTAATTGACTGCTTCAGTGTATTACCACATTACTACGTGATTCAAACACGAAAAAAACCCAGGATCTGGCCAACAAGTATGCGAAGAAGGCAAAATCATGAGCCAGATGCGGGCATATCCCGGACCTAACCCAGACCTAACCGGTGTTATCCTGTGAAATATTGATCGAAACCGGGTTTAATTGACTGCCTCAGTGTGGTACCACATTACTACGTGATTCAAACACGGAAAAAACCCAGGATCTGGCCAACAAGTTTGCGAAAAAGGCGAAAGTATAAGCCAGATGCGCGCATATCCCAGAACTAACCCAGACCTAACCGGTGTTATCCTCTAAAATATTGATCGAAACCTGGTTTAATTGACTGCTTCACTGTGTTACCACATTACTACGTGATTCAAACACGAAAAAAACCCAGGATCTGGCCAACAAGTTTGCGAAAATGGCGAAATCATGAGCCAGATGCGTGCATTTCCCGGACCTAACCCAGACCTAAACGGTGTTATCCTCTGAAGTATTGATCGAAACCAGGTTTAATTGACTACCTCAGTGTGTTACCACATTCCTACGTGATTCAAACACGGAAAAAACCCAGGATCTGGCCAACAAGTTTGCGAAAATGGCGAAATCATGAGCCAGATGCGTGCATTTCCCGAACCTAACCCAGACCTAACCGGTGTTATCCTCTGAAATATTGATCGAAATCAGGTTTAATTGACTACCTCAGTGTGTTACCACATTCCGACGTGATTCAAACACGAAAAAAACCCAGGATCTGGCCAACAAGTATGCGAAGAATGCAAAATCATGAGCCAGATGCGGGCATATCCCGGACCTAACCCAGACCTAACCGGTGTTATCCTCTGAAATATTGATCGAAACCAGGTTTAATTGACTGCTTCAGTGTGTTACCACATTCCTACGTGATTCAAACACGAAAAAAACCCAGGATCTGGACAACAAGTATGCGAAGAAGGCAAAATCATGAGCCAGATGCGGGTATAACCCAGGCCTAAGCCAGACATAACCGGTGTTATCCTCTAAAATACTGTCCGAATCCAGGTTTAATTGACTGCCTCTGTGTGGTACAACATTACTACGTGATTCAAACACGGAAAAAACCCAGGATCTGGCCAACAAGTTTGCGAAAATGGCGAAATCATGAGCCAGATGCGTGCATTTCCCGGAACTAACCCAGACCTAACCGGTGTTATACTCTGAAATATTGATCGAAACCAGGTTTAGTTGACTACCACAGTGTGGTACCACATTACTACGTGATTCAAACACGGAAAAAACCCAGGATCTGGCCAAAAAGTTTGCGAAAAAGGCGAAAGTATAAGCCAGATGCGCGCATATCCCAGACCTAACCCAGACCTAACCGGTGTCATCCTCTAAAATATTGATCGAAACCAGGTTTAATTGACTGCTTCAGTGTGTTACCACATTACTACGTGATTCAAACACGAAAAAATCCCGTGATCTGGCCAACAAGTATGCGAAGAAGGCAAAATCATGAGCCAGATGCGGGCATAACCCAGACCTAACCCAGACCTAACCGGTGTCATCCTCTAAAATATTGATCGAAACCAGGTTTAATTGACTGCTTCAGTGTGTTACCACATTACTACGTGATTCAAACACGAAAAAAACCCGGGATCTGGCCAACAAGTATGCGAAGAAGGCAAAATCATGAGCCAGATGCGGGCATAACCCAGACCTAACCCAGACCTAACCGGTGTTATCCTCTAAAATATTGATCGAAACCAGGTTTAATTGACTGCTTCAGTGTATTACCACATTACTACGTGATTCAAACACGAAAAAAACCCAGGATCTGGCCAACAAGTATGCGAAGAAGGCAAAATCATGAGCCAGATGCGGGCATATCCCGGACCTAACCCAGACCTAACCGGTGTTATCCTGTGAAATATTGATCGACACCAGGTTTAATTGACTGCCTCAGTGTGGTACCACATTACTACGTGATTCAAACACGGAAAAAACCCAGGATCTGGCCAACAAGTTTACGAAAAAGGCGAAAGTATAAGCCAGATGCGCGCATATCCCAGACCTAACCCAGACCTAACCGGTGTTATCCTCTAAAATATTGATCGAAACCTGGTTTAATTGACTGCTTCAGTGTGTTACCACATTACTACGTGATTCAAACACGAAAAAATCCGAGGATCTGGCCAACAAGTATGCGAAGAAGGCAAAATCATGAGCCAGATGCGGGCATAACCCAGACCTAACCCAGACCTAACCGGTGTTATCCTCTAAAATACTGTCCGAATCCAGGTTTAATTCACTGCCTCAGTGTGGTACAACATTACTACGTGATTCAAACACGGAAAAAACCCAGGATCTGGCCAACAAGTTTGCGAAAATGGCGAAATCATGAGCCAGATGCGTGCATTTCCCGGACATAACCGAGACCTAAACGGTGTTATCCTCTGAAGTATTGATCGAAACCAGGTTTAATTGACTACCTCAGTGTGTTACCACATTCCTACGTGATTCAAACACGGAAAAAACCCAGGATCTGGCCAACAAGTATGCGAAGAAGGCAAAATCATGAGCCAGATGCGTGTATTTCCCGGACCTAACCCAGACCTAACCGGTGTTATCCTCTGAAATATTGATCGAAACCAGGTTTAATTGACTGCTTCAGTGTGTTACCACATTACTACGTGATTCAAACACGAAAAAAACCCAGGATCTGGCCAACAAGTATGCGAAGAAGGCAAAATCATGAGCCAGATGCGGGCATAACCCAGACCTAACCCAGACCTAACCGGTGTTATCCTCTAAAATATTGATCGAAACCAGGCTTAGTTGACTGCTTCAGTGTGTTACCACATTACTACGTGATTCAAACACGGAAAAAACCCAGGATCTGGCCAACAAGTATGCGAAAAAGGCGAAAGTATATGCCAGATGCGCGCATATCCCAGACCTAACCCAGACCTAACCGGTGTTATCCTCTAAAATATTGATCGAAGCCAGGTTTAATTGACAGTTTCAGTGTGTTACCACATTACTACGTGATTCAAACACGAGAAAAACCCAGGATCTGGCCAACAAGTATGCGAAGAAGGCAAAATCATGAGCCAGATGCGGGCATAACCCAGACCTAACCCAGACCTAACCGGTGTTATCCTCTAAAATACTGTCCGAATCCAGGTTTAATTGACTGCCTCAGTGTGGTACAACATTACTACGTGATTCAAACACGGAGAAAACCCAGGATCTGGCCAACAAGTTTGCGAAAATGGCGAAATCATGAGCCAGATGCGTGCATTTCCCGGACCTAACCCAGACCTAACCGGTGTTATCCTCTGAAATATTGATCGAAACCAGGTTTAATTGACTACCACAGTGTGGTACCACATTACTACGTGATTCAAACACGGAAAAAACCCAGGATCTGGCCAAAAAGCTTGCGAAAAAGGCGAAAGTATAAGCCAGATGCGCGCATATCCCAGACCTAACCCAGACCTAACCGGTGTCATCCTCTAAAATATTGATCGAAACCAGGTTTAATTGACTGCTTCAGTGTGTTACCACATTACTACGTGATTCAAACACGAAAAAAACCCGGGATCTTTCCAACAAGTATGCGAAGAAGGCAAAATCATGAGCCAGATGCGGGCATAACCCAGACCTAACCCAGACCTAACCGGTGTCATCCTCTAAAATATTGATGGAAACCAGGTTTAATTGACTGCTTCAGTGTGTTACCACATTACTACGTGATTCAAACACGAAAAAAACCCGGGATCTGGCCAACAAGTATGCGAAGAAGGCAAAATCATGAGCCAGATGCGGGCATAACCCAGACCTAACCCAGACCTAACCGGTGTTATCCTCTAAAATACTGTCCGAATCCAGGTTTAATTAACTGCCTCAGTGTGGTACAACATTACTACGTGATTCAAACACGGAAAAAACCGAGGATCTGGCCAACAAGTTTGCGAAAATGGCGAAATCATGAGCCAGATGCGTGCATTTCCCGGACCTAACCCAGACCTAACCGGTGTTATCCTCTGAAATATTGATCGAAACCAGGTTTAGTTGACTACCACGGTGTGGTACCACATTACTACGTGATTCAAACACGGAAAAAACCCAGGATCTGGCCAAAAAGTTTGCCAAAAAGGCGAAAGTATAAGCCAGATGCGCGCATATCCCAGACCTAACCCAGACCTAACCGGTGTCATCCTCTAAAATATTGATCGAAACCAGGTTTAATTGACTGCTTCAGTGTGTTACCACATTACTACGTGATTCAAACACGAAAAAAACCCGGGATCTGGCCAGCAAGTATGCGAAGAAGGCAAAATCATGAGCCAGATGCGGGCATAACCGAGACCTAACCCAGACCTAACCGGTGTTATCCTCTAAAATAGTGATCGAAACCTGGTTTAATTGACTGCTTCAGTGTGTTACCACATTACTACGTGATTCAAACACGAAAAAAATCCAGGATCTGGCCAACAAGTATGCGAAGAAGGCAAAATCATGAGCCAGATGCGGGCATAACCCAGACCTAACCCAGACCTAACCGGTGTCATCCTCTAAAATATTGATCGAAACCAGGTTTAATTGACTGCTTCAGTGTGTTACCACATTACTACGTGATTTAAACACGAAAGAAACCCGGGATCTGGCCAACAAGTATGCGAAGAAGGCAAAATCATGAGCCAGATGCGGGCATAACCCAGACCTAACCCAGACCTAACCGGTGTTATCCTCTAAAATAATGATCGAAACCAGGCTTAGTTGACTGCTTCAGTGTGTTACCACATTACTACGTGATTCAAACACGGAAAAAACCCCCGATCTGGCCAACAAGTATGCGAAAAAGGCGAAAGTATATGCCAGATGCGCGCATATCCCAGACCTAACCCAGACCTAACCGGTGTTATCCTCTAAAATATTGATCGAAACCAGGTTTAATTGACAGTTTCGGTGTGTTACCACATTACTACGTGATTCAAACACGAGAAAAACCCAGGATCTGGCCAACAAGTATGCGAAGAAGGCAAAATCATGAGCCAGATGCGGGCATAACCCAGACCTAACCCAGACCTAACCGGTGTTATCCTCTAAAATACTGTCCGAATCCAGGTTTAATTGACTGCCTCAGTGTGGTACAACATTACTACGTGATTCAAACACGGAGAAAACCCAGGATCTGGCCAACAAGTTTGCGAAAATGGCGAAATCATGAGCCAGATGCGTGCATTTCCCGGACCTAACCCAGACCTAACCGGTGTTATCCTCTGAAATATTGATCGAAACCAGGTTTAATTGACTACCACAGTGTGGTACCACATTACTACGTGATTCAAACACGGAAAAAACCCAGGATCTGGCCAAAAAGCTTGCGAAAAAGGCGAAAGTATAAGCCAGATGCGCGCATATCCCAGACCTAACCCAGACCTAACCGGTGTCATCCTCTAAAATATTGATCGAAACCAGGTTTAATTGACTGCTTCAGTGTGTTACCACATTACTACGTGATTCAAACACGAAAAAAACCCGGGATCTGGCCAACAAGTATGCGAAGAAGGCAAAATCATGAGCCAGATGCGGGCATAACCCAGACCTAACCCAGACCTAACCGGTGTCATCCTCTAAAATATTGATGGAAACCAGGTTTAATTGACTGCTTCAGTGTGTTACCACATTAGTACGTGATTCAAACACGAAAAAAACCCGGGATCTGGCCAACAAGTATGCGAAGAAGGCAAAATCATGAGCCAGATGCGGGCATAACCCAGACCTAACCCAGACCTAACCGGTGTTATCCTCTAAAATACTGTCCGAATCCAGGTTTAATTAACTGCCTCAGTGTGGTACAACATTACTACGTGATTCAAACACGGAAAAAACCGAGGATCTGGCCAACAAGTTTGCGAAAATGGCGAAATCATGAGCCAGATGCGTGCATTTCCCGGACCTAACCCAGACCTAACCGGTGTTATCCTCTGAAATATTGATCGAAACCAGGTTTAGTTGACTACCACGGTGTGGTACCACATTACTACGTGATTCAAACACGGAAAAAACCCAGGATCTGGCCAAAAAGTTTGCCAAAAAGGCGAAAGTATAAGCCAGATGCGCGCATATCCCAGACCTAACCCAGACCTAACCGGTGTCATCCTCTAAAATATTGATCGAAACCAGGTTTAATTGACTGCTTCAGTGTGTTACCACATTACTACGTGATTCAAACACGAAAAAAACCCGGGATCTGGCCAGCAAGTATGCGAAGAAGGCAAAATCATGAGCCAGATGCGGGCATAACCGAGACCTAACCCAGACCTAACCGGTGTTATCCTCTAAAATAGTGATCGAAACCTGGTTTAATTGACTGCTTCAGTGTGTTACCACATTACTACGTGATTCAAACACGAAAAAAATCCAGGATCTGGCCAACAAGTATGCGAAGAAGGCAAAATCATGAGCCAGATGCGGGCATAACCCAGACCTAACCCAGACCTAACCGGTGTCATCCTCTAAAATATTGATCGAAACCAGGTTTAATTGACTGCTTCAGTGTGTTACCACATTACTACGTGATTTAAACACGAAAAAAACCCGGGATCTGGCCAACAAGTATGCGAAGAAGGCAAAATCATGAGCCAGATGCGGGCATAACCCAGACCTAACCCAGACCTAACCGGTGTTATCCTCTAAAATAATGATCGAAACCAGGCTTAGTTGACTGCTTCAGTGTGTTACCACATTACTACGTGATTCAAACACGGAAAAAACCCCCGATCTGGCCAACAAGTATGCGAAAAAGGCGAAAGTATATGCCAGATGCGCGCATATCCCAGACCTAACCCAGACCTAACCGGTGTTATCCTCTAAAATATTGATCGAAACCAGGTTTAATTGACAGTTTCGGTGTGTTACCACATTACTACGTGATTCAAACACGAGAAAAACCCAGGATCTGGCCAACAAGTATGCGAAGAAGGCAAAATCATGAGCCAGATGCGGGCATAACCCAGACCTAACCCAGACCTAACCGGTGATATCCTCTAAAATACTGTCCGAATCCAGGTTTAATTGACTGCCTCAGTGTGGTACAACATTACTACGTGATTCAAACACGGAAAAAACCCAGGATCTGGCCAACAAGTTTGCGAAAATGGCGAAATCATGAGCCAGATGCGTGCATTTCCCGGACCTAACCCAGACCTAACCGGTGTTATCCTCTGAAATATTGATCGAAACCAGGTTTAGTTGACTACCACGTTGTGGTACCACATTACTACGTGATTCAAACACGGAAAAATCCCAGGATCTGGCCAAAAAGTTTGCGAAAAAGGCGAAAGTATAAGCCAGATGCGCGCATATCCCAGACCTAACCCAGACCTAACCGGTGTCATCCTCTAAAATATTGATCGAAACCAGGTTTAATTGACTGCTTCAGTGTGTTACCACATTACTACGTGATTCAAACACGAAAAAAACCCGGGATCTGGCCAACAAGTATGCGAAGAAGGCAAAATCATGAGCCAGATGCGGGCATAACCCAGACCAAACCCAGACCTAACCGGTGTCATCCTCCAAAATATTGATCGAAACCAGGTTTAATTGACTGCTTCAGTGTGTTACCACATTACTACGTGATTCAAACACGAAAAAAACCCGGGATCTGGCCAACAAGTATGCGAAGAAGGCAAAATCATGAGCCAGATGCGGGCATAACCCAGACCTAACCGGTGTTATCCTCTAAAATAATGATCGAAACCAGGTTTAATTGACTCCTTCAGTGTGTTACCACATTACTACGTGTTTCAAACACGAAAAAAACCCAGGATCTGGCCAACAAGTATGCGAAGAAGGCAAAATCATGAGCCAGATGCGGGCATAACCCAGACCTAACCCAGACCTAACCGGTGTTATCCTCTAAAATATTGATCGAAACCAGGTTTAATTGACTGCTTCAGTGTATTACCACATTACTACGTGATTCAAACACGAAAAAATCCGAGGATCTGGCCAACAAGTTTGCGAAGAAGGCAAAATCATGAGCCAGATGCGGGCATAACCCAGACCTAACCCAGACCTAACCGGTGTTATCCTCTAAAATACTGTCCGAATCCAGGTTTAATTCACTGCCTCAGTGTGGTACAACATTACTACGTGATTCAAACCCGGAAAAAACCCAGGATCTGGCCAACAAGTTTGCGAAAATGGCGAAATCATGAGCCAGATGCGTGCATTTCCCGGACCTAACCTTGACCTAAACGGTGTTATCCTCTGAAGTATTGATCGAAACCAGGTTTAATTGACTACCTCAGTGTGTTACCACATTCCTACGTGATTCAAACACGGAAAAAACCCAGGATCTGGCCAACAAGTTTGCGAAAATGGCGAAATCATGAGCCAGATGCGTGCATTTCCCGGACCTAACCCAGACCTAACCGGTGTTATCCTCTGAAATATTGATCGAAATCAGGTTTAATTGACTACCTCAGTGTGTTACCACATTCCGACGTGATTCAAACACGAAAAAAACCCAGGATCTGGCCAACAAGTATGCGAAGAAGGCAAAATCATGAGCCAGATGCGGGCATATCCCGGACCTAACCCAGACCTACACGGTGTTATCCTCTGAAATATTGATCGAAACCAGGTTTAATTGACTGCTTCAGTGTGTTACCACATTCCTACGTGATTCAAACACGAAAAAAACCCAGGCTCTGGACAACAAGTATGCGAAGAAGGCAAAATCATGAGCCAGATGCGGGTATAACCCAGGCCTAAGCCAGACATAACCGGTGTTATCCTCTAAAATACTGAGCGAAACGAGGTTTAATTGACTGCTTCAGTGTGTTACCACATTACTACGTGATTCAAACACGGAAAAAACCCAGGATCTGGCCAACAAGTATGCGAAGAAGGCAAAATCATGAGCCAGATGCGTGTATTTCCCGGACCTAACCCAGACCTAACCGGTGTTATCCTCTGAAATATTGATCGAAACCAGGTTTAATTGACTGCTTCAGTGTGTTACCACATTACTACGTGATTCAAACACGAAAAAAACCCAGGATCTGGCCAACAAGTATGCGAAGAAGGCGAAAGTATATGCCAGATGCGCGCATATCCCAGACCTAACCCAGACCTAACCGGTGTTATCCTCTAAAATATTGATCGAAACCAGGCTTAGTTGACTGCTTCAGTGTGTTACCACATTACTACGTGATTCAAACACGGAAAAAACCCAGGATCTGGCCAGAAGTATGCGAAAAAGGCGAAAGTATATGCCAGATGCGCGCATATCCCAGACCTAACCCAGACCTAACCGGTGTTATCCTCTAAAATATTGATCGAATCCAGGTTTAATTGACTGCCTCAGTGTGGTACAACATTACTACGTGATTCAAACACGGAAAAAACCGAGGATCTGGCCAACAAGTTTGCGAAAATGGCGAAATCATGAGCCAGATGCGTGCATTCCCCGGACCTAACCCAGACCTAACCGGTGTTATCCTCTGAAATATTGATCGAAACCAGGTTTAGTTGACTACCACGGTGTGGTACCACATTACTACGTGATTCAAACACGGAAAAAACCCAGGATCTGGCCAAAAAGTTTGCCAAAAAGGCGAAAGTATAAGCCAGATGCGCGCATATCCCAGACCTAACCCAGACCTAACCGGTGTCATCCTCTAAAATATTGATCGAAACCAGGTTTAATTGACTGCTTCAGTGTGTTACCACATTACTACGTGATTCAAACACGAAAAAAACCCGGGATCTGGCCAGCAAGTATGCGAAGAAGGCAAAATCATGAGCCAGATGCGGGCATAACCCAGACCTAACCCAGACCTAACCGGTGTTATCCTCTAAAATAGTGATCGAAACCTGGTTTAATTGACTGCTTCAGTGTGTTACCACATTACTACGTGATTCAAACACGAAAAAAATCCAGGATCTGGCCAACAAGTATGCGAAGAAGGCAAAATCATGAGCCAGATGCGGGCATAACCCAGACCTAACCCAGACCTAACCGGTGTCATCCTCTAAAATATTGATCGAAACCAGGTTTAATTGACTGCTTCAGTGTGTTACCACATTACTACGTGATTTAAACACGAAAAAAACCCGGGATCTGGCCAACAAGTATGCGAAGAAGGCAAAATCATGAGCCAGATGCGGGCATAACCCAGACCTAACCCAGACCTAACCGGTGTTATCCTCTAAAATAATGATCGAAACCAGGCTTAGTTGACTGCTTCAGTGTGTTACCACATTACTACGTGATTCAAACACGGAAAAAACCCCCGATCTGGCCAACAAGTATGCGAAAAAGGCGAAAGTATATGCCAGATGCGCGCATATCCCAGACCTAACCCAGACCTAACCGGTGTTATCCTCTAAAATATTGATCGAAACCAGGTTTAATTGACAGTTTCGGTGTGTTACCACATTACTACGTGATTCAAACACGAGAAAAACCCAGGATCTGGCCAACAAGTATGCGAAGAAGGCAAAATCATGAGCCAGATGCGGGCATAACCCAGACCTAACCCAGACCTAACCGGTGATATCCTCTAAAATACTATCCGAATCCAGGTTTAATTGACTGCCTCAGTGTGGTACAACATTACTACGTGATTCAAACACGGAAAAAACCCAGGATCTGGCCAACAAGTTTGCGAAAATGGCGAAATCATGAGCCAGATGCGTGCATTTCCCGGACCTAACCCAGACCTAACCGGTGTCATCCTCCAAAATATTGATCGAAACCAGGTTTAATTGACTGCTTCAGTGTGTTACCACATTACTACGTGATTCAAACACGAAAAAAACCCGGGATCTGGCCAACAAGTATGCGAAGAAGGCAAAATCATGAGCCAGATGCGGGCATAACCCAGACCTAACCCAGACCTAACCGGTGTTATCCTCTAAAATATTGATCGAAACCAGGTTTAATTGACAGCTTCAGTGTATTACCACATTACTACGTGATTCAAACACGAAAAAATCCGAGGATCTGGCCAACAAGTTTGCGAAGAAGGCAAAATCATGAGCCAGATGCGGGCATAACCCAGACCTAACCCAGACCTAACCGGTGTTATCCTCTAAAATACTGTCCGAATCCAGGTTTAATTCACTGCCTCAGTGTGGTACAACATTACAACGTGATTCAAACCCGGAAAAAACCCAGGATCTGGCCAACAAGTTTGCGAAAATGTCGAAATCATGAGCCAGATGCGTGCATTTCCCGGACCTAACCTTGACCTAAACGGTGTTATCCTCTGAAGTATTGATCGAAACCAGGTTTAATTGACTACCTCAGTGTGTTACCACATTCCTACGTGATTCAAACACGGAAAAAACCCAGGATCTGGCCAACAAGTTTGCGAAAATGGCGAAATCATGAGCCAGATGCGTGCATTTCCCGGACCTAACCCAGACCTAACCGGTGTTATCCTCTGAAATATTGATCGAAATCAGGTTTAATTGACTACCTCAGTGTGTTACCACATTCCGACGTGATTCAAACACGAAAAAAACCCAGGATCTGGCCAACAAGTATGCGAAGAAGGCAAAATCATGAGCCAGATGCGGGCATATCCCGGACCTAACCCAGACCTAACCGGTGTTATCCTCTGAAATATTGATCGAAACCAGGTTTAATTGACTGCTTCAGTGTGTTACCACATTCCTACGTGATTCAAACACGAAAAAAACCCAGGCTCTGGACAACAAGTATGCGAAGAAGGCAAAATCATGAGCCAGATGCGGGTATAACCCAGGCCTAAGCCAGACATAACCGGTGTTATCCTCTAAAATACTGAGCGAAACGAGGTTTAATTGACTGCTTCAGTGTGTTACCACATTACTACGTGATTCAAACACGGAAAAAACCCAGGATCTCGCCAACAAGTATGCGAAGAAGGCAAAATCATGAGCCAGATGCGTGTATTTCCCGGACCTAACCCAGACCTAACCGGTGTTATCCTCTGAAATATTGATCGAAACCAGGTTTAATTGACTGCTTCAGTGTGTTACCACATTACTACGTGATTCAAACACGAAAAAAACCCAGGATCTGGCCAACAAGTATGCGAAGAAGGCGAAAGTATATGCCAGATGCGCGCATATCCCAGACCTAACCCAGACCTAACCGGTGTTATCCTCTAAAATATTGACCGAAACCAGGCTTAGTTGACTGCTTCAGTGTGTTACCACATTACTACGTGATTCAAACACGGAAAAAACCCAGGATCTGGCCAGAAGTATGCGAAAAAGGCGAAAGTATATGCCAGATGCGCGCATATCCCAGACCTAACCCAGACCTAACCGGTGTTATCCTCTAAAATATTGATCGAATCCAGGTTAAATTGACTGCCTCAGTGTGGTTCAACATTACTACGTGATTCAAACACGGAAAAAACCGAGGATCTGGCCAACAAGTTTGCGAAAATGGCGAAATCATGAGCCAGATGCGTGCATTCCCCGGACCTAACCCAGACCTAACCGGTGTTATCCTCTGAAATATTGATCGAAACCAGGTTTAGTTGACTACCACGGTGTGGTACCACGTTACTACGTGATTCAAACACGGAAAAAACCCAGGATCTGGTCAAAAAGTTTGCGAAAAAGGCGAAAGTATAAGCCAGATGCGCGCATATCCCAGACCTAACCCAGACCTAACCGGTGTCATCCTCTAAAATATTGATCGAAACCAGGTTTAATTGACTGCTTCAGTGTGTTACCACATTACTACGTGATTCAAACACGAAAAAAACCCGGGATCTGGCCAACAAGTATGCGAAGAAGGCAAAATCATGAGCCAGATGCGGGCATAACCCAGACCTAACCCAGACCTAACCGGTGTCATCCTCTAAAATATTGATCGAAACCAGGTTTAATTGACTGCTTCAGTGTGTTACCACATTACTCGTGATTCAAACACGAAAAAAACCCGGGATCTGGCCAACAAGTATGCGAAGAAGGCAAAATCATGAGCCAGATGCGGGCATAACCCAGACCTAACCCAGACCTAACCGGTGTTATCCTCTAAAATACTGTCCGAATCCAGGTTTAATTGACTGCCTCAGTGTGGTACAACATTACTACGTGATTCAAACACGGAAAAAACCCAGGATCTGGCCAACAAGTTTGCGAAAATGGCGAAATCGTGAGCCAGATGCGTGCATTTCCCGGACCTAACCCAGACCTAACCGGTGTTATCCTCTGAAATATTGATCGAAACCAGGTTTAATTGACTACCACAGTGTGGTACCACATTACTACGTGATTCAAACACGGAAAAAACCCAGGATCTGGCCAAAAAGTTTGCGAAAAAGGCGAAAGTATAAGCCAGATGCGCGCATATCCCAGACCTAACCCAGACCTAACCGGTGTCATCCTCTAAAATATTGATCGAAACCAGGTTTAATTGACTGCTTCAGTGTGTTACCACATTACTACGTGATTCAAACACGAAAAAAACCCGGGATCTGGCCAACAAGTATGCGAAGAAGGCAAAATCATGAGCCAGATGCGTGCATAACCCAGACCTAACCCAGACCTAACCGGTGTTATCCTCTAAAATAGTGATCGAAACCTGGTTTAATTGACTGCTTCAGTGTGTTACCACATTACTACGTGATTCAAACACGAAAAAAATCCAGGATCTGGCCAACAAGTATGCGAAGAAGGCAAAATCATGAGCCAGATGCGGGCATAACCCAGACCTAACCCAGACCTAACCGGTGTCATCCTCTAAAATATTGATCGAAACCAGGTTTAATTGACTGCTTCAGTGTGTTACCACATTACTACGTGATTTAAACACGAAAAAAACCCGGGATCTGGCCAACAAGTATGCGAAGAAGGCAAAATCATGAGCCAGATGCGGGCATAACCCAGACCTAACCCAGACCTAACCGGTGTTATCCTCTAAAATAATGATCGAAACCAGGCTTAGTTGACTGCTTCAGTGTGTTACCACATTACTACGTGATTCAAACACGGAAAAAACCCAGGATCTGGCCAACAAGTATGCGAAAAAGGCGAAAGTATATGCCAGATGCGCGCATATCCCAGACCTAACCCAGACCTAACCGGTGTAATCCTCAAAAATATTGATCGAAACCAGGTTTAATTGACAGTTTCAGTGTGTTACCACATTACTACGTGATTCAAACACGAGAAAAACCCAGGATCTGGCCAACAAGTTTGCGAAAATGGCGAAATCATGAGCCAGATGCGTGCATTTCCCGGACCTAACCCAGACCTAACCGGTGTTATCCTCAAAAATATTGATCGAAACCAGGTTTAATTGACTGCTTCAGTGTGTTACCACATTACTGCGTGATTCAAACACGAAAAAAACCCGGGATCTGGCCAACAAGTATGCGAAGAAGGCAAAATCATGAGCCAGATGCGGGCATAACCCAGACCTAACCCAGACCTAACCGGTGTTATCCTCTAAAATAATGATCGAAACCAGGTTTAATTGACTCCTTCAGTGTGTTACCACATTACTACGTGTTTCAAACACGAAAAAAACCCAGGATCTGGCCAACAAGTATGCGAAGAAGGCAAAATCATGAGCCAGATGCGGGCCTAACCCAGACCTAACCCAGACCTAACCGGTGTTATCCTCTAAAATATTGATCGAAACCAGGTTTAATTGACTGCCTCAGTGTGGTACCACATTACTACGTGATTCAAACACGGAAAAAACCCAGGATCTGGCCAACAAGTATGCGAAAAAGGCGAAAGTATATGCCAGATGCGCGCATATCCCAGACCTAACCCAGACCCAACCGGTGTTATCCTCTAAAATAGTGATCGAAATCAGGTTTAATTGACTACCTCAGTGTGTTACCACATTCCGACGTGATTCAAACACGGAAAAAACCCAGGATCTGGCCAACAAGTTTGCGAAAATGGCGAAATCATGAGCCAGATGCGTGCATTTCCCGGACCTAACCCAGACCTAACCGGTGTTATCCTCTGAAATATTGATCGAAATCAGGTTTAATTGACTACCTCAGTGTGTTACCACATTCCGACGTGATTCAAACACGAAAAAAACCCAGGATCTGGCCAACAAGTATGCGAAGAAGGCAAATTCATGAGCCAGATGCGGGCATAACCCAGACCTAACCCAGACCTAACCGGTGTTATCCTCTAAAATAGTGATCGAAACCTGGTTTAATTGACTGCTTCAGTGTGTTACCACATTACTACGTGATTCAAACACGAAAAAAACCCGGGATCTGGCCAACAAGTATGCGAAGAAGGCAAAATCATGAGCCAGATGCGGGCATAACCCAGACCTAACCCAGACCTAACCGGTGTCATCCTCTAAAATATTGATCGAAACCAGGTTTAATTGACAGTTTCAGTGTGTTACCACATTACTACGTGATTCAAACACGAGAAAAACCCAGGATCTGGCCAACAAGTATGCGAAGAAGGCAAAATCATGAGCCAGATGCGGGCATAACCCAGACCTAACCCAGACCTAACCGGTGTTATCCTCTAAAATAGTGATCGAAACCTGGTTTAATTGACTGCTTCGGTGTGTTACCACATTACTACGTGATTCAAACACGAAAAAAACCCGGGATCTGGCCAACAAGTATGCGAAGAAGGCAAAATCATGAGCCAGATGCGGGCATAACCCAGACCTAACCCAGACCTAACCGGTGTTTCCTCTAAAATAATGATCGAAACCAGGCTTAGTTGACTGCTTCAGTGTGTTACCACATTACTACGTGATTCAAACACGGAAAAAACCCAGGATCTGGCCAACAAGTATGCGAAAAAGGCGAAAGTATATGCCAGATGCGCGCATATCCCAGACCTAACCCAGACCTAACCGGTGTTATCCTCTAAAATATTGATCGAAACCAGGTTTAATTGTCAGTTTCAGTGTGTTACCACATTACTACGTGATTCAAACACGAGAAAAACCCAGGATCTGGCCAACAAGTATGCGAAGAAGGCAAAATCATGAGCCAGATGCGGGCATAACCCAGACCTAACCCAGACCTAACCGGTGATATCCTCTAAAATACTGTCCGAATCCAGGATTAATTGACTGCCTCAGTGTGGTACAACATTACTACGTGATTCAAACACGGAAAAAACCCAGGATCTGGCCAACAAGTTTGCGAAAATGGCGAAATCATGAGCCAGATGCGTGCATTTCCCGGACCTAACCCAGACCTAACCGGTGTTATCCTCTGAAATATTGATACAAACCAGGTTTAGTTGACTACCACAGTGTGGTACCACATTACTACGTGATTCAAACACGGAAAAAACCCAGGATCTGGCCAAAAAGTTTGCGAAAAAGGCGAAAGTATAAGCCAGATGCGCGCATATCCCAGACCTAACCCAGACCTAACCGGTGTCATCCTCTAAAATATTGATCGAAACCAGGTTTAATTGACTGCTTCAGTGTGTTACCACATTACTACGTGATTCAAACACGAAAAATACCCGGGATCTGGCCAACAAGTATGCGAAGAAGGCAAAATCATGAGCCAGATGCGGGCATAACCCAGACCTAACCCAGACCTAACCGGTGTTATCCTCTAAAATATTGATCGAAGCCAGGTTTAATTGACAGTTTCAGTGTGTTACCACATTACTACGTGATTCAAACACGAGAAAAACCCAGGATCTGGCCAACAAGTATGCGAAGAAGGCAAAATCATGAGCCAGATGCGGGCATAACCCAGACCTAACCCAGACCTAACCGGTGTTATCCTCTAAAATACTGTCCGAATCCAGGTTTAATTGACTGCCTCTGTGTGGTACAACATTACTACGTGATTCAAACACGGAAAAAACCCAGGATCTGGCCAACAAGTTTGCGAAAATGGCGAAATCATGAGCCAGATGCGTGCATTTCCCGGACCTAACCCAGACCTAACCGGTGTTATCCTCTGAAATATTGATCGAAACCAGGTTTAGTTGACTACCACAGTGTGGTACCACATTACTACGTGATTCAAACACGGAAAAAACCCAGGATCTGGCCAAAAAGTTTGTGAAAAAGGCGAAAGTATAAGCCAGATGCGCGCATATCCCAGACCTAACCCAGACCTAACCGGTGTCATCCTCTAAAATATAGATCGAAATCAGGTTTAATTGACTACCTCAGTGTGTTACCACATTCCGACGTGATTCAAACACGGAAAAAACCCAGGATCTGGCCAACAAGTTTGCGAAAATGGCGAAATCATGAGCCAGATGCGTGCATTTCCCGGACCTAACCCAGACCTAACCGGTGTTATCCTCTGAAATATTGATCGAAATCAGGTTTAATTGACTACCTCAGTGTGTTACCACATTCCGACGTGATTCAAACACGAAAAAAACCCAGGATCTGGCCAACAAGTATGCGAAGAAGGCAAAATCATGAGCCAGATGCGGGCATAACCCAGACCTAACCCAGACCTAACCGGTGTCATCCTCTAAAATATTGATCGAAACCAGGTTTAATTGACAGTTTCAGTGTGTTACCACATTACTACGTGATTCAAACACGAGAAAAACCCAGGATCTGGCCAACAAGTATGCGAAGAAGGCAAAATCATGAGCCAGATGCGGGCATAACCCAGACCTAACCCAGACCTAACCGGTGTTATCCTCTAAAATAGTGATCGAAACCTGGTTTAATTGACTGCTTCGGTGTGTTACCACATTACTACGTGATTCAAACACGAAAAAAACCCGGGATCTGGCCAACAAGTATGCGAAGAAGGCAAAATCATGAGCCAGATGCGGGCATAACCCAGACCTAACCCAGACCTAACCGGTGTTTCCTCTAAAATAATGATCGAAACCAGGCTTAGTTGACTGCTTCAGTGTGTTACCACATTACTACGTGATTCAAACACGGAAAAAACCCAGGATCTGGCCAACAAGTATGCGAAAAAGGCGAAAGTATATGCCAGATGCGCGCATATCCCAGACCTAACCCAGACCTAACCGGTGTTATCCTCTAAAATATTGATCGAAACCAGGTTTAATTGTCAGTTTCAGTGTGTTACCACATTACTACGTGATTCAAACACGAGAAAACCCCAGGATCTGGCCAACAAGTATGCGAAGAAGGCAAAATCATGAGCCAGATGCGGGCATAACCCAGACCTAACCCAGACCTAACCGGTGATATCCTCTAAAATACTGTCCGAATCCAGGATTAATTGACTGCCTCAGTGTGGTACAACATTACTACGTGATTCAAACACGGAAAAAACCCAGGATCTGGCCAACAAGTTTGCGAAAATGGCGAAATCATGAGCCAGATGCGTGCATTTCCCGGACCTAACCCAGACCTAACCGGTGTTATCCTCTGAAATATTGATCGAAACCAGGTTTAGTTGACTACCACAGTGTGGTACCACATTACTACGTGATTCAAACACGGAAAAAACCCAGGATCTGGCCAAAAAGTTTACGAAAAAGGCGAAAGTATAAGCCAGATGCGCGCATATCCCAGACCTAACCCAGACCTAACCGGTGTCATCCTCTAAAATATTGATCGAAACCAGGTTTAATTGACTGCTTCAGTGTGTTACCACATTACTACGTGATTCAAACACGAAAAATACCCGGGATCTGGCCAACAAGTATGCGAAGAAGGCAAAATCATGAGCCAGATGCGGGCATAACCCAGACCTAACCCAGACCTAACCGGTGTTATCCTCTAAAATATTGATCGAAGCCAGGTTTAATTGACAGTTTCAGTGTGTTACCACATTACTACGTGATTCAAACACGAGAAAAACCCAGGATCTGGCCAACAAGTATGCGAAGAAGGCAAAATCATGAGCCAGATGCGGGCATAACCCAGACCTAACCCAGACCTAACCGGTGTTATCCTCTAAAATACTGTCCGAATCCAGGTTTAATTGACTGCCTCTGTGTGGTACAACATTACTACGTGATTCAAACACGGAAAAAACCCAGGATCTGGCCAACAAGTTTGCGAAAATGGCGAAATCATGAGCCAGATGCGTGCATTTCCCGGACCTAACCCAGACCTAACCGGTGTTATCCTCTGAAATATTGATCGAAACCAGGTTTAGTTGACTACCACAGTGTGGTACCACATTACTACGTGATTCAAACACGGAAAAAACCCAGGATCTGGCCAAAAAGTTTGTGAAAAAGGCGAAAGTATAAGCCAGATGCGCGCATATCCCAGACCTAACCCAGACCTAACCGGTGTCATCCTCTAAAATATTGATCGAAACCAGGTTTAATTGACTGCTTCAATGTGTTACCACATTACTACGTGATTCAAACACGAAAAAATCCCGTGATCTGGCCAACAAGTATGCGAAGAAGGTAAAATCATGAGCCAGATGCGGGCATAACCCAGACCTAACCCAGACCTAACCGGTGTCATCCTCCAAAATATTGATCGAAACCAGGTTTAATTGACTGCTTCAGTGTGTTACCACATTACTACGTGATTCAAACACGAAAAAAACCCAGGATCTGGCCAACAAGTTTGTGAAAATGGCGAAATCATGAGCCAGATGCGCGCATATCCCAGACCTAACCCAGACCTAACCGGTGTTATCCTCTAAAATATTGATCGAAACCTGGTTTAATTGACTGTTTCAGTGAGTTACCACATTACTACGTGATTCAAACACGAAAAAATCCGAGGATCTGGCCAACAAGTATGCGAAGAAGGCAAAATCATGAGCCAGATGCGGGCATAACCCAGACCTAACCCAGACCTAACCGGTGTTATCCTCTAAAATACTGTCCGAATCCAGGTTTAATTCACTGCCTCAGTGTGGTACAACATTACTACGTGATTCAAACGCGTAAAAATCCCAGGATCTGGCCAACAAGTTTGCGAAAATGGCGAAATCATGAGCCAGATGCGTGCATTTCCCGGACCTAACCCAGACCTAAACGGTGTTATCCTCTGAAGTATTGATCGAAACCAGGTTTAATTGACTACCTCAGTGTGTTACCACATTCCTACGTGATTCAAACACGGAAAAAACCCAGGATATGGCCAACAAGTTTGCGAAAATGGCGAAATCATGAGCCTGATGCGTGCATTTCCCGGACCTAACCCAGACCTAACCGGTGTTATCCTCTGAAATATTGATCGAAATCAGGTTTAATTGACTACCTCAGTGTGTTACCACATTCCGACGTGATTCAAACACGAAAAAAACCCAGGATCTGGCCAACAAGTATGCGAAGAAGGCAAAATCATGAGCCAGATGCGGGCATAACCCAGACCTAACCCAGACCTAACCGGTGTTATCCTCTAAAATATTGATCGAAACCAGGTTTAATTGACTGCTTCAGTGTATTACCACATTACTACGTGATTCAAACACGAAAAAAACCCAGGATCTGGCCAACAAGTATGCGAAGAAGGCAAAATCATGAGCCAGATGCGGGCATATCCCGGACCTAACCCAGACCTAACCGTTGTTATCCTGTGAAATATTGATCGAAACCAGGTTTAATTGACTGCCTCAGTGTGGTACCACATTACTACGTGATTCAAACACGGAAAAAACCCAGGATCTGGCCAACAAGTATGCGAAGAAGGCAAAATCATGAGCCAGATGCGTGCATTTCCCGGACCTAACCCAGACCTAACCGGTGTTATCCTCTGAAATATTGATCGAAACCAGGTTTAATTGACTGCTTCAGTGTGTTACCACATTACTACGTGATTCAAACACGAAAAAAACCCAGGATCTGGCCAACAAGTATGCGAAGAAGGCAAAATCATGAGCCAGATGCGGGCATAACCCAGACCTAACCCAGACCTAACCGGTGTTATCCTCTAAAATATTGATCGAAACCAGGTTTAATTGACTACCACAGTGTGGTACCACATTACTACGTGATTCAAACACGGAAAAAACCCAGGATCTGGCCAACAAGTATGCGAAGAAGGCAAAATCATGAGCCAGATGCGGGCATAACCCAGACCTAACCCAGACCTAACCGGTGTCATCCTCTAAAATATTGATCGAAACCAGGTTTAATTGACTGCTTCAGTGTGTTACCACATTCCGACGTGATTCAAACACGAAAAAAACCCAGGATCTGGCCAACAAGTATGCGAAAAAGGCGAAAGTATATGCCAGATGCGCGCATATCCCAGACCTAACCCAGACCTATCCGGTGTTATCCTCTAAAATATTGATCGAAGCCAGGTTTAATTGACAGTTTCAGTGTGTTACCACATTACTTCGTGATTCAAACACGAGAAAAACCCAGGATCTGGCCAACAAGTATGCGAAGAAGGCAAAATCATGAGCCAGATGCGGGCATAACCCAGACCTAACCCAGACCTAACCGGTGTTATCCTCTAAAATACTGTCCGAATCCAGGTTTAATTGACTGCCTCAGTGTGGTACAACATTACTACGTGATTCAAACACGGAAAAAACCCAGGGTCTGGCCAACAAGTTTGCGAAAATGGCGAAATCATGAGCCAGATGCGTGCATTTCCCGGACCTAACCCAGACCTAACCGGTGTTATCCTCTAAAATAGTGATCGAAACCTGGTTTAATTGACTGCTTCAGTGTGTTACCACATTACTACGTGATTCAAACACGAAAAAAACCCGGGATCTGGCCAACAAGTATGCGAAGAAGGCAAAATCATGAGCCAGATGCGGGCATAACCCAGACCTAACCCAGACCTAACCGGTGTCATCCTCTAAAATATTGATCGAAACCAGGTTTAATTGACAGTTTCAGTGTGTTACCACATTACTACGTGATTCAAACACGAGAAAAACCCAGGATCTGGCCAACAAGTATGCGAAGAAGGCAAAATCATGAGCCAGATGCGGGCATAACCCAGACCTAACCCAGACCTAACCGGTGTTATCCTCTAAAATAGTGATCGAAACCTGGTTTAATTGACTGCTTCAGTGTGTTACCACATTACTACGTGATTCAAACACGAAAAAAACCCGGGATCTGGCCAACAAGTATGCGAAGAAGGCAAAATCATGAGCCAGATGCGGGCATAACCCAGACCTAACCCAGACCTAACCGGTGTTTCCTCTAAAATAATGATCGAAACCAGGCTTAGTTGACTGCTTCAGTGTGTTACCACATTACTACGTGATTCAAACACGGAAAAAACCCAGGATCTGGCCAACAAGTATGCGAAAAAGGCGAAAGTATATGCCAGATGCGCGCATATCCCAGACCTAACCCAGACCTAACCGGTGTTATCCTCTAAAATATTGATCGAAACCAGGTTTAATTGACAGTTTCAGTGTGTTACCACATTACTACGCGATTCAAACACGAGAAAAACCCAGGATCTGGCCAACAAGTATGCGAAGAAGGCAAAATCATGAGCCAGATGCGGGCATAACCCAGACCTAACCCAGACCTAACCGGTGATATCCTCTAAAATACTGTCCGAATCCAGGTTTAATTGACTGCCTCAGTGTGGTACCACATTACTACGTGATTCAAACACGGAAAAAACCCAGGATCTGGCCAACAAGTATGCGAAGAAGGCAAAATCATGAGCCAGATGCGTGCATTTCCCGGACCTAACCCAGACCTAACCGGTGTTATCCTCTGAAATATTGATCGAAACCAGGTTTAATTGACTGCTTCAGTGTGTTACCACATTACTACGTGATTCAAACACGAAAAAAACCCAGGATCTGGCCAACAAGTATGCGAAGAAGGCAAAATCATGAGCCAGATGCGGGCATAACCCAGACCTACCCCAGACCTAACCGGTGTTATCCTCTAAAATATTGATCGAAACCAGGTTTAATTGACTACCACAGTGTGGTACCACATTACTACGTGATTCAAACACGGAAAAAACCCAGGATCTGGCCAACAAGTATGCGAAGAAGGCAAAATCATGAGCCAGATGCGGGCATAACCCAGACCTAACCCAGACCTAACCGGTGTTATCCTCTAAAATATTGATCGAAACCAGGTTTAATTGACTGCTTCAGTGTGTTACCACATTCCGACGTGATTCAAACACGAAAAAAACCCAGGATCTGGCCAACAAGTATGCGAAAAAGGCGAAAGTATATGCCAGATGCGCGCATATCCCAGACCTAACCCAGACCTAACCGGTGTTATCCTCTAAAATATTGATCGAAGCCAGGTTTAATTGACAGTTTCAGTGTGTTACCACATTACTTCGTGATTCAAACACGAGAAAAACCCAGGATCTGGCCAACAAGTATGCGAAGAAGGCAAAATCATGAGCCAGATGCGGGCATAACCCAGACCTAACCCAGACCTAACCGGTGTTATCCTCTAAAATACTGTCCGAATCCAGGTTTAATTGACTGCCTCAGTGTGGTACAACATTACTACGTGATTCAAACACGGAAAAAACCCAGGATCTGGCCAACAAGTTTGCGAAAATGGCGAAATCATGAGCCAGATGCGTGCATTTCCCGGACCTAACCCAGACCTAACCGGTGTTATCCTCTGAAATATTGATCGTAACCAGGTTTAATTGACTACCACAGTGTGGTACCACATTACTACGTGATTCAATCACGGAAAAAACCCAGGATCTGGCCAAAAAGTTTGCGAAAAAGGCGAAAGTATAAGCCAGATGCGCGCATATCCCAGACCTAACCCAGACCTAACCGGTGTCATCCTCTAAAATATTGATCGAAACCAGGTTTAATTGACTGCTTCAGTGTGTTACCACATTACTACGTGATTCAAACACGAAAAAAACCCGGGATCTGGCCAACAAGTATGCGAAGAAGGCAAAATCATGAGCCAGATGCGGGCATAACCCAGACCTAACCCTGACCTAACCGGTGTTATCCTCTAAAATAGTGATCGAAACCTGGTTTAATTGACTGCTTCAGTGTGTTACCACATTACTACGTGATTCAAACACGAAAAAAATCCAGGATCTGGCCAACAAGTATGCGAAGAAGGCAAAATCATGAGCCAGATGCGGGCATAACCCAGACCTAACCCAGACCTAACCGGTGTCATCCTCTAAAATATTGATCGAAACCAGGTTTAATTGACTGCTTCAGTGTGTTACCACATTACTACGTGATTTAAACACGAAAAAAACCCGGGATCTGGCCAACAAGTATGCGAAGAAGGCAAAATCATGAGCCAGATGCGGGCATAACCCAGACCTAACCCAGACCTAACCGGTGTTATCCTCTAAAATAATGATCGAAACCAGGCTTAGTTGACTGCTTCAGTGTGTTACCATATTACTACGTGATTCAAACACGGAAAAAACCCAGGATCTGGCCAACAAGTATGCGAAAAAGGCGAAAGTATATGCCAGATGCGCGCATATCCCAGACCTAACCCAGACCTAACCGGTGTTATCCTCTAAAATATTGATCGAAACCAGGTTTAATTGACTGCTTCAGTGTGTTACCACATTACTACGTGATTCAAACACGAAAAAAACCCGGGATCTGGCCAACAAGTATGCGAAGAAGGCAAAATCATGAGCCAGATGCGGGCATAACCCAGACCTAACCCAGACCTAACCGGTGTTATCCTCTAAAATATTGATCGAAACCAGGTTTAATTGACTGCTTCAGTGTATTACCACATTACTACGTGATTCAAACACGAAAAAACCCAGGATCTGGCCAACAAGTTTGCGAAAATGGCGAAATCATGAGCCAGATGCGTGCATTTCCCGGACCTAACCCAGACCTAACCGGTGTTATCCTCTGAAATATTGATCGAAACCAGGTTTAGTTGACTACCACGTTGTGGTACCACATTACTACGTGATTCAAACACGGAAAAAACCCAGGATCTGGCCAAAAGGTTTGCGAAAAAGGCGAAAGTATAAGCCAGATGCGCGCATATCCCAGACCTAACCCAGACCTAACCGGTGTCATCCTCTAAAATATTGATCGAAACCAGGTTTAATTGACTGCTTCAGTGTGTTACCACATTACTACGTGATTCAAACACGAAAAAAACCCGGGATCTGGCCAACAAGTATGCGAAGAAGGCAAAATCATGAGCCAGATGCGGGCATAACCCAGACCTAACCCAGAACTAACCGGTGTCATCCTCTAAAATATTGATCGAAACCAGGTTTAATTGACTGCTTCAGTGTGTTACCACATTACTACGTGTTTCAAACACGAAAAAAACCCAGGATCTGGCCAACAAGTATGCGAAGAAGGCAAAATCATGAGCCAGATGCGGGCATAACCCAGACCTAACCCAGACCTAACCGGTGTTATCCTCTAAAATATTGATCGAAACCAGGTTTAATTGACTGCTTCAGTGTATTACCACATTACTACGTGATTCAAACACGAAAAAAACCCAGGATCTGGCCAACAAGTATGCGAAGAAGGCAAAATCATGAGCCAGATGCGGGCATATCCCGGACCTATCCCAGACCTAACCGGTGTTATCCTGTGAAATATTGATCGAAACCAGGTTTAATTGACTGCCTCAGTGTGGTACCACATTACTACGTGATTCAAACACGGAAAAAACCCAGGATCTGGCCAACAAGTTTGCGAAAAAGGCGAAAGTATAAGCCAGATGCGCGCATATCCCAGACCTAACCCAGACCTAACCGGTGTTATCCTCTAAAATATTGATCGAAACCTGGTTTAATTGACTGCTTCAGTGTGTTACCACATTACTACGTGATTCAAACACGAAAAAATCCGAGGATCTGGCCAACAAGTATGCGAAGAAGGCAAAATCATGAGCCAGATGCGGGCATAACCCAGACCTAACCCAGACCTAACCGGTGTTATCCTCTAAAATACTGTCCGAATCCAGGTTTAATTCACTGCCTCAGTGTGGTACAACATTACTACGTGATTCAAACACGGAAAAAACCCAGGATCTGGCCAACAAGTTTGCGAAAATGGCGAAATCATGAGCCAGATGCGTGCATTTCCCGGACCTAACCCAGACCTAACCGGTGTTATCCTCTGAAATATTGATCGAAACCAGGTTTAGTTGACTACCACAGTGTGGTACCACATTACTACCTGATTCAAACACGGAAAAAACCCAGGATCTGGCCAAAAAGTTTGCGAAAAAGGCGAAAGTATAAGCCAGATGCGCGCATATCCCAGACCTAACCCAGACCTAACCGGTGTCATCCTCTAAAATATTGATCGAAACCAGGTTTAATTGACTGCTTCAGTGTGTTACCACATTACTACGTGATTCAAACACGAAAAAAACCCGGGATCTGGCCAACAAGTATGCGAAGAAGGCAAAATCATGAGCCAGATGCGGGCATAACCCAGGCCTAACCCAGACCTAACCGGTGTTATCCTCTAAAATATTGATCGAAACCAGGTTTAATTGACTGCTTCAGTGTGTTACCACATTCCGACGTGATTCAAACACGAAAAAAACCCAGGATCTGGCCAACAAGTATGCGAAGAAGGCAAAATCATGAGCCAGATGCGGGCATATCCCGGACCTAACCCAGACCTAACCGGTGTTATCCTGTGAAATATTGATCGAAACCAGGTTTAATTGACTGCCTCAGTGTGGTACCACATTACTACGTGATTCAAACACGGAAAAAACCCAGGATCTGGCCAACAAGTATGCGAAGAAGGCAAAATCATGAGCCAGATGCGTGCATTTCCCGGACCTAACCCAGACCTAACCGGTGTTATCCTCTGAAATATTGATCGAAACCAGGTTTAATTGACTGCTTCAGTGTGTTACCACATTACTACGTGATTCAAACACGAAAAAAACCCAGGATCTGGCCAACAAGTATGCGAAGAAGGCAAAATCATGAGCCAGATGCGGGCATAACCCAGACCTAACCCAGACCTAACCGGTGTTATCCTCTAAAATATTGATCGAAACCAGGTTTAATTGACTACCACAGTGTGGTACCACATTACTACGTGATTCAAACACGGAAAAAACCCAGGATCTGGCCAACAAGTATGCGAAGAAGGCAAAATCATGAGCCAGATGCGGGCATAACCCAGACCTAACCCAGACCTAACCGGTGTTATCCTCTAAAATATTGATCGAAACCAGGTTTAATTGACTGCTTCAGTGTGTTACCACATTCCGACGAGATTCAAACACGAAAAAAACCCAGGATCTGGCCAACAAGTATGCGAAAAAGGCGAAAGTATATGCCAGATGCGCGCATATCCCAGACGTAACCCAGACCTAACCGGTGTTATCCTTTAAAATATTGATCGAAGCCAGGTTTAATTGACAGTTTCAGTGTGTTACCACATTACTTCGTGATTCAAACACGAGAAAAACCCAGGATCTGGCCAACAAGTATGCGAAGAAGGCAAAATCATGAGCCAGATGCGGGCATAACCCAGACCTAACCCAGACCTAACCGGTGTTATCCTCTAAAATACTGTCCGAATCCAGGTTTAATTGACTGCCTCAGTGTGGTACAACATTACTACGTGATTCAAACACGGAAAAAACCCAGGATCTGGCCAACAAGTTTGCGAAAATGGCGAAATCATGAGCCAGATGCGTGCATTTCCCGGACCTAACCCAGACCTAACCGGTGTTATCCTCTGAAATATTGATCGTAACCAGGTTTAATTGACTACCACAGTGTGGTACCACATTACTACGTGATTCAAACACGGAAAAAACCCAGGATCTGGCCAAAAAGTTTGCGAAAAAGGCGAAAGTATAAGCCAGATGCGCGCATATCCCAGACCTAACCCAGACCTAACCGGTGTCATCCTCTAAAATATTGATCGAAACCAGGTTTAATTGACTGCTTCAGTGTGTTACCACATTACTACGTGATTCAAACACGAAAAAAACCCGGGATCTGGCCAACAAGTATGCGAAGAAGGCAAAATCATGAGCCAGATGCGGGCATAACCCAGACCTAACCCAGACCTAACCGGTGTCATCCTCTAAAATATTGATCGAAACCAGGTTTAATTGACTGCTTCAGTGTGTTACCACATTACTACGTGATTTAAACACGAAAAAAACCCGGGATCTGGCCAACAAGTATGCGAAGAAGGCAAAATCATGAGCCAGATGCGGGCATAACCCAGACCTAACCCAGACCTAACCGGTGTTATCCTCTAAAATAATGATCGAAACCAGGCTTAGTTGACTGCTTCAGTGTGTTACCATATTACTACGTGATTCAAACACGGAAAAAACCCAGGATCTGGCCAACAAGTATGCGAAAAAGGCGAAAGTATATGCCAGATGCGCGCATATCCCAGACCTAACCCAGACCTAACCGGTGTTATCCTCTAAAATATTGATCGAAACCAGGTTTAATTGACTGCTTCAGTGTGTTACCACATTACTACGTGATTCAAACACGAAAAAAACCCGGGATCTGGCCAACAAGTATGCGAAGAAGGCAAAATCATGAGCCAGATGCGGGCATAACCCAGACCTAACCCAGACCTAACCGGTGTTATCCTCTAAAATATTGATCGAAACCAGGTTTAATTGACTGCTTCAGTGTATTACCACATTACTACGTGATTCAAACACGAAAAAACCCAGGATCTGGCCAACAAGTTTGCGAAAATGGCGAAATCATGAGCCAGATGCGTGCATTTCCCGGACCTAACCCAGACCTAACCGGTGTTATCCTCTGAAATATTGATCGAAACCAGGTTTAGTTGACTACCACGTTGTGGTACCACATTACTACGTGATTCAAACACGGAAAAAACCCAGGATCTGGCCAAAAGGTTTGCGAAAAAGGCGAAAGTATAAGCCAGATGCGCGCATATCCCAGACCTAACCCAGACCTAACCGGTGTCATCCTCTAAAATATTGATCGAAACCAGGTTTAATTGACTGCTTCAGTGTGTTACCACATTACTACGTGATTCAAACACGAAAAAAACCCGGGATCTGGCCAACAAGTATGCGAAGAAGGCAAAATCATGAGCCAGATGCGGGCATAACCCAGACCTAACCCAGAACTAACCGGTGTCATCCTCTAAAATATTGATCGAAACCAGGTTTAATTGACTGCTTCAGTGTGTTACCACATTACTACGTGTTTCAAACACGAAAAAAACCCAGGATCTGGCCAACAAGTATGCGAAGAAGGCAAAATCATGAGCCAGATGCGGGCATAACCCAGACCTAACCCAGACCTAACCGGTGTTATCCTCTAAAATATTGATCGAAACCAGGTTTAATTGACTGCTTCAGTGTATTACCACATTACTACGTGATTCAAACACGAAAAAAACCCAGGATCTGGCCAACAAGTATGCGAAGAAGGCAAAATCATGAGCCAGATGCGGGCATATCCCGGACCTATCCCAGACCTAACCGGTGTTATCCTGTGAAATATTGATCGAAACCAGGTTTAATTGACTGCCTCAGTGTGGTACCACATTACTACGTGATTCAAACACGGAAAAAACCCAGGATCTGGCCAACAAGTTTGCGAAAAAGGCGAAAGTATAAGCCAGATGCGCGCATATCCCAGACCTAACCCAGACCTAACCGGTGTTATCCTCTAAAATATTGATCGAAACCTGGTTTAATTGACTGCTTCAGTGTGTTACCACATTACTACGTGATTCAAACACGAAAAAATCCGAGGATCTGGCCAACAAGTATGCGAAGAACGCAAAATCATGAGCCAGATGCGGGCATAACCCAGACCTAACCCAGACCTAACCGGTGTTATCCTCTAAAATACTGTCCGAATCCAGGTTTAATTCACTGCCTCAGTGTGGTACAACATTACTACGTGATTCAAACACGAAAAAAACCCGGGATCTCGCCAACAAGTATGCGAAGAAGGCAAAATCATGAGCCAGATGCGGGCATAACCCAGGCCTAACCCAGACCTAACCGGTGTTATCCTCTAAAATATTGATCGAAACCAGGTTTAATTGACTGCTTCAGTGTGTTACCACATTCCGACGTGATTCAAACACGAAAAAAACCCAGGATCTGGCCAACAAGTATGCGAAGAAGGCAAAATCATGAGCCAGATGCGGGCATATCCCGGACCTAACCCAGACCTAACCGGTGTTATCCTGTGAAATATTGATCGAAACCAGGTTTAATTGACTGCCTCAGTGTGGTACCACATTACTACGTGATTCAAACACGGAAAAAACCCAGGATCTGGCCAACAAGTATGCGAAGAAGGCAAAATCATGAGCCAGATGCGTGCATTTCCCGGACCTAACCCAGACCTAACCGGTGTTATCCTCTGAAATATTGATCGAAACCAGGTTTAATTGACTGCTTCAGTGTGTTACCACATTACTACGTGATTCAAACACGAAAAAAACCCAGGATCTGGCCAACAAGTATGCGAAGAAGGCAAAATCATGAGCCAGATGCGGGCATAACCCAGACCTAACCCAGACCTAACCGGTGTTATCCTCTAAAATATTGATCGAAACCAGGTTTAATTGACTACCACAGTGTGGTACCACATTACTACGTGATTCAAACACGGAAAAAACCCAGGATCTGGCCAACAAGTATGCGAAGAAGGCAAAATCATGAGCCAGATGCGGGCATAACCCAGACCTAACCCAGACCTAACCGGTGTTATCCTCTAAAATATTGATCGAAACCAGGTTTAATTGACTGCTTCAGTGTGTTACCACATTCCGACGAGATTCAAACACGAAAAAAACCCAGGATCTGGCCAACAAGTATGCGAAAAAGGCGAAAGTATATGCCAGATGCGCGCATATCCCAGACGTAACCCAGACCTAACCGGTGTTATCCTTTAAAATATTGATCGAAGCCAGGTTTAATTGACAGTTTCAGTGTGTTACCACATTACTTCGTGATTCAAACACGAGAAAAACCCAGGATCTGGCCAACAAGTATGCGAAGAAGGCAAAATCATGAGCCAGATGCGGGCATAACCCAGACCTAACCCAGACCTAACCGGTGTTATCCTCTAAAATACTGTCCGAATCCAGGTTTAATTGACTGCCTCAGTGTGGTACAACATTACTACGTGATTCAAACACGGAAAAAACCCAGGATCTGGCCAACAAGTTTGCGAAAATGGCGAAATCATGAGCCAGATGCGTGCATTTCCCGGACCTAACCCAGACCTAACCAGTGTTATCCTCTGAAATATTGATCGAAACCAGGTTTAATTGACTACCACAGTGTGGTACCACATTACTACGTGATTCAAACACGGAAAAAACCCAGGATCTGGCCAAAAAGTTTGCGAAAAAGGCGAAAGTATAAGCCAGATGCGCGCATATCCCAGACCTAACCCAGACCTAACCGGTGTCATCCTCTAAAATATTGATCGAAACCAGGTTTAATTGACTGCTTCAGTGTGTTACCACATTACTACGTGATTCAAACACGAAAAAAACCCGGGATCTGGCCAACAAGTATGCGAAGAAGGCAAAATCATGAGCCAGATGCGGGCATAACCCAGACCTAACCCAGACCTAACCGGTGTTATCCTCTAAAATAGTGATCGAAACCTGGTTTAATTGACTGCTTCAGTGTGTTACCACATTACTACGTGTTTCAAACACGAAAAAAATCCAGGATCTGGCCAACAAGTATGTGAAGAAGGCAAAATCATGAGCCAGATGCGGGCATAACCCAGACCTAACCCAGACCTAACCGGTGTCATCCTCTAAAATATTGATCGAAACCAGGTTTAATTGACTGCTTCAGTGTGTTACCACATTACTACGTGATTTAAACACGAAAAAAACCCGGGATCTGGCCAACAAGTATGCGAAGAAGGCAAAATCATGAGCCAGATGCGGGCATAACCCAGACCTAACCCAGACCTAACCGGTGTTATCCTCTAAAATAATGATCGAAACCAGGCTTAGTTGACTGCTTCAGTGTGTTACCATATTACTACGTGATTCAAACACGGAAAAAACCCAGGATCTGGCCAACAAGTATGCGAAAAAGGCGAAAGTATATGCCAGATGCGCGCATATCCCAGACCTAACCCAGACCTAACCGGTGTTATCCTCTAAAATACTGTCCGAATCCAGGTTTAATTGACTGCCTAACCCAGACCTAACCCAGACCTAACCGGTGTTATCCTCTAAAATAATGATCGAAACCAGGTTTAATTGACTCCTTCAGTGTGTTACCACATTACTACGTGTTTCAAACACGAAAAAAACCCAGGATCTGGCCAACAAGTATGCGAAGAAGGCAAAATCATGAGCCAGATGCGGGCATAACCCAGACCTAACCCAGACCTAACCGGTGTTATCCTCTAAAATATTGATCGAAACCAGGTTTAATTGACTGCTTCAGTGTATTACCACATTACTACGTGATTCAAACACGAAAAAAACCCAGGATCTGGCCAACAAGTATGCGAAGTAGGCAAAATCATGAGCCAGATGCGGGCATATCCCGGACCTATCCCAGACCTAACCGGTGTTATCCTGTGAAATATTGATCGAAACCAGGTTTAATTGACTGCCTCAGTGTGGTACCACATTACTACGTGATTCAAACACGGAAAAAACCCAGGATCTGGCCAACAAGTTTGCGAAAAAGGCGAAAGTATAAGCCAGATGCGCGCATATCCCAGACCTAACCCAGACCTAACCGGTGTTATCCTCTAAAATATTGATCGAAACCTGGTTTAATTGACTGCTTCAGTGTGTTACCACATTACTACGTGATTCAAACACGAAAAAATCCGAGGATCTGGCCAACAAGTATGCGAAGAAGGCAAAATCATGAGCCAGATGCGGGCATAACCCAGACCTAACCCAGACCTAACCGGTGTTATCCTCTAAAATACTGTCCGAATCCAGGTTTAATTCACTGCCTCAGTGTGGTACAACATTACTACGTGATTCAAACACGGAAAAAACCCAGGATCTGGCCAACAAGTTTGCGAAAATGGCGAAATCACGAGCCAGATGCGGGCATAACCCAGACCTAACCCAGACCTAACCGGTGTTATCCTCTAAAATAGTGATCGAAACCTGGTTTAATTGACTGCTTCAGTGTGTTACCACATTACTACGTGATTCAAACACGAAAAAAATCCAGGATCTGGCCAACAAGTATGCGAAGAAGGCAAAATCATGAGCCAGATGCGGGCATAACCCAGACCTAACCCAGACCTAACCGGTGTCATCCTCTAAAATATTGATCGAAACCAGGTTTAATTGACTGCTTCAGTGTGTTACCACATTACTACGTGATTCAAACACGAAAAAAACCCGGGATCTGGCCAACAAGTATGCGAAGAAGGCAAAATCATGAGCCAGATGCGGGCATAACCCAGACCTAACCCAGACCTTACCGGTGTTATCCTCTAAAATAATGATCGAAACCAGGCTTAGTTGACTGCTTCAGTGTGTTACCACATTACTACGTGATTCAAACACGGAAAAAACCCAGGATCTGGCCAACAAGTATGCGAAAAAGGCGAAAGTATATGCCAGATGCGCGCATATCCCAGACCTAACCCAGACCTAACCGGTGTTATCTTCTAAAATATTGATCGAAACCAGGTTTAATTGACAGTTTCAGTGTGTTACCACATTACTACGTGATTCAAACACGAGAAAAACCCAGGATCTGGCCAACAAGTATGCGAAGAAGGCAAAATCATGAGCCAGATGGGGGCATAACCCAGACCTAACCCAGACCTAACCGGTGATATCCTCTAAAATACTGTCCGAATCCAGGTTTAATTGACTGCCTCAGTGTGGTACAACATTACTACGTGATTCAAACACGGAAAAAACCCAGGATCTGGCCAACAAGTTTGCGAAAATGGCGAAATCATGAGCCAGATGCGTGCATTTCCCGGACCTAACCCAGACCTAACCGGTGTTATCCTCTGAAATATTGATCGAAACCAGGTTTAGTTGACTACCACAGTGTGGTACCACATTACTACCTGATTCAAACACGGAAAAAACCCAGGATCTGGCCAAAAAGTTTGCGAAAAAGGCGAAAGTATAAGCCAGATGCGCGCATATCCCAGACCTAACCCAGACCTAACCGGTGTCATCCTCTAAAATATTGATCGAAACCAGGTTTAATTGACTGCTTCAGTGTGTTACCACATTACTACGTGATTCAAACACGAAAAAAACCCGGGATCTGGCCAACAAGTATGCGAAGAAGGCAAAATCATGAGCCAGATGCGGGCATAACCCAGGCCTAACCCAGACCTAACCGGTGTTATCCTCTAAAATATTGATCGAAACCAGGTTTAATTGACTGCTTCAGTGTGTTACCACATTCCGACGTGATTCAAACACGAAAAAAACCCAGGATCTGGCCAACAAGTATGCGTAGAAGGCAAAATCATGAGCCAGATGCGGGCATATCCCGGACCTAACCCAGACCTAACCGGTGTTATCCTGTGAAATATTGATCGAAACCAGGTTTAATTGACTGCCTCAGTGTGGTACCACATTACTACGTGATTCAAACACGGAAAAAACCCAGGATCTGGCCAACAAGTATGCGAAAAAGGCGAAAGTATATGCCAGATGCGCGCATATCCCAGACCTAACCCAGACCTAACCGGTGTTATCTTCTAAAATATTGATCGAAACCAGGTTTAATTGACAGTTTCAGTGTGTTACCACATTACTACGTGATTCAAACACGAGAAAAACCCAGGATCTGGCCAACAAGTATGCGAAGAAGGCAAAATCATGAGCCAGATGGGGGCATAACCCAGACCTAGCCCAGACCTAACCGGTGTTATCCTCTAAAATACTGTCCGAATCCAGGTTTAATTGACTGCCTCAGTGTGGTACAACATTACTACGTGATTCAAACACGGAAAAAACCCAGGATCTGGCCAACAAGTTTGCGAAAATGGCGAAATCATGAGCCGGATGCGTGCATTTCCCGGACCTAACCCAGACCTAACCGGTGTTATCCTCTGAAATATTGATCGAAACCAGGTTTAGTTGACTACCACAGTGTGGTACCACATTACTACCTGATTCAAACACGGAAAAAACCCAGGATCTGGCCAAAAAGTTTGCGAAAAAGGCGAAAGTATAAGCCAGATGCGCGCATATCCCAGACCTAACCCAGACCTAACCGGTGTCATCCTCTAAAATATTGATCGAAACCAGGTTTAATTGACTGCTTCAGTGTGTTACCACATTACTACGTGATTCAAACACGAAAAAAACCCGGGATCTGGCCAACAAGTATGCGAAGAAGGCAAAATCATGAGCCAGATGCGGGCATAACCCAGGCCTAACCCAGACCTAACCGGTGTTATCCTCTAAAATATTGATCGAAACCAGGTTTAATTGACTGCTTCAGTGTGTTACCACATTCCGACGTGATTCAAACACGAAAAAAACCCAGGATCTGGCCAACAAGTATGCGAAGAAGGCAAAATCATGAGCCAGATGCGGGCATATCCCGGACCTAACCCAGACCTAACCGGTGTTATCCTGTGAAATATTGATCGAAACCAGGTTTAATTGACTGCCTCAGTGTGGTACCACATTACTACGTGATTCAAACACGGAAAAAACCCAGGATCTGGCCAACAAGTATGCGAAGAAGGCAAAATCATGAGCCAGATGCGTGCATTTCCCGGACCTATCCCAGACCTAACCGGTGTTATCCTCTGAAATATTGATCGAAACCAGGTTTAATTGACTGCTTCAGTGTGTTACCACATTACTACGTGATTCAAACACGAAAAAAACCCAGGATCTGGCCAACAAGTATGCGAAGAAGGCAAAATCATGAGCCAGATGCGGGCATAACCCAGACCTAACCCAGACCTAACCGGTGTTATCCTCTAAAATATTGATCGAAACCAGGTTTAATTGACTACCACAGTGTGGTACCACATTACTACGTGATTCAAACACGGAAAAAACCCAGGATCTGGCCAACAAGTATGCGAAGAAGGCAAAATCATGAGCCAGATGCGGGCATAACCCAGACCTAACCCAGACCTAACCGGTGTTATCCTCTAAAATATTGATCGAAACCAGGTTTAATTGACTGCTTCAGTGTGTTACCACATTCCGACGTGATTCAAACACGAAGAAAACCCAGGATCTGGCCAACAAGTATGCGAAAAAGGCGAAAGTATATGCCAGATGCGCGCATATCCCAGACCTAACCCAGACCTAACCGGTGATATCCTCTAAAATACTGTCCGAATCCAGGTTTAGTTGACTGCCTCAGTGTGGTACAACATTACTACGTGATTCAAACACGGAAAAAACCCAGGATCTGGCCAACAAGTTTGCGAAAATGGCGAAATCATGAGCCAGATGCGTGCATTTCCCGGACCTAACCCAGACCTAACCGGTGTTATCCTCTGAAATATTGATCGAAACCAGGTTTAGTTGACTACCACAGTGTGGTACCACATTACTACCTGATTCAAACACGGAAAAAACCCAGGATCTGGCCAAAAAGTTTGCGAAAAAGGCGAAAGTATAAGCCAGATGCGCGCATATCCCAGACCTAACCCAGACCTAACCGGTGTCATCCTCTAAAATATTGATCGAAACCAGGTTTAATTGACTGCTTCAGTGTGTTACCACATTACTACGTGATTCAAACACGAAAAAAACCCGGGATCTGGCCAACAAGTATGCGAAGAAGGCAAAATCATGAGCCAGATGCGGGCATAAGCCAGGCCTAACCCAGACCTAACCGGTGTTATCCTCTAAAATATTGATCGAAACCAGGTTTAATTGACTGCTTCAGTGTGTTACCACATTCCGACGTGATTCAAACACGAAAAAAACCCAGGATCTGGCCAACAAGTATGCGAAGAAGGCAAAATCATGAGCCAGATGCGGGCATATCCCGGACCTAACCCAGACCTAACCGGTGTTATCCTGTGAAATATTGATCGAAACCAGGTTTAATTGACTGCCTCAGTGTGGTACCACATTACTACGTGATTCAAACACGGAAAAAACCCAGGATCTGGCCAACAAGTATGCGAAGAAGGCAAAATCATGAGCCAGATGCGTGCATTTCCCGGACCTAACCCAGACCTAACCGGTGTTATCCTCTGAAATATTGATCGAAACCAGGTTTAATTGACTGCTTCAGTGTGTTACCACATTACTACGTGATTCAAACACGAAAAAAACCCAGGATCTGGCCAACAAGTATGCGAAGAAGGCAAAATCATGAGCCAGATGCGGGCATAACCCAGACCTAACCCAGACCTAACCGGTGTTATCCTCTAAAATATTGATCGAAACCAGGTTTAATTGACTACCACAGTGTGGTACCACATTACTACGTGATTCAAACACGGAAAAAACCCAGGATCTGGCCAACAAGTATGCGAAGAAGGCAAAATCATGAGCCAGATGCGGGCATAACCCAGACCTAACCCAGACCTAACCGGTGTTATCCTCTAAAATATTGATCGAAACCAGGTTTAATTGACTGCTTCAGTGTGTTACCACATTCCGACGTGATTCAAACACGAAAAAAACCCAGGATCTGGCCAACAAGTATGCGAAAAAGGCGAAAGTATATGCCAGATGCGCGCATATCCCAGACCTAACCCAGACCTAACCGGTGTTATCCTTTAAAATATTGATCGAAGCCAGGTTTAATTGACAGTTTCAGTGTGTTACCACATTACTTCGTGATTCAAACACGAGAAAAACCCAGGATCTGGCCAACAAGTATGCGAAGAAGGCAAAATCATGAGCCAGATGCGGGCATAACCCAGACCTAACCCAGACCTAACCGGTGTTATCCTCTAAAATACTGTCCGTATCCAGGTTTAATTGACTGCCTCAGTGTGGTACAACATTACTACGTGATTCAAACACGGAAAAAACCCAGGATCTGGCCAACAAGTTTGCGAAAATGGCGAAATCATGAGCCAGATGCGTGCATTTCCCGGACCTAACCCAGACCTAACCGGTTTTATCCTCTGAAATATTGATCGAAACCAGGTTTAATTGACTACCACAGTGTGGTACCACATTACTACGTGATTCAAACACGGAAAAAACCCAGGATCTGGCCAAAAAGTTTGCGAAAAAGGCGAAAGTATAAGCCAGATGCGCGCATATCCCAGACCTAACCCAGACCTAACCGGTGTCATCCTCTAAAATATTGATCGAAACCAGGTTTAATTGACTGCTTCAGTGTGTTACCACATTACTACGTGATTCAAACACGAAAAAAACCCGGGATCTGGCCAACAAGTATGCGAAGAAGGCAAAATCATGAGCCAGATGCGGGCATAACCCAGACCTAACCCAGACCTAACCGGTGTTATCCTCTAAAATAGTGATCGAAACCTGGTTTAATTGACTGCTTCAGTGTGTTACCACATTACTACGTGATTCAAACACGAAAAAAATCCAGGATCTGGCCAACAAGTATGCGAAGAAGGCAAAATCATGAGCCAGATGCGGGCATAACCCAGACCTAACCCAGACCTAACCGGTGTTATCCTCTAAAATAATGATCGAAACCAGGCTTAGTTGACTGCTTCAGTGTGTTACCATATTACTACGTGATTCAAACACGGAAAAAACCCAGGATCTGGCCAACAAGTATGCGAAAAAGGCGAAAGTATATGCCAGATGCGCGCATATCCCAGACCTAACCCAGACCTAACCGGTGTTATCCTCTAAAATACTGTCCGAATCCAGGTTTAATTGACTGCCTAACCCAGACCTAACCCAGACCTAACCGGTGTTATCCTCTGAAATATTGATCGAAACCAGGTTTAATTGACTGCTTCAGTGTGTTACCACATTCCGACGTGATTCAAACACGAAAAAAACCCAGGATCTGGCCAACAAGTATGCGAAAAAGGCGAAAGTATATGCCAGATGCGCGCATATCCCAGACCTAACCCAGACCTAACCGGTGTTATCCTCTAAAATAATGATCGAAACCAGGCTTAGTTGACTGCTTCAGTGTGTTACCATATTACTACGTGATTCAAACACGGAAAAAACCCAGGATCTGGCCAACAAGTATGCGAAAAAGGCGAAAGTATATGCCAGATGCGCGCATATCCCAGACCTAACCCAGACCTAACCGGTGTTATCCTTTAAAATATTGATCGAAACCAGGTTTAATTGACTGCTTCAGTGTGTTACCACATTACTACGTGATTCAAACACGAAAAAAACCCAGGATCTGGCCAACAAGTATGCGAAGAAGGCAAAATCATGAGCCAGATGCGGGCATAACCCAGACCTAACCCAGACCTAACCGGTGTTATCCTCTAAAATATTGATCGAAACCAGGTTTAATTGACTACCACAGTGTGGTACCACATTACTACGTGATTCAAACACGGAAAAAACCCAGGATCTGGCCAAAAAGTTTGCGAAAAAGGCGAAAGTATAAGCCAGATGCGCGCATGTCCCAGACCTAACCCAGACCTAACCGGTGTCATCCTCTAAAATATTGATCGAAACCAGGTTTAATTGACTGCTTCAGTGTGTTACCACATTACTACGTGATTTAAACACGAAAAAAACCCGGGATCTGGCCAACAAGTATGCGAAGAAGGCAAAATCATGAGCCAGATGCGGGCATAACCCAGACCTAACCCAGACCTAACCGGTGTTATCCTCTAAAATAGTGATCGAAACCTGGTTTAATTGACTGCTTCAGTGTGTTACCACATTACTACGTGATTCAAACACGAAAAAAATCCAGGATCTGGCCAACAAGTATGCGAAGAAGGCAAAATCATGAGCCAGATGCGGGCATAACCCAGACCTAACCCAGACCTAACCGGTGTCATCCTCTAAAATATTGATCGAAACCAGGTTTAATTGACTGCTTCAGTGTGTTACCACATTACTACGTGATTTAAACACGAAAAAAACCCGGGATCTGGCCAACAAGTATGCGAAGAAGGCAAAATCATGAGCCAGATGCGGGCATAACCCAGACCTAACCCAGACCTAACCGGTGTTATCCTCTAAAATAATGATCGAAACCAGGCTTAGTTGACTGCTTCAGTGTGTTACCATATTACTACGTGATTCAAACACGGAAAAAACCCAGGATCTGGCCAACAAGTATGCGAAAAAGGCGAAAGTATATGCCAGATGCGCGCATATCCCAGACCTAACCCAGACCTAACCGGTGTTATCCTCTAAAATACTGTCCGAATCCAGGTTTAATTGACTGCCTAACCCAGACCTAACCCAGACCTAACCGGTGTTATCCTCTAAAATAATGATCGAAACCAGGTTTAATTGACTCCTTCAGTGTGTTACCACATTACTACGTGTTTCAAACACGAAAAAAACCCAGGATCTGGCCAACAAGTATGCGAAGAAGGCAAAATCATGAGCCAGATGCGGGCATAACCCAGACCTAACCCAGACCTAACCGGTGTTATCCTCTAAAATATTGATCGAAACCAGGTTTAATTGACTGCTTCAGTGTATTACCACATTACTACGTGATTCAAACACGAAAAAAACCCAGGATCTGGCCAACAAGTATGCGAAGAAGGCAAAATCATGAGCCAGATGCGGGCATATCCCGGACCTATCCCAGACCTAACCGGTGTTATCCTGTGAAATATTGATCGAAACCAGGTTTAATTGACTGCCTCAGTGTGGTACCACATTACTACGTGATTCAAACACGGAAAAAACCCAGGATCTGGCCAACAAGTTTGCGAAAAAGGCGAAAGTATAAGCCAGATGCGCGCATATCCCAGACCTAACCCAGACCTAACCGGTGTTATCCTCTAAAATATTGATCGAAACCTGGTTTAATTGACTGCTTCAGTGTGTTACCACATTACTACGTGATTCAAACACGAAAAAATCCGAGGATCTGGCCAACAAGTATGCGAAGAAGGCAAAATCATGAGCCAGATGCGGGCATAACCCAGACCTAACCCAGACCTAACCGGTGTTATCCTCTAAAATACTGTCCGAATCCAGGTTTAATTCACTGCCTCAGTGTGGTACAACATTACTACGTGATTCAAACACGGAAAAAACCCAGGATCTGGCCAACAAGTTTGCGAAAATGGCGAAATCACGAGCCAGATGCGTGCATTTCCCGGACCTAACCCAGACCTAACCGGTGTTATCCTCTGAAATATTGATCGAAATCAGGTTTAATTGACTACCTCAGTGTGTTACCACATTCCGACGTGATTCAAACACGAAAAAAACCCAGGATCTGGCCAACAAGTATGCGAAGAAGGCAAAATCTTGAGCCAGATGCGGGCATAACCCAGACCTAACCCAGACCTAACCGGTGTTATCCTCTAAAATAGTGATCGAAACCTGGTTTAATTGACTGCTTCAGTGTGTTACCACATTACTACGTGATTCAAACACGAAAAAAATCCAGGATCTGGCCAACAAGTATGCGAAGAAGGCGAAATCATGAGCCAGATGCGGGCATAACCCAGACCTAACCCAGACCTAACCGGTGTCATCCTCTAAAATATTGATCGAAACCAGGTTTAATTGACTGCTTCAGTGTGTTACCACATTACTACGTGATTCAAACACGAAAAAAACCCGGGATCTGGCCAACAAGTATGCGAAGAAGGCAAAATCATGAGCCAGATGCGGGCATAACCCAGACCTAACCCAGACCTAACCGGTGTTATCCTCTAAAATAATGATCGAAACCAGGCTTAGTTGACTGCTTCAGTGTGTTACCACATTACTACGTGATTCAAACACGGAAAAAACCCAGGATCTGGCCAACAAGTATGCGAAAAAGGCGAAAGTATATGGCAGATGCGCGCATATCCCAGACCTAACCCAGACCTAACCGGTGTTATCTTCTAAAATATTGATCGAAACCAGGTTTAATTGACAGTTTCAGTGTGTTACCACATTACTACGTGATTCAAACACGAGAAAAACCCAGGATCTGGCCAACAAGTATGCGAAGAAGGCAAAATCATGAGCCAGATGGGGGCATAACCCAGACCTAACCCAGACCTAACCGGTGATATCCTCTAAAATACTGTCCGAATCCAGGTTTAATTGACTGCCTCAGTGTGGTACAACATTACTACGTGATTCAAACACGGAAAAAACCCAGGATCTGGCCAACAAGTTTGCGAAAATGGCGAAATCATGAGCCAGATGCGTGCATTTCCCGGACCTAACCCAGACCTAACCGGTGTTATCCTCTGAAATATTGATCGAAACCAGGTTTAGTTGACTACCACAGTGTGGTACCACATTACTACCTGATTCAAACACGGAAAAAACCCAGGATCTGGCCAAAAAGTTTGCGAAAAAGGCGAAAGTATAAGCCAGATGCGCGCATATCCCAGACCTAACCCAGACCTAACCGGTGTCATCCTCTAAAATATTGATCGAAACCAGGTTTAATTGACTGCTTCAGTGTGTTACCACATTACTACGTGATTCAAACACGAAAAAAACCCGGGATCTGGCCAACAAGTATGCGAAGAAGGCAAAATCATGAGCCAGATGCGGGCATAACCCAGGCCTAACCCAGACCTAACCGGTGTTATCCTCTAAAATATTGATCGAAACCAGGTTTAATTGACTGCTTCAGTGTGTTACCACATTCCGACGTGATTCAAACACGAAAAAAACCCAGGATCTGGCCAACAAGTATGCGAAGAAGGCAAAATCATGAGCCAGATGCGGGCATATCCCGGACCTAACCCAGACCTAACCGGTGTTATCCTGTGAAATATTGATCGAAACCAGGTTTAATTGACTGCCTCAGTGTGGTACCACATTACTACGTGATTCAAACACGGAAAAAACCCAGGATCTGGCCAACAAGTATGCGAAAAAGGCGAAAGTATATGCCAGATGCGCGCATATCCCAGACCTAACCCAGACCTAACCGGTGTTATCTTCTAAAATATTGATCGAAACCAGGTTTAATTGACAGTTTCAGTGTGTTACCACATTACTACGTGATTCAAACACGAGAAAAACCCAGGATCTGGCCAACAAGTATGCGAAGAAGGCAAAATCATGAGCCAGATGGGGGCATAACCCAGACCTAACCCAGACCTAACCGGTGATATCCTCTAAAATACTGTCCGAATCCAGGTTTAATTGACTGCCTCAGTGTGGTACAACATTACTACGTGATTCAAACACGGAAAAAACCCAGGATCTGGCCAACAAGTTTGCGAAAATGGCGAAATCATGAGCCAGATGCGTGCATTTCCCGGACCTAACCCAGACCTAACCGGTGTTATCCTCTGAAATATTGATCGAAACCAGGTTTAGTTGACTACCACAGTGTGGTACCACATTACTACCTGATTCAAACACGGAAAAAACCCAGGATCTGGCCAAAAAGTTTGCGAAAAAGGCGAAAGTATAAGCCAGATGCGCGCATATCCCAGACCTAACCCAGACCTAACCGGTGTCATCCTCTAAAATATTGATCGAAACCAGGTTTAATTGACTGCTTCAGTGTGTTACCACATTACTACGTGATTCAAACACGAAAAAAACCCGGGATCTGGCCAACAAGTATGCGAAGAAGGCAAAATCATGAGCCAGATGCGGGCATAACCCAGGCCTAACCCAGACCTAACCGGTGTTATCCTCTAAAATATTGATCGAAACCAGGTTTAATTGACTGCTTCAGTGTGTTACCACATTCCGACGTGATTCAAACACGAAAAAAACCCAGGATCTGGCCAACAAGTATGCGAAGAAGGCAAAATCATGAGCCAGATGCGGGCATATCCCGGACCTAACCCAGACCTAACCGGTGTTATCCTGTGAAATATTGATCGAAACCAGGTTTAATTGACTGCCTCAGTGTGGTACCACATTACTACGTGATTCAAACACGGAAAAAACCCAGGATCTGGCCAACAAGTATGCGAAGAAGGCAAAATCATGAGCCAGATGCGTGCATTTCCCGGACCTAACCCAGACCTAACCGGTGTTATCCTCTGAAATATTGATCGAAACCAGGTTTAATTGACTGCTTCAGTGTGTTACCACATTACTACGTGATTCAAACACGAAAAAAACCCAGGATCTGGCCAACAAGTATGCGAAGAAGGCAAAATCATGAGCCAGATGCGGGCATAACCCAGACCTAACCCAGACCTAACCGGTGTTATCCTCTAAAATATTGATCGAAACCAGGTTTAATTGACTACCACAGTGTGGTACCACATTACTACGTGATTCAAACACGGAAAAAACCCAGGATCTGGCCAACAAGTATGCGAAGAAGGCAAAATCATGAGCCAGATGCGGGCATAACCCAGACCTAACCCAGACCTAACCGGTGTTATCCTCTAAAATATTGATCGAAACCAGGTTTAATTGACTGCTTCAGTGTGTTACCACATTCCGACGTGATTCAAACACGAAAAAAACCCAGGATCTGGCCAACAAGTATGCGAAAAAGGCGAAAGTATATGCCAGATGCGCGCATATCCCAGACCTAACCCAGACCTAACCGGTGATATCCTCTAAAATACTGTCCGAATCCAGGTTTAGTTGACTGCCTCAGTGTGGTACAACATTACTACGTGATTCAAACACGGAAAAAACCCAGGATCTGGCCAACAAGTTTGCGAAAATGGCGAAATCATGAGCCAGATGCGTGCATTTCCCGGACCTAACCCAGACCTAACCGGTGTTATCCTCTGAAATATTGATCGAAATCAGGTTTAGTTGACTACCACAGTGTGGTACCACATTACTACGTGATTCAAACACGGAAAAAACCCAGGATCTGGCCAAAAAGTTTGCGAAAAAGGCGAAAGTATAAGCCAGATGCGCGCATATCCCAGACCTAACCCAGACCTAACCGGTGTCATCCTCTAAAATATTGATCGAAACCAGGTTTAATTGACTGCTGCAGTGTGTTACCACATTACTACGTGATTCAAACACGAAAAAAACCCGGGATCTGGCCAACAAGTATGCGAAGAAGGCAAAATCATGAGCCAGATGCGGGCATAACCCAGACCTAACCCAGACCTAACCGGTGTCATCCTCTAAAATATTGATCGAAACCAGGTTTAATTGACTGCTTCAGTGTGTTACCACATTACTACGTGATTCAAACACGAAAAAAACCTGGGATCTGGCCAACAAGTATGCGAAGAAGGCAAAATCATGAGCCAGATGCGGGCATAACCCAGACCTAACCCAGACCTAACCGGTGTTATCCTCTAAAATATTGATCGAAACCAGGTTTAATTGACTGCTTCAGTGTATTACCACATTACTACGTGATTCAAACACGAAAAAAACCCAGGATCTGGCCAACAAGTATGCGAAGAAGGCAAAATCATGAGCCAGATGCGGGCATATCCCGGACCTATCCCAGACCTAACCGGTGTTATCCTCTAAAATATTGATCGAAACCAGGTTTAATTGACTGCTTCAGTGTATTACCACATTACTACGTGATTCAAACACGGAAAAAACCCAGGATCTGGCCAACAATTTTGCGAAAAAGGCGAAAGTATAAGCCAGATGCGCGCATATCCCAGACCTAACCCAGACCTAACCGGTGTTATCCTCTAAAATATTGATCGAAACCTGGTTTAATTGACTGCTTCAGTGTGTTACCACATTACTACGTGATTCAAACACGAAAAAATCCGAGGATCTGGCCAACAAGTATGCGAAGAAGGCAAAATCATGAGCCAGATGCGGACATAACCCAGACCTAACCCAGACCTAACCGGTGTTATCCTCTAAAATACTGTCCGAATCCAGGTTTAATTCACTGCCTCAGTGTGGTACAACATTACTACGTGATTCAAACACGGAAAAAACCCAGGATCTGGCCAACAAGTTTGCGAAAATGGCGAAATCATGAGCCAGATGCGTGCATTTCCCGGACCTAACCCAGACCTAAACGGTGTTATCCTCTGAAGTATTGATCGAAACCAGGTTTAATTGACTACCTCAGTGTGTTACCACATTCCTACGTGATTCAAACACGGAAAAAACCCAGGATCTGGCCAACAAGTATGCGAAAAAGGCGAAAGTATATGCCAGATGCGCGCATATCCCAGACCTAACCCAGACCTAACCGGTGTTATCCTCTAAAATATTGATCGAAACCAGGTTTAATTGACAGTTTCAGTGTGTTACCACATTACTACGTGATTCAAACACGAAAAAATCCGAGGATCTGGCCAACAAGTATGCGAAGAAGGCAAAATCACGAGCCAGATGCGGGCATAACCCAGACCTAACCCAGACCTAACCGGTGTTATCCTCTAAAATAATGATCGGAACCAGGCTTAGTTGACTGCTTCAGTGTGTTACCACATTACTACGTGATTCAAACACGGAAAAAACCCAGGATCTGGCCAACAAGTATGCGAAAAAGGCGAAAGTATATGCCAGATGCGCGCATATCCCAGACCTAACCCAGACCTAACCGGTGTTATCCTCTAAAATATTGATCGAAACCAGGTTTAATTGACAGTTTCAGTGTGTTACCACATTACTACGTGATTCAAACACGAGAAAAACCCAGGATCTGGCCAACAAGTTTGCGAAAATGGCGAAATCATGAGCCAGATGCGTGCATTTCCCGGACCTAACCCAGACCTAACCGGTGTTATCCTCTGAAATATTGATCGAAATCAGGTTTAATTGACTACCTCAGTGTGTTACCACATTACTACGTGATTCAAACACGGAAAAAACCCAGGATCTGGCCAACAAGTATGCGAAAATGGCGAAATCATGAGCCAGATGCGTGCATTTCCCGGACCTAACCCAGACCTAACCGGTGTTATCCTCTGAAATATTGATCGAAACCAGGTTTAATTGACTACCTCAGTGTGTTACCACATTCCTACGTGATTCAAACACGGAAAAAACCCAGGATCTGGCCAACAAGTATGCGAAGAAGGCAAAATCATGAGCCAGATGCGTGCATTTCCCGGACCTAACCCAGACCTAACCGGTGTTATCCACTGAAATATTGATCGAAATCAGGTTTAATTGACTACCTCAGTGTGTTACCACATTACTACGTGATTCAAACACGAAAAAAACCCAGGATCTGGCCAACAAGTATGCGAAGAAGGCAAAATCATGAGCCAGATGCGGGCATAACCCAGACCTAACCCAGACCTAACCGGTGTTATCCTCTAAAATAGTGATCGAAACCTGGTTTAATTGACTGCTTCAGTGTGGTACAACATTACTACGTGATTCAAACAAGGAAAAAACCCAGGATCTGGCCAACAAGTTTGCGAAGAAGGCAAAATCATGAGCCAGATGCGGGCATAACCCAGACCTAACCCAGACCTAACCGGTGTCATCCTCTAAAATATTGATCGAAACCAGGTTTAATTGACTGCTTCAGTGTGTTACCACATTACTACGTGATTCAAACACGAAAAAAACCCGGGATCTGGCCAACAAGTATGCGAAGAAGGCAAAATCACGAGCCAGATGCGGGCATAACCCAGACCTAACCCAGACCTAACCGGTGTTATCCTCTAAAATAATGATCGAAACCAGGCTTAGTTGACTGCTTCAGTGTGTTACCACATTACTACGTGATTCAAACACGGAAAAAACCCAGGATCTGGCCAACAAGTATGCGAAAAAGGCGAAAGTATATGCCAGATGCGCGCATATCCCAGACCTAACCCAGACCTAACCGGTGTTATCCTCTAAAATATTGATCGAAACCAGGTTTAATTGACAGTTTCAGTGTGTTACCACATTACTACGTGATTCCAACACGAGAAAAACCCAGGATCTGGCCAACAAGTATGCGAAGAAGGCAAAATCATGAGCCAGATGCGGGCATAACCCAGGCCTAACCCAGACCTAACCGGTGTTATCCTCTAAAATATTGATCGAAACCAGGTTTAATTGACTGCTTCAGTGTGTTACCACATTCCGACGTGATTCAAACACGAAAAAAACCCAGGATCTGGCCAACAAGTATGCGAAGAAGGCAAAATCATGAGCCAGATGCGGGCATATCCCGGACCTAACCCAGACCTAACCGGTGTTATCCTGTGAAATATTGATCGAAACCAGGTTTAATTGACTGCCTCAGTGTGGTACCACATTACTACGTGATTCAAACACGGAAAAAACCCAGGATCTGGCCAACAAGTATGCGAAGAAGGCAAAATCATGAGCCAGATGCGTGCATTTCCCGGACCTAACCCAGACCTAACCGGTGTTATCCTCTGAAATATTGATCGAAACCAGGTTTAATTGACTGCTTCAGTGTGTTACCACATTACTACGTGATTCAAACACGAAAAAAACCCAGGATCTGGCCAACAAGTATGCGAAGAAGGCAAAATCATGAGCCAGATGCGGGCATAACCCAGACCTAACCCAGACCTAACCGGTGTTATCCTCTAAAATATTGATCGAAACCAGGTTTAATTGACTACCACAGTGTGGTACCACATTACTACGTGATTCAAACACGGAAAAAACCCAGGATCTGGCCAACAAGTATGCGAAGAAGGCAAAATCATGAGCCAGATGCGGGCATAACCCAGACCTAACCCAGACCTTACCGGTGTTATCCTCTAAAATATTGATCGAAACCAGGTTTAATTGACTGCTTCAGTGTGTTACCACATTCCGACGTGATTCAAACACGAAAAAAACCCAGGATCTGGCCAACAAGTATGCGAAAAAGGCGAAAGTATATGCCAGATGCGCGCATATCCCAGACCTAACCCAGACCTAACCGGTGATATCCTCTAAAATACTGTCCGAATCCAGGTTTAGTTGACTGCCTCAGTGTGGTACAACATTACTACGTGATTCAAACACGGAAAAAACCCAGGATCTGGCCAACAAGTTTGCGAAAATGGCGAAATCATGAGCCAGATGCGTGCATTTCCCGGACCTAACCCAGACCTAACCGGTGTTATCCTCTGAAATATTGATCGAAATCAGGTTTAGTTGACTACCACAGTGTGGTACCACATTACTACGTGATTCAAACACGGAAAAAACCCAGGATCTGGCCAAAAAGTTTGCGAAAAAGGCGAAAGTATAAGCCAGATGCGCGCATATCCCAGACCTAACCCAGACCTAACCGGTGTCATCCTGTAAAATATTGATCGAAACCAGGTTTAATTGACTGCTGCAGTGTGTTACCACATTACTACGTGATTCAAACACGAAAAAAACCCGGGATCTGGCCAACAAGTATGCGAAGAAGGCAAAATCATGAGCCAGATGCGGGCATAACCCAGACCTAACCCAGACCTAACCGGTGTCATCCTCTAAAATATTGATCGAAACCAGGTTTAATTGACTGCTTCAGTGTGTTACCACATTACTACGTGATTCAAACACGAAAAAAACCTGGGATCTGGCCAACAAGTATGCGAAGAAGGCAAAATCATGAGCCAGATGCGGGCATAACCCAGACCTAACCCAGACCTAACCGGTGTTATCCTGTAAAATAATGATCGAAACCAGGTTTAATTGACTCCTTCAGTGTGTTACCACATTACTACGTGTTTCAAACACGAAAAAAACCCAGGATCTGGCCAACAAGTATGCGAAGAAGGCAAAATCATGAGCCAGATGCGGGCATAACCCAGACCTGACCCAGACCTAACCGGTGTTATCCTCTAAAATATTGATCGAAACCAGGTTTAATTGACTGCTTCAGTGTATTACCACATTACTACGTGATTCAAACACGAAAAAAACCCAGGATCTGGCCAACAAGTATGCGAAAAAGGCGAAAGTATAAGCCAGATGCGCGCATATCCCAGACCTAACCCATACCTAACCGGTGTTATCCTCTAAAATATTGATCGAAACCAGGGTTAATTGACAGCTTCATTGTGTTACCACATTACTTCGTGATTCAAACACGAAAAAAACCCAGGATCTGGCCAACAATTTTGCGAAAAAGGCGAAAGTATAAGCCAGATGCGCGCATATCCCAGACCTAACCCAGACCTAACCGGTGTTATCCTCTAAAATATTGATCGAAACCTGGTTTAATTGACTGCTTCAGTGTGTTACCACATTACTACGTGATTCAAACACGAAAAAATCCGAGGATCTGGCCAACAAGTATGCGAAGAAGGCAAAATCATGAGCCAGATGCGGGCATAACCCAGACCTAACCCAGACCTAACCGGTGTTATCCTCTAAAATACTGTCCGAATCCAGGTTTAATTCACTGCCTCAGTGTGGTACAACATTACTACGTGATTCAAACACGGAAAAAACCCAGGATCTGGCCAACAAGTTTGCGAAAATGGCGAAATCATGAGCCAGATGCGTGCATTTCCCGGACCTAACCCAGACCTAAACGGTGTTATCCTCTGAAGTATTGATCGAAACCAGGTTTAATTGACTACCTCAGTGTGTTACCACATTCCTACGTGATTCAAACACGCAAAAAACCCAGGATCTGGCCAACAAGTTTGCGAAAATGGCGAAATCATGAGCCAGATGCGTGCATTTCCCGGACCTAACCCAGACCTAACCGGTGTTATCCTCTGAAATATTGATCGAAATCAGGTTTAATTGACTACCTCAGTGTGTTACCACATTACTACGTGATTCAAACACGGAAAAAACCCAGGATCTGGCCAACAAGTATGCGAAAATGGCGAAATCATGAGCCAGATGCGTGCATTTCCCGGACCTAACCCAGACCTAACCGGTGTTATCCTCTGAAATATTGATCGAAACCAGGTTTAATTGACTACCTCAGTGTGTTACCACATTCCTACGTGATTCAAACACGGAAAAAACCCAGGATCTGGCCAACAAGTATGCGAAGAAGGCAAAATCATGAGCCAGATGCGTGCATTTCCCGGACCTAACCCAGACCTAACCGGTGTTATCCACTGAAATATTGATCGAAATCAGGTTTAATTGACTACCTCAGTGTGTTACCACATTACTACGTGATTCAAACACGAAAAAAACCCAGGATCTGGCCAACAAGTATGCGAAGAAGGCAAAATCATGAGCCAGATGCGGGCATAACCCAGACCTAACCCAGACCTAACCGGTGTTATCCTCTAAAATAGTGATCGAAACCTGGTTTAATTGACTGCTTCAGTGTGGTACAACATTACTACGTGATTCAAACAAGGAAAAAACCCAGGATCTGGCCAACAAGTTTGCGAAGAAGGCAAAATCATGAGCCAGATGCGGGCATAACCCAGACCTAACCCAGACCTAACCGGTGTCATCCTCTAAAATATTGATCGAAACCAGGTTTAATTGACTGCTTCAGTGTGTTACCACATTACTACGTGATTCAAACACGAAAAAAACCCGGGATCTGGCCAACAAGTATGCGAAGAAGGCAAAATCACGAGCCAGATGCGGGCATAACCCAGACCTAACCCAGACCTAACCGGTGTTATCCTCTAAAATAATGATCGAAACCAGGCTTAGTTGACTGCTTCAGTGTGTTACCACATTACTACGTGATTCAAACACGGAAAAAACCCAGGATCTGGCCAACAAGTATGCGAAAAAGGCGAAAGTATATGCCAGATGCGCGCATATCCCAGACCTAACCCAGACCTAACCGGTGTTATCCTCTAAAATATTGATCGAAACCAGGATTAATTGACAGTTTCAGTGTGTTACCACATTACTACGTGATTCAAACACGAGAAAAACCCAGGATCTGGCCAACAAGTATGCGAAGAAGGCAAAATCATGAGCCAGATGCGGGCATAACCCAGGCCTAACCCAGACCTAACCGGTGTTATCCTCTAAAATATTGATCGAAACCAGGTTTAATTGACTGCTTCAGTGTGTTACCACATTCCGACGTGATTCAAACACGAAAAAAACCCAGGATCTGGCCAACAAGTATGCGAAGAAGGCAAAATCATGAGCCAGATGCGGGCATATCCCGGACCTAACCCAGACCTAACCGGTGTTATCCTGTGAAATATTGATCGAAACCAGGTTTAATTGACTGCCTCAGTGTGGTACCACATTACTACGTGATTCAAACACGGAAAAAACCCAGGATCTGGCCAACAAGTATGCGAAGAAGGCAAAATCATGAGCCAGATGCGTGCATTTCCCGGACCTAACCCAGACCTAACCGGTGTTATCCTCTGAAATATTGATCGAAACCAGGTTTAATTGACTGCTTCAGTGTGTTACCACATTACTACGTGATTCAAACACGAAAAAAACCCAGGATCTGGCCAACAAGTATGCGAAGAAGGCAAAATCATGAGCCAGATGCGGGCATAACCCAGACCTAACCCAGACCTAACCGGTGTTATCCTCTAAAATATTGATCGAAACCAGGTTTAATTGACTACCACAGTGTGGTACCACATTACTACGTGATTCAAACACGGAAAAAACCCAGGATCTGGCCAACAAGTATGCGAAGAAGGCAAAATCATGAGCCAGATGCGGGCATAACCCAGACCTAACCCAGACCTAACCGGTGTTATCCTCTAAAATATTGATCGAAACCAGGTTTAATTGACTGCTTCAGTGTGTTACCACATTCCGACGTGATTCAAACACGAAAAAAACCCAGGATCTGGCCAACAAGTATGCGAAAAAGGCGAAAGTATATGCCAGATGCGCGCATATCCCAGACCTAACCCAGACCTAACCGGTGATATCCTCCAAAATACTGTCCGAATCCAGGTTTAGTTGACTGCCTCAGTGTGGTACAACATTACTACGTGATTCAAACACGGAAAAAACCCAGGATCTGGCCAACAAGTTTGCGAAAATGGCGAAATCATGAGCAAGATGCGTGCATTTCCCGGACCTAACCCAGACCTAACCGGTGTTATCCTCTGAAATATTGATCGAAATCAGGTTTAGTTGACTACCACAGTGTGGTACCACATTACTACGTGATTCAAACACGGAAAAAACCCAGGATCTGGCCAAAAAGTTTGCGAAAAAGGCGAAAGTATAAGCCAGATGCGCGCATATCCCAGACCTAACCCAGACCTAACCGGTGTCATCCTCTAAAATATTGATCGAAACCAGGTTTAATTGACTGCTGCAGTGTGTTACAACATTACTACGTGATTCAAACACGAAAAAAACCCGGGATCTGGCCAACAAGTATGCGAAGATGGCAAAATCATGAGCCAGATGCGGGCATAACCCAGACCTAACCCAGACCTAACCGGTGTCATCCTCTAAAATATTGATCGAAACCAGGTTTAATTGACTGCTTCAGTGTGTTACCACATTACTACGTGATTCAAACACGAAAAAAACCTGGGATCTGGCCAACAAGTATGCGAAGAAGGCAAAATCATGAGCCAGATGCGGGCATAACCCAGACCTAACCCAGACCTAACCGGTGTTATCCTGTAAAATAATGATCGAAACCAGGTTTAATTGACTCCTTCAGTGTGTTACCACATTACTACGTGTTTCAAACACGAAAAAAACCCAGGATCTGGCCAACAAGTATGCGAAGAAGGCAAAATCATGAGCCAGATGCGGGCATAACCCAGACCTGACCCAGACCTAACCGGTGTTATCCTCTAAAATATTGATCGAAACCAGGTTTAATTGACTGCTTCAGTGTATTACCACATTACTACGTGATTCAAACACGAAAAAAACCCAGGATCTGGCCAACAAGTATGCGAAGAAGGCAAAATCATGAGCCAGATGCGGGCATATCCCGGACCTATCCCAGACCTAACCGGTGTTATCCTGTGAAATATTGATCGAAACCAGGTTTAATTGACTGCCTCAGTGTGGTACCACATTACTACGAGATTCAAACACGGAAAAAACCCAGGATCTGGCCAACAATTTTGCGAAAAGGCGAAAGTATAAGCCAGATGCGCGCATATCCCAGACCTAACCCAGACCTAACCGGTGTTATCCTCTAAAATATTGATCGAAACCTGGTTTAATTGACTGCTTCAGTGTGTTACCACATTACTACGTGATTCAAACACGAAAAAATCCGAGGATCTGGCCAACAAGTATGCGAAGAAGGCAAAATCATGAGCCAGATGCGGGCATAACCCAGGCCTAACCCAGACCTAACCGGTGTTATCCTCTAAAATACTGTCCGAATCCAGGTTTAATTCACTGCCTCAGTGTGGTACAACATTACTACGTGATTCAAACACGGAAAAAACCCAGGATCTGGCCAACAAGTTTGCGAAAATGGCGAAATCATGAGCCAGATGCGTGCATTTCCCGGACCTAACCCAGACCTAAACGGTGTTATCCTCTGAAGTATTGATCGAAACCAGGTTTAATTGACTACCTCAGTGTGTTACCACATTCCTACGTGATTCAAACACGCAAAAAACCCAGGATCTGGCCAACAAGTTTGCGAAAATGGCGAAATCATGAGCCAGATGCGTGCATTTCCCGGACCTAACCCAGACCTAACCGGTGTTATCCTCTGAAATATTGATCGAAACCAGGTTTAATTGACTACCTCAGTGTGTTACCACATTCCTACGTGATTCAAACACGGAAAAAACCCAGGATCTGGCCAACAAGTATGCGAAGAAGGCAAAATCATGAGCCAGATGCGTGCATTTCCCGGACCTAACCCAGACCTAACCGGTGTTATCCACTGAAATATTGATCGAAATCAGGTTTAATTGACTACCTCAGTGTGTTACCACATTACTACGTGATTCAAACACGAAAAAAACCCAGGATCTGGCCAACAAGTATGCGAAGAAGGCAAAATCATGAGCCAGATGCGGGCATAACCCAGACCTAACCCAGACCTAACCGGTGTTATCCTCTAAAATAGTGATCGAAACCTGGTTTAATTGACTGCTTCAGTGTGGTACAACATTACTACGTGATTCAAACAAGGAAAAATCCCAGGATCTGGCCAACAAGTTTGCGAAGAAGGCAAAATCATGAGCCAGATGCGGGCATAACCCAGACCTAACCCAGACCTAACCGGTGTCATCCTCTAAAATATTGATCGAAACCAGGTTTAATTGACTGCTTCAGTGTGTTACCACATTACTACGTGATTCAAACACGAAAAAAACCCGGGATCTGGCCAACAAGTATGCGAAGAAGGCAAAATCACGAGCCAGATGCGGGCATAACCCAGACCTAACCCAGACCTAACCGGTGTTATCCTCTAAAATAATGATCGAAACCAGGCTTAGTTGACTGCTTCAGTGTGTTACCACATTACTACGTGATTCAAACACGGAAAAAACCCAGGATCTGGCCAACAAGTATGCGAAAAAGGCGAAAGTATATGCCAGATGCGCGCATATCCCAGACCTAACCCAGACCTAACCGGTGTTATCCTCTAAAATATTGATCGAAACCAGGTTTAATTGACAGTTTCAGTGTGTTACCACATTACTACGTGATTCAAACACGAGAAAAACCCAGGATCTGGCCAACAAGTATGCGAAGAAGGCAAAATCATGAGCCAGATGCGGGCATAACCCAGACCTAACCCAGACCTAACCGGTGTTATCCTCTAAAATATTGATCGAAACCAGGTTTAATTGACTACCTCAGTGTGTTACCACATTCCTACGTGATTCAAACACAGAAAAAACCCAGGATCTGGCCAACAAGTTTGCGAAGAAGGCAAAATCATGAGCCAGATGCGGGCATAACCCAGACCTAACCCAGACCTAACCGGTGTCATCCTCTAAAATATTGATCGAAACCAGGTTTAATTGACTGCTTCAGTGTGTTACCACATTCCTACGTGATTCAAACACGAAAAAAACCCAGGATCTGGACTACAAGTATGCGAAGAAGGCAAAATCATGAGCCAGATGCGGGTATAACCCAGGCCTAAGCCAGACATAACCGGTGTTATCCTCTAAAATACTGAGCGAAACGAGGTTTAATTGACTGCTTCAGTGTGTTACCACATTACTACGTGATACAAACACGGAAAAAACCCAGGATCTGGCCAACAAGTATGCGAAGAAGGCAAAATCATGAGCCAGATGCGTGCATTTCCTGGACCTAACCCAGACCTAACCGGTGTTATCCTCTGAAATATTGATCGAAACCAGGTTTAATTGACTGCTTCAGTGTGTTACCACATTACTACGTGATTCAAACACGAAAAAAACCCAGGATCTGGCCAACAAGTATGCGAAGAAGGCAAAATCATGAGCCAGATGCGGGCATAACCCAGACCTAACCCAGACCTAACCGGTGTTATCCTCTAAAATATTGATCGAAACCAGTCTTAGTTGACTGCTTCAGTGTGTTACCACATTACTACGTGATTCAAACACGGAAAAAACCCAGGATCTGGCCAACAAGTATGCGAAAAAGGCGAAAGTATATGCCAGATGCGCGCATATCCCAGACCTAACCCAGACCTAACCGGTGTTATCCTCTGAAATATTGATCGAAACCAGGTTTAATTGACAGTTTCAGTGTGTTACCACATTACTACGTGATTCAAACACGAGAAAAACCCAGGATCTGGCCAACAAGTATGCGAAGAAGGCAAAATCATGAGCCAGATGCGGGCATAACCCAGACCTAACCCAGACCTAACCGGTGTTATCCTCTAAAATACTGTCCGAATCCAGGTTTAATTGACTGCCTCAGTGTGGTACGACATTACTACGTGATTCAAACACGGAAAAAACCCAGGATCTGGCCAACAAGTTTGCGAAAATGGCGAAATCATGAGCCAGATGCGTGCATTTCCCGGACCTAACCCAGACCTAACCGGTGTTATCCTCTGAAATATTGATCGAAACCAGGTTTAATTGACTACCACAGTGTGGTACCACATTACTACGTGATTCAAACACGGAAAAAACCCAGGATCTGGCCAAAAAGTTTGCGAAAAAGGCGAAAGTATAAGCCAGATGCGCACATATCCCAGACCTAACCCAGACCTAACCGGTGTCATCCTCTAAAATATTGATCGAAACCAGGTTTAATTGACTGCTTCAGTGTGTTACCACATTACTACGTGATTCAAACACGAAAAAAACCCGGGATCTGGCCAACAAGTATGCGAAGAAGGCAAAATCATGAGCCAGATGCGGGCATATCCCAGACCTAACTCAGACCTAACCGGTGTTATCCTCTAAAATAGTGATCGAAACCTGGTTTAATTGACTGCTTCAGTGTGTTACCACATTACTACGTGATTCAAACACGAAAGAAATCCAGGATCTGGCCAACAAGTATGCGAAGAAGGCAAAATCATGAGCCAGATGCGGGCATAACCCAGACCTAACCCAGACCTAACCGGTGTCATCCTCTAAAATATTGATCGAAACCAGGTTTAATTGACTGCTTCAGTGTGTTACCACATTACTACGTGATTCAAACACGAAAAAAACCCGGGATCTGGCCAACAAGTATGCGAAGAAGGCAAAATCATGTGCCAGATGCGGGCATAACCCAGACCTAACCCAGACCTAACCGGTGTTATCCTCTAAAATACTGTCCGAATCCAGGTTTAATTGACTGCCTCAGTGTGGTACAACATTACTACGTGATTCAAACACGGAAAAAACCCAGGATCTGGCCAACAAGTTTGCGAAAATGGCGAAATCATGAGCCAGATGCGTGCATTTCCCGGACCTAACCCAGACCTAACCGGTGTTATCCTCTGAAATATTGATCGAAACCAGGTTTAATTGACTGCTTCAGTGTGTTACCACATTACTACGTGATTCAAACACGAAAAAAACCCGGGATCTGGCCAACAAGTATGCGAAGAAGGCAAAATCATGAGCCAGATGCGGGCATAACCCAGACCTAACCCAGACCTAACCGGTGTTATCCTCTAAAATAGTGATCGAAACCTGGTTTAATTGACTTCTTCAGTGTGTTACCACATTACTACGTGATTCAAACACGAAAAAAATCCAGGATCTGGCCAACAAGTATGCGAAGAAAGCAAAATCATGAGCCAGATGCGGGCATAACCCAGACCTAACCCAGACCTAACCGGTGTCATCCTCTAAAATATTGATCGAAACCAGGTTTAATTGACTGCTTCAGTGTGTTACCACATTACTACGTGATTTAAACACGAAAAAAACCCGGGATCTGGCCAACAAGTATGCGAAGAAGGCAAAATCATGAGCCAGATGCGGGCATAACCCAGATCTAACCCAGACCTAACCGGTGTTATCCTCTAAAATAATGATCGAAACCAGGCTTAGTTGACTGCTTCAGTGTGTTACCACATTACTACGTGATTCAAACACGGAAAAAACGCAGGATCTGGCCAACAAGTATGCGAAAAAGGCGAAAGTATATGCCAGATGCGCGCATATCCCAGACCTAACCCAGACCTAACCGGTGTTATCCTCTAAAATATTGATCGAAACCAGGTTTAATTGACAGTTTCAGTGTGTTACCACATTACTACGTGATTCAAACACGAGAAAAACCCAGGATCTGGCCAACAAGTATGCGAAGAAGGCAAAATCATGAGCCAGATGCGGGCATAACCCAGACCTAACCCAGACCTAACCGGTGATATCCTCTAAAATACTGTCCGAATCCAGGTTTAATTGACTGCCTCAGTGTGGTACAACATTACTACGTGATTCAAACACGGAAAAAACCCAGGATCTGGCCAACAAGGTTGCGAAAATGGCGAAATCATGAGCCAGATGCGTGCATTTCCCGGACCTAACCCAGACCTAACCGGGGTTATCCTCTGAAATATTGATCGAAACCAGGTTTAGTTGACTACCACGGTGTGGTACCACATTACTACGTGATTCAAACACGGAAAAAACCCAGGATCTGGCCAAAAAGTTTGCGAAAAAGGCGAAAGTATAAGCCAGATGCGCGCATATCCCAGACCTAACCCAGACCTAACCGGTGTCATCCTCTAAAATATTGATCGAAACCAGGTTTAATTGACTGCTTCAGTGTGTTACCACATTACTACGTGATTCAAACACGAAAAAAACCCGGGATCTGGCCAACAAGTATGCGAAGAAGGCAAAATCATGAGCCAGATGCGGGCATAACCCAGACCTAACCCAGACCTAACCGGTGTCATCCTCTAAAATATTGATCGAAACCAGGTTTAATTGACTGCTTCAGTGTGTTACCACATTACTACGTGATTCAAACACGAAAAAAACCCGGGATCTGGCCAACAAGTATGCGAAGAAGGCAAAATCATGTGCCAGATGCGGGCATAACCCAGACCTAACCCAGACCTAACCGGTGTTATCCTCTAAAATACTGTCCGAATCCAGGTTTAATTGACTGCCTCAGTGTGGTACAACATTACTACGTGATTCAAACACGGAAAAAACCCAGGATCTGGCCAACAAGTTTGCGAAAATGGCGAAATCATGAGCCAGATGCGTGCATTTCCCGGACCTAACCCAGACCTAACCGGTGTTATCCTCTGAAATATTGATCGAAACCAGGTTTAATTGACTACCACAGTGTGGTACCACATTACTACGTGATTCAAACACGGAAAAAACCCAGGATCTGGCCAAAAAGTTTGCGAAAAAGGCGAAAGTATAAGCCAGATGCGCGCATATCCCAGACCTAACCCAGACCTAACCGGTGTCATCCTCTAAAATATTGATCGAAACCAGGTTTAATTGACTGCTTCAGTGTGTTACCACATTACTACGTGATTCAAACACGAAAAAAACCCGGGATCTGGCCAACAAGTATGCGAAGAAGGCAAAATCATGAGCCAGATGCGGGCATAACCCAGACCTAACCCAGACCTAACCGGTGTTATCCTCTAAAATAATGATCGAAACCAGGCTTAGTTGACTGCTTCAGTGTGTTACCACATTACTACGTGATTCAAACACGAAAAAAATCCAGGATCTGGCCAACAAGTATGCGAAGAAGGCAAAATCATGAGCCAGATGCGGGCATATCCCGGACCTATCCCAGACCTAACCGGTGTTATCCTGTGAAATATTGATCGAAACCAGGTTTAATTGACTGCCTCAGTGTGGTACCACATTACTACGTGATTCAAACACGGAAAAAACCCAGGACCTGGCCAACAAGTTTGCGAAAAAGGCGAAAGTATAAGCCAGATGCGCGCATATCCCAGACCTAACCCAGACCTAACCGGTGTTATCCTCTAAAATATTGATCGAAACCTGGTTTAATTGACTGCTTCAGTGTGTTACCACATTACTACGTGATTCAAACACGAAAAAATCCGAGGATCTGGCCAACAAGTATGCGAAGAAGGCAAAATCATGAGCCAGATGCGGGCATAACCCAGACCTAACCCAGACCTAACCGGTGTTATCCTCTAAAATACTGTCCGAATCCAGGTTTAATTCACTGCCTCAGTGTGGTACAACATTACTACGTGATTCAAACACGGAAAAAACCCAGGATCTGCCCAACAAGTTTGCGAAAATGGCGAAATCATGAGCCAGATGCGTGCATTTCCCGGACCTAACCCAGACCTAAACGGTGTTATCCTCTGAAGTATTGATCGAAACCAGGTTTAATTGACTACCTCAGTGTGTTACCACATTCCTACGTGATTCAAACACGGAAAAAACCCAGGATCTGGCCAACAAGTTTGCGAAAATGGCGAAATCACGAGCCAGATGCGTGCATTTCCCGGACCTAACCCAGACCTAACCGGTGTTATCCTCTGAAATATTGATCGAAATCAGGTTTAATTGACTACCTCAGTGTGTTACCACATTCCGACGTGATTCAAACACGAAAAAAACCCAGGATCTGGCCAACAAGTATGCGAAGAAGGCAAAATCTTGAGCCAGATGCGGGCATAACCCAGACCTAACCCAGACCTAACCGGTGTTATCCTCTAAAATAGTGATCGAAACCTGGTTTAATTGACTGCTTCAGTGTGTTACCACATTACTACGTGATTCAAACACGGAAAAAACCCAGGATCTGGCCAAAAAGTTTGCGAAAAAGGCGAAAGTATAAGCCAGATGCGCGCATATCCCAGACCTAACCCAGACCTAACCGGTGTCATCCTCTAAAATATTGATCGAAACCAGGTTTAATTGACTGCTTCAGTGTGTTACCACATTACTACGTGATTCAAACACGAAAAAAACCCGGGATCTGGCCAACAAGTATGCGAAGAAGGCAAAATCATGAGCCAGATGCGGGCATAACCCAGGCCTAACCCAGACCTAACCGGTGTCATCCTCTAAAATATTGATCGAAACCAGGTTTAATTGACTGCTTCAGTGTGTTACCACATTACTACGTGATTCAAACACGAAAAAAACCCGGGATCTGGCCAACAAGTATGCGAAGAAGGCAAAATCATGAGCCAGATGCGGGCATAACCCAGACCTAACCCAGACCTAACCGGTGTTATCCTCTAAAATAATGATCGAAACCAGGTTTAATGGACTGTTTCTGTGTGGTACCACATTACTACGTGTTTCAAACACGAAAAAAACCCAGGATCTGGCCAACAAGTATGCGAAGAAGGCAAAATCATGAGCCAGATGCGGGCATAACCCAGGCCTAACCCAGACCTAACCGGTGTCATCCTCTAAAATATTGATCGAAACCAGGTTTAATTGACTGCTTCAGTGTGTTACCACATTACTACGTGATTCAAACACGGAAAAAACCCAGGATCTGGCCAACAAGTATGCGAAAAAGGCGAAAGTATATGCCAGATGCGCGCATATCCCAGACCTAACCCAGACCTAACCGGTGTTATCCTCTAAAATATTGATCGAAACCAGGTTTAATTGACAGTTTCAGTGTGTTACCACATTACTACGTGTTTCAAACACGAAAAAAACCCAGGATCTGGCCAACAAGTATGCGAAGAAGGCAAAATCATGAGCCAGATGCGGGCATAACCCAGACCTGACCCAGACCTAACCGGTGTTATCCTCTAAAATATTGATCGAAACCAGGTTTAATTGACTGCTTCAGTGTATTACCACATTACTACGTGATTCAAACACGAAAAAAACCCAGGATCTGGCCAACAAGTATGCGAAGAAGGCAAAATCATGAGCCAGATGCGGGCATATCCCGGACCTATCCCAGACCTAACCGGTGTTATCCTGTGAAATATTGATCGAAACCAGGTTTAATTGACTGCCTCAGTGTGGTACCACATTACTACGAGATTCAAACACGGAAAAAACCCAGGATCTGGCCAACAATTTTGCGAAAAAGGCGAAAGTATAAGCCAGATGCGCGCATATCCCAGACCTAACCCAGACCTAACCGGTGTTATCCTCTAAAATATTGATCGAAACCTGGTTTAATTGACTGCTTCAGTGTGTTACCACATTACTACGTGATTCAAACACGAAAAAATCCGAGGATCTGGCCAACAAGTATGCGAAGAAGGCAAAATCATGAGCCAGTTGCGGGCATAACCCAGACCTAACCCAGACCTAACCGGTGTTATCCTCTAAAATACTGTCCGAATCCAGGTTTAATTCACTGCCTCAGTGTGGTACAACATTACTACGTGATTCAAACACGGAAAAAACCCAGGATCTGGCCAACAAGTTTGCGAAAATGGCGAAATCATGAGCCAGATGCGTGCATTTCCCGGACCTAACCCAGACCTAAACGGTGTTATCCTCTGAAGTATTGATCGAAACCAGGTTTAATTGACTGCTTCAGTGTGTTACCACATTACTACGTGATTCAAACACGAAAAAAACCCGGGATCTGGCCAACAAGTATGCGAAGAAGGCAAAATCACGAGCCAGATGCGGGCATAACCCAGACCTAACCCAGACCTAACCGGTGTTATCCTCTAAAATAATGATCGAAACCAGGCTTAGTTGACTGCTTCAGTGTGTTACCACATTACTACGTGATTCAAACACGGAAAAAACCCAGGATCTGGCCAACAAGTATGCGAAAAAGGCGAAAGTATATGCCAGATGCGCGCATATCCCAGACCTAACCGGTGTTATCCTCTAAAATATTGATCGAAACCAGGTTTAATTGACAGTTTCAGTGTGTTACCACATTACTACGTGATTCAAACACGAAAAAATCCGAGGATCTGGCCAACAAGTATGCGAAGAAGGCAAAATCATGAGCCAGATGCGGGCATAACCCAGACCTAACCCAGACCTAACCGGTGTTATCCTCTAAAATACTGTCCGAATCCAGGTTTAATTCACTGCCTCAGTGTGGTACAACATTACTACGTGATTCAAACACGGAAAAAACCCAGGATCTGGCCAACAAGTTTGCGAAAATGGCGAAATCATGAGCCAGATGCGTGCATTTCCCGGACCTAACCCAGACCTAAACGGTGTTATCCTCTGAAGTATTGATCGAAACCAGGTTTAATTGACTACCTCAGTGTGTTACCACATTCCTACGTGATTCAAACACGCAAAAAACCCAGGATCTGGCCAACAAGTTTGCGAAAATGGCGACATCATGAGCCAGATGCGTGCATTTCCCGGACCTAACCCAGACCTAACCGGTGTTATCCTCTGAAATATTGATCGAAATCAGGTTTAATTGACTACCTCAGTGTGTTACTACATTACTACGTGATTCAAACACGGAAAAAACCCAGGATCTGGCCAACAAGTATGAGAAAATGGCGAAATCATGAGCCAGATGCGTGCATTTCCCGGACCTAACCCAGACCTTTCCGGTGTTATCCTCTGAAATATTGATCGAAACCAGGTTTAATTGACTACCTCAGTGTGTTACCACATTCCTACGTGATTCAAACACGGAAAAAACCCAGGATCTGGCCAACAAGTATGCGAAGAAGGCAAAATCATGAGCCAGATGCGTGCATTTCCCGGACCTAACCCAGACCTAACCGGTGTTATCCACTGAAATATTGATCGAAATCAGGTTTAAGTGACTACCTCAGTGTGTTACCACATTACTACGTGATTCAAACACGAAAAAAACCCAGGATCTGGCCAACAAGTATGCGAAGAAGGCAAAATCATGAGCCAGATGCGGGCATAACCCAGACCTAACCCAGACCTAACCGGTGTTATCCTCTAAAATAGTGATCGAAACCTGGTTTAATTGACTGCTTCAGTGTGGTACAACATTACTACGTGATTCAAACACGGAAAAAACCCAGGATCTGGCCAAGAAGTATGCGAAAAAGGCGAAAGTATATGCCAGATGCGCGCATATCCCAGACCTAACCCAGACCTAACCGGTGTTATCCTCTAAAATATTGATCGAAACCAGGTTTAATTGACAGTTTCAGTGTGTTACCACATTACTACGTGATTCAAACACGAAAAAATCCGAGGATCTGGCCAACAAGTATGCGAAGAAGGCAAAATCATGAGCCAGATGCGGGCATAACCCAGACCTAACCCAGACCTAACCGGTGTTATCCTCTAAAATACTGTCCGAATCCAGGTTTAATTCACTGCCTCAGTGTGGTACAACATTACTACGTGATTCAAACACGGAAAAAACCCAGGATCTGGCCAACAAGTTTGCGAAAATGGCGAAATCATGAGCCAGATGCGTGCATTTCCCGGACCTAACCCAGACCTAAACGGTGTTATCCTCTGAATTATTGATCGAAACCAGGTTTAATTGACTACCTCAGTGTGTTACCACATTCCTACGTGATTCAAACACGCAAAAAACCCAGGATCTGGCCAACAAGTTTGCGAAAATGGCGAAATCATGAGCCAGATGCGTGCATTTCCCGGACCTAACCCAGACCTAACCGGTGTTATCCTCTGAAATATTGATCGAAATCAGGTTCAATTGACTACCTCAGTGTGTTACCACATTACTACGTGATTCAAACACGGAAAAAACCCAGGATCTGGCCAACAAGTATGCGAAAATGGCGAAATCATGAGCCAGATGCGTGCATTTCCCGGACCTAACCCAGACCTAACCGGTGTTATCCTCTGAAATATTGATCGAAACCAGGTTTAATTGACTACCTCAGTGTGTTACCACATTCCTACGTGATTCAAACACGGAAAAAACCCAGGATCTGGCCAACAAGTATGCGAAGAAGGCAAAATCATGAGCCAGATGCGTGCATTTCCCGGACCTAACCCAGACCTAACCGGTGTTATCCACTGAAATATTGATCGAAATCAGGTTTAATTGACTACCTCAGTGTGTTACCACATTACTACGTGATTCAAACACGAAAAAAACCCAGGATCTGGCCAACAAGTATGCGAAGAAGGCAAAATCATGAGCCAGATGCGGGCATAACCCAGACCTAACCCAGACCTAACCGGTGTTATCCTCTAAAATAGTGATCGAAACCTGGTTTAATTGACTGCTTCAGTGTGGTACAACATTACTACGTGATTCAAACAAGGAAAAAACCCAGGATCTGGCCAACAAGTTTGCGAAGAAGGCAAAATCATGAGCCAGATGCGGGCATAACCCAGACCTAACCCAGACCTAACCGGTGTCATCCTCTAAAATATTGATCGAAACCAGGTTTAATTGACTGCTTCAGTGTGTTACCACATTACTACGTGATTCAAACACGGAAAAAACCCAGGATCTGGCCAACAAGTATGCGAAGAAGGCGAAAGTATATGCCAGATGCGCGCATATCCCAGACCTAACCCAGACCTAACCGGTGTTATCCTCTAAAATATTGATCGAAACCAGGTTTAATTGACAGTTTCAGTGTGTTACCACATTACTACGTGATTCAAACACGAGAAAAACCCAGGATCTGGCCAACAAGTATGCGAAGAAGGCAAAATCATGAGCCAGATGCGGGCATAACCCAGACCTAACCCAGACCTAACCGGTGTTATCCTCTAAAATATTGATCGAAACCAGGTTTAATTGACTGCTTCAGTGTGTTACCACATTACTACGTGATTCAAACACGAAAAAAACCCGGGATCTGGCCCACAAGTATGCGAAGAAGGCAAAATCATGAGCCAGATGCGGGCATAACCCAGACCTAACCCAGACCTAACCGGTGTCATCCTCTAAAATATTGATCGAAACCAGGTTTAATTGACTGCTTCAGTGTGTTACCACATTACTACGTGATTCAAACACGAAAAAAACCCGGGATCTGGCCAACAAGCATGCGAAGAAGGCAAAATCATGAGCCAGATGCGGGCATAACCCAGACCTAACCCAGACCTAACCGGTGTTATCCTCTAAAATAATGATCGAAACCAGGTTTAATTGACTCCTTCAGTGTGTTACCACATTACTACGTGATTCAAACACGAAAAAAACCCAGGATCTGGCCAACAAGTATGCGAAGAAGGCAAAATCATGAGCCAGATGCGGGCGTAACCCAGACCTAACCCAGACCTAACCGGTGTTATCCTCTAAAATATTGATCGAAACCAGGTTTAATTGACTGCTTCAGTGTGTTACCACATTCCTACGTGATTCAAACACGAGAAAAACCCAGGATCTGGCCAACAAGTATGCGAAGAAGGCAAAATCATGAGCCAGATGCGGGCATAGCCCAGACCTAACCCAGACCTAACCGGTGATATCCTCTAAAATACTGTCCGAATCCAGGTTTAATTGACTGCCTCAGTGTGGTACAACATAACTACGTGATTCAAACACGGAAAAAACCCAGGATCTGGCCAACAAGGTTGCGAAAATGGCGAAATCATGAGCCAGATGCGTGCATTTCCCGGACCTAACCCAGACCTAACCGGTGTTATCCTCTGAAATATTGATCGAAACCAGGTTTAGTTGACTACCACGGTGTGGTACCACATTACTACGTGATTCAAACACGGAAAAAACCCAGGATCTGGCCAAAAAGTTTGCGAAAAAGGCGAAAGTATAAGCCAGATGCGCGCATATCCCAGACCTAACCCAGACCTAACCGGTGTCATCCTCTAAAATATTGATCGAAACCAGGTTTAATTGACTGCTTCAGTGTGTTACCACATTACTACGTGATTCAAACACGAAAAAAACCCGGGATCTGGCCAACAAGTATGCGAAGAAGGCAAAATCATGAGCCAGATGCGGGCATAACCCAGACCTAACCCAGACCTAACCGGTGTCATCCTCTAAAATATTGATCGAAACCAGGTTTAATTGACTGCTTCAGTGTGTTACCATATTACTACGTGATTCAAACACGAAAAAAACCCGGGATCTGGCCAACAAGTATGCGAAGAAGGCAAAATCATGAGCCAGCTGCGGGCATAACCCAGACCTAACCCAGACCTAACCGGTGTTATCCTCTAAAATAATGATCGAAACCAGGTTTAATTGACTCCTTCAGTGTGTTACCACATTACTACGTGTTTCAAACACGAAAAAAACCCAGGATCTGGCCAACAAGTATGCGAAGAAGGCAAAATCATGAGCCAGATGCGGGCATAACCCAGACCTAACCCAGACCTAACCGGTGTTATCCTCTAAAATAATGATCGAAACCAGGCTTAGTTGACTGCTTCAGTGTGTTACCACATTACTACGTGATTCAAACACGGATAAAACCCAGGATCTGGCCAACAAGTATGCGAAAAAGGCGAAAGTATATGCCAGATGCGCGCATATCCCAGACCTAACCCAGACCTAACCGGTGTTATCCTCTAAAATATTGATCGAAACCAGGTTTAATTGACAGTTTCAGTGTGTTACCACATTACTACGTGATTCAAACACGAGAAAAACCCAGGATCTGGCCAACAAGTATGCGAAGAAGGCAAAATCATGAGCCAGATGCGGGCATAACCCAGACCTAACCCAGACCTAACCGGTGATATCCTCTAAAATACTGTCCGAATCCAGGTTTAATTGACAGCCTCAGTGTGGTACAACATTACTACGTGATTCAAACACGGAAAAAACCCAGGATCTGGCCAACAAGGTTGCGAAAATGGCGAAATCATGAGCCAGATGCGTGCATTTCCCGGACCTAACCCAGACCTAACCGGTGTTATCCTCTGAAATATTGATCGAAACCAGGTTTAGTTGACTACCACGGTGTGGTACCACATTACTACGTGATTCAAACACGGAAAAAACCCAGGATCTGGCCAAAAAGTTTGCGAAAAAGGCGAAAGTATAAGCCAGATGCGCGCATATCCCAGACCTAACCCAGACCTAACCGGTGTCATCCTCTAAAATATTGATCGAAACCAGGTTTAATTGACTGCTTCAGTGTGTTACCACATTACTACGTGATTCAAACACGAAAAAAACCCGGGATCTGGCCAACAAGTATGCGAAGAAGGCAAAATCATGAGCCAGATGCGGGCATAACCCAGACCTAACCCAGACCTAACCGGTGTCATCCTCTAAAATATTGATCGAAACCAGGTTTAATTGACTGCTTCAGTGTGTTACCACATTACTACGTGATTCAAACACGAAAAAAACCCGGGATCTGGCCAACAAGTATGCGAAGAAGGCAAAATCATGAGCCAGATGCGGGCATAACCCAGACCTAACCCAGACCTAACCGGTGTTATCCTCTAAAATAATGATCGAAACCAGGTTTAATTGACTCCTTCAGTGTGTTACCACATTACTACGTGTTTCAAACACGAAAAAAACCCAGGATCTGGCCAACAAGTATGCGAAGAAGGCAAAATCATGAGCCAGATGCGGGCATAACCCAGACCTAACCCAGACCTAACCGGTGTTATCCTCTAAAATAATGATCGAAACCAGGCTTAGTTGACTGCTTCAGTGTGTTACCACATTACTACGTGATTCAAACACGGAAAAAACCCAGGATCTGGCCAACAAGTATGCGAAAAAGGCGAAAGTATATGCCAGATGCGCGCATATCCCAAACCTAACCCAGACCTAACCGGTGTTATCCTCTAAAATATTGATCGAAACCAGGTTTAATTGACAGTTTCAGTGTGTTACCACATTACTACGCGATTCAAACACGAGAAAAACCCAGGATCTGGCCAACAAGTATGCGAAGAAGGCAAAATCATGAGCCAGATGCGGGCATAACCCAGACCTAACCCAGACCTAACCGGTGATATCCTCTAAAATACTGTCCGAATCCAGGTTTAATTGACTGCCTCAGTGTGGTACAACATTACTACGTGATTCAAACACGGAAAAAACCCAGGATCTGGCCAACAAGGTTGCGAAAATGGCGAAATCATGAGCCAGATGCGTGCATTTCCCGGACCTAACCCAGACCTAACCGGTGTTATCCTCTGAAATATTGATCGAAACCAGGTTTAGTTGACTACCACGGTGCGGTACCACATTACTACGTGATTCAAACACGGAAAAAACCCAGGATCTGGCCAAAAAGTTTGCGAAAAAGGCGAAAGTATAAGCCAGATGCGCGCATATCCCAGACCTAACCCAGACCTAACCGGTGTCATCCTCTAAAATATTGATCGAAACCAGGTTTAATTGACTGCTTCAGTGTGTTACCACATTACTACGTGATTCAAACACGAAAAAAACCCGGGATCTGGCCAACAAGTATGCGAAGAAGGCAAAATCATGAGCCAGATGCGGGCATAACCCAGACCTAACCCAGACCTAACCGGTGTCATCCTCTAAAATATTGATCGAAACCAGGTTTAATTGACTGCTTCAGTGTGTTACCACATTACTACGTGATTCAAACACGAAAAAAACCCGGGATCTGGCCAACAAGTATGCGAAGAAGGCAAAATCATGAGCCAGATGCGGGCATAACCCAGACCTAACCCAGACCTAACCGGTGTTATCCTCTAAAATAATGATCGAAACCAGGTTTAATTGACTCCTTCAGTGTGTTACCACATTACTACGTGTTTCAAACACGAAAAAAACCCAGGATCTGGCCAACAAGTATGCGAAGAAGGCAAAATCATGAGCCAGATGCGGGCATAACCCAGACCTAACCCAGACCTAACCGGTGTTATCCTCTAAAATAATGATCGAAACCAGGCTTAGTTGACTGCTTCAGTGTGTTACCACATTACTACGTGATTCAAACACGGAAAAAACCCAGGATCTGGCCAACAAGTATGCGAAAAAGGCGAAAGTATATGCCAGATGCGCGCATATCCCAGACCTAACCCAGACCTAACCGGTGTTATCCTCTAAAATATTGATCGAAACCAGGTTTAATTGACAGTTTCAGTGTGTTACCACATTACTACGTGATTCAAACACGAGAAAAACCCAGGATCTGGCCAACAAGTATGCGAAGAAGGCAAAATCATGAGCCAGATGCGGACATAACCCAGACCTAACCCAGACCTAACCGGTGATATCCTCTAAAATACTGTCCGAATCCAGGTTTAATTGACTGCCTCAGTGTGGTACAACATTACTACGTGATTCAAACACGGAAAAAACCCAGGATCTGGCCAACAAGGTTGCGAAAATGGCGAAATCATGAGCCAGATGCGTGCATTTCCCGGACCTAACCCAGACCTAACCGGTGTTATCCTCTGAAATATTGATCGAAACCAGGTTTAGTTGACTACCACGGTGTGGTACCACATTACTACGTGATTCAAACACGGAAAAAACCCAGGATCTGGCCAAAAAGTTTGCGAAAAAGGCGAAAGTATAAGCCAGATGCGCGCATATCCCAGACCTAACCCAGACCTAACCGGTGTCATCCTCTAAAATATTGATCGAAACCAGGTTTAATTGACTGCTTCAGTGTGTTACCACATTACTACGTGATTCAAACACGAAAAAAACCCGGGATCTGGCCAACAAGTATGCGAAGAAGGCAAAATCATGAGCCAGATGCGGGCATAACCCAGACCTAACCCAGACCTAACCGGTGTCATCCTCTAAAATATTGATCGAAACCAGGTTTAATTGACTGCTTCAGTGTGTTACCACATTACTACGTGATTCAAACACGAAAAAAACCCGGGATCTGGCCAACAAGTATGCGAAGAAGGCAAAATCATGAGCCAGATGCGGGCATAACCCAGACCTAACCGGTGTTATCCTCTAAAATAATGATCGAAACCAGGTTTAATTGACTCCTTCAGTGTGTTACCACATTACTACGTGTTTCAAATACGAAAAAAACCCAGGATCTGGCCAACAAGTAAGCGAAGAAGGCAAAATCATGAGCCAGATGCGGGCATAACCCAGACCTAACCCAGACCTAACCGGTGTTATCCTCTAAAATATTGATCGAAACCTGGTTTAATTGACTGCTTCAGTGTGTTACCACATTACTACGTGATTCAAACACGAAAGAAATCCAGGATCTGGCCAACAATTATGCGAAGAAGGCAAAATCATGAGCCAGATGCGGGCATATCCCGGACCTATCCCAGACCTAACCGGTGTTATCCTGTGAAATATTGATCGAAACCAGGTTTAATTGACTGCCTCAGTGTGGTACCACATTACTACGTGATTCAAACACGGAAAAAACCCAGGATCTGGCCAACAAGTTTGCGAAAAAGGCGAAAGTATAAGCCAGATGCGCGCATATCCCAGACCTAACCCAGACCTAACCGGTGTTATCCTCTAAAATATTGATCGAAACCTGGTTTAATTGACTGCTTCAGTGTGTTACCACATTACTACGTGATTCAAACACGAAAAAATCCGAGGATCTGGCCAACAAGTATGCGAAGAAGGCAAAATCATGAGCCAGATGCGGGCATAACCCAGACCTAACCCAGACCTAACCGGTGTTATCCTCTAAAATACTGTCCGAATCCAGGTTTAATTCACTGCCTCAGTGTGGTACAACATTACTACGTGATTCAAACACGGAAAAAACCCAGGATCTGGCCAACAAGTTTGCGAAAATGGCGAAATCATGAGCCAGATGCGTGCATTTCCCGGACCTAACCCAGACCTAAACGGTGTTATCCTCTGAAGTATTGATCGAAACCAGGTTTAATTGACTACCTCAGTGTGTTACCACATTCCTACGTGATTCAAACACGGAAAAAACCCAGGATCTGGCCAACAAGTTTGCTAAAATGGCGAAATCATGAGCCAGATGCGAGCATTTCCCGGACCTAACCCAGACCTAACCGGTGTTATCCTCTGAAATATTGATTGAAATCAGGTTTAATTGACTACCTCAGTGTGTTACCACATTCCGACGTGATTCAAACACGAAAAAAACCCAGGATCTGGCCAACAAGTATGCGAAGAAGGCAAAATCATGAGCCAGATGCGGGCATAACCCAGACCTAACCCAGACCTAACCGGTGTTATCCTCTAAAATAGTGATCGAAACCTGGTTTAATTGACTGCTTCAGTGTGTTACCACATTACTACGTGATTCAAACACGAAAAAAATCCAGGATCTGGCCAACAAGTATGCGAAGAAGGCAAAATCATGAGCCAGATGCGGGCATAACCCAGACCTAACCCAGACCTAACCGGTGTCATCCTCTAAAATATTGATCGAAACCAGGTTTAATTGACTGCTTCAGTGTGTTACCACATTACTACGTGATTCAAACACGAAAAAAACCCGGGATCTGGCCAACAAGTATGCGAAGAAGGCAAAATCATGAGCCAGATGCGGGCATAACCCAGACCTAACCCAGACCTAACCGGTGTTATCCTCTAAAATAATGATCGAAACCAGGCTTAGTTGACTGCTTCAGTGTGTTACCACATTACTACGTGATTCAAACACGGAAAAAACCCAGGATCTGGCCAACAAGTATGCGAAAAAGGCGAAAGTATATGCCAGATGCGCGCATATCCCAGACCTAACCCAGACCTAACCGGTGTTATCCTCTAAAATATTGATCGAAACCAGGTTTAATTGACAGTTTCAGTGTGTTACCACATTACTACGTGATTCAAACACGAGAAAAACCCAGGATCTGGCCAACAAGTATGCGAAGAAGGCAAAATCATGAGCCTGATGCGGGCATAACCCAGACCTAACCCAGACCTAACCGGTGATATCCTCTAAAATACTGTCCGAATCCAGGTTTAATTGACTGCCTCAGTGTGGTACAACATTACTACGTGATTCAAACACGGAAAAAACCCAGGATCTGGCCAACAAGTTTGCGAAAATGGCGAAATCATGAGCCAGATGCGTGCATTTCCCGGACCTAACCCAGACGTAACCGGTGTTATCCTCTGAAATATTGATCGAAACCAGGTTTAGTTGACTACCACAGTGTGGTACCACATTACTACGTGATTCAAACACGGAAAAAACCCAGGAACTGGCCAAAAAGTTTGCGAAAAAGGCGAAAGTATAAGGCAGATGCGCGCATATCCCAGACCTAACCCAGACCTAACCGGTGTCATCCTCTAAAATATTGATCGAAACCAGGTTTAATTGACTGCTTCAATGTGTTACCACATTACTACGTGATTCAAACACGAAAAAAACCCGGGATCTGGCCAACAAGTATGCGAAGAAGGCAAAATCATGAGCCAGATGCGGGCATAACCCAGACCTAACCCAGACCTAACCGGTGTTATCCTCTAAAATAATGATCGAAACCAGGTTTAATTGACTCCTTCAGTGTGTTACCACATTACTACGTGTTTCAAACACGAAAAAAACCCAGGATCTGGCCAACAAGTATGCGAAGAAGGCAAAATCATGAGCCAGATGCGGGCATAACCCAGACCTAACCCAGACCTAACCGGTGTTATCCTCTAAAATATTGATCGAAACCAGGTATAATTGACTGCTTCAGTGTATTACCACATTACTACGTGATTCAAACACGAAAAAAACCCAGGATCTGGCCAACAAGTATGCGAAGAAGGCAAAATCATGAGCCAGATGCGGGCATATCCCGGACCTATCCCAGACCTAACCGGTGTTATCCTGTGAAATATTGATCGAAAACAGGTTTAATTGACTGCCTCAGTGTGGTACCACATTACTACGTGATTCAAACACGGAAAAAACCCAGGATCTGGCCAACAAGTTTGCGATAAAGGCGAAAGTATAAGCCAGATGCGCGCATATCCCAGACCTAACCCAGACCTAACCGGTGTTATCCTCTAAAATATTGATCGAAACCTGGTTTAATTGACTGCTTCAGTGTGTTACCACATTACTACGTGATTCAAACACGAAAAAATCCGAGGATCTGGCCAACAAGTATGCGAAGAAGGCAAAATCATGAGCCAGATGCGGGCATAACCCAGACCTAACCCAGACCTAACCGGTGTTATCCTCTAAAATACTGTCCGAATCCAGGTTTAATTCACTGCCTCAGTGTGGTACAACATTACTACGTGATTCAAACACGAAAAAAACCCAGGATCTGGCCAACAAGTTTGCGAAAATGGCGAAATCATGAGCCAGATGCGTGCATTTCCCGGACCTAACCCAGACCTAAACGGTGTTATCCTCTGAAGTATTCATCGAAACCAGGTTTAATTGACTACCTCAGTGTGTTACCACATTCCTACGTGATTCAAACACGGAAAAAACCCAGGATCTGGCCAACAAGTTTGCGAAAATGGCGAAATCATGAGCCAGATGCGTGCATTTCCCGGACCTAACCCAGACCTAACCGGTGTTATCCTCTGAAATATTGATCGAAATCAGGTTTAATTGACTACCTCAGCGAGTTACCACATTCCGACGTGATTCAAACACGAAAAAAACCCAGGATCTGGCCAACAAGTATGCGAAGAAGGCTAAATCATGAGCCAGATGCGGGCATAACCCAGAGCTAACCCAGACCTAACCGGTGTTATCCTCTAAAATAGTGATCGAAACCTGGTTTAATTGACTGCTTCAGTGTGTTACCACATTACTACGTGATTCAAACACGAAAAAAATCCAGGATCTGGCCAACAAGTATGCGAAGAAGGCAAAATCATGAGCCAGATGCGGGCATAACCCAGACCTAACCCAGACCTAACTGGTGTCATCCTCTAAAATATTGATCGAAACCAGGTTTAATTGACTGCTTCAGTGTGTTACCACATTACTACGTGATTCAAACACGAAAAAAACCCGGGATCTGGCCAACAAGTATGCGAAGAAGGCAAAATCACGAGCCAGATGCGGGCATAACCCAGTCCTAACCCAGACCTAACCGGTGTTATCCTCTAAAATAATGATCGAAACCAGGCTTAGTTGACTGCTTCAGTGTGTTACCACATTACTACGTGATTCAAACACGGAAAGAACCCAAGATCTGGCCAACAAGTATGCGAAAAAGGCGAAAGTATATGCCAGATGCGCGCATATCCCAGACCTAACCCAGACCTAACCGGTGTTATCCTCTAAAATATTGATCGAAACCAGGTTTAATTGACAGTTTCAGTGTGTTACCACATTACTACGTGATTCAAAAACGAGAAAAACCCAGGATCTGGCCAACAAGTATGCGAAGAAGGCAAAATCATGAGCCAGATGCGGGCATAACCCAGACCTAACCCAGACCTAACCGGTGATATCATCTAAAATACTGTCCGAATCCAGGTTTAATTGACTGCCTCAGTGTGGTACAACATTACTACGTGATTCAAACACGGAAAAAACCCAGGATCTGGCCAACAAGTTTGCGAAAATGGCGAAATCATGAGCCAGATGCGTGCATTTCCCGGACCTAACCCAGACGTAACCGGTGTTATCCTCTGAAATATTGATCGAAACCAGGTTTAGTTGACTACCACAGTGTGGTACCACATCACTACGTGATTCAAACACGGAAAAAACCCAGGAACTGGCCAAAAAGTTTGCGAAAAAGGCGAAAGTATAAGCCAGATGCGCGCATATCCCAGACCTAACCCGGACCTAACCGGTGTCATCCTCTAAAATATTGATCGAAACCAGGTTTAATTGACTGCTTCAGTGTGTTACCACATTACTACGTGATTCAAACACGAAAAAAACCCGGGATCTGGCCAACAAGTATGCGAAGAAGGCAAAATCATGAGCCAGATGCGGGCATAACCCAGACCTAACCGGTGTTATCCTCTAAAATAATGATCGAAACCAGGTTTAATTGACTCCTTCAGTGTGTTACCACATTACTACGTGTTTCAAACACGAAAAAAACCCAGGATCTGGCCAACAAGTATGCGAAGAAGGCAAAATCATGAGCCAGATGCGGGCATAACCCAGACCTAACCCAGACCTAACCGGTGTTATCCTCTAAAATATTGATCGAAACCAGGTTTAATTGACTGCTTCAGTGTATTACCACATTACTACGTGATTCAAACACGAAAAAAACCCAGGATCTGGCCAACAAGTATGCGAAGAAGGCAAAATCATGAGCCAGATGCGGGCATATCCCGGACCTATCCCAGACCTAACCGGTGTTATCCTGTGAAATATTGATCGAAACCAGGTTTAATTGACTGCCTCAGTGTGGTACCACATTACTACGTGATTCAAACTCGGAAAAAACCCAGGATCTGGCCAACAAGTTTGCGAAAAAGGCGAAAGTATAAGCCAGATGCGCGCATATCCCAGACCTAACCCAGACCTAACCGGTGTTATCCTCTAAAATATTGATCGAAACCTGGTTTAATTGACTGCTTCAGTGTGTTACCACATTACTACGTGATTCAAACACGAAAAAATCCGAGGATCTGGCCAACAAGTATGCGAAGAAGGCAAAATCATGAGCCAGATGCAGGCATAACCCAGACCTAACCCAGACCTAACCGGTGTTATCCTCTAAAATACTGTCCGAATCCAGGTTTAATTCACTGCCTCAGTGTGGTACAACAGTACTACGTGATTCAAACACGAAAAAAACCCAGGATCTGGCCAACAAGTTTGCGAAAATGGCGAAATCATGAGCCAGATGCGTGCATTTCCCGGACCTAACCCAGACCTAAACGGTGTTATCCTCTGAAGTATTCATCGAAACCAGGTTTAATTGACTACCTCAGTGTGTTACCACATTCCTACGTGATTCAAACACGGAAAAAACCCAGGATCTGGCCAACAAGTTTGCGAAAATGGCGAAATCATGAGCCAGATGCGTGCATTTCCCGGACCTAACCCAGACCTAACCGGTGTTATCCTCTGAAATATTGATCGAAATCAGGTTTAATTGACTACCTCAGTGTGTTACCACATTCCGACGTGATTCAAACACGAAAAAAACCCAGGATCTGGCCAACAAGTATGCGAAGAAGGCAAAATCATGAGCCAGATGCGGGCATAACCCAGAGCTAACCCAGACCTATCCGGTGTTATCCTCTAAAATAGTGATCGAAACCTGGTTTAATTGACTGCTTCAGTGTGTTACCACATTACTACGTGATTCAAACACGAAAAAAATCCAGGATCTGGCCAACAAGTATGCGAAGAAGGCAAAATCATGAGCCAGATGCGGGCATAACCCAGACCTAACCCAGACCTAACTGGTGTCATCCTCTAAAATATTGATCGAAACCAGGTTTAATTGACTGCTTCAGTGTGTTACCACATTACTACGTGATTCAAACACGAAAAAAACCCGGGATCTGGCCAACAAGTATGCGAAGAAGGCAAAATCACGAGCCAGATGCGGGCATAACCCAGACCTAACCCAGACCTAACCGGTGTTATTCTCTAAAATAATGATCGAAACCAGGCTTAGTTGACTGCTTCAGTGTGTTACCACATTACTACGTGATTCAAACACGGAAAAAACCCAGGATCTCGCCAACAAGTATGCGAAAAAGGCGAAAGTATATGCCAGATGCGCGCATATCCCAGACCTAACCCAGACCTAACCGGTGTTATCCTCTAAAATATTGATCGAAACCAGGTTTAATTGACAGGTTCAGTGTGTTACCACATTACTACGTGATTCAAACACGAGAAAAACCCAGGATCTGGCCAACAAGTATGCGAAGAAGGCAAAATCATGAGCCAGATGCGGGCATAACCCAGACCTAACCCAGACCTAACCGGTGTTATCCTCTAAAATATTGATCGAAACCAGGTTTAATTGACTGCTTCAGTGTGTTACCACATTACTACGTGATTCAAACACGAAAAAAATCCAGGATCTGGCCAACAAGTATGCGAAGAAGGCGAAAGTATAAGCCAGATGCGCGCATATCCCAGACCTAACCCAGACCTAACCGGTGTTATCCTCTAAAATATTGATCGAAACCTGGTTTAATTGACTGCTTCAGTGTGTTACCACATTACTACGTGATTCAAACACGAAAAAATCCGAGGATCTGGCCAACATGTATGCGAAGAAGGCAAAATCATGAGCCAGATGCGGGCATAACCCAGACCTAACCCAGACCTAACCGGTGTTATCCTCTAAAATACTGTCCGAATCCAGGTTTAATTCACTGCCTCAGTGTGGTACAACATTACTACGTGATTCAAACACGAAAAAAACCCAGGATCTGGCCAACAAGTTTGCGAAAATGGCGAAATCATGAGCCAGATGCGTGCATTTCCCGGACCTAACCCAGACCTAAACGGTGTTATCCTCTGAAGTATTCATCGAAACCAGGTTTAATTGACTACCTCAGTGTGTTACCACATTCCTACGTGATTCAAACACGGAAAAAACCCAGGATCTGGCCAACAAGTTTGCGAAAATGGCGAAATCATGAGCCAGATGCGTGCATTTCCCGGACCTAACCCAGACCTAACCGGTGTTATCCACTGAAATATTGATCGAAATCAGGTTTAATTGACTACCTCAGTGTGTTACCACATTCCGACGTGATTCAAACACGAAAAAAACCCAGGATCTGGCCAACAAGTATGCGAAGAAGGCAAAATCATGAGCCAGATGCGGGCATAACCCAGACCTAACCCAGACCTAACCGGTGTTATCCTCTAAAATATTGATCGAAACCAGGTTTAATTGACTGCTTCAGTGTGTTACCACATTACTACGTGATTCAAACACGAAAAAAATCCAGGATCTGGCCAACAAGTATGCGAAGAAGGCAAAATCATGAGCCAGATGCGGGCATAACCCAGAGCTAACCCAGACCTATCCGGTGTTATCCTCTAAAATAGTGATCGAAACCTGGTTTAATTGACTGCTTCAGTGTGTTACCACATTACTACGTGATTCAAACACGAAAAAAATCCAGGATCTGGCCAACAAGTATGCGAAGAAGGCAAAATCATGAGCCAGATGCGGGCATAACCCAGACCTAACCCAGACCTAACTGGTGTCATCCTCTAAAATATTGATCGAAACCAGGTTTAATTGACTGCTTCAGTGTGTTACCACATTACTACGTGATTCAAACACGAAAAAAACCCGGGATCTGGCCAACAAGTATGCGAAGAAGGCAAAATCACGAGCCAGATGCGGGCATAACCCAGACCTAACCCAGACCTAACCGGTGTTATCCTCTAAAATAATGATCGAAACCAGGCTTAGTTGACTGCTTCAGTGTGTTACCACATTACTACGTGATTCAAACACGGAAAAAACCCAGGATCTCGCCAACAAGTATGCGAAAAAGGCGAAAGTATATGCCAGATGCGCGCATATCCCAGACCTAACCCAGACCTAACCGGTGTTATCCTCTAAAATATTGATCGAAACCAGGTTTAATTGACAGGTTCAGTGTGTTACCACATTACTACGTGATTCAAACACGAGAAAAACCCAGGATCTGGCCAACAAGTATGCGAAGAAGGCAAAATCATGAGCCAGATGCGGGCATAACCCAGACCTAACCCAGACCTAACCGGTGTTATCCTCTAAAATATTGATCGAAACCAGGTTTAATTGACTGCTTCAGTGTGTTACCACATTACTACGTGATTCAAACACGAAAAAAATCCAGGATCTGGCCAACAAGTATGCGAAGAAGGCAAAATCATGAGCCAGATGCGGGCATAACCCAGACCTAACCCAGACCTAACTGGTGTCATCCTCTAAAATATTGATCGAAACCAGGTTTAATTGACTGCTTCAGTGTGTTACCACATTACTACGTGATTCAAACACGAAAAAAACCCGGGATCTGGCCAACAAGTATGCGAAGAAGGCAAAATCACGAGCCAGATGCGGGCATAACCCAGACCTAACCAAGACCTAACCGGTGTTATCCTCTAAAATATTGATCGAAACCAGGTTTAATTGACAGTTTCAGTGTGTTACCACATTACTACGTGATTCAAACACGAGAAAATCCCAGGATCTGGCCAACAAGTATGCGAAGAAGGCAAAATCATGAGCCAGATGCGGGCATAACCCAGAGCTAACCCAGACCTATCCGGTGTTATCCTCTAAAATAGTGATCGAAACCTGGTTTAATTGACTGCTTCAGTGTGTTACCACATTACTACGTGATTCAAACACGAAAAAAATCCAGGATCTGGCCATCAAGTATGCGAAGAAGGCAAAATCATGAGCCAGATGCGGGCATAACCCAGACCTAACCCAGACCTAACTGGTGTCATCCTCTAAAATATTGATCGAAACCAGGTTTAATTGACTGCTTCAGTGTGTTACCACATTACTACGTGATTCAAACACGAAAAAAACCCGGGATCTGGCCAACAAGTATGCAAAGAAGGCAAAATCACGAGCCAGATGCGGGCATAACCCAGACCTAACCCAGACCTAACCGGTGTTATCCTCTAAAATAATGATCGAAACCAGGCTTACTTGACTGCTTCAGTGTGTTACCACATTACTACGTGATTCAAACACGGAAAAAACCCAGGATCTGGCCAACAAGTATGCGAAGAAGGCAAAATCATGAGACAGATGCGGGCGTAACCCAGGCCTAACCCAGACCTAACCGGTGTTATCCTCTAAAATAATGATCGAAACCAGGCTTAGTTGACTGCTTCAGTGTGTTACCACATTACTACGTGATTCAAACACGGAAAAAACCCGGGATCTGGCCAACAAGTATGCGAAGAAGGCAAAATCATGAGCCAGATGCGGGCATAACCCAGACCTAACCCAGACCTAACCGGTGTTATCCTCTAAAATATTGATCGAAACCAGGTTTAATTGACTGCTTCAGTGTATTACCACATTACTACGTGATTCAAACACGAAAAAAACCCGGGATCTGGCCAACAAGTATGCGAAGAAGGCAAAATCATGAGCCAGATGCGGGCATAACCCAGACCTAACCGGTGTCATCCTCTAAAATATTGATCGAAACCAGGTTTAATTGACTGCTTCAGTGTGTTACCACATTACTACGTGATTCAAACACGAGAAAAACCCAGGATCTGGCCAACAAGTTTGCGAAAATGGCGAAATCATGAGCCAGATGCGTGCATTTCCCGGACCTAACCCAGACCTAACCGGTGTTATCCTCTGAAATATTGATCGAAACCAGGTTTAATTGACTACCACAGTGTGGTACCACATTACTACGTGATTCAAACACGGAAAAAACCCAGGATCTGGCCAAAAAGTTTGCGAAAAAGGCGAAAGTATAAGCCAGATGCGCGCATATCCCAGACCAAACCCAGACCTAACCGGTGTCATCCTCTAAAATATTGTTCGAAACCAGGTTTAGTTGACTGCTTCAGTGTGTTACCACATTACTACGTGATTCAAACACGAAAAAAACCCGGGATCTGGCCAACAAGTATGCGAAGAAGGCAAAATCGTGAGCCAGATGCGGGCATAACCCAGACCTAACCCAGACCTAACCGGTGTTATCCTCTAAAATAATGATCGAAACCAGGTTTAATTGACTCCTTCAGTGTGTTACCACATTACTACGTGATTCAAACACGAAAAAAACCCAGGATCTGGCCAACAAGTATGCGAAGAAGGCAAAATCATGAGCCAGATGCGGGCATAACCCAGACCTAACCCAGACCTAACCGGTGTTATCCTCTAAAATATTGATCGAAACCAGGTTTAATTGACTGCTTCAGTGTATTACCACATTACTACGTTATTCAAACACGAAAAAAACCCAGGATCTGGCCAACAAGTATGCGAAGAAGGCAAAATCATGAGCCAGATGCGGGCATATCCCGGACCTAACCCAGACCTAACCGGTGTTATCCTGTGAAATATTGATCGAAACCAGGTTTTATTGACTGCCTCAGTGTGGTACCACATTACTACGTGATTCAAACACGGAAAAAACCCAGGATCTGGCCAACAAGTTTGCGAAAAAGGCGAAAGTATAAGCCAGATGCGGGCATAACCCAGAGCTAACCCAGACCTAACCGGTGTTATCCTCTAAAATACTGTCCGAATCCAGGTTTAATTGACTGCCTCAGTGTGGTACAACATTACTACGTGATTCAAACACGGAAAAAACCCAGGATCTGGCCAACAAGTTTGCGAAAATGGCGAAATCATGAGCCAGATGCGTGCATTTCCCGGACCTAACCCAGACCTAACCGGTGTTATCCTCTGAAATATTGATCGAAACCAGGTTTAATTGACAGTTTCAGTGTGTTACCACATTACTACGTGATTCAAACACGAGAAAAACCCAGGATCTGGCCAACAAGTATGCGAAGAAGGCAAAATCATGAGCCAGATGCGGGCATAACCCAGACCTAACCCAGACCTAACCGGTGTTATCCTCTAAGATACTGTCCGAATCCAGGTTTAATTGACTGCCTCTGTGTGGTACCACATTACTACGTGATTCAAACACGGAAAAAACCCAGGATCCGGCCAACAAGTATGCGAAGAAGGCAAAATCATGAGCCAGATGCGGGTATAACCCAGACCTAAGCCAGACATAACCGGTGTTATCCTCTAAAATACTGAGCGAAACGAGGTTTAATTGACTGCCTCAGTGTGGTACAACATTACTACGTGATTCAAACACGAAAAAAACCCAGGATCTGGCCAACAAGTATGCGAAGAAGGCAAAATCATGAGCCAGATGCGGGCATAACCCAGACCTAACCCAGACCTAACCGGTGTTATCCTCTAAAATATTGATCGAAACAAGGCTTAGTTGACTGCTTCAGTGTGTTACCACATTACTACGTGATTCAAACACGGAAAAAACCCAGGATCTGGCCAACAAGTATGCGAAAAAGGCGAAAGTATATGCCAGATGCGCGCATATCCCAGACCTAACCCAGACCTAACCGGTGTTATCCTCTAAAATATTGATCGAAACCAGGTTTAATTGACAGTTTCAGTGTGTTACCACATTACTACGTGATTCAAACACGAGAAAAACCCAGGATCTGGCCAACAAGTATGCGAAGAAGGCAAAATCATGAGCCAGATGCGGGCATAACCCAGACCTAACCCAGACCTAACCGGTGTTATCCTCTAAAATACTGTCCGAATCCAGGTTTAATTGACTGCCTCTGTGTGGTACAACATTACTACGTGATTCAAACACGGAAAAAGCCCAGGATCTGGCCAACAAGTTTGCGAAAATGGCGAAATCATGAGCCAGATGCGTGCATTTCCCGGACCTAACCCAGACCTAACCGGTGTTATCCTCTGAAATATTGATCGAAACCAGGTTTAGTTGACTACCACAGTGTGGTACCACATTACTACGTGATTCAAACACGGAAAAAACCCAGGATCTGGCCAAAAAGTTTGCGAAAAAGGCGAAAGTATAAGCCAGATGCGCGCATATCCCAGACCTAACCCAGACCTAACCGGTGTCATCCTCTAAAATATTGATCGAAACCAGGTTTAATTGACTGCTTCAGTGTGTTACCACATTACTACGTGATTCAAACACGAAAAAATCCCGTGATCTGGCCAACAAGTATGCGAAGAAGGCAAAATCATGAGCCAGATGCGGGCATAACCCAGACCTAACCCAGACCTAACCGGTGTCATCCTCTAAAATATTGTTCGAAACCAGGTTTAATTGACTGCTTCAGTGTGTTACCACATTACTACGTGATTCAAACACGAAAAAAACCCGGGATCTGGCCAACAAGTATGCGAAGAAGGCAAAATCATGAGCCAGATGCGGGCATAACCCAGACCTAACCCAGACCTAACCGGTGTTATCCTTTAAAATATTGATCGAAACCAGGTTTAATTGACTGCTTCAGTGTATTACCACATTACTACGTGAGTCAAACACGAAAAAAACCCAGGATCTGGCCAACAAGTATGCGAAGAAGGCAAAATCATGAGCCAGATGCGGGCATATTCCGGACCTAACCCAGACCTAACCGGTGTTATCCTGTGAAATATTGATCGAAACCAGGTTTAATTGACTGCCTCAGTGTGGTACCACATTACTACGTGATTCAAACACGGAAAAAACCCAGGATCTGGCCAACAAGTTTGCGAAAAAGGCGAAAGTATAAGCCAGATGCGCGCATATCCCAGACCTAACCCAGACCTAACCGGTGTTATCCTCTAAAATATTGATCGAAACCTGGTTTAATTGACTGCTTAAGTGTGTTACCACATTACTACGTGATTCAAACACGGAAAAAACCCGGGATCTGGCCAACAAGTATGCGAAGAAGGCAAAATCATGAGCCAGATGCGGGCATAACCCAGACCTAACCCAGACCTAACCGGTGTTATCCTCTAAAATAATGATCGAAACCAGGTTTAATTGACTCCTTCAGTGTGTTACCACATTACTACGTGATTCAAACACGAAAAAAACCCAGGATCTGGCCAACAAGTATGCGAAGAAGGCAAAATCATGAGCCAGATGCGGGCATAACCCAGACCTAACCCAGACCTAACCGGTGTTATCCTCTAAAATATTGATCGAAACCAGTTTTAATTGACTGCTTCAGTGTATTACCACATTACTACGTGATTCAAACACGAAAAAAACCCAGGATCTGGCCAACAAGTATGCGAAGGAGGCAAAATCATGAGCCAGACGCGGGCATATCCCGGACCTAACCCAGACCTAACCGGTGTTATCCTGTGAAATATTGATCGAAACCAGGTTTAATTGACTGCCTCAGTGTGGTACCACATTACTACGTGATTCAAACACGGAAAAAACCCAGGATCTGGCCAACAAGTTTGCGAAAAAGGCGAAAGTATAAGCCAGATGCGCGCATATCCCAGACCTAACCCAGACCTAACCGGTGTTATCCTCTAAAATATTGATCGAAACCTGGTTTAATTGACTGCTTCACTGTGTTACCACATTACTACGTGATTCAAACACGAAAAAATCCGAGGATCTGGCCAACAAGTATGCGAAGAAGGCAAAATCATGAGCCAGATGCGGGCATAACCCAGACCTAACCCAGACCTAACCGGTGATATGCTCTAAAATACTGTCCGAATCCAGGTTTAATTCACTGCCTCAGTGTGTTACCACATTACTACGTGATTCAAACACGAAAAAATCCCGTGATCTGGCCAACAAGTATGCGAAGAAGGCAAAATCATGAGCCTGATGCGGGCATAACCCAGACCAAACCCAGACCTAACCGGTGTCATCCTCTAAAATATTGATCGAAACCAGGTTTAATTGACTGCTTCAGTGTGTTACCACATTACTACGTGATTCAAACACGAAAAAAACCCGGGATCTGGCCAACAAGTATGCGAAGAAGGCAAAATCATGAGCCAGATGCGGGCATAACCCAGACCTAACCCAGACCTAACCGGTGTTATCCTCTAAAATAATGATCGAAACCAGGTTTAATTGACTCCTTCAGTGTGTTACCACATTACTACGTGATTCAAACACGAAAAAAACCCAGGATCTGGCCAACAAGTATGCGAAGAAGGCAAAATCATGAGCCAGATGCGGGCATAACACAGACCTAACCCAGACCTAACCGGTGTTATCCTCTAAAATATTGATCGAAACCAGTTTTAATTGACTGCTTCAGTGTATTACCACATTACTACGTGATTCAAACACGAAAAAAACCCAGGATCTGGCCAACAAGTATGCGAAGAAGGCAAAATCATGAGCCAGATGCGGGCATATCCCGGACCTAACCCAGACCTAACCGGTGTTATCCTGTGAAATATTGATCGAAACCAGGTTTAATTGACTGCCTCAGTGTGGTACCACATTACTACGTGATTCAAACACGGAAAAAACCCAGGATCTGGCCAACAAGTTTGCGAAAAAGGCGAAAGTATAAGCCAGATGCGCGCATATCCCAGACCTAACCCAGACCTAACCGGTGTTATCCTCTAAAATATTGATCGAAACCTGGTTTAATTGACTGCTTCACTGTGTTACCACATTACTACGTGATTCAAACACGAAAAAATCCGAGGATCTGGCCAACAAGTATGCGAAGAAGGCAAAATCATGAGCCAGATGCGGGCATAACCCAGACCTAACCCAGACCTAACCGGTGTTATGCTCTAAAATACTGTCCGAATCCAGGTTTAATTCACTGCCTCAGTGTGGTACAACATTACTACGTGATTCAAACACGGAAAAAACCCAGGATCTGGCCAACAAGTTTGCGAAAATGGCGAAATCATGAGCCAGATGCGTGCATTTCCCGGACCTAACCCAGACCTAAACGGTGTTATCCTCTGAAGTATTGATCGAAACCAGGATTAATTGACTACCTCAGTGTGTTACCACATTCCTACGTGATTCAAACACGGAAAAAACCCAGGATCTGGCCAACAAGTTTGCGAAAATGGCGAAATCATGAGCCAGATGCGTGCATTTCCCGGACCTAACCCAGACCTAACCGGTGTTATCCTCTGAAATATTGATCGAAATCAGGTTTAATTGACTACCTCAGTGTGTTACCACATTCCGACGTGATTCAAACACGAAAAAAACCCAGGATCTGGCCAACAAGTATGCGAAGAATGCAAAATCATGAGCCAGATGCGGGCATATCCCGGACCTAACCCAGACCTAACCGGTGTTATCCTCTGAAATATTGATCGAAACCAGGTTTAATTGACTGCTTCAGTGTGTGACCACATTCCTACGTGATTCAAACACGAAAAAAACCCAGGATCTGGACAACAAGTATGCGAAGAAGGCAAAATCATGAGCCAGATGCGGGTATAACCCAGGCCTAAGCCAGACATAACCGGTGTTATCCTCTAAAATACTGAGCGAAACGAGGTTTAATTGACTGCTTCAGTGTGTTACCACATTACTACGTGATTCAAACACGAAAAAAACCCAGGATCCGGCCAACAAGTATGCGAAGAAGGCAAAATCATGAGCCAGATGCGGGCATAACCCAGACCTAACCCAGACCTAACCGGTGTTATCCTCTAAAATATTGATCGAAACCAGGCTTAGTTGACTGCTTCTGTGTGTTACCACATTACTACGTGATTCAAACACGGAAAAAACCCAGGATCTGGCCAACAAGTATGCGAAAAAGGCGAAAGTATGTGCCAGATGCGCGCATATCCCAGACCTAACCCAGACCTAACCGGTGTTATCCTCTAAAATATTGATCGAAGCCAGGTTTAATTGACAGTTTCAGTGTGTTACCACATTACTACGTGATTCAAACACGGAAAAAACCCAGGATCTGGCCAACAAGTATGCGAAGAAGGCAAAATCATGAGCCAGATGCGGGCATAACCCAGACCTAACCCAGACCTAACCGGTGTCATCCTCTAAAATATTGATCGAAACCAGGTTTAATTGACTGCTTCAGTGTGTTACCACATTACTACGTGATTCAAACACGAAAAAAACCCAGGATCTGGCCAACAAGTATGCGAAGAAGGCAAAATCATGAGCCAGATGCGGGCATAACCCAGACCTAACCCAGACCTAACCGGTGTTATCCTCTAAAATAATTATCGAAACCAGGTTTAATTGACTCCTTCAGTGTGTTACCACATTACTACGTGATTCAAACACGAAAAAAACCCAGGATCTGGCCAACAAGTATGCGAAGAAGGCAAAATCATGAGCCAGATGCGGGCATAACCCAGACCTAACCCAGACCTAACCGGTGTTATCCTCTAAAATATTGATCGAAACCAGGTTTAATTGACTGCTTCAGTGTATTACCACATTACTACGTGATTCAAACACGAAAAAAACCCAGGATCTGGCCAACAAGTATGCGAAGAAGGCAAAATCATGAGCCAGATGCGGGCATATCCCGGACCTAACCCAGACCTAACCGGTGTTATCCTGTGAAATATTGATCGACACCAGGTTTAATTGACTGCCTCAGTGTGGTACCACATTACTACGTGATTCAAACACGGAAAAAACCCAGGATCTGGCCAACAAGTTTACGAAAAAGGCGAAAGTATAAGCCAGATGCGCGCATATCCCAGACCTAACCCAGACCTAACCGGTGTTATCCTCTAAAATATTGATCGAAACCTGGTTTAATTGACTGCTTCAGTGTGTTACCACATTACTACGTGATTCAAACACGAAAAAATCCGAGGATCTGGCCAACAAGTATGCGAAGAAGGCAAAATCATGAGCCAGATGCGGGCATAACCCAGACCTAACCCAGACCTAACCGGTGTTATCCTCTAAAATACTGTCCGAATCCAGGTTTAATTCACTGCCTCAGTGTGGTACAACATTACTACGTGATTCAAACACGGAAAAACCCAGGATCTGGCCAACAAGTTTGCGAAAATGGCGAAATCATGAGCCAGATGCGTGCATTTCCCGGACCTAACCCAGACCTAAACGGTGTTATCCTCTGAAGTATTGATCGAAACCAGGTTTAATTGACTACCTCAGTGTGTTACCACATTCCTACGTGATTCAAACACGGAAAAAACCCAGGATCTGGCCAACAAGTATGCGAAGAAGGCAAAATCATGAGCCAGATGCGTGTATTTCCCGGACCTAACCCAGACCTAACCGGTGTTATCCTCTGAAATATTGATCGAAACCAGGTTTAATTGACTGCTTCAGTGTGTTACCACATTACTACGTGATTCAAACACGAAAAAAACCCAGGATCTGGCCAACAAGTATGCGAAGAAGGCAAAATCATGAGCCAGATGCGGGCATAACCCAGACCTAACCCAGACCAAACCGGTGTTATCCTCTAAAATATTGATCGAAACCAGGCTTAGTTGACTGCTTCAGTGTGTTACCACATTACTACGTGATTCAAACACGGAAAAAACCCAGGATCTGGCCAACAAGTATGCGAAGAAGGCAAAATCATGAGCCAGATGCGGGCATAACCCAGACCTAACCCAGACCTAACCGGTGTTATCCTCTAAAATATTGATCGAAACAAGGCTTAGTTGACTGCTTCAGTGTGTTACCACATTACTACGTGATTCAAACACGGAAAAAACCCAGGATCTGGCCAACAAGTATGCGAAAAAGGCGAAAGTATATGCCAGATGCGCGCATATCCCAGACCTAACCCAGACCTAACCGGTGTTATCCTCTAAAATATTGATCGAAACCAGGTTTAATTGACTGCCTCAGTGTGGTACAACATTACTACGTGATTCAAACACGGAAAAAACCCAGGATCTGGCCAACAAGTTTGCGAAAATGGCGAAATCATGAGCCAGATGCGTGCATTTCCCGGACCTAACCCAGACCTAACCGGTGTTATCCTCTGAAATATTGATCGAAACCAGGTTTAATTGACTACCACAGTGTGGTACCACATTACTACGTGATTCAAACACGGAAAAAACCCAGGATCTGGCCAAAAAGCTTGCGAAAAAGGCGAAAGTATAAGCCAGATGCGCGCATATCCCAGACCTAACCCAGACCTAACCGGTGTCATCCTCTAAAATATTGATCGAAACCAGGTTTAATTGACTGCTTCAGTGTGTTACCACATTACTACGTGATTCAAACACGAAAAAAACCCGGGATCTGGCCAACAAGTATGCGAAGAAGGCAAAATCATGAGCCAGATGCGGGCATAACCCAGACCTAACCCAGACCTAACCGGTGTTATCCTCTAAAATAGTGATCGAAACCTGGTTTAATTGACTGCTTCGGTGTGTTACCACATTACTACGTGATTCAAACACGAAAAAAATCCAGGATCTGGCCATCAAGTATGCGAAGAAGGCAAAATCATGAGCCAGATGCGGGCATAACCCAGACCTAACCCAGACCTAACCGGTGTCATCCTCTAAAATATTGATCGAAACCAGGTTTAATTGACTGCTTCAGTGTGTTACCACATTACTACGTGATTCAAACACGAAAAAACCCCGGGATCTGGCCAACAAGTATGCGAAGAAGGCAAAATCATGAGCCAGATGCGGGCATAACCCAGACCTAACCCAGACCTAACCGGTGTTATCCTCTAAAATACTGTCCGAATCCAGGTTTAATTGACTGCCTCAGTGTGGTACAACATTACTACGTGATTCAAACACGGAAAAAACCCAGGATCTGGCCAACAAGTTTGCGAAAATGGCGAAATCATGAGCCAGATGCGTGCATTTCCCGGACCTAACCCAGACCTAACCGGTGTTATCCTCTGAAATATTGATCGAAACCAGGTTTAATTGACTACCACAGTGTGGTACCACATTACTACGTGATTCAAACACGGAAAAAACCCAGGATCTGGCCAAAAAGTTTGCCAAAAATGCGAAAGTATAAGCCAGATGCGCGCATATCCCAGACCTAACCCAGACCTAACCGGTGTCATCCTCTAAAATATTGATCAAAACCAGGTTTAATTGACTGCTTCAGTGTGTTACCACATTACTACGTGATTCAAACACGAAAAAAACCCGGGATCTGGCCAGCAAGTATGCGAAGAAGGCAAAATCATGAGCCAGATGCGGGCATAACCCAGACCTAACCCAGACCAAACCGGTGTTATCCTCTAAAATAGTGATCGAAACCTGGTTTAATTGACTGCTTCAGTGTGTTACCACATTACTACGTGATTCAAACACGAAAAAAATCCAGGATCTGGCCAACAAGTATGCGAAGAAGGCAAAATCATGAGCCAGATGCGGGCATAACCCAGACCTAACCCAGACCTAACCGGTGTCATCCTCTAAAATATTGATCGAAACCAGGTTTAATTGACTGCTTCAGTGTGTTACCACATTACTACGTGATTCAAACACGAAAAAAACCCGGGATCTGGCCAACAAGTATGCGAAGAAGGCAAAATCATGAGCCAGATGCGGGCATAACCCAGACCTAACCCAGACCTAACCGGTGTCATCCTCTAAAATATTGATCGAAACCAGGTTTAATTGACTGCTTCAGTGTGTTACCACATTACTACGTGATTCAAACACGAAAAAAACCCGGGATCTGGCCAACAAGTATGCGAAGAAGGCAAAATCATGAGCCAGATGCGGGCATAACCCAGACCTAACCCAGACCTAACCGGTGTTATCCTCTAAAATATTGATCGAAACCAGGTTTAATTGACTGCTTCAGTGTATTACCACATTACTACGTGATTCAAACACGAAAAAAACCCAGGATCTGGCCAACAAGTATGCGAAGAAGGCAAAATCATGAGCCAGATGCGGGCATATCCCGGACCTAACCCAGACCTAACCGGTGTTATCCTGTGAAATATTGATCGACACCAGGTTTAATTGACTGCCTCAGTGTGGTACCACATTACTACGTGATTCAAACACGGAAAAAACCCAGGATCTGGCCAACAAGTTTACGAAAAAGGCGAAAGTATAAGCCAGATGCGCGCATATCCCAGACCTAACCCAGACCTAACCGGTGTTATCCTCTAAAATATTGATCGAAACCTGGTTTAATTGACTGCTTCAGTGTGTTACCACATTACTACGTGATTCAAACACGAAAAAATCCGAGGATCTGGCCAACAAGTATGCGAAGAAGGCAAAATCATGAGCCAGATGCGGGCATAACCCAGACCTAACCCAGACCTAACCGGTGTTATCCTCTAAAATACTGTCCGAATCCAGGTTTAATTCACTGCCTCAGTGTGGTACAACATTACTACGTGATTCAAACACGGAAAAACCCAGGATCTGGTCAACAAGTTTGCGAAAATGGCGAAATCATGAGCCAGATGCGTGCATTTCCCGGACCTAACCCAGACCTAAACGGTGTTATCCTCTGAAGTATTGATCGAAACCAGGTTTAATTGACTACCTCAGTGTGTTACCACATTCCTACGTGATTCAAACACGGAAAAAACCCAGGATCTGGCCAACAAGTATGCGAAGAAGGCAAAATCATGAGCCAGATGCGTGTATTTCCCGGACCTAACCCAGACCTAACCGGTGTTATCCTCTGAAATATTGATCGAAACCAGGTTTAATTGACTGCTTCAGTGTGTTACCACATTACTACGTGATTCAAACACGAAAAAAACCCAGGATCTGGCCAACAAGTATGCGAAGAAGGCAAAATCATGAGCCAGATGCGGGCATAACCCAGACCTAACCCAGACCAAACCGGTGTTATCCTCTAAAATATTGATCGAAATCAGGCTTAGTTGACTGCTTCAGTGTGTTACCACATTACTACGTGATTCAAACACGGAAAAAACCCAGGATCTGGCCAACAAGTATGCGAAAAAGGCGAAAGTATATGCCAGATGCGCGCATATCCCAGACCTAACCCAGACCTAACCGGTGTTATCCTCTAAAATATTGATCGAAGCCAGGTTTAATTGACAGTTTCAGTGTGTTACCACATTACTACGTGATTCAAACACGAGAAAAACCCAGGATCTGGCCAACAAGTATGCGAAGAAGGCAAAATCATGAGCCAGATGCGGGCATAACCCAGACCTAACCCAGACCTAACCGGTGTTATCCTCTAAAATACTGTCCGAATCCAGGTTTAATTGACTGCCTCTGTGTGGTACAACATTACTACGTGATTCAAACACGGAAAAAGCCCAGGATCTGGCCAACAAGTTTGCGAAAATGGCGAAATCATGAGCCAGATGCGTGCATTTCCCGGACCTAACCCAGACCTAACCGGTGTTATCCTCTGAAATATTGATCGAAACCAGGTTTAGTTGACTACCACAGTGTGGTACCACATTACTACGTGATTCAAACACGGAAAAAACCCAGGATCTGGCCAAAAAGTTTGCGAAAAAGGCGAAAGTATAAGCCAGATGCGCGCATATCCCAGACCTAACCCAGACCTAACCGGTGTCATCCTCTAAAATATTGATCGAAACCAGGTTTAATTGACTGCTTCAGTGTGTTACCACATTACTACGTGATTCAAACACGAAAAAATCCCGTGATCTGGCCAACAAGTATGCGAAGAAGGCAAAATCATGAGCCAGATGCGGGCATAACCCAGACCTAACCCAGACCTAACCGGTGTCATCCTCTAAAATATTGTTCGAAACCAGGTTTAATTGACTGCTTCAGTGTGTTACCACATTACTACGTGATTCAAACACGAAAAAAACCCGGGATCTGGCCAACAAGTATGCGAAGAAGGCAAAATCATGAGCCAGATGCGGGCATAACCCAGACCTAACCCAGACCTAACCGGTGTTATCCTCTAAAATATTGATCGAAACCAGGTTTAATTGACTGCTTCAGTGTATTACCACATTACTACGTGAGTCAAACACGAAAAAAACCCAGGATCTGGCCAACAAGTATGCGAAGAAGGCAAAATCATGAGCCAGATGCGGGCATATTCCGGACCTAACCCAGACCTAACCGGTGTTATCCTGTGAAATATTGATCGAAACCAGGTTTAATTGACTGCCTCAGTGTGGTACCACATTACTACGTGATTCAAACACGGAAAAAACCCAGGATCTGGCCAACAAGTTTGCGAAAAAGGCGAAAGTATAAGCCAGATGCGCGCATATCCCAGACCTAACCCAGACCTAACCGGTGTTATCCTCTAAAATATTGATCGAAACCTGGTTTAATTGACTGCTTCAGTGTGTTACCACATTACTACGTGATTCAAACACGGAAAAAACCCGGGATCTGGCCAACAAGTATGCGAAGAAGGCAAAATCATGAGCCAGATGCGGGCATAACCCAGACCTAACCCAGACCTAACCGGTGTTATCCTCTAAAATAATGATCGAAACCAGGTTTAATTGACTCCTTCAGTGTGTTACCACATTACTACGTGATTCAAACACGAAAAAAACCCAGGATCTGGCCAACAAGTATGCGAAGAAGGCAAAATCATGAGCCAGATGCGGGCATAACCCAGACCTAACCCAGACCTAACCGGTGTTATCCTCTAAAATATTGATCGAAACCAGTTTTAATTGACTGCTTCAGTGTATTACCACATTACTACGTGATTCAAACACGAAAAAAACCCAGGATCTGGCCAACAAGTATGCGAAGGAGGCAAAATCATGAGCCAGACGCGGGCATATCCCGGACCTAACCCAGACCTAACCGGTGTTATCCTGTGAAATATTGATCGAAACCAGGTTTAATTGACTGCCTCAGTGTGGTACCACATTACTACGTGATTCAAACACGGAAAAAACCCAGGATCTGGCCAACAAGTTTGCGAAAAAGGCGAAAGTATAAGCCAGATGCGCGCATATCCCAGACCTAACCCAGACCTAACCGGTGTTATCCTCTAAAATATTGATCGAAACCTGGTTTAATTGACTGCTTCACTGTGTTACCACATTACTACGTGATTCAAACACGAAAAAATCCGAGGATCTGGCCAACAAGTATGCGAAGAAGGCAAAATCATGAGTCAGATGCGGGCATAACCCAGACCTAACCCAGACCTAACCGGTGATATGCTCTAAAATACTGTCCGAATCCAGGTTTAATTCACTGCCTCAGTGTGTTACCACATTACTACGTGATTCAAACACGAAAAAATCCCGTGATCTGGCCAACAAGTATGCGAAGAAGGCAAAATCATGAGCCAGATGCGGGCATAACCCAGACCAAACCCAGACCTAACCGGTGTCATCCTCTAAAATATTGATCGAAACCAGGTTTAATTGACTGCTTCAGTGTGTTACCACATTACTACGTGATTCAAACACGAAAAAAACCCGGGATCTGGCCAACAAGTATGCGAAGAAGGCAAAATCATGAGCCAGATGCGGGCATAACCCAGACCTAACCCAGACCTAACCGGTGTTATCCTCTAAAATAATGATCGAAACCAGGTTTAATTGACTCCTTCAGTGTGTTACCACATTACTACGTGATTCAAACACGAAAAAAACCCAGGATCTGGCCAACAAGTATGCGAAGAAGGCAAAATCATGAGCCAGATGCGGGCATAACCCAGACCTAACCCAGACCTAACCGGTGTTATCCTCTAAAATATTGATCGAAACCAGTTTTAATTGACTGCTTCAGTGTATTACCACATTACTACGTGATTCAAACACGAAAAAAACCCAGGATCTGGCCAACAAGTATGCGAAGAAGGCAAAATCATGAGCCAGATGCGGGCATATCCCGGACCTAACCCAGACCTAACCGGTGTTATCCTGTGAAATATTGATCGAAACCAGGTTTAATTGACTGCCTCAGTGTGGTACCACATTACTACGTGATTCAAACACGGAAAAAACCCAGGATCTGGCCAACAAGTTTGCGAAAAAGGCGAAAGTATAAGCCAGATGCGCGCATATCCCAGACCTAACCCAGACCTAACCGGTGTTATCCTCTAAAATATTGATCGAAACCTGATTTAATTGACTGCTTCACTGTGTTACCACATTACTACGTGATTCAAACACGAAAAAATCCGAGGATCTGGCCAACAAGTATGCGAAGAAGGCAAAATCATGAGCCAGATGCGGGCATAACCCAGACCTAACCCAGACCTAACCGGTGTTATGCTCTAAAATACTGTCCGAATCCAGGTTTAATTCACTGCCTCAGTGTGGTACAACATTACTACGTGATTCAAACACGGAAAAAACCCAGGATCTGGCCAACAAGTTTGCGAAAATGGCGAAATCATGAGCCAGATGCGTGCATTTCCCGGACCTAACCCAGACCTAAACGGTGTTATCCTCTGAAGTATTGATCGAAACCAGGATTAATTGACTACCTCAGTGTGTTACCACATTCCTACGTGATTCAAACACGGAAAAAACCCAGGATCTGGCCAACAAGTTTGCGAAAATGGCGAAATCATGAGCCAGATGCGTGCATTTCCCGGACCTAACCCAGACCTAACCGGTGTTATCCTCTGAAATATTGATCGAAATCAGGTTTAATTGACTACCTCAGTGTGTTACCACATTCCGACGTGATTCAAACACGAAAAAAACCCAGGATCTGGCCAACAAGTATGCGAAGAATGCAAAATCATGAGCCAGATGCGGGCATATCCCGGACCTAACCCAGACCTAACCGGTGTTATCCTCTGAAATATTGATCGAAACCAGGTTTAATTGACTGCTTCAGTGTGTGACCACATTCCTACGTGATTCAAACACGAAAAAAACCCAGGATCTGGACAACAAGTATGCGAAGAAGGCAAAATCATGAGCCAGATGCGGGCATAACCCAGACCTAACCCAGACCTAACCGGTGTTATCCTCTAAAATATTGATCGAAACCAGGCTTAGTTGACTGCTTCAGTGTGTTACCACATTACTACGTGATTCAAACACGGAAAAAACCCAGGATCTGGCCAACAAGTATGCGAAAAAGGCGAAAGTATGTGCCAGATGCGCGCATATCCCAGACCTAACCCAGACCTAACCGGTGTTATCCTCTAAAATATTGATCGAAGCCAGGTTTAATTGACAGTTTCAGTGTGTTACCACATTACTACGTGATTCAAACACGGAAAAAACCCAGGATCTGGCCAACAAGTATGCGAAGAAGGCAAAATCATGAGCCAGATGCGGGCATAACCCAGACCTAACCCAGACCTAACCGGTGTCATCCTCTAAAATATTGATCGAAACCAGGTTTAATTGACTGCTTCAGTGTGTTACCACATTACTACGTGATTCAAACACGAAAAAAACCCAGGATCTGGCCAACAAGTATGCGAAGAAGGCAAAATCATGAGCCAGATGCGGGCATAACCCAGACCTAACCCAGACCTAACCGGTGTTATCCTCTAAAATAATTATCGAAACCAGGTTTAATTGACTCCTTCAGTGTGTTACCACATTACTACGTGATTCAAACACGAAAAAAACCCAGGATCTGGCCAACAAGTATGCGAAGAAGGCAAAATCATGAGCCAGATGCGGGCATAACCCAGACCTAACCCAGACCTAACCGGTGTTATCCTCTAAAATATTGATCGAAACCAGGTTTAATTGACTGCTTCAGTGTATTACCACATTACTACGTGATTCAAACACGAAAAAAACCCAGGATCTGGCCAACAAGTATGCGAAGAAGGCAAAATCATGAGCCAGATGCGGGCATATCCCGGACCTAACCCAGACCTAACCGGTGTTATCCTGTGAAATATTGATCGACACCAGGTTTAATTGACTGCCTCAGTGTGGTACCACATTACTACGTGATTCAAACACGGAAAAAACCCAGGATCTGGCCAACAAGTTTACGAAAAAGGCGAAAGTATAAGCCAGATGCGCGCATATCCCAGACCTAACCCAGACCTAACCGGTGTTATCCTCTAAAATATTGATCGAAACCTGGTTTAATTGACTGCTTCAGTGTGTTACCACATTACTACGTGATTCAAACACGAAAAAATCCGAGGATCTGGCCAACAAGTATGCGAAGAAGGCAAAATCATGAGCCAGATGCGGGCATAACCCAGACCTAACCCAGACCTAACCGGTGTTATCCTCTAAAATACTGTCCGAATCCAGGTTTAATTCACTGCCTCAGTGTGGTACAACATTACTACGTGATTCAAACACGGAAAAACCCAGGATCTGGCCAACAAGTTTGCGAAAATGGCGAAATCATGAGCCAGATGCGTGCATTTCCCGGACCTAACCCAGACCTAAACGGTGTTATCCTCTGAAGTATTGATCGAAACCAGGTTTAATTGACTACCTCAGTGTGTTACCACATTCCTACGTGATTCAAACACGGAAAAAACCCAGGATCTGGCCAACAAGTATGCGAAGAAGGCAAAATCATGAGCCAGATGCGTGTATTTCCCGGACCTAACCCAGACCTAACCGGTGTTATCCTCTGAAATATTGATCGAAACCAGGTTTAATTGACTGCTTCAGTGTGTTACCACATTACTACGTGATTCAAACACGAAAAAAACCCAGGATCTGGCCAACAAGTATGCGAAGAAGGCAAAATCATGAGCCAGATGCGGGCATAACCCAGACCTAACCCAGACCAAACCGGTGTTATCCTCTAAAATATTGATCGAAACCAGGCTTAGTTGACTGCTTCAGTGTGTTACCACATTACTACGTGATTCAAACACGGAAAAAACCCAGGATCTGGCCAACAAGTATGCGAAGAAGGCAAAATCATGAGCCAGATGCGGGCATAACCCAGACCTAACCCAGACCTAACCGGTGTTATCCTCTAAAATATTGATCGAAACAAGGCTTAGTTGACTGCTTCAGTGTGTTACCACATTACTACGTGATTCAAACACGGAAAAAACCCAGGATCTGGCCAACAAGTATGCGAAAAAGGCGAAAGTATATGCCAGATGCGCGCATATCCCAGACCTAACCCAGACCTAACCGGTGTTATCCTCTAAAATATTGATCGAAACCAGGTTTAATTGACTGCCTCAGTGTGGTACAACATTACTACGTGATTCAAACACGGAAAAAACCCAGGATCTGGCCAACAAGTTTGCGAAAATGGCGAAATCATGAGCCAGATGCGTGCATTTCCCGGACCTAACCCAGACCTAACCGGTGTTATCCTCTGAAATATTGATCGAAACCAGGTTTAATTGACTACCACAGTGTGGTACCACATTACTACGTGATTCAAACACGGAAAAAACCCAGGATCTGGCCAAAAAGCTTGCGAAAAAGGCGAAAGTATAAGCCAGATGCGCGCATATCCCAGACCTAACCCAGACCTAACCGGTGTCATCCTCTAAAATATTGATCGAAACCAGGTTTAATTGACTGCTTCAGTGTGTTACCACATTACTACGTGATTCAAACACGAAAAAAACCCGGGATCTGGCCAACAAGTATGCGAAGAAGGCAAAATCATGAGCCAGATGCGGGCATAACCCAGACCTAACCCAGACCTAACCGGTGTTATCCTCTAAAATAGTGATCGAAACCTGGTTTAATTGACTGCTTCGGTGTGTTACCACATTACTACGTGATTCAAACACGAAAAAAATCCAGGATCTGGCCATCAAGTATGCGAAGAAGGCAAAATCATGAGCCAGATGCGGGCATAACCCAGACCTAACCCAGACCTAACCGGTGTCATCCTCTAAAATATTGATCGAAACCAGGTTTAATTGACTGCTTCAGTGTGTTACCACATTACTACGTGATTCAAACACGAAAAAACCCCGGGATCTGGCCAACAAGTATGCGAAGAAGGCAAAATCATGAGCCAGATGCGGGCATAACCCAGACCTAACCCAGACCTAACCGGTGTTATCCTCTAAAATACTGTCCGAATCCAGGTTTAATTGACTGCCTCAGTGTGGTACAACATTACTACGTGATTCAAACACGGAAAAAACCCAGGATCTGGCCAACAAGTTTGCGAAAATGGCGAAATCATGAGCCAGATGCGTGCATTTCCCGGACCTAACCCAGACCTAACCGGTGTTATCCTCTGAAATATTGATCGAAACCAGGTTTAATTGACTACCACAGTGTGGTACCACATTACTACGTGATTCAAACACGGAAAAAACCCAGGATCTGGCCAAAAAGTTTGCCAAAAATGCGAAAGTATAAGCCAGATGCGCGCATATCCCAGACCTAACCCAGACCTAACCGGTGTCATCCTCTAAAATATTGATCAAAACCAGGTTTAATTGACTGCTTCAGTGTGTTACCACATTACTACGTGATTCAAACACGAAAAAAACCCGGGATCTGGCCAGCAAGTATGCGAAGAAGGCAAAATCATGAGCCAGATGCGGGCATAACCCAGACCTAACCCAGACCAAACCGGTGTTATCCTCTAAAATAGTGATCGAAACCTGGTTTAATTGACTGCTTCAGTGTGTTACCACATTACTACGTGATTCAAACACGAAAAAAATCCAGGATCTGGCCAACAAGTATGCGAAGAAGGCAAAATCATGAGCCAGATGCGGGCATAACCCAGACCTAACCCAGACCTAACCGGTGTCATCCTCTAAAATATTGATCGAAACCAGGTTTAATTGACTGCTTCAGTGTGTTACCACATTACTACGTGATTCAAACACGAAAAAAACCCGGGATCTGGCCAACAAGTATGCGAAGAAGGCAAAATCATGAGCCAGATGCGGGCATAACCCAGACCTAACCCAGACCTAACCGGTGTCATCCTCTAAAATATTGATCGAAACCAGGTTTAATTGACTGCTTCAGTGTGTTACCACATTACTACGTGATTCAAACACGAAAAAAACCCGGGATCTGGCCAACAAGTATGCGAAGAAGGCAAAATCATGAGCCAGATGCGGGCATAACCCAGACCTAACCCAGACCTAACCGGTGTTATCCTCTAAAATATTGATCGAAACCAGGTTTAATTGACTGCTTCAGTGTATTACCACATTACTACGTGATTCAAACACGAAAAAAACCCAGGATCTGGCCAACAAGTATGCGAAGAAGGCAAAATCATGAGCCAGATGCGGGCATATCCCGGACCTAACCCAGACCTAACCGGTGTTATCCTGTGAAATATTGATCGACACCAGGTTTAATTGACTGCCTCAGTGTGGTACCACATTACTACGTGATTCAAACACGGAAAAAACCCAGGATCTGGCCAACAAGTTTACGAAAAAGGCGAAAGTATAAGCCAGATGCGCGCATATCCCAGACCTAACCCAGACCTAACCGGTGTTATCCTCTAAAATATTGATCGAAACCTGGTTTAATTGACTGCTTCAGTGTGTTACCACATTACTACGTGATTCAAACACGAAAAAATCCGAGGATCTGGCCAACAAGTATGCGAAGAAGGCAAAATCATGAGCCAGATGCGGGCATAACCCAGACCTAACCCAGACCTAACCGGTGTTATCCTCTAAAATACTGTCCGAATCCAGGTTTAATTCACTGCCTCAGTGTGGTACAACATTACTACGTGATTCAAACACGGAAAAACCCAGGATCTGGTCAACAAGTTTGCGAAAATGGCGAAATCATGAGCCAGATGCGTGCATTTCCCGGACCTAACCCAGACCTAAACGGTGTTATCCTCTGAAGTATTGATCGAAACCAGGTTTAATTGACTACCTCAGTGTGTTACCACATTCCTACGTGATTCAAACACGGAAAAAACCCAGGATCTGGCCAACAAGTATGCGAAGAAGGCAAAATCATGAGCCAGATGCGTGTATTTCCCGGACCTAACCCAGACCTAACCGGTGTTATCCTCTGAAATATTGATCGAAACCAGGTTTAATTGACTGCTTCAGTGTGTTACCACATTACTACGTGATTCAAACACGAAAAAAACCCAGGATCTGGCCAACAAGTATGCGAAGAAGGCAAAATCATGAGCCAGATGCGGGCATAACCCAGACCTAACCCAGACCAAACCGGTGTTATCCTCTAAAATATTGATCGAAATCAGGCTTAGTTGACTGCTTCAGTGTGTTACCACATTACTACGTGATTCAAACACGGAAAAAACCCAGGATCTGGCCAACAAGTATGCGAAAAAGGCGAAAGTATATGCCAGATGCGCGCATATCCCAGACCTAACCCAGACCTAACCGGTGTTATCCTCTAAAATATTGATCGAAGCCAGGTTTAATTGACAGTTTCAGTGTGTTACCACATTACTACGTGATTCAAACACGAGAAAAACCCAGGATCTGGCCAACAAGTATGCGAAGAAGGCAAAATCATGAGCCAGATGCGGGCATAACCCAGACCTAACCCAGACCTAACCGGTGTTATCCTCTAAAATACTGTCCGAATCCAGGTTTAATTGACTGCCTCTGTGTGGTACAACATTACTACGTGATTCAAACACGGAAAAAGCCCAGGATCTGGCCAACAAGTTTGCGAAAATGGCGAAATCATGAGCCAGATGCGTGCATTTCCCGGACCTAACCCAGACCTAACCGGTGTTATCCTCTGAAATATTGATCGAAACCAGGTTTAGTTGACTACCACAGTGTGGTACCACATTACTACGTGATTCAAACACGGAAAAAACCCAGGATCTGGCCAAAAAGTTTGCGAAAAAGGCGAAAGTATAAGCCAGATGCGCGCATATCCCAGACCTAACCCAGACCTAACCGGTGTCATCCTCTAAAATATTGATCGAAACCAGGTTTAATTGACTGCTTCAGTGTGTTACCACATTACTACGTGATTCAAACACGAAAAAATCCCGTGATCTGGCCAACAAGTATGCGAAGAAGGCAAAATCATGAGCCAGATGCGGGCATAACCCAGACCTAACCCAGACCTAACCGGTGTCATCCTCTAAAATATTGTTCGAAACCAGGTTTAATTGACTGCTTCAGTGTGTTACCACATTACTACGTGATTCAAACACGAAAAAAACCCGGGATCTGGCCAACAAGTATGCGAAGAAGGCAAAATCATGAGCCAGATGCGGGCATAACCCAGACCTAACCCAGACCTAACCGGTGTTATCCTCTAAAATATTGATCGAAACCAGGTTTAATTGACTGCTTCAGTGTATTACCACATTACTACGTGAGTCAAACACGAAAAAAACCCAGGATCTGGCCAACAAGTATGCGAAGAAGGCAAAATCATGAGCCAGATGCGGGCATATTCCGGACCTAACCCAGACCTAACCGGTGTTATCCTGTGAAATATTGATCGAAACCAGGTTTAATTGACTGCCTCAGTGTGGTACCACATTACTACGTGATTCAAACACGGAAAAAACCCAGGATCTGGCCAACAAGTTTGCGAAAAAGGCGAAAGTATAAGCCAGATGCGCGCATATCCCAGACCTAACCCAGACCTAACCGGTGTTATCCTCTAAAATATTGATCGAAACCTGGTTTAATTGACTGCTTCAGTGTGTTACCACATTACTACGTGATTCAAACACGGAAAAAACCCGGGATCTGGCCAACAAGTATGCGAAGAAGGCAAAATCATGAGCCAGATGCGGGCATAACCCAGACCTAACCCAGACCTAACCGGTGTTATCCTCTAAAATAATGATCGAAACCAGGTTTAATTGACTCCTTCAGTGTGTTACCACATTACTACGTGATTCAAACACGAAAAAAACCCAGGATCTGGCCAACAAGTATGCGAAGAAGGCAAAATCATGAGCCAGATGCGGGCATAACCCAGACCTAACCCAGACCTAACCGGTGTTATCCTCTAAAATATTGATCGAAACCAGTTTTAATTGACTGCTTCAGTGTATTACCACATTACTACGTGATTCAAACACGAAAAAAACCCAGGATCTGGCCAACAAGTATGCGAAGGAGGCAAAATCATGAGCCAGACGCGGGCATATCCCGGACCTAACCCAGACCTAACCGGTGTTATCCTGTGAAATATTGATCGAAACCAGGTTTAATTGACTGCCTCAGTGTGGTACCACATTACTACGTGATTCAAACACGGAAAAAACCCAGGATCTGGCCAACAAGTTTGCGAAAAAGGCGAAAGTATAAGCCAGATGCGCGCATATCCCAGACCTAACCCAGACCTAACCGGTGTTATCCTCTAAAATATTGATCGAAACCTGGTTTAATTGACTGCTTCACTGTGTTACCACATTACTACGTGATTCAAACACGAAAAAATCCGAGGATCTGGCCAACAAGTATGCGAAGAAGGCAAAATCATGAGTCAGATGCGGGCATAACCCAGACCTAACCCAGACCTAACCGGTGATATGCTCTAAAATACTGTCCGAATCCAGGTTTAATTCACTGCCTCAGTGTGTTACCACATTACTACGTGATTCAAACACGAAAAAATCCCGTGATCTGGCCAACAAGTATGCGAAGAAGGCAAAATCATGAGCCAGATGCGGGCATAACCCAGACCAAACCCAGACCTAACCGGTGTCATCCTCTAAAATATTGATCGAAACCAGGTTTAATTGACTGCTTCAGTGTGTTACCACATTACTACGTGATTCAAACACGAAAAAAACCCGGGATCTGGCCAACAAGTATGCGAAGAAGGCAAAATCATGAGCCAGATGCGGGCATAACCCAGACCTAACCCAGACCTAACCGGTGTTATCCTCTAAAATAATGATCGAAACCAGGTTTAATTGACTCCTTCAGTGTGTTACCACATTACTACGTGATTCAAACACGAAAAAAACCCAGGATCTGGCCAACAAGTATGCGAAGAAGGCAAAATCATGAGCCAGATGCGGGCATAACCCAGACCTAACCCAGACCTAACCGGTGTTATCCTCTAAAATATTGATCGAAACCAGTTTTAATTGACTGCTTCAGTGTATTACCACATTACTACGTGATTCAAACACGAAAAAAACCCAGGATCTGGCCAACAAGTATGCGAAGAAGGCAAAATCATGAGCCAGATGCGGGCATATCCCGGACCTAACCCAGACCTAACCGGTGTTATCCTGTGAAATATTGATCGAAACCAGGTTTAATTGACTGCCTCAGTGTGGTACCACATTACTACGTGATTCAAACACGGAAAAAACCCAGGATCTGGCCAACAAGTTTGCGAAAAAGGCGAAAGTATAAGCCAGATGCGCGCATATCCCAGACCTAACCCAGACCTAACCGGTGTTATCCTCTAAAATATTGATCGAAACCTGATTTAATTGACTGCTTCACTGTGTTACCACATTACTACGTGATTCAAACACGAAAAAATCCGAGGATCTGGCCAACAAGTATGCGAAGAAGGCAAAATCATGAGCCAGATGCGGGCATAACCCAGACCTAACCCAGACCTAACCGGTGTTATGCTCTAAAATACTGTCCGAATCCAGGTTTAATTCACTGCCTCAGTGTGGTACAACATTACTACGTGATTCAAACACGGAAAAAGCCCAGGATCTGGCCAACAAGTATGCGAAAAAGGCGAAAGTATATGCCAGATGCGCGCATATCCCAGACCTAACCCAGACCTAACCGGTGTTATCCTCTAAAATATTGATCGAAGCCAGGTTTAATTGACAGTTTCAGTGTGTTACCACATTACTACGTGATTCAAACACGAGAAAAACCCAGGATCTGGCCAACAAGTATGCGAAGAAGGCAAAATCATGAGCCAGATGCGGGCATAACCCAGACCTAACCCAGACCTAACCGGTGTTATCCTCTAAAATACTGTCCGAATCCAGGTTTAATTGACTGCCTCTGTGTGGTACAACATTACTACGTGATTCAAACACGGAAAAAACCCAGGATCTGGCCAACAAGTATGCGAAAAAGGCGAAAGTATATGCCAGATGCGCGCATATCCCAGACCTAACCCAGACCTAACCGGTGTTATCCTCTAAAATATTGATCGAAGCCAGGTTTAATTGACAGTTTCAGTGTGTTACCACATTACTACGTGATTCAAACACGAGAAAAACCCAGGATCTGGCCAACAAGTATGCGAAGAAGGCAAAATCATGAGCCAGATGCGGGCATAACCCAGACCTAACCCAGACCTAACCGGTGTTATCCTCTAAAATACTGTCCGAATCCAGGTTTAATTGACTGCCTCTGTGTGGTACAACATTACTACGTGATTCAAACACGGAAAAAGCCCAGGATCTGGCCAACAAGTTTGCGAAAATGGCGAAATCATGAGCCAGATGCGTGCATTTCCCGGACCTAACCCAGACCTAACCGGTGTTATCCTCTGAAATATTGATCGAAACCAGGTTTAGTTGACTACCACAGTGTGGTACCACATTACTACGTGATTCAAACACGGAAAAAACCCAGGATCTGGCCAAAAAGTTTGCGAAAAAGGCGAAAGTATAAGCCAGATGCGCGCATATCCCAGACCTAACCCAGACCTAACCGGTGTCATCCTCTAAAATATTGATCGAAACCAGGTTTAATTGACTGCTTCAGTGTGTTACCACATTACTACGTGATTCAAACACGAAAAAATCCCGTGATCTGGCCAACAAGTATGCGAAGAAGGCAAAATCATGAGCCAGATGCGGGCATAACCCAGACCTAACCCAGACCTAACCGGTGTCATCCTCTAAAATATTGTTCGAAACCAGGTTTAATTGACTGCTTCAGTGTGTTACCACATTACTACGTGATTCAAACACGAAAAAAACCCGGGATCTGGCCAACAAGTATGCGAAGAAGGCAAAATCATGAGCCAGATGCGGGCATAACCCAGACCTAACCCAGACCTAACCGGTGTTATCCTCTAAAATATTGATCGAAACCAGGTTTAATTGACTGCTTCAGTGTATTACCACATTACTACGTGAGTCAAACACGAAAAAAACCCAGGATCTGGCCAACAAGTATGCGAAGAAGGCAAAATCATGAGCCAGATGCGGGCATATTCCGGACCTAACCCAGACCTAACCGGTGTTATCCTGTGAAATATTGATCGAAACCAGGTTTAATTGACTGCCTCAGTGTGGTACCACATTACTACGTGATTCAAACACGGAAAAAACCCAGGATCTGGCCAACAAGTTTGCGAAAAAGGCGAAAGTATAAGCCAGATGCGCGCATATCCCAGACCTAACCCAGACCTAACCGGTGTTATCCTCTAAAATATTGATCGAAACCTGGTTTAATTGACTGCTTCAGTGTGTTACCACATTACTACGTGATTCAAACACGGAAAAAACCCGGGATCTGGCCAACAAGTATGCGAAGAAGGCAAAATCATGAGCCAGATGCGGGCATAACCCAGACCTAACCCAGACCTAACCGGTGTTATCCTCTAAAATAATGATCGAAACCAGGTTTAATTGACTCCTTCAGTGTGTTACCACATTACTACGTGATTCAAACACGAAAAAAACCCAGGATCTGGCCAACAAGTATGCGAAGAAGGCAAAATCATGAGCCAGATGCGGGCATAACCCAGACCTAACCCAGACCTAACCGGTGTTATCCTCTAAAATATTGATCGAAACCAGTTTTAATTGACTGCTTCAGTGTATTACCACATTACTACGTGATTCAAACACGAAAAAAACCCAGGATCTGGCCAACAAGTATGCGAAGGAGGCAAAATCATGAGCCAGACGCGGGCATATCCCGGACCTAACCCAGACCTAACCGGTGTTATCCTGTGAAATATTGATCGAAACCAGGTTTAATTGACTGCCTCAGTGTGGTACCACATTACTACGTGATTCAAACACGGAAAAAACCCAGGATCTGGCCAACAAGTTTGCGAAAAAGGCGAAAGTATAAGCCAGATGCGCGCATATCCCAGACCTAACCCAGACCTAACCGGTGTTATCCTCTAAAATATTGATCGAAACCTGGTTTAATTGACTGCTTCACTGTGTTACCACATTACTACGTGATTCAAACACGAAAAAATCCGAGGATCTGGCCAACAAGTATGCGAAGAAGGCAAAATCATGAGTCAGATGCGGGCATAACCCAGACCTAACCCAGACCTAACCGGTGATATGCTCTAAAATACTGTCCGAATCCAGGTTTAATTCACTGCCTCAGTGTGTTACCACATTACTACGTGATTCAAACACGAAAAAATCCCGTGATCTGGCCAACAAGTATGCGAAGAAGGCAAAATCATGAGCCAGATGCGGGCATAACCCAGACCAAACCCAGACCTAACCGGTGTCATCCTCTAAAATATTGATCGAAACCAGGTTTAATTGACTGCTTCAGTGTGTTACCACATTACTACGTGATTCAAACACGAAAAAAACCCGGGATCTGGCCAACAAGTATGCGAAGAAGGCAAAATCATGAGCCAGATGCGGGCATAACCCAGACCTAACCCAGACCTAACCGGTGTTATCCTCTAAAATAATGATCGAAACCAGGTTTAATTGACTCCTTCAGTGTGTTACCACATTACTACGTGATTCAAACACGAAAAAAACCCAGGATCTGGCCAACAAGTATGCGAAGAAGGCAAAATCATGAGCCAGATGCGGGCATAACCCAGACCTAACCCAGACCTAACCGGTGTTATCCTCTAAAATATTGATCGAAACCAGTTTTAATTGACTGCTTCAGTGTATTACCACATTACTACGTGATTCAAACACGAAAAAAACCCAGGATCTGGCCAACAAGTATGCGAAGAAGGCAAAATCATGAGCCAGATGCGGGCATATCCCGGACCTAACCCAGACCTAACCGGTGTTATCCTGTGAAATATTGATCGAAACCAGGTTTAATTGACTGCCTCAGTGTGGTACCACATTACTACGTGATTCAAACACGGAAAAAACCCAGGATCTGGCCAACAAGTTTGCGAAAAAGGCGAAAGTATAAGCCAGATGCGCGCATATCCCAGACCTAACCCAGACCTAACCGGTGTTATCCTCTAAAATATTGATCGAAACCTGATTTAATTGACTGCTTCACTGTGTTACCACATTACTACGTGATTCAAACACGAAAAAATCCGAGGATCTGGCCAACAAGTATGCGAAGAAGGCAAAATCATGAGCCAGATGCGGGCATAACCCAGACCTAACCCAGACCTAACCGGTGTTATGCTCTAAAATACTGTCCGAATCCAGGTTTAATTCACTGCCTCAGTGTGGTACAACATTACTACGTGATTCAAACACGGAAAAAACCCAGGATCTGGCCAACAAGTTTGCGAAAATGGCGAAATCATGAGCCAGATGCGTGCATTTCCCGGACCTAACCCAGACCTAAACGGTGTTATCCTCTGAAGTATTGATCGAAACCAGGATTAATTGACTACCTCAGTGTGTTACCACATTCCTACGTGATTCAAACACGGAAAAAACCCAGGATCTGGCCAACAAGTTTGCGAAAATGGCGAAATCATGAGCCAGATGCGTGCATTTCCCGGACCTAACCCAGACCTAACCGGTGTTATCCTCTGAAATATTGATCGAAATCAGGTTTAATTGACTACCTCAGTGTGTTACCACATTCCGACGTGATTCAAACACGAAAAAAACCCAGGATCTGGCCAACAAGTATGCGAAGAATGCAAAATCATGAGCCAGATGCGGGCATATCCCGGACCTAACCCAGACCTAACCGGTGTTATCCTCTGAAATATTGATCGAAACCAGGTTTAATTGACTGCTTCAGTGTGTGACCACATTCCTACGTGATTCAAACACGAAAAAAACCCAGGATCTGGACAACAAGTATGCGAAGAAGGCAAAATCATGAGCCAGATGCGGGCATAACCCAGACCTAACCCAGACCTAACCGGTGTTATCCTCTAAAATATTGATCGAAACCAGGCTTAGTTGACTGCTTCAGTGTGTTACCACATTACTACGTGATTCAAACACGGAAAAAACCCAGGATCTGGCCAACAAGTATGCGAAAAAGGCGAAAGTATATGCCAGATGCGCGCATATCCCAGACCTAACCCAGACCTAACCGGTGTTATCCTCTAAAATATTGATCGAAGCCAGGTTTAATTGACAGTTTCAGTGTGTTACCACATTACTACGTGATTCAAACACGGAAAAAACCCAGGATCTGGCCAACAAGTATGCGAAGAAGGCAAAATCATGAGCCAGATGCGGGCATAACCCAGACCTAACCCAGACCTAACCGGTGTTATCCTCTAAAATACTGTCCGAATCCAGGTTTAATTGACTGCCTCTGTGTGGTACAACATTACTACGTGATTCAAACACGGAAAAAACCCAGGATCTGGCCAACAAGTTTGCGAAAATGGCGAAATCATGAGCCAGATGCGTGCATTTCCCGGACCTAACCCAGACCTAACCGGTGTTATCCTCTGAAATATTGATCGAAACCAGGTTTAGTTGACTACCACAGTGTGGTACCACATTACTACGTGATTCAAACACGGAAAAAACCCAGGATATGGCCAAAAAGTTTGCGAAAAAGGCGAAAGTATAAGCCAGATGCGCGCATATCCCAGACCTAACCCAGACCTAACCGGTGTCATCCTCTAAAATATTGATCGAAACCAGGTTTAATTGACTGCTTCAGTGTGTTACCACATTACTACGTGATTCAAACACGAAAAAATCCCGTGATCTGGCCAACAAGTATGCGAAGAAGGCAAAATCATGAGCCAGATGCGGGCATAACCCAGACCTAACCCAGACCTAACCGGTGTCATCCTCTAAAATATTGATCGAAACCAGGTTTAATTGACTGCTTCAGTGTGTTACCACATTACTACGTGATTCAAACACGAAAAAAACCCGGGATCTGGCCAACAAGTATGCGAAGAAGGCAAAATCATGAGCCAGATGCGGGCATAACCCAGACCTAACCCAGACCTAACCGGTGTTATCCTCTAAAATAATGATCGAAACCAGGTTTAATTGACTCCTTCAGTGTGTTACCACATTACTACGTGATTCAAACACGAAAAAAACCCAGGATCTGGCCAACAAGTATGCGAAGAAGGCAAAATCATGAGCCAGATGCGGGCATAACCCAGACCTAACCCAGACCTAACCGGTGTTATCCTCTAAAATACTGTCCGAATCCAGGTTTAATTCACTGCCTCAGTGTGGTACAACATTACTACGTGATTCAAACACGGAAAAAGCCAGGATCTGGCCAACAAGTTTGCGAAAATGGCGAAATCATGAGCCAGATGCGCGCATATCCCAGACCTAACCCAGACCTAACCGGTGTCATCCTCTAAAATATTGATCGAAACCAGGTTTAATTGACTGCTTCAGTGTGTTACCACATTACTACGTGATTCAAACACGAAAAAAACCCGGGATCTGGCCAACAAGTATGCGAAGAAGGCAAAATCATGAGCCAGATGCGGGCATAACCCAGACCTAACCCAGACCTAACCGGTGTCATCCTCTAAAATATTGATCGAAACCAGGTTTAATTGACTGCTTCAGTGTGTTACCACATTACTACGTGATTCAAACACGAAAAAAACCCGGGATCTGGCCAACAAGTATGCGAAGAAGGCAAAATCATGAGCCAGATGCGGGCATAACCCAGACCTAACCCAGACCTAACCGGTGTTATCCTCTAAAATAGTGATCGAAACCTGGTTTAATTGACTGCTTCGGTGTGTTACCACATTACTACGTGATTCAAACACGAAAAAAATCCAGGATCTGGCCATCAAGTATGCGAAGAAGGCAAAATCATGAGCCAGATGCGGGCATAACCCAGACCTAACCCAGACCTAACCGGTGTCATCCTCTAAAATATTGATCGAAACCAGGTTTAATTGACTGCTTCAGTGTGTTACCACATTACTACGTGATTCAAACACGAAAAAACCCCGGGATCTGGCCAACAAGTATGCGAAGAAGGCAAAATCATGAGCCAGATGCGGGCATAACCCAGACCTAACCCAGACCTAACCGGTGTTATCCTCTAAAATACTGTCCGAATCCAGGTTTAATTGACTGCCTCAGTGTGGTACAACATTACTACGTGATTCAAACACGGAAAAAACCCAGGATCTGGCCAACAAGTTTGCGAAAATGGCGAAATCATGAGCCAGATGCGTGCATTTCCCGGACCTAACCCAGACCTAACCGGTGTTATCCTCTGAAATATTGATCGAAACCAGGTTTAATTGACTACCACAGTGAGGTACCACATTACTACGTGATTCAAACACGGAAAAAACCCAGGATCTGGCCAAAAAGTTTGCCAAAAATGCGAAAGTATAAGCCAGATGCGCGCATATCCCAGACCTAACCCAGACCTAACCGGTGTCATCCTCTAAAATATTGATCGAAACCAGGTTTAATTGACTGCTTCAGTGTGTTACCACATTACTACGTGATTCAAACACGAAAAAAACCCGGGATCTGGCCAGCAAGTATGCGAAGAAGGCAAAATCATGAGCCAGATGCGGGCATAACCCAGACCTAACCCAGACCTAACCGGTGTTATCCTCTAAAATAGTGATCGAAACCTGGTTTAATTGACTGCTTCAGTGTGTTACCACATTACTACGTGATTCAAACACGAAAAAAATCCAGGATCTGGCCAACAAGTATGCGAAGAAGGCAAAATCATGAGCCAGATGCGGGCATAACCCAGACCTAACCCAGACCTAACCGGTGTCATCCTCTAAAATATTGATCGAAACCAGGTTTAATTGACTGCTTCAGTGTGTTACCACATTACTACGTGATTCAAACACGAAAAAAACCCGGGATCTGGCCAACAAGTATGCGAAGAAGGCAAAATCATGAGCCAGATGCGGGCATAACCCAGACCTAACCCAGACCTAACCGGTGTCATCCTCTAAAATATTGATCGAAACCAGGTTTAATTGACTGCTTCAGTGTGTTACCACATTACTACGTGATTCAAACACGAAAAAAACCCGGGATCTGGCCAACAAGTATGCGAAGAAGGCAAAATCATGAGCCAGATGCGGGCATAACCCAGACCTAACCCAGACCTAACCGGTGTTATCCTCTAAAATAATGATCGAAACCAGGTTTAATTGACTCCTTCAGTGTGTTACCACATTACTACGTGATTCAAACACGAAAAAAACCCAGGATCTGGCCAACAAGTATGCGAAGAAGGCAAAATCATGAGCCAGATGCGGGCATAACCCAGACCTAACCCAGACCTAACCGGTGTTATCCTCTAAAATATTGATCGAAACCAGGTTTAATTGACTGCTTCAGTGTATTACCACATTACTACGTGATTCAAACACGAAAAAAACCCAGGATCTGGCCAACAAGTATGCGAAGAAGGCAAAATCATGAGCCAGATGCGGGCATATCCCGGACCTAACCCAGACCTAACCGGTGTTATCCTGTGAAATATTGATCGACACCAGGTTTAATTGACTGCCTCAGTGTGGTACCACATTACTACGTGATTCAAACACGGAAAAAACCCAGGATCTGGCCAACAAGTTTACGAAAAAGGCGAAAGTATAAGCCAGATGCGCGCATATCCCAGACCTAACCCAGACCTAACCGGTGTTATCCTCTAAAATATTGATCGAAACCTGGTTTAATTGACTGCTTCAGTGTGTTACCACATTACTACGTGATTCAAACACGGAAAAACCCAGGATCTGGCCAACAAGTTTGCGAAAATGGCGAAATCATGAGCCAGATGCGTGCATTTCCCGGACCTAACCCAGACCTAAACGGTGTTATCCTCTGAAGTATTGATCGAAACCAGGTTTAATTGACTACCTCAGTGTGTTACCACATTCCTACGTGATTCAAACACGGAAAAAACCCAGGATCTGGCCAACAAGTATGCGAGAAGGCAAAATCATGAGCCAGATGCGTGTATTTCCCGGACCTAACCCAGACCTAACCGGTGTTATCCTCTGAAATATTGATCGAAACCAGGTTTAATTGACTGCTTCAGTGTGTTACCACATTACTACGTGATTCAAACACGAAAAAAACCCAGGATCTGGCCAACAAGTATGCGAAGAAGGCAAAATCATGAGCCAGATGCGGGCATAACCCAGACCTAACCCAGACCAAACCGGTGTTATCCTCTAAAATATTGATCGAAATCAGGCTTAGTTGACTGCTTCAGTGTGTTACCACATTACTACGTGATTCAAACACGGAAAAAACCCAGGATCTGGCCAACAAGTATGCGAAAAAGGCGAAAGTATATGCCAGATGCGCGCATATCCCAGACCTAACCCAGACCTAACCGGTGTTATCCTCTAAAATATTGATCGAAGCCAGGTTTAATTGACAGTTTCAGTGTGTTACCACATTACTACGTGATTCAAACACGAGAAAAACCCAGGATCTGGCCAACAAGTATGCGAAGAAGGCAAAATCATGAGCCAGATGCGGGCATAACCCAGACCTAACCCAGACCTAACCGGTGTTATCCTCTAAAATACTGTCCGAATCCAGGTTTAATTGACTGCCTCAGTGTGGTACAACATTACTACGTGATTCAAACACGGAAAAAACCCAGGATCTGGCCAACAAGTTTGCGAAAATGGCGAAATCATGAGCCAGATGCGTGCATTTCCCGGACCTAACCCAGACCTAACCGGTGTTATCCTCTGAAATATTGATCGAAACCAGGTTTAATTGACTACCACAGTGTGGTACCACATTACTACGTGATTCAAACACGGAAAAAACCCAGGATCTGGCCAAAAAGCTTGCGAAAAAGGCGAAAGTATAAGCCAGATGCGCGCATATCCCAGACCTAACCCAGACCTAACCGGTGTCATCCTCTAAAATATTGATCGAAACCAGGTTTAATTGACTGCTTCAGTGTGTTACCACATTACTACGTGATTCAAACACGAAAAAAACCCGGGATCTGGCCAACAAGTATGCGAAGAAGGCAAAATCATGAGCCAGATGCGGGCATAACCCAGACCTAACCCAGACCTAACCGGTGTTATCCTCTAAAATAGTGATCGAAACCTGGTTTAATTGACTGCTTCGGTGTGTTACCACATTACTACGTGATTCAAACACGAAAAAAATCCAGGATCTGGCCATCAAGTATGCGAAGAAGGCAAAATCATGAGCCAGATGCGGGCATACCCCAGACCTAACCCAGACCTAACCGGTGTCATCCTCTAAAATATTGATCGAAACCAGGTTTAATTGACTGCTTCAGTGTGTTACCACATTACTACGTGATTCAAACACGAAAAAAACCCGGGATCTGGCCAACAAGTATGCGAAGAAGGCAAAATCATGAGCCAGATGCGGGCATAACCCAGACCTAACCCAGACCTAACCGGTGATATCCTCTAAAATACTGTCCGAATCCAGGTTTAATTGACTGCCTCAGTGTGGTACAACATTACTACGTGATTCAAACACGGAAAAAACCGAGGATCTGGCCAACAAGTTTGCGAAAATGGCGAAATCATGAGCCAGATGCGTGCATTTCCCGGACCTAACCCAGACCTAACCGGTGTTATCCTCTGAAACATTGATCGAAACCAGGTTTAGTTGACTACCACGGTGTGGTACCACATTACTACGTGATTCAAACACGGAAAAAACCCAGGATCTGGCCAAAAAGTTTGCGAAAAAGGCGAAAGTATAAGCCAGATGCGCGCATATCCCAGACCTAACCCAGACCTAACCGGTGTCATCCTCTAAAATATTGATCGAAACCAGGTTTAATTGACTGCTTCAGTGTGTTACCACATTACTACGTGATTCAAACACGAAAAAAACCCGGGATCTGGCCAACAAGTATGCGAAGAAGGCAAAATCATGAGCCGGATGCGGGCATAACCCAGACCTAACCCAGACCTAACCGGTGTCATCCTCTAAAATATTGATCGAAACCAGGTTTAATTGACTGCTTCAGTGTGTTACCACATTACTACGTGATTCAAACACGAAAAAACCCCGGGATCTGGCCAACAAGTATGCGAAGAAGGCAAAATCATGAGCCAGATGCGGGCATAACCCAGACCTAACCCAGACCTAACCGGTGTTATCCTCTAAAATACTGTCCGAATCCAGGTTTAATTGACTGCCTCAGTGTGGTACAACATTACTACGTGATTCAAACACGGAAAAAACCCAGGATCTGGCCAACAAGTTTGCGAAAATGGCGAAATCATGAGCCAGATGCGTGCATTTCCCGGACCTAACCCAGACCTAACCGGTGTTATCCTCTGAAATATTGATCGAAACCAGGTTTAATTGACTACCACAGTGTGGTACCACATTACTACGTGATTCAAACACGGAAAAAACCCAGGATCTGGCCAAAAAGTTTGCCAAAAAGGCGAAAGTATAAGCCAGATGCGCGCATATCCCAGACCTAACCCAGACCTAACCGGTGTCATCCTCTAAAATATTGATCGAAACCAGGTTTAATTGACTGCTTCAGTGTGTTACCACATTACTACGTGATTCAAACACGAAAAAAACCCGGGATCTGGCCAGCAAGTATGCGAAGAAGGCAAAATCATGAGCCAGATGCGGGCATAACCCAGACCTAACCCAGACCTAACCGGTGTTATCCTCTAAAATAGTGATCGAAACCTGGTTTAATTGACTGCTTCAGTGTGTTACCACATTACTACGTGATTCAAACACGAAAAAAATCCAGGATCTGGCCAACAAGTATGCGAAGAAGGCAAAATCATGAGCCAGATGCGGGCATAACCCAGACCTAACCCAGACCTAACCGGTGTCATCCTCTAAAATATTGATCGAAACCAGGTTTAATTGACTGCTTCAGTGTGTTACCACATTACTACGTGATTCAAACACGAAAAAAACCCGGGATCTGGCCAACAAGTATGCGAAGAAGGCAAAATCATGAGCCAGATGCGGGCATAACCCAGACCTAACCCAGACCTAACCGGTGTCATCCTCTAAAATATTGATCGAAACCAGGTTTAATTGACTGCTTCAGTGTGTTACCACATTACTACGTGATTCAAACACGAAAAAAACCCGGGATCTGGCCAACAAGTATGCGAAGAAGGCAAAATCATGAGCCAGATGCGGGCATAACCCAGACCTAACCCAGACCTAACCGGTGTTATCCTCTAAAATAATGATCGAAACCAGGTTTAATTGACTCCTTCAGTGTGTTACCACATTACTACGTGATTCAAACACGAAAAAAACCCAGGATCTGGCCAACAAGTATGCGAAGAAGGCAAAATCATGAGCCAGATGCGGGCATAACCCAGACCTAACCCAGACCTAACCGGTGTTATCCTCTAAAATATTGATCGAAACCAGGTTTAATTGACTGCTTCAGTGTATTACCACATTACTACGTGATTCAAACACGAAAAAAACCCAGGATCTGGCCAACAAGTATGCGAAGAAGGCAAAATCATGAGCCAGATGCGGGCATATCCCGGACCTAACCCAAACCTAACCGGTGTTATCCTGTGAAATATTGATCGACACCAGGTTTAATTGACTGCCTCAGTGTGGTACCACATTACTACGTGATTCAAACACGGAAAAAACCCAGGATCTGGCCAACAAGTTTACGAAAAAGGCGAAAGTATAAGCCAGATGCGCGCATATCCCAGACCTAACCCAGACCTAACCGGTGTTATCCTCTAAAATATTGATCGAAACCTGGTTTAATTGACTGCTTCAGTGTGTTACCACATTACTACGTGATTCAAACACGAAAAAATCCGAGGATCTGGCCAACAAGTATGCGAAGAAGGCAAAATCATGAGCCAGATGCGGGCATAACCCAGACCTAACCCAGACCTAACCGGTGTTATCCTCTAAAATACTGTCCGAATCCAGGTTTAATACACTGCCTCAGTGTGGTACAACATTACTACGTGATTCAAACACGGAAAAACCCAGGATCTGGCCAACAAGTTTGCGAAAATGGCGAAATCATGAGCCAGATGCGTGCATTTCCCGGACCTAACCCAGACCTAAACGGTGTTATCCTCTGAAGTATTGATCGAAACCAGGTTTAATTGACTACCTCAGTGTGTTACCACATTCCTACGTGATTCAAACACGGAAAAAACCCAGGATCTGGCCAACAAGTATGCGAAGAAGGCAAAATCATGAGCCAGATGCGTGTATTTCCCGGACCTAACCCAGACCTAACCGGTGTTATCCTCTGAAATATTGATCGAAACCAGGTTTAATTGACTGCTTCAGTGTGTTACCACATTACTACGTGATTCAAACACGAAAAAAACCCAGGATCTGGCCAACAAGTATGCGAAGAAGGCAAAATCATGAGCCAGATGCGGGCATAACCCAGACCTAACCCAGACCAAACCGGTGTTATCCTCTAAAATATTGATCGAAACCAGGCTTAGTTGACTGCTTCAGTGTGTTACCACATTACTACGTGATTCGAACACGGAAAAAACCCAGGATCTGGCCAACAAGTATGCGAAAAAGGCGAAAGTATATGCCAGATGCGCGCATATCCCAGACCTAACCCAGACCTAACCGGTGTTATCCTCTAAAATATTGATCGAAGCCAGGTTTAATTGACAGTTTCAGTGTGTTACCACATTACTACGTGATTCAAACACGAGAAAAACCCAGGATCTGGCCAACAAGTATGCGAAGAAGGCAAAATCATGAGCCAGATGCGGGCATAACCCAGACCTAACCCAGACCTAACCGGTGTTATCCTCTAAAATACTGTCCGAATCCAGGTTTAATTGACTGCCTCAGTGTGGTACAACATTACTACGTGATTCAAACACGGAAAAAACCCAGGATCTGGCCAACAAGTTTGCGAAAATGGCGAAATCATGAGCCAGATGCGTGCATTTCCCGGACCTAACCCAGACCTAACCGGTGTTATCCTCTGAAATATTGATCGAAACCAGGTTTAATTGACTACCACAGTGTGGTACCACATTACTACGTGATTCAAACACGGAAAAAACCCAGGATCTGGCCAAAAAGCTTGCGAAAAAGGCGAAAGTATAAGCCAGATGCGCGCATATCCCAGACCTAACCCAGACCTAACCGGTGTCATCCTCTAAAATATTGATCGAAACCAGGTTTAATTGACTGCTTCAGTGTGTTACCACATTACTACGTGATTCAAACACGAAAAAAACCCGGGATCTGGCCAACAAGTATGCGAAGAAGGCAAAATCATGAGCCAGATGCGGGCATAACCCAGACCTAACCCAGACCTAACCGGTGTTATCCTCTAAAATAGTGATCGAAACCTGGTTTAATTGACTGCTTCGGTGTGTTACCACATTACTACGTGATTCAAACACGAAAAAAATCCAGGATCTGGCCATCAAGTATGCGAAGAAGGCAAAATCATGAGCCAGATGCGGGCATACCCCAGACCTAACCCAGACCTAACCGGTGTCATCCTCTAAAATATTGATCGAAACCAGGTTTAATTGACTGCTTCAGTGTGTTACCACATTACTACGTGATTCAAACACGAAAAAAACCCGGGATCTGGCCAACAAGTATGCGAAGAAGGCAAAATCATGAGCCAGATGCGGGCATAACCCAGACCTAACCCAGACCTAACCGGTGATATCCTCTAAAATACTGTCCGAATCCAGGTTTAATTGACTGCCTCAGTGTGGTACAACATTACTACGTGATTCAAACACGGAAAAAACCGAGGATCTGGCCAACAAGTTTGCGAAAATGGCGAAATCATGAGCCAGATGCGTGCATTTCCCGGACCTAACCCAGACCTAACCGGTGTTATCCTCTGAAATATTGATCGAAACCAGGTTTAGTTGACTACCACGGTGTGGTACCACATTACTACGTGATTCAAACACGGAAAAAACCCAGGATCTGGCCAAAAAGTTTGCCAAAAAGGCGAAAGTATAAGCCAGATGCGCGCATATCCCAGACCTAACCCAGACCTAACCGGTGTCATCCTCTAAAATATTGATCGAAACCAGGTTTAATTGACTGCTTCAGTGTGTTACCACATTACTACGAGATTCAAACACGAAAAAAACCCGGGATCTGGCCAGCAAGTATGCGAAGAAGGCAAAATCATGAGCCAGATGCGGGCATAACCCAGACCTAACCCAGACCTAACCGGTGTTATCCTCTAAAATAGTGATCGAAACCTGGTTTAATTGACTGCTTCAGTGTGTTACCACATTACTACGTGATTCAAACACGAAAAAAATCCAGGATCTGGCCAACAAGTATGCGAAGAAGGCAAAATCATGAGCCAGATGCGGGCATAACCCAGACCTAACCCAGACCTAACCGGTGTCATCCTCTAAAATATTGATCGAAACCAGGTTTAATTGACTGCTTCAGTGTGTTACCACATTACTACGTGATTTAAACACGAAAAAAACCCGGGATCTGGCCAACAAGTATGCGAAGAAGGCAAAATCATGAGCCAGATGCGGGCATAACCCAGACCTAACCCTGACCTAACCGGTGTTATCCTCTAAAATAATGATCGAAACCAGGCTTAGTTGACTGCTTCAGTGTGTTACCACATTACTACGTGATCCAAACACGGAAAAAACCCCGGATCTGGCCAACAGGTATGCGAAAAAGGCGAAAGTACATGCCAGATGCGCGCTTATCCCAGACCTAACCCAGACCTAACCGGTGTTATCCTCTAAAATATTGATCGAAACCAGGTTTAATTGACAGTTTCAGTGTGTTACCACATTACTACGTGATTCAAACACGAGAAAAACCCAGGATCTGGCCAACAAGTTTGCGAAAATGGCGAAATCATGAGCCAGATGCGTGCATTTCCCGAACCTAACCCAGACCTAACCGGTGTCATCCTCTAAAATATTGATCGAAACCAGGTTTAATTGACTGCTTCAGTGTGTTACCACATTACTACGTGATTCAAACACGAAAAAACCCCGGGATCTGGCCAACAAGTATGCGAAGAAGGCAAAATCATGAGCCAGATGCGGGCATAACCCAGACCTAACCCAGACCTAACCGGTGTTATCCTCTAAAATACTGTCCGAATCCAGGTTTAATTGACTGCCTCAGTGTGGTACAACATTACTACGTGATTCAAACACGGAAAAAACCCAGGATCTGGCCAACAAGTTTGCGAAAATGGCGAAATCATGAGCCAGATGCGTGCATTTCCCGGACCTAACCCAGACCTAACCGGTGTTATCCTCTGAAATATTGATCGAAACCAGGTTTAATTGACTACCACAGTGTGGTACCACATTACTACGTGATTCAAACACGGAAAAAACCCAGGATCTGGCCAAAAAGTTTGCCAAAAAGGCGAAAGTATAAGCCAGATGCGCGCATATCCCAGACCTAACCCAGACCTAACCGGTGTCATCCTCTAAAATATTGATCGAAACCAGGTTTAATTGACTGCTTCAGTGTGTTACCACATTACTACGTGATTCAAACACGAAAAAAACCCGGGATCTGGCCAGCAAGTATGCGAAGAAGGCAAAATCATGAGCCAGATGCGGGCATAACCCAGACCTAACCCAGACCTAACCGGTGTTATCCTCTAAAATAGTGATCGAAACCTGGTTTAATTGACTGCTTCAGTGTGTTACCACATTACTACGTGATTCAAACACGAAAAAAATCCAGGATCTGGCCAACAAGTATGCGAAGAAGGCAAAATCATGAGCCAGATGCGGGCATAACCCAGACCTAACCCAGACCTAACCGGTGTCATCCTCTAAAATATTGATCGAAACCAGGTTTAATTGACTGCTTCAGTGTGTTACCACATTACTACGTGATTTAAACACGAAAAAAACCCGGGATCTGGCCAACAAGTATGCGAAGAATGCAAAATCATGAGCCAGATGCGGGCATAACCCAGACCTAACCCAGACCTAACCGGTGTTATCCTCTAAAATAATGATCGAAACCAGGCTTAGTTGACTGCTTCAGTGTGTTACCACATTACTACGTGATTCAAACACGGAAAAAACCCCGGATCTGGCCAACAAGTATGCGAAAAAGGCGAAAGTATATGCCAGATGCGCGCATATCCCAGACCTAACCCAGACCTAACCGGTGTTATCCTCTAAAATATTGATCGAAACCAGGTTTAATTGACAGTTTCAGTGTGTTACCACATTACTACGTGATTCAAACACGAGAAAAACCCAGGATCTGGCCAACAAGTATGCGAAGAAGGCAAAATCATGAGCCAGATGCGGGCATAACCCAGACCTAACCCAGACCTAACCGGTGATATCCTCTAAAATACTGTCCGAATCCAGGTTTAATTGACTGCCTCAGTGTGGTACAACATTACTACGTGATTCAAACACGGAAAAAACCCAGGATCTGGCCAACAAGTTTGCGAAAATGGCGAAATCATGAGCCAGATGCGTGCATTTCCCGGACCTAACCCAGACCTAACCGGTGTTATCCTCTAAAATAGTGATCGAAACCTGGTTTAATTGACTGCTTCAGTGTGTTACCACATTACTACGTGATTCAAACACGAAAAAAACCCGGGATCTGGCCAACAAGTATGCGAAGAAGGCAAAATCATGAGCCAGATGCGGGCATAACCCAGACCTAACCCAGACCTAACCGGTGTTATCCTCTAAAATACTGTCCGAATCCAGGTTTAATTGACTGCCTCAGTGTGGTACAACATTACTACGTGATTCAAACACGGAAAAAACCCAGGATCTGGCCAACAAGTTGGCGAAAATGGCGAAATCGTGAGCCAGATGCGTGCATTTCCCGGACCTAACCCAGACCTAACCGGTGTCATCCTCCAAAATATTGATCGAAACCAGGTTTAATTGACTGCTTCAGTGTGTTACCACATTACTACGTGATTCAAACACGAAAAAAACCCGGGATCTGGCCAACAAGTATGCGAAGAAGGCAAAATCATGAGCCAGATGCGGGCATAACCCAGACCTAACCCAGACCTAACCGGTGTTATCCTCTAAAATAATGATCGAAACCAGGTTTAATTGACTCCTTCAGTGTGTTACCACATTACTACGTGTTTCAAACACGAAAAAAACCCAGGATCTGGCCAACAAGTATGCGAAGAAGGCAAAATCATGAGCCAGATGCGGGCATAACCCAGACCTAACCCAGACCTAACCGGTGTTATCCTCTAAAATACTGATCGAAACCAGGTTTAATTGACTGCTTCAGTGTATTACCACATTACTACGTGATTCAAACACGAAAAAATCCGAGGATCTGGCCAACAAGTTTGCGAAGAAGGCAAAATCATGAGCCAGATGCGGGCATAACCCAGACCTAACCCAGACCTAACCGGTGTTATCCTCTAAAATATTGATCGAAACCAGGTTTAATTGACTACCACAGTGTGGTACCACATTACTACGTGATTCAAACACGGAAAAAACCCAGGATCTGGCCAACAAGTTTGCGAAAATGGCGAAATCATGAGCCAGATGCGTGCATTTCCCGGACCTAACTCAGACCTAACCGGTGTTATCCTCTGAAATATTGATCGAAATCAGGTTTAATTGACTACCTCAGTGTGTTACCACATTCCGACGTGATTCAAACACGATAAAAACCCAGGATCTGGCCAACAAGTATGCGAAGAAGGCAAAATCATGAGCCAGATGCGGGCATATCCCGGACCTAACCCAGACCTAACCGGTGTTATCCTCTGAAATATTGATCGAAACCAGGTTTAATTGACTGCTTCAGTGTGTTACCACATTCCTACGTGATTCAAACACGAAAAAAACCCAGGCTCTGGACAACAAGTATGCGAAGAAGGCAAAATCATGAGCCAGATGCGGGTATAACCCAGGCCTAAGCCAGACATAACCGGTGTTATCCTCTAAAATACTGAGCGAAACGAGGTTTAATTGACTGCTTCAGTGTGTTACCACATTACTACGTGATTCAAACACGGAAAAAACCCAGGATCTGGCCAACAAGTATGCGAAGAAGGCAAAATCATGAGCCAGATGCGTGTATTTCCCGGACCTAACCCAGACCTAACCGGTGTTATCCTCTGAAATATTGATCGAAACCAGGTTTAATTGACTGCTTCAGTGTGTTACCACATTACTACGTGATTCAAACACGAAAAAAACCCAGGATCTGGCCAACAAGTATGCGAAGAAGGCGAAAGTATATGCCAGATGCGCGCATATCCCAGACCTAACCCAGACCTAACCGGTGTTATCCTCTAAAATATTGATCGAAACCAGGCTTAGTTGACTGCTTCAGTGTGTTACCACATTACTACGTGATTCAAACACGGAAAAAACCCAGGATCTGGCCAACAAGTATGCGAAAAAGGCGAAAGTATATGCCAGATGCGCGCATATCCCAGACCTAACCCAGACCTAACCGGTGTTATCCTCTAAAATATTGATCGAATCCAGGTTTAATTGACTGCCTCAGTGTGGTACAACATTACTACGTGATTCAAACACGGAAAAAACCGAGGATCTGGCCAACAAGTTTGCGAAAATGGCGAAATCATGAGCCAGATGCGTGCATTCCCCGGACCTAACCCAGACCTAACCGGTGTTATCCTCTGAAATATTGATCGAAACCAGGTTTAGTTGACTACCACGGTGTGGTACCACATTACTACGTGATTCAAACACGGAAAAAACCCAGGATCTGGCCAAAAAGTTTGCGAAAAAGGCGAAAGTATAAGCCAGATGCGCGCATATCCCAGACCTAACCCAGACCTAACCGGTGTCATCCTCTAAAATATTGATCGAAACCAGGTTTAATTGACTGCTTCAGTGTGTTACCACATTACTACGTGATTCAAACACGAAAAAAACCCGGGATCTGGCCAACAAGTATGCGAAGAAGGCAAAATCATGAGCCAGATGCGGGCATAACCCAGACCTAACCCAGACCTAACCGGTGTCATCCTCTAAAATATTGATCGAAACCAGGTTTAATTGACTGCTTCAGTGTGTTACCACATTACTCGTGATTCAAACACGAAAAAAACCCGGGATCTGGCCAACAAGTATGCGAAGAAGGCAAAATCATGAGCCAGATGCGGGCATAACCCAGACCTAACCCAGACCTAACCGGTGTTATCCTCTAAAATACTGTCCGAATCCAGGTTTAATTGACTGCCTCAGTGTGGTACAACATTACTACGTGATTCAAACACGGAAAAAACCCAGGATCTGGCCAACAAGTTGGCGAAAATGGCGAAATCGTGAGCCAGATGCGTGCATTTCCCGGACCTAACCCAGACCTAACCGGTGTTATCCTCTGAAATATTGATCGAAACCAGGTTTAATTGACTACCACAGTGTGGTACCACATTACTACGTGATTCAAACACGGAAAAAACCCAGGATCTGGCCAAAAAGTTTGCGAAAAAGGCGAAAGTATAAGCCAGATGCGGGCATATCCCAGACCTAACCCAGACCTAACCGGTGTCATCCTCTAAAATATTGATCGAAACCAGGTTTAATTGACTGCTTCAGTGTGTTACCACATTACTACGTGATTCAAACACGAAAAAAACCCGGGATCTGGCCAACAAGTATGCGAAGAAGGCAAAATCATGAGCCAGATGCGGGCATAACCCAGACCTAACCCAGACCTAACCGGTGTTATGCTCTAAAATAGTGATCGAAACCTGGTTTAATTGACTGCTTCAGTGTGTTACCACATTACTACGTGATTCAAACACGAAAAAAATCCAGGATCTGGCCAACAAGTATGCGAAGATGGCAAAATCATGAGCCAGATGCGGGCATAACCCAGACCTAACCCAGACCTAACCGGTGTCATCCTCTAAAATATTGATCGAAACCAGGTTTAATTGACTGCTTCAGTGTGTTACCACATTACTACGTGATTTAAACACGAAAAAAACCCGGGATCTGGCCAACAAGTATGCGAAGAAGGCAAAATCATGAGCCAGATGCGGGCATAACCCAGACCTAACCCAGACCTAACCGGTGTTATCCTCAAAAATATTGATCGAAACCAGGTTTAATTGACAGTTTCAGTGTGTTACCACATTACTACGTGATTCAAACACAAGAAAAACCCAGGATCTGGCCAACAAGTATGCGAAGAAGGCAAAATCATGAGCCAGATGCGGGCATAACCCAGACCTAACCCAGACCTAACCGGTGATATCCTCTAAAATACTGTCCGAATCCAGGTTTAATTGACTGCCTCAGTGTGGTACAACATTACTACGTGATTCAAACACGGAAAAAACCCAGGATCTGGCCAACAAGTATGCGAAAAAGGCGAAAGTATATGCCAGATGCGCGCATATCCCAGACCTAACCCAGACCTAACCGGTGTTATCCTCAAAAATATTGATCGAAACCAGGTTTAATTGACAGTTTCAGTGTGTTACCACATTACTACGTGATTCAAACACAAGAAAAACCCAGGATCTGGCCAACAAGTATGCGAAGAAGGCAAAATCATGAGCCAGATGCGGGCATAACCCAGACCTAACCCAGACCTAACCGGTGATATCCTCTAAAATACTGTCCGAATCCAGGTTTAATTGACTGCCTCAGTGTGGTACAACATTACTACGTGATTCAAACACGGAAAAAACCCAGGATCTGGCCAACAAGTTTGCGAAAATGGCGAAATCATGAGCCAGATGCGTGCATTTCCCGGACCTAACCCAGACCTAACCGGTGTTATCCTCTGAGATATTGATCGAAACCAGGTTTAGTTGACTACCACGTTGTGGTACCACATTACTACGTGATTCAAACACGGAAAAAACCCAGGATCTGGCCAAAAAGTTTGCGAAAAAGGCGAAAGTATAAGCCAGATGCGCGCATATCCCAGACCTAACCCAGACCTAACCGGTGTCATCCTCTAAAATATTGATCGAAACCAGGTTTAATTGACTGCTTCAGTGTGTTACCACATTACTACGTGATTCAAACACGAAAAAAACCCGGGATCTGGCCAACAAGTATGCGAAGAAGGCAAAATCATGAGCCAGATGCGGGCATAACCCAGACCTAACCCAGACCTAACCGGTGTCATCCTCTAAAATATTGATCGAAACCAGGTTTAATTGACTGCTTCAGTGTGTTACCACATTTCTGCGTGATTCAAACACGAAAAAAACCCGGGATCTGGCCAACAAGTATGCGAAGAAGGCAAAATCATGAGCCAGATGCGGGCATAACCCAGACCTAACCCAGACCTAACCGGTGTTATCCTCTAAAATACTGTCCGAATCCAGGTTTAATTGACTGCCTCAGTGTGGTACAACATTACTACGTGATTCAAACACGGAAAAAACCCAGGATCTGGCCAACAAGTTTGCGAAAATGGCGAAATCGTGAGCCAGATGCGTGCATTTCCCGGACCTAACCCAGACCTAACCGGTGTTATCCTCTAAAATAGTGATCGAAACCTGGTTTAATTGACTGCTTCAGTGTGTTACCACATTACTACGTGATTCAAACACGAAAAAAACCCGGGATCTGGCCAACAAGTATGCGAAGAAGGCAAAATCATGAGCCAGATGCGGGCATAACCCAGACCTAACCCAGACCTAACCGGTGTTATCCTCTAAAATACTGTCCGAATCCAGGTTTAATTGACTGCCTCAGTGTGGTACAACATTACTACGTGATTCAAACACGGAAAAAACCCAGGATCTGGCCAACAAGTTGGCGAAAATGGCGAAATCGTGAGCCAGATGCGTGCATTTCCCGGACCTAACCCAGACCTAACCGGTGTCATCCTCCAAAATATTGATCGAAACCAGGTTTAATTGACTGCTTCAGTGTGTTACCACATTACTACGTGATTCAAACACGAAAAAAACCCGGGATCTGGCCAACAAGTATGCGAAGAAGGCAAAATCATGAGCCAGATGCGGGCATAACCCAGACCTAACCCAGACCTAACCGGTGTTATCCTCTAAAATAATGATCGAAACCAGGTTTAATTGACTCCTTCAGTGTGTTACCACATTACTACGTGTTTCAAACACGAAAAAAACCCAGGATCTGGCCAACAAGTATGCGAAGAAGGCAAAATCATGAGCCAGATGCGGGCATAACCCAGACCTAACCCAGACCTAACCGGTGTTATCCTCTAAAATACTGATCGAAACCAGGTTTAATTGACTGCTTCAGTGTATTACCACATTACTACGTGATTCAAACACGAAAAAATCCGAGGATCTGGCCAACAAGTTTGCGAAGAAGGCAAAATCATGAGCCAGATGCGGGCATAACCCAGACCTAACCCAGACCTAACCGGTGTTATCCTCTAAAATATTGATCGAAACCAGGTTTAATTGACTACCACAGTGTGGTACCACATTACTACGTGATTCAAACACGGAAAAAACCCAGGATCTGGCCAAAAAGTTTGCGAAAAAGGCGAAAGTATAAGCCAGATGCGCGCATATCCCAGACCTAACCCAGACCTAACCGGTGTCATCCTCTAAAATATTGATCGAAACCAGGTTTAATTGACTGCTTCAGTGTGTTACCACATTACTACGTGATTCAAACACGAAAAAAACCCGGGATCTGGCCAACAAGTATGCGAAGAAGGCAAAATCATGAGCCAGATGCGGGCATAACCCAGACCTAACCCAGACCTAACCGGTGTTATGCTCTAAAATAGTGATCGAAACCTGGTTTAATTGACTGCTTCAGTGTGTTACCACATTACTACGTGATTCAAACACGAAAAAAATCCAGGATCTGGCCAACAAGTATGCGAAGATGGCAAAATCATGAGCCAGATGCGGGCATAACCCAGACCTAACCCAGACCTAACCGGTGTCATCCTCTAAAATATTGATCGAAACCAGGTTTAATTGACTGCTTCAGTGTGTTACCACATTACTACGTGATTTAAACACGAAAAAAACCCGGGATCTGGCCAACAAGTATGCGAAGAAGGCAAAATCATGAGCCAGAAGCGGGCATAACCCAGACCTAACCCAGACCTAACCGGTGTTATCCTCAAAAATATTGATCGAAACCAGGTTTAATTGACAGTTTCAGTGTGTTACCACATTACTACGTGATTCAAACACAAGAAAAACCCAGGATCTGGCCAACAAGTATGCGAAGAAGGCAAAATCATGAGCCAGATGCGGGCATAACCCAGACCTAACCCAGACCTAACCGGTGATATCCTCTAAAATACTGTCCGAATCCAGGTTTAATTGACTGCCTCAGTGTGGTACAACATTACTACGTGATTCAAACACGGAAAAAACCCAGGATCTGGCCAACAAGTATGCGAAAAAGGCGAAAGTATATGCCAGATGCGCGCATATCCCAGACCTAACCCAGACCTAACCGGTGTTATCCTCAAAAATATTGATCGAAACCAGGTTTAATTGACAGTTTCAGTGTGTTACCACATTACTACGTGATTCAAACACAAGAAAAACCCAGGATCTGGCCAACAAGTATGCGAAGAAGGCAAAATCATGAGCCAGATGCGGGCATAACCCAGACCTAACCCAGACCTAACCGGTGATATCCTCTAAAATACTGTCCGAATCCAGGTTTAATTGACTGCCTCAGTGTGGTACAACATTACTACGTGATTCAAACACGGAAAAAACCCAGGATCTGGCCAACAAGTTTGCGAAAATGGCGAAATCATGAGCCAGATGCGTGCATTTCCCGGACCTAACCCAGACCTAACCGGTGTTATCCTCTGAAATATTGATCGAAACCAGGTTTAGTTGACTACCACGTTGTGGTACCACATTACTACGTGATTCAAACACGGAAAAAACCCAGGATCTGGCCAAAAAGTTTGCGAAAAAGGCGAAAGTATAAGCCAGATGCGCGCATATCCCAGACCTAACCCAGACCTAACCGGTGTCATCCTCTAAAATATTGATCGAAACCAGGTTTAATTGACTGCTTCAGTGTGTTACCACATTACTACGTGATTCAAACACGAAAAAAACCCGGGATCTGGCCAACAAGTATGCGAAGAAGGCAAAATCATGAGCCAGATGCGGGCATAACCCAGACCTAACCCAGACCTAACCGGTGTCATCCTCTAAAATATTGATCGAAACCAGGTTTAATTGACTGCTTCAGTGTGTTACCACATTTCTGCGTGATTCAAACACGAAAAAAACCCGGGATCTGGCCAACAAGTATGCGAAGAAGGCAAAATCATGAGCCAGATGCGGGCATAACCCAGACCTAACCCAGACCTAACCGGTGTTATCCTCTAAAATACTGTCCGAATCCAGGTTTAATTGACTGCCTCAGTGTGGTACAACATTACTACGTGATTCAAACACGGAAAAAACCCAGGATCTGGCCAACAAGTTGGCGAAAATGGCGAAATCGTGAGCCAGATGCGTGCATTTCCCGGACCTAACCCAGACCTAACCGGTGTTATCCTCTAAAATAGTGATCGAAACCTGGTTTAATTGACTGCTTCAGTGTGTTACCACATTACTACGTGATTCAAACACGAAAAAAACCCGGGATCTGGCCAACAAGTATGCGAAGAAGGCAAAATCATGAGCCAGATGCGGGCATAACCCAGACCTAACCCAGACCTAACCGGTGTCATCCTCTAAAATATTGATCGAAACCAGGTTTAATTGACAGTTTCAGTGTGTTACCACATTACTACGTGATTGAAACACGGTAAAAACCCAGGATCTGGCCAACAAGTATGCGAAGAAGGCAAAATCATGAGCCAGATGCGGGCATAACCCAGACCTAACCCAGACCTAACCGGTGATATCCTCTAAAATACTGTCCGAATCCAGGTTTAATTGACTGCCTCAGTGTGTTACCACATTCCTACGTGATTCAAACACGGAAAAAACCCAGGATCTGGCCAACAAGTTTGCGAAAATGGCGAAATCATGAGCCAGATGCGTGCATTTCCCGGACCTAACCCAGACCTAACCGGTGTTATCCTCTGAAATATTGATCGAAATCAGGTTTAATTGACTACCTCAGTGTGTTACCACATTCCGACGTGATTCAAACACGAAAAAAACCCAGGATCTGGCCAACAAGTATGCGAAGAAGGCAAAATCATGAGCCAGATGCGGGCATAACCCAGACCTAACCCAGACCTAACCGGTGTTATCCTCTAAAATAGTGATCGAAACCTGGTTTAATTGACTGCTTCAGTGTGTTACCACATTACTACGTGATTCAAACACGAAAAAAATCCAGGATCTGGCCAACAAGTATGCGAAGAAGGCAAAATCATGAGCCAGATGCGGGCATAACCCAGACCTAACCCAGACCTAACCGGTGTTATCCTCTAAAATAGTGATCGAAACCTGGTTTAATTGACTGCTTCAGTGTGTTACCACATTACTACGTGATTCAAACACGAAAAAAACCCGGGATCTGGCCAACAAGTATGCGAAGAAGGCAAAATCATGAGCCAGATGCGGGCATAACCCAGACCTAACCCAGACCTAACCGGTGTTATCCTCTAAAATACTGTCCGAATCCAGGTTTAATTGACTGCTTCAGTGTGTTACCACATTCCTACGTGATTCAAACACGAAAAAAACCCAGGATCTGGACAACAAGTATGCGAAGAAGGCAAAATCATGAGCCAGATGCGGGTATAACCCAGGCCTAAGCCAGACATAACCGGTGTTATCCTCTAAAATACTGAGCGAAACGAGGTTTAATTGACTGCTTCAGTGTGTTACCACATTGCTACGTGATTCAAACACGGAAAAAACCCAGGATCTGGCCAACAAGTATGCGAAGAAGGCAAAATCATGAGCCAGATGCGTGCATTTCCCGGACCTAACCCAGACCTAACCGGTGTTATCCTCTGAAATATTGATCGAAACCAGGTTTAATTGACTGCTTCAGTGTGTTACCACATTACTACGTGATTCAAACACGAAAAAACCCAGGATCCGGCCAACAAGTATGCGAAGAAGGCAAAATCATGAGCCAGATGCGGGCATAACCCAGACCTAACCCAGACCTAACCGGTGTTATCCTCTAAAATATTGATCGAAACCAGGCTTAGTTGACTGCTTCAGTGTGTTACCACATTACTACGTGATTCAAACACGGAAAAAACCCAGGATCTGGCCAACAAGTATGCGAAAAAGGCGAAAGTATATGCCAGATGCGCGCATATCCCAGACCTAACCCAGACCTAACCGGTGTTATCCTCTAAAATATTGATCGAAGCCAGGTTTAATTGACAGTTTCAGTGTGTTACCACATTACTACGTGATTCAAACACGAGAAAAACCCAGGATCTGGCCAACAAGTATGCGAAGAAGGCAAAATCATGAGCCAGATGCGGGCATAACCCAGACCTAACCCAGATCTAACCGGTGTTATCCTCTAAAATACTGTCCGAATCCAGGTTTAATTGACTGCCTCTGTGTGGTACAACATTACTACGTGATTCAAACACGGAAAAAACCCAGGATCTGGCCAACAAGTTTGCGAAAATGGCGAAATCATGAGCCAGATGCGTGCATTTCCCGGACCTAACCCAGACCTAACCGGTGTTATCCTCTGAAATATTGATCGAAACCAGGTTTAGTTGACTACCACAGTGTGGTACCACATTACTACGTGATTCAAACACGGAAAAAACCCAGGATCTGGCCAAAAAGTTTGTGAAAAAGGCGAAAGTATAAGCCAGATGCGCGCATATCCCAGACCTAACCCAGACCTAACCGGTGTCATCCTCTAAAATATTGATCGAAACCAGGTTTAATTGACTGCTTCAATGTGTTACCACATTACTACGTGATTCAAACACGAAAAAATCCCGTGATCTGGCCAACAAGTATGCGAAGAAGGCAAAATCATGAGCCAGATGCGGGCATAACCCAGACCTAACCCAGACCTAACCGGTGTCATCCTCTAAAATATTGATCGAAACCAGGTTTAATTGACTGCTTCAGTGTGTTACCACATTACTACGAGATTCAAACACGAAAAAAACCCGGGATCTGGCCAACAAGTATGCGAAGAAGGCAAAATCGTGAGCCAGATGCGGGCATAACCCAGACCTAACCCAGACCTAACCGGTGTTATCCTCTAAAATATTGATCGAAACCAGGTTTAATTGACTCCTTCAGTGTGTTACCACATTACTACGTGATTCAAACACGAAAAAAACCCAGGATCTGGCCAACAAGTATGCGAAGAAGGCAAAATCATGAGCCAGATGCGGGCATAACCCAGACCTAACCCAGACCTAACCGGTGTTATCCTCTAAAATATTGATCGAAACCAGGTTTAATTGACTGCTTCAGTGTATTACCACATTACTACGTGATTCAAACACGAAAAAAACCCAGGATCTGGCCAACAGGTATGCGAAGAAGGCAAAATCATGAGCCAGATGCGGGCATATCCCGGACCTAACCCAGACCTAACCGGTGTTATCCTGTGAAATATTGATCGAAACCAGGTTTAATTGACTGCCTCAGTGTGGTACCACATTACTACGTGATTCAAACACGGAAAAAACCCAGGATCTGGCCAACAAGTTTGCGAAAAAGGCGAAAGTATAAGCCAGATGCGCGCATATCCCAGACCTAACCCAGACCTAACCGGTGTTATCCTCTAAAATATTGATCGAAACCTGGTTTAATTGACTGTTTCAGTGAGTTACCACATTACTACGTGATTCAAACACGAAAAAATCCGAGGATCTGGCCAACAAGTATGCGAAGAAGGCAAAATCATGAGCCAGATGCGGGCATAACCCAGACCTAACCCAGACCTAACCGGTGTTATCCTCTAAAATACTGTCCGAATCCAGGTTTAATTCACTGCCTCAGTGTGGTACAACATTACTACGTGATTCAAACACGGAAAAAACCCAGGATCTGGCCAACAAGTTTGCGAAAATGGCGAAATCATGAGCCAGATGCGTGCATTTCCCGGACCTAACCCAGACCTAACCGGTGTTATCCTCTGAAGTATTGATCGAAACCAGGTTTAATTGACTACCTCAGTGTGTTACCACATTCCTACGTGGTTCAAACACGGAAAAAACCCAGGATATGGCCAACAAGTTTGCGAAAATGGCGAAATCATGAGCCTGATGCGTGCATTTCCCGGACCTTACCCAGACCTAACCGGTGTTATCCTCTGAAATATTGATCGAAATCAGGTTTAATTGAATACCTCAGTGTGTTACCACATTCCGACGTGATTCAAACACGAAAAAAACCCAGGATCTGGCCAACAAGTATGCGAAGAAGGCAAAATCATGAGCCAGATGCGGGCATAACCCAGACCTAACCCAGACCTAACCGGTGTTATCCTCTAAAATACTGTCCGAATCCAGGTTTAATTGACTGCCTCAGTGTGGTACAACATTACTACGTGATTCAAACACGGAAAAAACCCAGGATCTGGCCAACAAGTTTGCGAAAATGGCGAAATCATGAGCCAGATGCGTGCATTTCCCGGACCTAACCCAGACCTAACCGGTGTTATCCTCTGAAATATTGATCGAAACCAGGTTTAATTGACTACCACAGTGTGGTACCACATTACTACGTGATTCAAACACGGAAAAAACCCAGGATCTGGCCAAAAAGTTTGCGAAAAAGGCGAAAGTATAAGCCAGATGCGCGCATATCCCAGACCTAACCCAGACCTAACCGGTGTCATCCTCTAAAATATTGATCGAAACCAGGTTTAATTGACTGCTTCAGTGTGTTACCACATTACTACGTGATTCAAACACGAAAAAAACCCGGGATCTGGCCAACAAGTATGCGAAGAAGGCAAAATCATGAGCCAGATGCGGGCATAACCCAGACCTAACCCAGACCTAACCGGTGTTATCCTCTAAAATAGTGATCGAAACCTGGTTTAATTGACTGCTTCAGTGTGTTACCACATTACTACGTGATTCAAACTCGAAAAAAATCCAGGATCTGGCCAACAAGTATGCGAAGAAGGCATAATCATGAGCCAGATGCGGGCATAACCCAGACCTAACCCAGACCTAACCGGTGTCATCCTCTAAAATATTGATCGAAACCAGGTTTAATTGACTGCTTCAGTGTGTTACCACATTACTACGTGATTTAAACACGAAAAAAACCCGGGATCTGGCCAACAAGTATGCGAAGAAGGCAAAATCATGAGCCAGATGCGGGCATAACCCAGACCTAACCCAGACCTAACCGGTGTTATCCTCTAAAATAATGATCGAAACCAGGATTAGTTGACTGCTTCAGTGTGTTACCATATTACTACGTGATTCAAACACGGAAAAAACCCAGGATCTGGCCAACAAGTATGCGAAAAAGGCGAAAGTATATGCCAGATGCGCGCATATCCCAGACCTAACCCAGACCTAACCGGTGATATCCTCTAAAATGCTGTCCGGATCCAGGTTTAATTGCCTGCCTCAGTGTGGTACAACATTACTACGTGATTCAAACACGGAAAAAACCCAGGATCTGGCCAACAAGTTTGCGAAAATGGCGAAATCATGAGCCAGATGCGTGCATTTCCCGGACCTAACCCAGACCTAACCGGTGTTATCCTCTGAAATATTGATCGAAACCAGGTTTAGTTGACTACCACGTTGTGGTACCACATTACTACGTGATTCAAACACGGAGAAAACCCAGGATCTGGCCAAAAAGTTTGCGAAAAAGGCGAATGTATAAGTCAGATGCGCGCATATCCCAGACCTAACCCAGACCTAACCGGTGTCATCCTCTAAAATATTGATCGAAACCAGGTTTAATTGACTGCTTCAGTGTGTTACCACATTACTACGTGATTCAAACACGAAAAAAACCCGGGATCTGGCCAACAAGTATGCGAAGAAGGCAAAATCATGAGCCAGATGCGGGCATAACCCAGACCTAACCCAGACCTAACCGGTGTCATCCTCTAAAATATTGATCGAAACCAGGTTTAATTGACTGCTTCAGTGTGTTACCACATTACTACGTGATTCAAACACGAAAAAAACCCGGGATCTGGCCAACAAGTATGCGAAGAAGGCAAAATCATGAGCCAGATGCGGGCATAACCCAGACCTAACCCAGACCTAACCGGTGTTATCCTCTAAAATAATGATCGAAACCAGGTTTAATTGACTCCTTCAATGTGTTACCACATTACTACGTGTTTCAAACACGAAAAAAACCCAGGATCTGGCCAACAAGTATGCGAAGAAGGCAAAATCATGAGCCAGATGCGGGCATAACCCAGACCTAACCCAGACCTAACCGGTGTTATCCTCTAAAATATTGATCGAAACCAGGTTTAATTGACTGCTTCAGTGTATTACCACATTACTACGTGATTCAAACACGAAAAAAACCCAGGATCTGGCCAACAAGTATGCGAAGAAGGCAAAATCATGAGCCAGATGCGGGCATATCCCGGACCTATCCCAGACCTAACCGGTGTTATCCTGTGAAATATTGATCGAAACCAGGTTTAATTGACTGCCTCAGTGTGGTACCACATTACTACGTGATTCAAACACGGAAAAAATCCAGGATCTGGCCAACAAGTATGCGAAGAAGGCAAAATCATGAGCCAGATGCGGGCATAACCCAGACCTAACCCAGACCTAACCGGTGTTATCCTCTAAAATACTGTCCGAATCCAGGTTTAATTCACTGCCTCAGTGTGGTACAACATTACTACGTGATTCAAACACGGAAAAAACCCAGGATCTGGCCAACAAGTTTGCGAAAATGGCGAAATCATGAGCCAGATGCGTGCATTTCCCGGACCTAACCCTGACCTAAACGGTGTTATCCTCTGAAGTATTGATCGAAACCAGGTTTAATTGACTACCTCAGTGTGTTACCACATTCCTACGTGATTCAAACACGGAAAAAACCCAGGATCTGGCCAACAAGTTTGCGAAAATGGCGAAATCACGAGCCAGATGCGTGCATTTCCTGGACCTAACCCAGACCTAACCGGTGTTATCCTCTGAAATATTGATCGAAATCAGGTTTAATTGACTGCTTCAGTGTGTTACCACATTACTACGTGATTCAAACACGAAAAAAACCCAGGATCTGGCCAACAAGTATGCGAAGAAGGCAAAATCATGAGCCAGATGCGGGCATATCCCGGACCTATCCCAGACCTAACCGGTGTTATCCTGTGAAATATTGATCGAAACCAGGTTTAATTGACTGCCTCAGTGTGGTACCACATTACTACGTGATTCAAACACGGAAAAAATCCAGGATCTGGCCAACAAGTATGCGAAGAAGGCAAAATCATGAGCCAGATGCGGGCATAACCCAGACCTAACCCAGACCTAACCGGTGTTATCCTCTAAAATACTGTCCGAATCCAGGTTTAATTCACTGCCTCAGTGTGGTACAACATTACTACGTGATTCAAACACGGAAAAAACCCAGGATCTGGCCAACAAGTTTGCGAAAATGGCGAAATCATGAGCCAGATGCGTGCATTTCCCGGACCTAACCCAGACCTAACCGGTGTTATCCTCAAAAATATTGATCGAAACCAGGTTTAATTGACAGTTTCAGTGTGTTACCACATTACTACGTGATTCAAACACGAGAAAAACCCAGGATCTGGCCAACAAGTATGCGAAGAAGGCAAAATCATGAGCCAGATGCGGGCATAACCCAGACCTAACCCAGACCTAACCGGTGATATCCTCTAAAATACTGTCCGAATCCAGGTTTAATTGACTGCCTCAGTGTGGTACAACATTACTACGTGATTCAAACACGGAAAAAACCCAGGATCTGGCCAACAAGTTTGCGAAAATGGCGAAATCATGAGCCAGATGCGTGCATTTCCCGGACCTAACCCAGACCTAACCGGTGTTATCCTCTGAAATATTGATCGAAACCAGGTTTAGTTGACTACCACGTTGTGGTACCACATTACTACGTGATTCAAACACGGAAAAAACCCAGGATCTGGCCAAAAAGTTTGCGAAAAAGGCGAAAGTATAAGCCAGATGCGCGCATATCCCAGACCTAACCCAGACCTAACCGGTGTCATCCTCTAAAATATTGATCGAAACCAGGTTTAATTGACTGCTTCAGTGTGTTACCACATTACTACGTGATTCAAACACGAAAAAAACCCGGGATCTGGCCAACAAGTATGCGAAGAAGGCAAAATCATGAGCCAGATGCGGGCATAACCCAGACCTAACCCAGACCTAACCGGTGTCATCCTCTAAAATATTGATCGAAACCAGGTTTAATTGACTGCTTCAGTGTGTTACCACATTACTGCGTGATTCAAACACGAAAAAAACCCGGGATCTGGCCAACAAGTATGCGAAGAAGGCAAAATCATGAGCCAGATGCGGGCATAACCCAGACCTAACCCAGACCTAACCGGTGTTATCCTCTAAAATAATGATCGAAACCAGGTTTAATTGACTCCTTCAGTGTGTTACCACATTACTACTTGTTTCAAACACGAAAAAAACCCAGGATCTGGCCAACAAGTATGCGAAGAAGGCAAAATCATGAGCCAGATGCGGGCATAACCCAGACCTAACCCAGACCTAACCGGTGTTATCCTCTAAAATATTGATCGAAACCAGGTTTAATTGACTGCCTCAGTGTGGTACCACATTACTACGTGATTCAAACACGGAAAAAACCCAGGATCTGGCCATCAAGTATGCGAAAAAGGCGAAAGTATATGCCAGATGCGCGCATATCCCAGACCTAACCCAGACCTAACCGGTGTTATCCTCTAAAATAGTGATCGAAATCAGGTTTAATTGACTACCTCAGTGTGTTACCACATTCCGACGTGATTCAAACACGGAAAAAACCCAGGATCTGGCCAACAAGTTTGCGAAAATGGCGAAATCATGAGCCAGATGCGTGCATTTCCCGGACCTAACCCAGACCTAACCGGTGTTATCCTCTGAAATATTGATCGAAATCAGGTTTAATTGACTACCTCAGTGTGTTACCACATTCCGACGTGATTCAAACACGAAAAAAACCCAGGATCTGGCCAACAAGTATGCGAAGAAGGCAAAATCATGAGCCAGATGCGGGCATAACCCAGACCTAACCCAGACCTAACCGGTGTTATCCTCTGAAATATTGATCGAAACCTGGTTTAATTGACTGCTTCAGTGTGTTACCACATTACTACGTGATTCAAACACGAAAAAAACCCGGGATCTGGCCAACAAGTATGCGAAGAAGGCAAAATCATGAGCCAGATGCGGGCATAACCCAGACCTAACCCAGACCTAACCGGTGTCATCCTCTAAAATATTGATCGAAACCAGGTTTAATTGACAGTTTCAGTGTGTTACCACATTACTACGTGATTCAAACACGAGAAAACCCCAGGATCTGGCCAACAAGTATGCGAAGAAGGCAAAATCATGAGCCAGATGCGGGCATAACCCAGACCTAACCCAGACCTAACCGGTGATATCCTCTAAAATACTGTGCGAATCCAGGTTTAATTGACTGCCTCAGTGTGTTACCACATTCCTACGTGATTCAAACACGGAAAAAACCCAGGATCTGGCCAACAAGTTTGCGAAAATGGCGAAATCATGAGCCAGATGCGTGCATTTCCCGGACCTAACCCAGACCTAACCGGTGTTATTTTCTGAAATATTGATCGAAATCAGGTTTAATTGACTACCTCAGTGTGTTACCACATTCCGACGTGATTCAAACACGAAAGAAACCCAGGATCTGGCCAACAAGTATGCGAAGAAGGCAAAATCATGAGCCAGATGCGGGCATAACCCAGACCTAACCCAGACCTAACCGGTGTTATCCTCTAAAATAGTGATCGAAACCTGGTTTAATTGACTGCTTCAGTGTGTTACCACATTACTACGTGATTCAAACACGAAAAAAATCCAGGATCTGGCCAACAAGTATGCGAAGAAGGCAAAATCATGAGCCAGATGCGGGTATAACCCAGGCCTAAGCCAGATATAACCGGTGTTATCCTCTAAAATACTGAGCGAAACGAGGTTTAATTGACTGCTTCAGTGTGTTACCACATTACTACGTGATTCAAACACGGAAAAAACCCAGGATCTGGCCAACAAGTATGCGAAGAAGGCAAAATCATGAGCCAGATGCGTGCATTTCCCGGACCTAACCCAGACCTAACCGGTGTTATCCTCTGAAATATTGATCGAAACCAGGTTTAATTGACTGCTTCAGTGTGTTACCACATTACTACGTGATTCAAACACGAAAAAAACCCAGGATCCGGCCAACAAGTATGCGAAGAAGGCAAAATCATGAGCCAGATGCGGGCATAACCCAGACCTAACCCAGACCTAACCGGTGTTATCCTCTAAAATATTGATCGAAACCAGGCTTAGTTGACTGCTTCAGTGTGTTACCACATTACTACGTGATTCAAACACGGAAAAAACCCAGGATCTGGCCAACAAGTATGCGAAAAAGGCGAAAGTATATGCCAGATGCGCGCATATCCCAGACCTAACCCAGACCTAACCGGTGGTATCCTCTAAAATATTGATCGAAGCCAGGTTTAATTGACAGTTTCAGTGTGTTACCACATTACTACGTGATTCAAACACGAGAAAAACCCAGGATCTGGCCAACAAGTATGCGAAGAAGGCAAAATCATGAGCCAGATGCGGGCATAACCCAGACCTAACCCAGACCTAACCGGTGTTATCCTCTAAAATACTGTCCGAATCCAGGTTTAATTGACTGCCTCTGTGTGGTACAACATTACTACGTGATTCAAACACGGTAAAAACCCAGGATCTGGCCAACAAGTTTGCGAAAATGGCGAAATCATGAGCCAGATGCGTGCATTTCCCGGACCTAACCCAGACCTAACCGGTGTTATCCTCTGAAATATTGATCGAAACCAGGTTTAGTTGACTACCACAGTGTGGTACCACATTACTACGTGATTCAAACACGGAAAAAACCCAGGATCTGGCCAAAAAGTTTGTGAAAAAGGCGAAAGTATAAGCCAGATGCGCGCATATCCCAGACCTAACCCAGACCTAACCGGTGTCATCCTCTAAAATATTGATCGAAACCAGGTTTAATTGACTGCTTCAATGTGTTACCACATTACTACGTGATTCAAACACGAAAAAATCCCGTGATCTGGCCAACAAGTATGCGAAGAAGGCAAAATCATGAGCCAGATGCGGGCATAACCCAGACCTAACCCAGACCTAACCGGTGTCATCCTCTAAAATATTGATCGAAACCAGGTTTAGTTGACTGCTTCAGTGTGTTACCACATTACTACGTGATTCAAACACGAAAAAAACCCGGGATCTGGCCAACAAGTATGCGAAGAAGGCAAAATCGTGAGCCAGATGCGGGCATAACCCAGACCTAACCCAGACCTAACCGGTGATATGCTCTAAAATACTGTCCGAATCCAGGTTTAATTCACTGCCTCAGTGTGTTACCACATTACTACGTGATTCAAACACGAAAAAATCCCGTGATCTGGCCAACAAGTATGCGAAGAAGGCAAAATCATGAGCCAGATGCGGGCATAACCCAGACCAAACCCAGACCTAACCGGTGTCATCCTCTAAAATATTGATCGAAACCAGGTTTAATTGACTGCTTCAGTGTGTTACCACATTACTACGTGATTCAAACACGAAAAAAACCCGGGATCTGGCCAACAAGTATGCGAAGAAGGCAAAATCATGAGCCAGATGCGGGCATAACCCAGACCTAACCCAGACCTAACCGGTGTTATCCTCTAAAATAATGATCGAAACCAGGTTTAATTGACTCCTTCAGTGTGTTACCACATTACTACGTGATTCAAACACGAAAAAAACCCAGGATCTGGCCAACAAGTATGCGAAGAAGGCAAAATCATGAGCCAGATGCGGGCATAACCCAGACCTAACCCAGACCTAACCGGTGTTATCCTCTAAAATATTGATCGAAACCAGTTTTAATTGACTGCTTCAGTGTATTACCACATTACTACGTGATTCAAACACGAAAAAAACCCAGGATCTGGCCAACAAGTATGCGAAGAAGGCAAAATCATGAGCCAGATGCGGGCATATCCCGGACCTAACCCAGACCTAACCGGTGTTATCCTGTGAAATATTGATCGAAACCAGGTTTAATTGACTGCCTCAGTGTGGTACCACATTACTACGTGATTCAAACACGGAAAAAACCCAGGATCTGGCCAACAAGTTTGCGAAAAAGGCGAAAGTATAAGCCAGATGCGCGCATATCCCAGACCTAACCCAGACCTAACCGGTGTTATCCTCTAAAATATTGATCGAAACCTGATTTAATTGACTGCTTCACTGTGTTACCACATTACTACGTGATTCAAACACGAAAAAATCCGAGGATCTGGCCAACAAGTATGCGAAGAAGGCAAAATCATGAGCCAGATGCGGGCATAACCCAGACCTAACCCAGACCTAACCGGTGTTATGCTCTAAAATACTGTCCGAATCCAGGTTTAATTCACTGCCTCAGTGTGGTACAACATTACTACGTGATTCAAACACGGAAAAAACCCAGGATCTGGCCAACAAGTTTGCGAAAATGGCGAAATCATGAGCCAGATGCGTGCATTTCCCGGACCTAACCCAGACCTAAACGGTGTTATCCTCTGAAGTATTGATCGAAACCAGGATTAATTGACTACCTCAGTGTGTTACCACATTCCTACGTGATTCAAACACGGAAAAAACCCAGGATCTGGCCAACAAGTTTGCGAAAATGGCGAAATCATGAGCCAGATGCGTGCATTTCCCGGACCTAACCCAGACCTAACCGGTGTTATCCTCTGAAATATTGATCGAAATCAGGTTTAATTGACTACCTCAGTGTGTTACCACATTCCGACGTGATTCAAACACGAAAAAAACCCAGGATCTGGCCAACAAGTATGCGAAGAATGCAAAATCATGAGCCAGATGCGGGCATATCCCGGACCTAACCCAGACCTAACCGGTGTTATCCTCTGAAATATTGATCGAAACCAGGTTTAATTGACTGCTTCAGTGTGTGACCACATTCCTACGTGATTCAAACACGAAAAAAACCCAGGATCTGGACAACAAGTATGCGAAGAAGGCAAAATCATGAGCCAGATGCGGGCATAACCCAGACCTAACCCAGACCTAACCGGTGTTATCCTCTAAAATATTGATCGAAACCAGGCTTAGTTGACTGCTTCAGTGTGTTACCACATTACTACGTGATTCAAACACGGAAAAAACCCAGGATCTGGCCAACAAGTATGCGAAAAAGGCGAAAGTATATGCCAGATGCGCGCATATCCCAGACCTAACCCAGACCTAACCGGTGTTATCCTCTAAAATATTGATCGAAGCCAGGTTTAATTGACAGTTTCAGTGTGTTACCACATTACTACGTGATTCAAACACGGAAAAAACCCAGGATCTGGCCAACAAGTATGCGAAGAAGGCAAAATCATGAGCCAGATGCGGGCATAACCCAGACCTAACCCAGACCTAACCGGTGTTATCCTCTAAAATACTGTCCGAATCCAGGTTTAATTGACTGCCTCTGTGTGGTACAACATTACTACGTGATTCAAACACGGAAAAAACCCAGGATCTGGCCAACAAGTTTGCGAAAATGGCGAAATCATGAGCCAGATGCGTGCATTTCCCGGACCTAACCCAGACCTAACCGGTGTTATCCTCTGAAATATTGATCGAAACCAGGTTTAGTTGACTACCACAGTGTGGTACTACATTACTACGTGATTCAAACACGGAAAAAACCCAGGATATGGCCAAAAAGTTTGCGAAAAAGGCGAAAGTATAAGCCAGATGCGCGCATATCCCAGACCTAACCCAGACCTAACCGGTGTCATCCTCTAAAATATTGATCGAAACCAGGTTTAATTGACTGCTTCAGTGTGTTACCACATTACTACGTGATTCAAACACGAAAAAATCCCGTGATCTGGCCAACAAGTATGCGAAGAAGGCAAAATCATGAGCCAGATGCGGGCATAACCCAGACCTAACCCAGACCTAACCGGTGTCATCCTCTAAAATATTGATCGAAACCAGGTTTAATTGACTGCTTCAGTGTGTTACCACATTACTACGTGATTCAAACACGAAAAAAACCCGGGATCTGGCCAACAAGTATGCGAAGAAGGCAAAATCATGAGCCAGATGCGGGCATAACCCAGACCTAACCCAGACCTAACCGGTGTTATCCTCTAAAATAATGATCGAAACCAGGTTTAATTGACTCCTTCAGTGTGTTACCACATTACTACGTGATTCAAACACGAAAAAAACCCAGGATCTGGCCAACAAGTATGCGAAGAAGGCAAAATCATGAGCCAGATGCGGGCATAACCCAGACCTAACCCAGACCTAACCGGTGTTATCCTCTAAAATATTGATCGAAACCAGGTTTAATTGACTGCTTCAGTGTATTACCACATTACTACGTGATTCAAACACGGAAAAAACCCAGGATCTGGCCAACAAGTTTACGAAAAAGGCGAAAGTATAAGCCAGATGCGCGCATATCCCAGACCTAACCCAGACCTAACCGGTGTTATCCTCTAAAATATTGATCGAAACCTGGTTTAATTGACTGCTTCAGTGTGTTACCACATTACTACGTGATTCAAACACGAAAAAATCCGAGGATCTGGCCAACAAGTATGCGAAGAAGGCAAAATCATGAGCCAGATGCGGGCATAACCCAGACCTAACCCAGACCTAACCGGTGTTATCCTCTAAAATACTGTCCGAATCCAGGTTTAATTCACTGCCTCAGTGTGGTACAACATTACTACGTGATTCAAACACGGAAAAAGCCAGGATCTGGCCAACAAGTTTGCGAAAATGGCGAAATCATGAGCCAGATGCGCGCATATCCCAGACCTAACCCAGACCTAACCGGTGTCATCCTCTAAAATATTGATCGAAACCAGGTTTAATTGACTGCTTCAGTGTGTTACCACATTACTACGTGATTCAAACACGAAAAAAACCCGGGATCTGGCCAACAAGTATGCGAAGAAGGCAAAATCATGAGCCAGATGCGGGCATAACCCAGACCTAACCCAGACCTAACCGGTGTCATCCTCTAAAATATTGATCGAAACCAGGTTTAATTGACTGCTTCAGTGTGTTACCACATTACTACGTGATTCAAACACGAAAAAAACCCGGGATCTGGCCAACAAGTATGCGAAGAAGGCAAAATCATGAGCCAGATGCGGGCATAACCCAGACCTAACCCAGACCTAACCGGTGTTATCCTCTAAAATAGTGATCGAAACCTGGTTTAATTGACTGCTTCGGTGTGTTACCACATTACTACGTGATTCAAACACGAAAAAAATCCAGGATCTGGCCATCAAGTATGCGAAGAAGGCAAAATCATGAGCCAGATGCGGGCATAACCCAGACCTAACCCAGACCTAACCGGTGTCATCCTCTAAAATATTGATCGAAACCAGGTTTAATTGACTGCTTCAGTGTGTTACCACATTACTACGTGATTCAAACACGAAAAAACCCCGGGATCTGGCCAACAAGTATGCGAAGAAGGCAAAATCATGAGCCAGATGCGGGCATAACCCAGACCTAACCCAGACCTAACCGGTGTTATCCTCTAAAATACTGTCCGAATCCAGGTTTAATTGACTGCCTCAGTGTGGTACAACATTACTACGTGATTCAAACACGGAAAAAACCCAGGATCTGGCCAACAAGTTTGCGAAAATGGCGAAATCATGAGCCAGATGCGTGCATTTCCCGGACCTAACCCAGACCTAACCGGTGTTATCCTCTGAAATATTGATCGAAACCAGGTTTAATTGACTACCACAGTGTGGTACCACATTACTACGTGATTCAAACACGGAAAAAACCCAGGATCTGGCCAAAAAGTTTGCCAAAAATGCGAAAGTATAAGCCAGATGCGCGCATATCCCAGACCTAACCCAGACCTAACCGGTGTCATCCTCTAAAATATTGATCGAAACCAGGTTTAATTGACTGCTTCAGTGTGTTACCACATTACTACGTGATTCAAACACGAAAAAAACCCGGGATCTGGCCAGCAAGTATGCGAAGAAGGCAAAATCATGAGCCAGATGCGGGCATAACCCAGACCTAACCCAGACCTAACCGGTGTTATCCTCTAAAATAGTGATCGAAACCTGGTTTAATTGACTGCTTCAGTGTGTTACCACATTACTACGTGATTCAAACACGAAAAAAATCCAGGATCTGGCCAACAAGTATGCGAAGAAGGCAAAATCATGAGCCAGATGCGGGCATAACCCAGACCTAACCCAGACCTAACCGGTGTCATCCTCTAAAATATTGATCGAAACCAGGTTTAATTGACTGCTTCAGTGTGTTACCACATTACTACGTGATTCAAACACGAAAAAAACCCGGGATCTGGCCAACAAGTATGCGAAGAAGGCAAAATCATGAGCCAGATGCGGGCATAACCCAGACCTAACCCAGACCTAACCGGTGTTATCCTCTAAAATAATGATCGAAACCAGGTTTAATTGACTCCTTCAGTGTGTTACCACATTACTACGTGATTCAAACACGAAAAAAACCCAGGATCTGGCCAACAAGTATGCGAAGAAGGCAAAATCATGAGCCAGATGCGGGCATAACCCAGACCTAACCCAGACCTAACCGGTGTTATCCTCTAAAATATTGATCGAAACCAGGTTTAATTGACTGCTTCAGTGTATTACCACATTACTACGTGATTCAAACACGGAAAAAACCCAGGATCTGGCCAACAAGTATGCGAAGAAGGCAAAATCATGAGCCAGATGCGGGCATAACCCAGACCTAACCCAGACCTAACCGGTGTTATCCTCTAAAATACTGTCCGAATCCAGGTTTAATTGACTGCCTCTGTGTGGTACAACATTACTACGTGATTCAAACACGGAAAAAACCCAGGATCTGGCCAACAAGTTTGCGAAAATGGCGAAATCATGAGCCAGATGCGTGCATTTCCCGGACCTAACCCAGACCTAACCGGTGTTATCCTCTGAAATATTGATCGAAACCAGGTTTAGTTGACTACCACAGTGTGGTACTACATTACTACGTGATTCAAACACGGAAAAAACCCAGGATATGGCCAAAAAGTTTGCGAAAAAGGCGAAAGTATAAGCCAGATGCGCGCATATCCCAGACCTAACCCAGACCTAACCGGTGTCATCCTCTAAAATATTGATCGAAACCAGGTTTAATTGACTGCTTCAGTGTGTTACCACATTACTACGTGATTCAAACACGAAAAAATCCCGTGATCTGGCCAACAAGTATGCGAAGAAGGCAAAATCATGAGCCAGATGCGGGCATAACCCAGACCTAACCCAGACCTAACCGGTGTCATCCTCTAAAATATTGATCGAAACCAGGTTTAATTGACTGCTTCAGTGTGTTACCACATTACTACGTGATTCAAACACGAAAAAAACCCGGGATCTGGCCAACAAGTATGCGAAGAAGGCAAAATCATGAGCCAGATGCGGGCATAACCCAGACCTAACCCAGACCTAACCGGTGTTATCCTCTAAAATAATGATCGAAACCAGGTTTAATTGACTCCTTCAGTGTGTTACCACATTACTACGTGATTCAAACACGAAAAAAACCCAGGATCTGGCCAACAAGTATGCGAAGAAGGCAAAATCATGAGCCAGATGCGGGCATAACCCAGACCTAACCCAGACCTAACCGGTGTTATCCTCTAAAATATTGATCGAAACCAGGTTTAATTGACTGCTTCAGTGTATTACCACATTACTACGTGATTCAAACACGGAAAAAACCCAGGATCTGGCCAACAAGTTTACGAAAAAGGCGAAAGTATAAGCCAGATGCGCGCATATCCCAGACCTAACCCAGACCTAACCGGTGTTATCCTCTAAAATATTGATCGAAACCTGGTTTAATTGACTGCTTCAGTGTGTTACCACATTACTACGTGATTCAAACACGAAAAAATCCGAGGATCTGGCCAACAAGTATGCGAAGAAGGCAAAATCATGAGCCAGATGCGGGCATAACCCAGACCTAACCCAGACCTAACCGGTGTTATCCTCTAAAATACTGTCCGAATCCAGGTTTAATTCACTGCCTCAGTGTGGTACAACATTACTACGTGATTCAAACACGGAAAAAGCCAGGATCTGGCCAACAAGTTTGCGAAAATGGCGAAATCATGAGCCAGATGCGCGCATATCCCAGACCTAACCCAGACCTAACCGGTGTCATCCTCTAAAATATTGATCGAAACCAGGTTTAATTGACTGCTTCAGTGTGTTACCACATTACTACGTGATTCAAACACGAAAAAAACCCGGGATCTGGCCAACAAGTATGCGAAGAAGGCAAAATCATGAGCCAGATGCGGGCATAACCCAGACCTAACCCAGACCTAACCGGTGTCATCCTCTAAAATATTGATCGAAACCAGGTTTAATTGACTGCTTCAGTGTGTTACCACATTACTACGTGATTCAAACACGAAAAAAACCCGGGATCTGGCCAACAAGTATGCGAAGAAGGCAAAATCATGAGCCAGATGCGGGCATAACCCAGACCTAACCCAGACCTAACCGGTGTTATCCTCTAAAATAGTGATCGAAACCTGGTTTAATTGACTGCTTCGGTGTGTTACCACATTACTACGTGATTCAAACACGAAAAAAATCCAGGATCTGGCCATCAAGTATGCGAAGAAGGCAAAATCATGAGCCAGATGCGGGCATAACCCAGACCTAACCCAGACCTAACCGGTGTCATCCTCTAAAATATTGATCGAAACCAGGTTTAATTGACTGCTTCAGTGTGTTACCACATTACTACGTGATTCAAACACGAAAAAACCCCGGGATCTGGCCAACAAGTATGCGAAGAAGGCAAAATCATGAGCCAGATGCGGGCATAACCCAGACCTAACCCAGACCTAACCGGTGTTATCCTCTAAAATACTGTCCGAATCCAGGTTTAATTGACTGCCTCAGTGTGGTACAACATTACTACGTGATTCAAACACGGAAAAAACCCAGGATCTGGCCAACAAGTTTGCGAAAATGGCGAAATCATGAGCCAGATGCGTGCATTTCCCGGACCTAACCCAGACCTAACCGGTGTTATCCTCTGAAATATTGATCGAAACCAGGTTTAATTGACTACCACAGTGTGGTACCACATTACTACGTGATTCAAACACGGAAAAAACCCAGGATCTGGCCAAAAAGTTTGCCAAAAATGCGAAAGTATAAGCCAGATGCGCGCATATCCCAGACCTAACCCAGACCTAACCGGTGTCATCCTCTAAAATATTGATCGAAACCAGGTTTAATTGACTGCTTCAGTGTGTTACCACATTACTACGTGATTCAAACACGAAAAAAACCCGGGATCTGGCCAGCAAGTATGCGAAGAAGGCAAAATCATGAGCCAGATGCGGGCATAACCCAGACCTAACCCAGACCTAACCGGTGTTATCCTCTAAAATAGTGATCGAAACCTGGTTTAATTGACTGCTTCAGTGTGTTACCACATTACTACGTGATTCAAACACGAAAAAAATCCAGGATCTGGCCAACAAGTATGCGAAGAAGGCAAAATCATGAGCCAGATGCGGGCATAACCCAGACCTAACCCAGACCTAACCGGTGTCATCCTCTAAAATATTGATCGAAACCAGGTTTAATTGACTGCTTCAGTGTGTTACCACATTACTACGTGATTCAAACACGAAAAAAACCCGGGATCTGGCCAACAAGTATGCGAAGAAGGCAAAATCATGAGCCAGATGCGGGCATAACCCAGACCTAACCCAGACCTAACCGGTGTCATCCTCTAAAATATTGATCGAAACCAGGTTTAATTGACTGCTTCAGTGTGTTACCACATTACTACGTGATTCAAACACGAAAAAAACCCGGGATCTGGCCAACAAGTATGCGAAGAAGGCAAAATCATGAGCCAGATGCGGGCATAACCCAGACCTAACCCAGACCTAACCGGTGTTATCCTCTAAAATAATGATCGAAACCAGGTTTAATTGACTCCTTCAGTGTGTTACCACATTACTACGTGATTCAAACACGAAAAAAACCCAGGATCTGGCCAACAAGTATGCGAAGAAGGCAAAATCATGAGCCAGATGCGGGCATAACCCAGACCTAACCCAGACCTAACCGGTGTTATCCTCTAAAATATTGATCGAAACCAGGTTTAATTGACTGCTTCAGTGTATTACCACATTACTACGTGATTCAAACACGAAAAAAACCCAGGATCTGGCCAACAAGTATGCGAAGAAGGCAAAATCATGAGCCAGATGCGGGCATATCCCGGACCTAACCCAGACCTAACCGGTGTTATCCTGTGAAATATTGATCGACACCAGGTTTAATTGACTGCCTCAGTGTGGTACCACATTACTACGTGATTCAAACACGGAAAAAACCCAGGATCTGGCCAACAAGTTTACGAAAAAGGCGAAAGTATAAGCCAGATGCGCGCATATCCCAGACCTAACCCAGACCTAACCGGTGTTATCCTCTAAAATATTGATCGAAACCTGGTTTAATTGACTGCTTCAGTGTGTTACCACATTACTACGTGATTCAAACACGGAAAAACCCAGGATCTGGCCAACAAGTTTGCGAAAATGGCGAAATCATGAGCCAGATGCGTGCATTTCCCGGACCTAACCCAGACCTAAACGGTGTTATCCTCTGAAGTATTGATCGAAACCAGGTTTAATTGACTACCTCAGTGTGTTACCACATTCCTACGTGATTCAAACACGGAAAAAACCCAGGATCTGGCCAACAAGTATGCGAGAAGGCAAAATCATGAGCCAGATGCGTGTATTTCCCGGACCTAACCCAGACCTAACCGGTGTTATCCTCTGAAATATTGATCGAAACCAGGTTTAATTGACTGCTTCAGTGTGTTACCACATTACTACGTGATTCAAACACGAAAAAAACCCAGGATCTGGCCAACAAGTATGCGAAGAAGGCAAAATCATGAGCCAGATGCGGGCATAACCCAGACCTAACCCAGACCAAACCGGTGTTATCCTCTAAAATATTGATCGAAATCAGGCTTAGTTGACTGCTTCAGTGTGTTACCACATTACTACGTGATTCAAACACGGAAAAAACCCAGGATCTGGCCAACAAGTATGCGAAAAAGGCGAAAGTATATGCCAGATGCGCGCATATCCCAGACCTAACCCAGACCTAACCGGTGTTATCCTCTAAAATATTGATCGTAGCCAGGTTTAATTGACAGTTTCAGTGTGTTACCACATTACTACGTGATTCAAACACGAGAAAAACCCAGGATCTGGCCAACAAGTATGCGAAGAAGGCAAAATCATGAGCCAGATGCGGGCATAACCCAGACCTAACCCAGACCTAACCGGTGTTATCCTCTAAAATACTGTCCGAATCCAGGTTTAATTGACTGCCTCAGTGTGGTACAACATTACTACGTGATTCAAACACGGAAAAAACCCAGGATCTGGCCAACAAGTTTGCGAAAATGGCGAAATCATGAGCCAGATGCGTGCATTTCCCGGACCTAACCCAGACCTAACCGGTGTTATCCTCTGAAATATTGATCGAAACCAGGTTTAATTGACTACCACAGTGTGGTACCACATTACTACGTGATTCAAACACGGAAAAAACCCAGGATCTGGCCAAAAAGCTTGCGAAAAAGGCGAAAGTATAAGCCAGATGCGCGCATATCCCAGACCTAACCCAGACCTAACCGGTGTCATCCTCTAAAATATTGATCGAAACCAGGTTTAATTGACTGCTTCAGTGTGTTACCACATTACTACGTGATTCAAACACGAAAAAAACCCGGGATCTGGCCAACAAGTATGCGAAGAAGGCAAAATCATGAGCCAGATGCGGGCATAACCCAGACCTAACCCAGACCTAACCGGTGTTATCCTCTAAAATAGTGATCGAAACCTGGTTTAATTGACTGCTTCGGTGTGTTACCACATTACTACGTGATTCAAACACGAAAAAAATCCAGGATCTGGCCATCAAGTATGCGAAGAAGGCAAAATCATGAGCCAGATGCGGGCATACCCCAGACCTAACCCAGACCTAACCGGTGTCATCCTCTAAAATATTGATCGAAACCAGGTTTAATTGACTGCTTCAGTGTGTTACCACATTACTACGTGATTCAAACACGAAAAAAACCCGGGATCTGGCCAACAAGTATGCGAAGAAGGCAAAATCATGAGCCAGATGCGGGCATAACCCAGACCTAACCCAGACCTAACCGGTGATATCCTCTAAAATACTGTCCGAATCCAGGTTTAATTGACTGCCTCAGTGTGGTACAACATTACTACGTGATTCAAACACGGAAAAAACCGAGGATCTGGCCAACAAGTTTGCGAAAATGGCGAAATCATGAGCCAGATGCGTGCATTTCCCGGACCTAACCCAGACCTAACCGGTGTTATCCTCTGAAATATTGATCGAAACCAGGTTTAGTTGACTACCACGGTGTGGTACCACATTACTACGTGATTCAAACACGGAAAAAACCCAGGATCTGGCCAAAAAGTTTGCGAAAAAGGCGAAAGTATAAGCCAGATGCGCGCATATCCCAGACCTAACCCAGACCTAACCGGTGTCATCCTCTAAAATATTGATCGAAACCAGGTTTAATTGACTGCTTCAGTGTGTTACCACATTACTACGTGATTCAAACACGAAAAAAACCCGGGATCTGGCCAACAAGTATGCGAAGAAGGCAAAATCATGAGCCGGATGCGGGCATAACCCAGACCTAACCCAGACCTAACCGGTGTCATCCTCTAAAATATTGATCGAAACCAGGTTTAATTGACTGCTTCAGTGTGTTACCACATTACTACGTGATTCAAACACGAAAAAACCCCGGGATCTGGCCAACAAGTATGCGAAGAAGGCAAAATCATGAGCCAGATGCGGGCATAACCCAGACCTAACCCAGACCTAACCGGTGTTATCCTCTAAAATACTGTCCGAATCCAGGTTTAATTGACTGCCTCAGTGTGGTACAACATTACTACGTGATTCAAACACGGAAAAAACCCAGGATCTGGCCAACAAGTTTGCGAAAATGGCGAAATCATGAGCCAGATGCGTGCATTTCCCGGACCTAACCCAGACCTAACCGGTGTTATCCTCTGAAATATTGATCGAAACCAGGTTTAATTGACTACCACAGTGTGGTACCACATTACTACGTGATTCAAACACGGAAAAAACCCAGGATCTGGCCAAAAAGTTTGCCAAAAAGGCGAAAGTATAAGCCAGATGCGCGCATATCCCAGACCTAACCCAGACCTAACCGGTGTCATCCTCTAAAATATTGATCGAAACCAGGTTTAATTGACTGCTTCAGTGTGTTACCACATTACTACGTGATTCAAACACGAAAAAAACCCGGGATCTGGCCAGCAAGTATGCGAAGAAGGCAAAATCATGAGCCAGATGCGGGCATAACCCAGACCTAACCCAGACCTAACCGGTGTTATCCTCTAAAATAGTGATCGAAACCTGGTTTAATTGACTGCTTCAGTGTGTTACCACATTACTACGTGATTCAAACACGAAAAAAATCCAGGATCTGGCCAACAAGTATGCGAAGAAGGCAAAATCATGAGCCAGATGCGGGCATAACCCAGACCTAACCCAGACCTAACCGGTGTCATCCTCTAAAATATTGATCGAAACCAGGTTTAATTGACTGCTTCAGTGTGTTACCACATTACTACGTGATTCAAACACGAAAAAAACCCGGGATCTGGCCAACAAGTATGCGAAGAAGGCAAAATCATGAGCCAGATGCGGGCATAACCCAGACCTAACCCAGACCTAACCGGTGTCATCCTCTAAAATATTGATCGAAACCAGGTTTAATTGACTGCTTCAGTGTGTTACCACATTACTACGTGATTCAAACACGAAAAAAACCCGGGATCTGGCCAACAAGTATGCGAAGAAGGCAAAATCATGAGCCAGATGCGGGCATAACCCAGACCTAACCCAGACCTAACCGGTGTTATCCTCTAAAATAATGATCGAAACCAGGTTTAATTGACTCCTTCAGTGTGTTACCACATTACTACGTGATTCAAACACGAAAAAAACCCAGGATCTGGCCAACAAGTATGCGAAGAAGGCAAAATCATGAGCCAGATGCGGGCATAACCCAGACCTAACCCAGACCTAACCGGTGTTATCCTCTAAAATATTGATCGAAACCAGGTTTAATTGACTGCTTCAGTGTATTACCACATTACTACGTGATTCAAACACGAAAAAAACCCAGGATCTGGCCAACAAGTATGCGAAGAAGGCAAAATCATGAGCCAGATGCGGGCATATCCCGGACCTAACCCAGACCTAACCGGTGTTATCCTGTGAAATATTGATCGACACCAGGTTTAATTGACTGCCTCAGTGTGGTACCACATTACTACGTGATTCAAACACGGAAAAAACCCAGGATCTGGCCAACAAGTTTACGAAAAAGGCGAAAGTATAAGCCAGATGCGCGCATATCCCAGACCTAACCCAGACCTAACCGGTGTTATCCTCTAAAATATTGATCGAAACCTGGTTTAATTGACTGCTTCAGTGTGTTACCACATTACTACGTGATTCAAACACGAAAAAATCCGAGGATCTGGCCAACAAGTATGCGAAGAAGGCAAAATCATGAGCCAGATGCGGGCATAACCCAGACCTAACCCAGACCTAACCGGTGTTATCCTCTAAAATACTGTCCGAATCCAGGTTTAATACACTGCCTCAGTGTGGTACAACATTACTACGTGATTCAAACACGGAAAAACCCAGGATCTGGCCAACAAGTTTGCGAAAATGGCGAAATCATGAGCCAGATGCGTGCATTTCCCGGACCTAACCCAGACCTAAACGGTGTTATCCTCTGAAGTATTGATCGAAACCAGGTTTAATTGACTACCTCAGTGTGTTACCACATTCCTACGTGATTCAAACACGGAAAAAACCCAGGATCTGGCCAACAAGTATGCGAAGAAGGCAAAATCATGAGCCAGATGCGTGTATTTCCCGGACCTAACCCAGACCTAACCGGTGTTATCCTCTGAAATATTGATCGAAACCAGGTTTAATTGACTGCTTCAGTGTGTTACCACATTACTACGTGATTCAAACACGAAAAAAACCCAGGATCTGGCCAACAAGTATGCGAAGAAGGCAAAATCATGAGCCAGATGCGGGCATAACCCAGACCTAACCCAGACCAAACCGGTGTTATCCTCTAAAATATTGATCGAAACCAGGCTTAGTTGACTGCTTCAGTGTGTTACCACATTACTACGTGATTCGAACACGGAAAAAACCCAGGATCTGGCCAACAAGTATGCGAAAAAGGCGAAAGTATATGCCAGATGCGCGCATATCCCAGACCTAACCCAGACCTAACCGGTGTTATCCTCTAAAATATTGATCGAAGCCAGGTTTAATTGACAGTTTCAGTGTGTTACCACATTACTACGTGATTCAAACACGAGAAAAACCCAGGATCTGGCCAACAAGTATGCGAAGAAGGCAAAATCATGAGCCGGATGCGGGCATAACCCAGACCTAACCCAGACCTAACCGGTGTTATCCTCTAAAATACTGTCCGAATCCAGGTTTAATTGACTGCCTCAGTGTGGTACAACATTACTACGTGATTCAAACACGGAAAAAACCCAGGATCTGGCCAACAAGTTTGCGAAAATGGCGAAATCATGAGCCAGATGCGTGCATTTCCCGGACCTAACCCAGACCTAACCGGTGTTATCCTCTGAAATATTGATCGAAACCAGGTTTAATTGACTACCACAGTGTGGTACCACATTACTACGTGATTCAAACACGGAAAAAACCCAGGATCTGGCCAAAAAGCTTGCGAAAAAGGCGAAAGTATAAGCCAGATGCGCGCATATCCCAGACCTAACCCAGACCTAACCGGTGTCATCCTCTAAAATATTGATCGAAACCAGGTTTAATTGACTGCTTCAGTGTGTTACCACATTACTACGTGATTCAAACACGAAAAAAACCCGGGATCTGGCCAACAAGTATGCGAAGAAGGCAAAATCATGAGCCAGATGCGGGCATAACCCAGACCTAACCCAGACCTAACCGGTGTTATCCTCTAAAATAGTGATCGAAACCTGGTTTAATTGACTGCTTCGGTGTGTTACCACATTACTACGTGATTCAAACACGAAAAAAATCCAGGATCTGGCCATCAAGTATGCGAAGAAGGCAAAATCATGAGCCAGATGCGGGCATACCCCAGACCTAACCCAGACCTAACCGGTGTCATCCTCTAAAATATTGATCGAAACCAGGTTTAATTGACTGCTTCAGTGTGTTACCACATTACTACGTGATTCAAACACGAAAAAAACCCGGGATCTGGCCAACAAGTATGCGAAGAAGGCAAAATCATGAGCCAGATGCGGGCATAACCCAGACCTAACCCAGACCTAACCGGTGATATCCTCTAAAATACTGTCCGAATCCAGGTTTAATTGACTGCCTCAGTGTGGTACAACATTACTACGTGATTCAAACACGGAAAAAACCGAGGATCTGGCCAACAAGTTTGCGAAAATGGCGAAATCATGAGCCAGATGCGTGCATTTCCCGGACCTAACCCAGACCTAACCGGTGTTATCCTCTGAAATATTGATCGAAACCAGGTTTAGTTGACTACCACGGTGTGGTACCACATTACTACGTGATTCAAACACGGAAAAAACCCAGGATCTGGCCAAAAAGTTTGCCAAAAAGGCGAAAGTATAAGCCAGATGCGCGCATATCCCAGACCTAACCCAGACCTAACCGGTGTCATCCTCTAAAATATTGATCGAAACCAGGTTTAATTGACTGCTTCAGTGTGTTACCACATTACTACGTGATTCAAACACGAAAAAAACCCGGGATCTGGCCAGCAAGTATGCGAAGAAGGCAAAATCATGAGCCAGATGCGGGCATAACCCAGACCTAACCCAGACCCAACCGGTGTTATCCTCTAAAATAGTGATCGAAACCTGGTTTAATTGACTGCTTCAGTGTGTTACCACATTACTACGTGATTTAAACACGAAAAAAACCCGGGATCTGGCCAACAAGTATGCGAAGAAGGCAAAATCATGAGCCAGATGCGGGCATAACCCAGACCTAACCCTGACCTAACCGGTGTTATCCTCTAAAATAATGATCGAAACCAGGCTTAGTTGACTGCTTCAGTGTGTTACCACATTACTACGTGATCCAAACACGGAAAAAACCCCGGATCTGGCCAACAGGTATGCGAAAAAGGCGAAAGTATATGCCAGATGCGCGCTTATCCCAGACCTAACCCAGACCTAACCGGTGTTATCCTCTAAAATATTGATCGAAACCAGGTTTAATTGACAGTTTCAGTGTGTTACCACATTACTACGTGATTCAAACACGAGAAAAACCCAGGATCTGGCCAACAAGTTTGCGAAAATGGCGAAATCATGAGCCAGATGCGTGCATTTCCCGAACCTAACCCAGACCTAACCGGTGTCATCCTCTAAAATATTGATCGAAACCAGGTTTAATTGACTGCTTCAGTGTGTTACCACATTACTACGTGATTCAAACACGAAAAAACCCCGGGATCTGGCCAACAAGTATGCGAAGAAGGCAAAATCATGAGCCAGATGCGGGCATAACCCAGACCTAACCCAGACCTAACCGGTGTTATCCTCTAAAATACTGTCCGAATCCAGGTTTAATTGACTGCCTCAGTGTGGTACAACATTACTACGTGATTCAAACACGGAAAAAACCCAGGATCTGGCCAACAAGTTTGCGAAAATGGCGAAATCATGAGCCAGATGCGTGCATTTCCCGGACCTAACCCAGACCTAACCGGTGTTATCCTCTGAAATATTGATCGAAACCAGGTTTAATTGACTACCACAGTGTGGTACCACATTACTACGTGATTCAAACACGGAAAAAACCCAGGATCTGGCCAAAAAGTTGGCCAAAAAGGCGAAAGTATAAGCCAGATGCGCGCATATCCCAGACCTAACCCAGACCTAACCGGTGTCATCCTCTAAAATATTGATCGAAACCAGGTTTAATTGACTGCTTCAGTGTGTTACCACATTACTACGTGATTCAAACACGAAAAAAACCCGGGATCTGGCCAGCAAGTATGCGAAGAAGGCAAAATCATGAGCCAGATGCGGGCATAACCCAGACCTAACCCAGACCTAACCGGTGTTATCCTCTAAAATAGTGATCGAAACCTGGTTTAATTGACTGCTTCAGTGTGTTACCACATTACTACGTGATTCAAACACGAAAAAAATCCAGGATCTGGCCAACAAGTATGCGAAGAAGGCAAAATCATGAGCCAGATGCGGGCATAACCCAGACCTAACCCAGACCTAACCGGTGTCATCCTCTAAAATATTGATCGAAACCAGGTTTAATTGACTGCTTCAGTGTGTTACCACATTACTACGTGATTTAAACACGAAAAAAACCCGGGATCTGGCCAACAAGTATGCGAAGAATGCAAAATCATGAGCCAGATGCGGGCATAACCCAGACCTAACCCAGACCTAACCGGTGTTATCCTCTAAAATAATGATCGAAACCAGGCTTAGTTGACTGCTTCAGTGTGTTACCACATTACTACGTGATTCAAACACGGAAAAAACCCCGGATCTGGCCAACAAGTATGCGAAAAAGGCGAAAGTATATGCCAGATGCGCGCATATCCCAGACCTAACCCAGACCTAACCGGTGTTATCCTCTAAAATATTGATCGAAACCAGGTTTAATTGACAGTTTCAGTGTGTTACCACATTACTACGTGATTCAAACACGAGAAAAACCCAGGATCTGGCCAACAAGTATGCGAAGAAGGCAAAATCATGAGCCAGATGCGGGCATAACCCAGACCTAACCCAGACCTAACCGGTGATATCCTCTAAAATACTGTCCGAATCCAGGTTTAATTGACTGCCTCAGTGTGGTACAACATTACTACGTGATTCAAACACGGAAAAAACCCAGGATCTGGCCAACAAGTTTGCGAAAATGGCGAAATCATGAGCCAGATGCGTGCATTTCCCGGACCTAACCCAGACCTAACCGGTGTTATCCTCTGAAATATTGATCGAAACCAGGTTTAGTTGACTACCACGTTGTGGTACCACATTACTACGTGATTCAAACACGGAAAAATCCCAGGATCTGGCCAAAAAGTTTGCGAAAAAGGCGAAAGTATAAGCCAGATGCGCGCATATCCCAGACCTAACCCAGACCTAACCGGCGTCATCCTCTAAAATATTGATCGAAGCCAGGTTTAATTGACTGCTTCAGTGTGTTACCACATTACTACGTGATTCAAACACGAAAAAAACCCGGGATCTGGCCAACAAGTATGCGAAGAAGTCAAAATCATGAGCCAGATGCGGGCATAACCCAGACCTAACCCAGACCTAACCGGTGTCATCCTCCAAAATATTGATCGAAACCAGGTTTAATTGACTGCTTCAGTGTGTTACCACATTACTACGTGATTCAAACACGAAAAAAACCCGGGATCTGGCCAACAAGTATGCGAAGAAGGCAAAATCATGAGCCAGATGCGGGCATAACCCAGACCTAACCCAGACCTAACCGGTGTTATCCTCTAAAATAATGATCGAAACCAGGTTTAATTGACTCCTTCAGTGTGTTACCACATTACTACGTGTTTCAAACACGAAAAAAACCCAGGATCTGGCCAACAAGTATGCGAAGAAGGCAAAATCATGAGCCAGATGCGGGCATAACCCAGACCTAACCCAGACCTAACCGGTGTTATCCTCTAAAATACTGATCGAAACCAGGTTTAATTGACTGCTTCAGTGTATTACCACATTACTACGTGATTCAAACACGAAAAAATCCGAGGATCTGGCCAACAAGTTTGCGAAGAAGGCAAAATCATGAGCCAGATGCGGGCATAACCCAGACCTAACCCAGACCTAACCGGTGTTATCCTCTAAAATACTGTCCGAATCCAGGTTTAATTCACTGCCTCAGTGTGGTACAACATTACTACGTGATTCAAACACGGAAAAAACCCAGGATCTGGCCAACAAGTTTGCGAAAATGGCGAAATCATGAGCCAGATGCGTGCATTTCCCGGACCTAACTCAGACCTAACCGGTGTTATCCTCTGAAATATTGATCGAAATCAGGTTTAATTTACTACCTCAGTGTGTTACCACATTCCGACGTGATTCAAACACGATAAAAACCCAGGATCTGGCCAACAAGTATGCGAAGAAGGCGAAATCATGAGCCAGATGCGGGCATATCCCGGACCTAACCCAGACCTAACCGGTGTTATCCTCTGAAATATTGATCGAAACCAGGTTTAATTGACTGCTTCAGTGTGTTACCACATTCCTACGTGATTCAAACACGAAAAAAACCGAGGCTCTGGACAACAAGTATGCGAAGAAGGCAAAATCATGAGCCAGATGCGGGTATAACCCAGGCCTAAGCCAGACATAACCGGTGTTATCCTCTAAAATACTGAGCGAAACGAGGTTTAATTGACTGCTTCAGTGTGTTACCACATTACTACGTGATTCAAACACGGAAAAAACCCAGGATCTGGCCAACAAGTATGCGAAGAAGGCAAAATCATGAGCCAGATGCGTGTATTTCCCGGACCTAACCCAGACCTAACCGGTGTTATCCTCTGAAATATTGATCGAAACCAGGTTTAATTGACTGCTTCAGTGTGTTACCACATTACTACGTGATTCAAACACGAAAAAAACCCAGGATCTGGCCAACAAGTATGCGAAGAAGGCGAAAGTATATGCCAGATGCGCGCATATCCCAGACCTAACCCAGACCTAACCGGTGTTATCCTCTAAAATATTGATCGAAACCAGGCTTAGTTGACTGCTTCAGTGTGTTACCACATTACTACGTGATTCAAACACGGAAAAAACCCAGGATCTGGCCAACAAGTATGCGAAAAAGGCGAAAGTATATGCCAGATGCGCGCATATCCCAGACCTAACCCAGACCTAACCGGTGTTATCCTCTAAAATATTGATCGAATCCAGGTTTAATTGACTGCCTCAGTGTGGTACAACATTACTACGTGATTCAAACACGGAAAAAACCGAGGATCTGGCCAACAAGTTTGCGAAAATGGCGAAATCATGAGCCAGATGCGTGCATTCCCCGGACCTAACCCAGACCTAACCGGTGTTATCCTCTGAAATATTGATCGAAACCAGGTTTAGTTGACTACCACGGTGTGGTACCACATTACTACGTGATTCAAACACGGAAAAAACCCAGGATCTGGCCAAAAAGTTTGCGAAAAAGGCGAAAGTATAAGCCAGATGCGCGCATATCCCAGACCTAACCCAGACCTAACCGGTGTCATCCTCTAAAATATTGATCGAAACCAGGTTTAATTGACTGCTTCAGTGTGTTACCACATTACTACGTGATTCAAACACGAAAAAAACCCGGGATCTGGCCAACAAGTATGCGAAGAAGGCAAAATCATGAGCCAGATGCGGGCATAACCCAGACCTAACCCAGACCTAACCGGTGTCATCCTCTAAAATATTGATCGAAACCAGGTTTAATTGACTGCTTCAGTGTGTTACCACATTACTCGTGATTCAAACACGAAAAAAACCCGGGATCTGGCCAACAAGTATGCGAAGAAGGCAAAATCATGAGCCAGATGCGGGCATAACCCAGACCTAACCCAGACCTAACCGGTGTTATCCTCTAAAATACTGTCCGAATCCAGGTTTAATTGACTGCCTCAGTGTGGTACAACATTACTACGTGATTCAAACACGGAAAAAACCCAGGATCTGGCCAACAAGTTGGCGAAAATGGCGAAATCGTGAGCCAGATGCGTGCATTTCCCGGACCTAACCCAGACCTAACCGGTGTTATCCTCTGAAATATTGATCGAAACCAGGTTTAATTGACTACCACAGTGTGGTACCACATTACTACGTGATTCAAACACGGAAAAAACCCAGGATCTGGCCAAAAAGTTTGCGAAAAAGGCGAAAGTATAAGCCAGATGCGCGCATATCCCAGACCTAACCCAGACCTAACCGGTGTCATCCTCTAAAATATTGATCGAAACCAGGTTTAATTGACTGCTTCAGTGTGTTACCACATTACTACGTGATTCAAACACGAAAAAAACCCGGGATCTGGCCAACAAGTATGCGAAGAAGGCAAAATCATGAGCCAGATGCGGGCATAACCCAGACCTAACCCAGACCTAACCGGTGTTATGCTCTAAAATAGTGATCGAAACCTGGTTTAATTGACTGCTTCAGTGTGTTACCACATTACTACGTGATTCAAACACGAAAAAAATCCAGGATCTGGCCAACAAGTATGCGAAGATGGCAAAATCATGAGCCAGATGCGGGCATAACCCAGACCTAACCCAGACCTAACCGGTGTCATCCTCTAAAATATTGATCGAAACCAGGTTTAATTGACTGCTTCAGTGTGTTACCACATTACTACGTGATTTAAACACGAAAAAAACCCGGGATCTGGCCAACAAGTATGCGAAGAAGGCAAAATCATGAGCCAGATGCGGGCATAACCCAGACCTAACCCAGACCTAACCGGTGTTATCCTCAAAAATATTGATCGAAACCAGGTTTAATTGACAGTTTCAGTGTGTTACCACATTACTACGTGATTCAAACACAAGAAAAACCCAGGATCTGGCCAACAAGTATGCGAAGAAGGCAAAATCATGAGCCAGATGCGGGCATAACCCAGACCTAACCCAGACCTAACCGGTGATATCCTCTAAAATACTGTCCGAATCCAGGTTTAATTGACTGCCTCAGTGTGGTACAACATTACTACGTGATTCAAACACGGAAAAAACCCAGGATCTGGCCAACAAGTATGCGAAAAAGGCGAAAGTATATGCCAGATGCGCGCATATCCCAGACCTAACCCAGACCTAACCGGTGTTATCCTCAAAAATATTGATCGAAACCAGGTTTAATTGACAGTTTCAGTGTGTTACCACATTACTACGTGATTCAAACACAAGAAAAACCCAGGATCTGGCCAACAAGTATGCGAAGAAGGCAAAATCATGAGCCAGATGCGGGCATAACCCAGACCTAACCCAGACCTAACCGGTGATATCCTCTAAAATACTGTCCGAATCCAGGTTTAATTGACTGCCTCAGTGTGGTACAACATTACTACGTGATTCAAACACGGAAAAAACCCAGGATCTGGCCAACAAGTTTGCGAAAATGGCGAAATCATGAGCCAGATGCGTGCATTTCCCGGACCTAACCCAGACCTAACCGGTGTTATCCTCTGAAATATTGATCGAAACCAGGTTTAGTTGACTACCACGTTGTGGTACCACATTACTACGTGATTCAAACACGGAAAAGACCCAGGATCTGGCCAAAAAGTTTGCGAAAAAGACGAAAGTATAAGCCAGATGCGCGCATATCCCAGACCTAACCCAGACCTAACCGGTGTCATCCTCTAAAATATTGATCGAAACCAGGTTTAATTGACTGCTTCAGTGTGTTACCACATTACTACGTGATTCAAACACGAAAAAAACCCGGGATCTGGCCAACAAGTATGCGAAGAAGGCAAAATCATGAGCCAGATGCGGGCATAACCCAGACCTAACCCAGACCTAACCGGTGTCATCCTCTAAAATATTGATCGAAACCAGGTTTAATTGACTGCTTCAGTGTGTTACCACATTTCTGCGTGATTCAAACACGAAAAAAACCCGGGATCTGGCCAACAAGTATGCGAAGAAGGCAAAATCATGAGGCAGATGCGGGCATAACCCAGACCTAACCCAGACCTAACCGGTGTTATCCTCTAAAATACTGTCCGAATCCAGGTTTAATTGACTGCCTCAGTGTGGTACAACATTACTACGTGATTCAAACACGGAAAAAACCCAGGATCTGGCCAACAAGTTGGCGAAAATGGCGAAATCGTGAGCCAGATGCGTGCATTTCCCGGACCTAACCCAGACCTAACCGGTGTTATCCTCTAAAATAGTGATCGAAACCTGGTTTAATTGACTGCTTCAGTGTGTTACCACATTACTACGTGATTCAAACACGAAAAAAACCCGGGATCTGGCCAACAAGTATGCGAAGAAGGCAAAATCATGAGCCAGATGCGGGCATAACCCAGACCTAACCCAGACCTAACCGGTGTCATCCTCTAAAATATTGATCGAAACCAGGTTTAATTGACAGTTTCAGTGTGTTACCACATTACTACGTGATTCAAACACGAGAAAAACCCAGGATCTGGCCAACAAGTATGCGAAGAAGGCAAAATCATGAGCCAGATGCGGGCATAACCCAGACCTAACCCAGACCTAACCGGTGATATCCTCTAAAATACTGTCCGAATCCAGGTTTAATTGACTGCCTCAGTGTGTTACCACATTCCTACGTGATTCAAACACGGAAAAAACCCAGGATCTGGCCAACAAGTTTGCGAAAATGGCGAAATCATGAGCCAGATGCGTGCATTTCCCGGACCTAACCCAGACCTAACCGGTGTTATCCTCTGAAATATTGATCGAAATCAGGTTTAATTGACTACCTCAGTGTGTTACCACATTCCGACGTGATTCAAACACGAAAAAAACCCAGGATCTGGCCAACAAGTATGCGAAGAAGGCAAAATCATGAGCCAGATGCGGGCATAACCCAGACCTAACCCAGACCTAACCGGTGTTATCCTCTAAAATAGTGATCGAAACCTGGTTTAATTGACTGCTTCAGTGTGTTACCACATTACTACGTGATTCAAACACGAAAAAAATCCAGGATCTGGCCAACAAGTATGCGAAGAAGGCAAAATCATGAGCCAGATGCGGGCATAACCCAGACCTAACCCAGACCTAACCGGTGTTATCCTCTAAAATAGTGATCGAAACCTGGTTTAATTGACTGCTTCAGTGTGTTACCACATTACTACGTGATTCAAACACGAAAAAAACCCGGGATCTGGCCAACAAGTATGCGAAGAAGGCAAAATCATGAGCCAGATGCGGGCATAACCCAGACCTAACCCAGACCTAACCGGTGTTATCCTCTAAAATACTGTCCGAATCCAGGTTTAATTGACTGCTTCAGTGTGTTACCACATTCCTACGTGATTCAAACACGAAAAAAACCCAGGATCTGGACAACAAGTATGCGAAGAAGGCAAAATCATGAGCCAGATGCGGGTATAACCCAGGCCTAAGCCAGACATAACCGGTGTTATCCTCTAAAATACTGAGCGAAACGAGGTTTAATTGACTGCTTCAGTGTGTTACCACATTACTACGTGATTCAAACACGGAAAAAACCCAGGATCTGGCCAACAAGTATGCGAAGAAGGCAAAATCATGAGCCAGATGCGTGCATTTCCCGGACCTAACCCAGACCTAACCGGTGTTATCCTCTGAAATATTGATCGAAACCAGGTTTAATTGACTGCTTCAGTGTGTTACCACATTACTACGTGATTCAAACACGAAAAAACCCAGGATCCGGCCAACAAGTATGCGAAGAAGGCAAAATCATGAGCCAGATGCGGGCATAACCCAGACCTAACCCAGACCTAACCGGTGTTATCCTCTAAAATATTGATCGAAACCAGGCTTAGTTGACTGCTTCAGTGTGTTACCACATTACTACGTGATTCAAACACGGAAAAAACCCAGGATCTGGCCAACAAGTATGCGAAAAAGGCGAAAGTATATGCCAGATGCGCGCATATCCCAGACCTAACCCAGACCTAACCGGTGTTATCCTCTAAAATATTGATCGAAGCCAGGTTTAATTGACAGTTTCAGTGTGTTACCACATTACTACGTGATTCAAACACGAGAAAAACCCAGGATCTGGCCAACAAGTATGCGAAGAAGGCAAAATCATGAGCCAGATGCGGGCATAACCCAGACCTAACCCAGACCTAACCGGTGTTATCCTCTAAAATACTGTCCGAATCCAGGTTTAATTGACTGCCTCTGTGTGGTACAACATTACTACGTGATTCAAACACGGAAAAAACCCAGGATCTGGCCAACAAGTTTGCGAAAATGGCGAAATCATGAGCCAGATGCGTGCATTTCCCGGACCTAACCCAGACCTAACCGGTGTTATCCTCTGAAATATTGATCGAAACCAGGTTTAGTTGACTACCACAGTGTGGTACCACATTACTACGTGATTCAAACACGGAAAAAACCCAGGATCTGGCCAAAAAGTTTGTGAAAAAGGCGAAAGTATAAGCCAGATGCGCGCATATCCCAGACCTAACCCAGACCTAACCGGTGTCATCCTCTAAAATATTGATCGAAACCAGGTTTAATTGACTGCTTCAATGTGTTACCACATTACTACGTGATTCAAACACGAAAAAATCCCGTGATCTGGCCAACAAGTATGCGAAGAAGGCAAAATCATGAGCCAGATGCGGGCATAACCCAGACCTAACCCAGACCTAACCGGTGTCATCCTCTAAAATATTGATCGAAACCAGGTTTAATTGACTGCTTCAGTGTGTTACCACATTACTACGAGATTCAAACACGAAAAAAACCCGGGATCTGGCCAACAAGTATGCGAAGAAGGCAAAATCGTGAGCCAGATGCGGGCATAACCCAGACCTAACCCAGACCTAACCGGTGTTATCCTCTAAAATAATGATCGAAACCAGGTTTAATTGACTCCTTCAGTGTGTTACCACATTACTACGTGATTCAAACACGAAAAAAACCCAGGATCTGGCCAACAAGTATGCGAAGAAGGCAAAATCATGAGCCAGATGCGGGCATAACCCAGACCTAACCCAGACCTAACCGGTGTTATCCTCTAAAATATTGATCGAAACCAGGTTTAATTGACTGCTTCAGTGTATTACCACATTACTACGTGATTCAAACACGAAAAAAACCCAGGATCTGGCCAACAAGTATGCGAAGAAGGCAAAATCATGAGCCAGATGCGGGCATATCCCGGACCTAACCCAGACCTAACCGGTGTTATCCTGTGAAATATTGATCGAAACCAGGTTTAATTGACTGCCTCAGTGTGGTACCACATTACTACGTGATTCAAACACGGAAAAAACCCAGGATCTGGCCAACAAGTTTGCGAAAAAGGCGAAAGTATAAGCCAGATGCGCGCATATCCCAGACCTAACCCAGACCTAACCGGTGTTATCCTCTAAAATATTGATCGAAACCTGGTTTAATTGACTGTTTCAGTGAGTTACCACATTACTACGTGATTCAAACACGAAAAAATCCGAGGATCTGGCCAACAAGTATGCGAAGAAGGCAAAATCATGAGCCAGATGCGGGCATAACCCAGACCTAACCCAGACCTAACCGGTGTTATCCTCTAAAATACTGTCCGAATCCAGGTTTAATTCACTGCCTCAGTGTGGTACAACATTACTACGTGATTCAAACACGAAAAAAACCCAGGATCTGGACAACAAGTATGCGAAGAAGGCAAAATCATGAGCCAGATGCGGGTATAACCCAGGCCTAAGCCAGACATAACCGGTGTTATCCTCTAAAATACTGAGCGAAACGAGGTTTAATTGACTGCTTCAGTGTGTTACCACATTACTACGTGATTCAAACACGGAAAAAACCCAGGATCTGGCCAACAAGTATGCGAAGAAGGCAAAATCATGAGCCAGATGCGTGCATTTCCCGGACCTAACCCAGACCTAACCGGTGTTATCCTCTGAAATATTGATCGAAACCAGGTTTAATTGACTGCTTCAGTGTGTTACCACATTACTACGTGATTCAAACACGCAAAAAACCCAGGATCCGGCCAACAAGTATGCGAAGAAGGCAAAATCATGAGCCAGATGCGGGCATAACCCAGACCTAACCCAGACCTAACCGGTGTTATCCTCTAAAATATTGATCGAAACCAGGCTTAGTTGACTGCTTCAGTGTGTTACCACATTACTACGTGATTCAAACACGGAAAAAACCCAGGATCTGGCCAACAAGTATGCGAAAAAGGCGAAAGTATATGCCAGATGCGCGCATATCCCAGACCTAACCCAGACCTAACCGGTGTTATCCTCTAAAATATTGATCGAAACCAGGTTTAATTGACTGCTTCAATGTGTTACCACATTACTACGTGATTCAAACACGAAAAAATCCCGTGATCTGGCCAACAAGTATGCGAAGAAGGCAAAATCATGAGCCAGATGCGGGCATAACCCAGACCTAACCCAGACCTAACCGGTGTCATCCTCTAAAATATTGATCGAAACCAGGTTTAATTGACTGCTTCAGTGTGTTACCACATTACTACGTGATTCAAACACGAAAAAAACCCGGGATCTGGCCAACAAGTATGCGAAGAAGGCAAAATCATGAGCCAGATGCGTGCATTTCCCGGTCCTAACCCAGACCTAACCGGTGTTATCCTCTGAAATATTGATCGAAACCAGGTTTAGTTGACTACCACAGTGTGGTACCACATTACTACGTGATTCAAACACGGAAAAAACCCAGGATCTGGCCAAAAAGTTTGTGAAAAAGGCGAAAGTATAAGCCAGATGCGCGCATATCCCAGACCTAACCCAGACCTAACCGGTGTCATCCTCTAAAATATTGATCGAAACCAGGTTTAATTGACTGCTTCAATGTGTTACCACATTACTACGTGATTCAAACACGAAAAAATCCCGTGATCTGGCCAACAAGTATGCGAAGAAGGCAAAATCATGAGCCAGATGCGGGCATAACCCAGACCTAGCCCAGACCTAACCGGTGTCATCCTCTAAAATATTGATCGAAACCAGGTTTAATTGACTGCTTCAGTGTGTTACCACATTACTACGTGATTCAAACACGAAAAAAACCCGGGATCTGGCCAACAAGTATGCGAAGAAGGCAAAATCGTGAGCCAGATGCGGGCATAACCCAGACCTAACCCAGACCTAACCCGTGTTATCCTCTAAAATAATGATCGAAACCAGGTTTAATTGACTCCTTCAGTGTGTTACCACATTACTACGTGATTCAAACACGAAAAAAACCCAGGATCTGGCCAACAAGTATGCGAAGAAGGCAAAATCATGAGCCAGATGCGGGCATAACCCAGACCTAACCCAGACCTAACCGGTGCTATCCTCTAAAATATTGATCGAAACCAGGTTTCATTGACTGCTTCAGTGTATTACCACATTACTACGTGATTCAAACACGAAAAAAACCCAGGATCTGGCCAACAAGTATGCGAAGAAGGCAAAATCATGAGCCAGATGCGGGCATATCCCGGACCTAACCCAGACCTAACCGGTGTTATCCTGTGAAATATTGATCGAAACCAGGTTTAATTGACTGCCTCAGTGTGGTACCACATTACTACGTGATTCAAACACGGAAAAAACCCAGGATCTGGCCAACAAGTTTGCGAAAAAGGCGAAAGTATAAGCCAGATGCGCGCATATCCCACACCTAACCCAGACCTAACCGGTGTTATCCTCTAAAATATTGATCGAAACCTGGTTTAATTGACTGTTTCAGTGAGTTACCACATTACTACGTGATTCAAACACGAAAAAATCCGAGGATCTGGCCAACAAGTATGCGAAGAAGGCAAAATCATGAGCCAGATGCGTGCATTTCCCGGACCTAACCCAGACCTAACCGGTGTTATCCTCTGAAATATTGATCGAAACCAGGTTTAATTGACTACCACAGTGTGGTACCACATTACTACGTGATTCAAACACGGAAAAAACCCAGGATCTGGCCAAAAAGTTTGCGAAAAAGGCGAAATCATGAGCCAGATGCGTGCATTTCCCGGACCTAACCCAGACCTAACCGGTGTTATCCTCTGAAATATTGATCGAAACCAGGTTTAATTGACTACCACAGTGTGGTACCACATTACTACGTGATTCAAACACGGAAAAAACCCAGGATCTGGCCAAAAAGTTTGCGAAAAAGGCGAAAGTATAAGCCAGATGCGCGCATATCCCAGACCTAACCCAGACCTAACCGGTGTCATCCTCTAAAATATTGATCGAAAGCAGGTTTAATTGACTGCTTCAGTGTGTTACCACATTACTACGTGATTCAAACACGAAAAAAACCCGGGATCTGGCCAACAAGTATGCGAAGAAGGCAAAATCATGAGCCAGATGCGGGCATAACCCAGACCTAACCCAGACCTAACCGGTGTTATCCTCTAAAATAGTGATCGAAACCTGGTTTAATTGACTGCTTCAGTGTGTTACCACATTACTACGTGATTCAAACACGAAAAAAATCCAGGATCTGGCCAACAAGTATGCGAAGAAGGCATAATCATGAGCCAGATGCGGGCACAACCCAGACCTAACCCAGACCTAACCGGTGTCATCCTCTAAAATATTGATCGAAACCAGGTTTAATTGACTGCTTCAGTGTGTTACCACATTACTACGTGATTTAAACACGAAAAAAACCCGGGATCTGGCCAACAAGTATGCGAAGAAGGCAAAATCATGAGCCAGATGCGGGCATAACCCAGACCTAACCCAGACCTAACCGGTGTTATCCTCTAAAATAATGATCGAAACCAGGCTTAGTTGACTGCTTCAGTGTGTTACCATATTACTACGTGATTCAAACACGGAAAAAACCCAGGATCTGGCCAACAAGTATGCGAAAAAGGCGAAAGTATATGCCAGATGCGCGCATATCCCAGACCTAACCCAGACCTAACCGGTGTTATCCTCTAAAATATTGATCGAAACCAGGTTTAATTGACAGTTTCAGTGTGTTACCACATTACTACGTGATTCAAACACGAGAAAAACCCAGGATCTGGCCAACAAGTATGCGAAGAAGGCAAAATCATGAGCCAGATGCGGGCATAACCCAGACCTAACCCAGACCTAACCGGTGATATCCTCTAAAATGCTGTCCGGATCCAGGTTTAATTGACTGCCTCAGTGTGGTACAACATTACTACGTGATTCAAACACGGAAAAAACCCAGGATCTGGCCAACAAGTTTGCGAAAATGGCGAAATCATGAGCCAGATGCGTGCATTTCCCGGACCTAACCCAGACCTAACCGGTGTTATCCTCTGAAATATTGATCGAAACCAGGTTTAGTTGACTACCACGTTGTGGTACCACATTACTACGTGATTCAAACACGGAAAAAACCCAGGATCTGGCCAAAAAGTTTGCGAAAATGGCGAAAGTATAAGTCAGATGCGCGCATATCCCAGACCTAACCCAGACCTAACCGGTGTCATCCTCTAAAATATTGATCGAAACCAGGTTTAATTGACTGCTTCAGTGTGTTACCACATTACTACGTGATTCAAACACGAAAAAAACCCGGGATCTGGCCAACAAGTATGCGAAGAAGGCAAAATCATGAGCCAGATGCGGGCATAACCCAGACCTAACCCAGACCTAACCGGTGTCATCCTCTAAAATATTGATCGAAACCAGGTTTAATTGACTGCTTCAGTGTGTTACCACATTACTACGTGATTCAAACACGAAAAAAACCCGGGATCTGGCCAACAAGTATGCGAAGAAGGCAAAATCATGAGCCAGATGCGGGCATAACCCAGACCTAACCCAGACCTAACCGGTGTTATCCTCTAAAATAATGATCGAAACCAGGTTTAATTGACTCCTTCAGTGTGTTACCACATTACTACGTGTTTCAAACACGAAAAAAACCCAGGATCTGGCCAACAAGTATGCGAAGAAGGCAAAATCATGAGCCAGATGCGGGCATAACCCAGACCTAACCCAGACCTAACCGGTGTTATCCTCTAAAATATTGATCGAAACCAGGTTTAATTGACTGCTTCAGTGTATTACCACATTACTACGTGATTCAAACACGAAAAAAACCCAGGATCTGGCCAACAAGTATGCGAAGAAGGCAAAATCATGAGCCAGATGCGGGCATATCCCGGACCTATCCCAGACCTAACCGGTGTTATCCTGTGAAATATTGATCGAAACCAGGTTTAATTGACTGCCTCAGTGTGGTACCACATTACTACGTGATTCAAACACGGAAAAAACCCAGGATCTGGCCAACAAGTTTGCGAAAAAGGCGAAAGTATAAGCCAGATGCGCGCATATCCCAGACCTAACCCAGACCTAACCGGTGTTATCCTCTAAAATATTGATCGAAACCTGGTTTAATTGACTGCTTCAGTGTGTTACCACATTACTACGTGATTCAAACACGAAAAAATCCGAGGATCTGGCCAACAAGTATGCGAAGAAGGCAAAATCATGAGCCAGATGCGGGCATAACCCAGACCTAACCCAGACCTAACCGGTGTTATCCTCTAAAATACTGTCCGAATCCAGGTTTAATTCACTGCCTCAGTGTGGTACAACATTACTACGTGATTCAAACACGGAAAAAACCCAGGATCTGGCCAACAAGTTTGCGAAAATGGCGAAATCATGAGCCAGATGCGTGCATTTCCCGGACCTAACCCAGACCTAACCGGTGTTATCCTCTGAAGTATTGATCGAAACCAGGTTTAATTGACTACCTCAGTGTGTTACCACATTCCTACGTGGTTCAAACACGGAAAAAACCCAGGATATGGCCAACAAGTTTGCGAAAATGGCGAAATCATGAGCCTGATGCGTGCATTTCCCGGACCTTACCCAGACCTAACCGGTGTTATCCTCTGAAATATTGATCGAAATCAGGTTTAATTGAATACCTCAGTGTGTTACCACATTCCGACGTGATTCAAACACGAAAAAAACCCAGGATCTGGCCAACAAGTATGCGAAGAAGGCAAAATCATGAGCCAGATGCGGGCATAACCCAGACCTAACCCAGACCTAACCGGTGTTATCCTCTAAAATACTGTCCGAATCCAGGTTTAATTGACTGCCTCAGTGTGGTACAACATTACTACGTGATTCAAACACGGAAAAAACCCAGGATCTGGCCAACAAGTTTGCGAAAATGGCGAAATCATGAGCCAGATGCGTGCATTTCCCGGACCTAACCCAGACCTAACCGGTGTTATCCTCTGAAATATTGATCGAAACCAGGTTTAATTGACTACCACAGTGTGGTACCACATTACTACGTGATTCAAACACGGAAAAAACCCAGGATCTGGCCAAAAAGTTTGCGAAAAAGGCGAAAGTATAAGCCAGATGCGCGCATATCCCAGACCTAACCCAGACCTAACCGGTGTCATCCTCTAAAATATTGATCGAAACCAGGTTTAATTGACTGCTTCAGTGTGTTACCACATTACTACGTGATTCAAACACGAAAAAAACCCGGGATCTGGCCAACAAGTATGCGAAGAAGGCAAAATCATGAGCCAGATGCGGGCATAACCCAGACCTAACCCAGACCTAACCGGTGTTATCCTCTAAAATAGTGATCGAAACCTGGTTTAATTGACTGCTTCAGTGTGTTACCACATTACTACGTGATTCAAACTCGAAAAAATTTCCAGGATCTGGCCAACAAGTATGCGAAGAAGGCATAATCATGAGCCAGATGCGGGCATAACCCAGACCTAACCCAGACCTAACCGGTGTCATCCTCTAAAATATTGATCGAAACCAGGTTTAATTGACTGCTTCAGTGTGTTACCACATTACTACGTGATTTAAACACGAAAAAAACCCGGGATCTGGCCAACAAGTATGCGAAGAAGGCAAAATCATGAGCCAGATGCGGGCATAACCCAGACCTAACCCAGACCTAACCGGTGTTATCCTCTAAAATAATGATCGAAACCAGGATTAGTTGACTGCTTCAGTGTGTTACCATATTACTACGTGATTCAAACACGGAAAAAACCCAGGATCTGGCCAACAAGTATGCGAAAAAGGCGAAAGTATATGCCAGATGCGCGCATATCCCAGACCTAACCCAGACCTAACCGGTGATATCCTCTAAAATGCTGTCCGGATCCAGGTTTAATTGCCTGCCTCAGTGTGGTACAACATTACTACGTGATTCAAACACGGAAAAAACCCAGGATCTGGCCAACAAGTTTGCGAAAATGGCGAAATCATGAGCCAGATGCGTGCATTTCCCGGACCTAACCCAGACCTAACCGGTGTTATCCTCTGAAATATTGATCGAAACCAGGTTTAGTTGACTACCACGTTGTGGTACCACATTACTACGTGATTCAAACACGGAGAAAACCCAGGATCTGGCCAAAAAGTTTGCGAAAAAGGCGAATGTATAAGTCAGATGCGCGCATATCCCAGACCTAACCCAGACCTAACCGGTGTCATCCTCTAAAATATTGATCGAAACCAGGTTTAATTGACTGCTTCAGTGTGTTACCACATTACTACGTGATTCAAACACGAAAAAAACCCGGGATCTGGCCAACAAGTATGCGAAGAAGGCAAAATCATGAGCCAGATGCGGGCATAACCCAGACCTAACCCAGACCTAACCGGTGTCATCCTCTAAAATATTGATCGAAACCAGGTTTAATTGACTGCTTCAGTGTGTTACCACATTACTACGTGATTCAAACACGAAAAAAACCCGGGATCTGGCCAACAAGTATGCGAAGAAGGCAAAATCATGAGCCAGATGCGGGCATAACCCAGACCTAACCCAGACCTAACCGGTGTTATCCTCTAAAATAATGATCGAAACCAGGTTTAATTGACTCCTTCAATGTGTTACCACATTACTACGTGTTTCAAACACGAAAAAAACCCAGGATCTGGCCAACAAGTATGCGAAGAAGGCAAAATCATGAGCCAGATGCGGGCATAACCCAGACCTAACCCAGACCTAACCGGTGTTATCCTCTAAAATATTGATCGAAACCAGGTTTAATTGACTGCTTCAGTGTATTACCACATTACTACGTGATTCAAACACGAAAAAAACCCAGGATCTGGCCAACAAGTATGCGAAGAAGGCAAAATCATGAGCCAGATGCGGGCATATCCCGGACCTATCCCAGACCTAACCGGTGTTATCCTGTGAAATATTGATCGAAACCAGGTTTAATTGACTGCCTCAGTGTGGTACCACATTACTACGTGATTCAAACACGGAAAAAATCCAGGATCTGGCCAACAAGTATGCGAAGAAGGCAAAATCATGAGCCAGATGCGGGCATAACCCAGACCTAACCCAGACCTAACCGGTGTTATCCTCTAAAATACTGTCCGAATCCAGGTTTAATTCACTGCCTCAGTGTGGTACAACATTACTACGTGATTCAAACACGGAAAAAACCCAGGATCTGGCCAACAAGTTTGCGAAAATGGCGAAATCATGAGCCAGATGCGTGCATTTCCCGGACCTAACCCTGACCTAAACGGTGTTATCCTCTGAAGTATTGATCGAAACCAGGTTTAATTGACTACCTCAGTGTGTTACCACATTCCTACGTGATTCAAACACGAGAAAAACCCAGGATCTGGCCAACAAGTATGCGAAGAAGGCAAAATCATGAGCCAGATGCGGGCATAACCCAGACCTAACCCAGACCTAACCGGTGATATCCTCTAAAATGCTGTCCGGATCCAGGTTTAATTGACTGCCTCAGTGTGGTACAACATTACTACGTGATTCAAACACGGAAAAAACCCAGGATCTGGCCAACAAGTTTGCGAAAATGGCGAAATCATGAGCCAGATGCGTGCATTTCCCGGACCTAACCCAGACCTAACCGGTGTTATCCTCTGAAATATTGATCGAAACCAGGTTTAGTTGACTACCACGTTGTGGTACCACATTACTACGTGATTCAAACACGGAAAAAACCCAGGATCTGGCCAAAAAGTTTGCGAAAATGGCGAAAGTATAAGTCAGATGCGCGCATATCCCAGACCTAACCCAGACCTAACCGGTGTCATCCTCTAAAATATTGATCGAAACCAGGTTTAATTGACTGCTTCAGTGTGTTACCACATTACTACGTGATTCAAACACGAAAAAAACCCGGGATCTGGCCAACAAGTATGCGAAGAAGGCAAAATCATGAGCCAGATGCGGGCATAACCCAGACCTAACCCAGACCTAACCGGTGTCATCCTCTAAAATATTGATCGAAACCAGGTTTAATTGACTGCTTCAGTGTGTTACCACATTACTACGTGATTCAAACACGAAAAAAACCCGGGATCTGGCCAACAAGTATGCGAAGAAGGCAAAATCATGAGCCAGATGCGGGCATAACCCAGACCTAACCCAGACCTAACCGGTGTTATCCTCTAAAATAATGATCGAAACCAGGTTTAATTGACTCCTTCAGTGTGTTACCACATTACTACGTGTTTCAAACACGAAAAAAACCTAGGATCTGGCCAACAAGTATGCGAAGAAGGCAAAATCATGAGCCAGATGCGGGCATAACCCAGACCTAACCCAGACCTAACCGGTGTTATCCTCTAAAATATTGATCGAAACCAGGTTTAATTGACTGCTTCAGTGTATTACCACATTACTACGTGATTCAAACACGAAAAAAACCCAGGATCTGGCCAACAAGTATGCGAAGAAGGCAAAATCATGAGCCAGATGCGGGCATATCCCGGACCTATCCCAGACCTAACCGGTGTTATCCTGTGAAATATTGATCGAAACCAGGTTTAATTGACTGCCTCAGTGTGGTACCACATTACTACGTGATTCAAACACGGAAAAAACCCAGGATCTGGCCAACAAGTTTGCGAAAATGGCGAAATCATGAGCCAGATGCGTGCATTTCCCGGACCTAACCCAGACCTAACCGGTGTTATCCTCTGAAGTATTGATCGAAACCAGGTTTAATTGACTACCTCAGTGTGTTACCACATTCCTACGTGGTTCAAACACGGAAAAAACCCAGGATATGGCCAACAAGTTTGCGAAAATGGCGAAATCATGAGCCTGATGCGTGCATTTCCCGGACCTTACCCAGACCTAACCGGTGTTATCCTCTGAAATATTGATCGAAATCAGGTTTAATTGAATACCTCAGTGTGTTACCACATTCCGACGTGATTCAAACACGAAAAAAACCCAGGATCTGGCCAACAAGTATGCGAAGAAGGCAAAATCATGAGCCAGATGCGGGCATAACCCAGACCTAACCCAGACCTAACCGGTGTTATCCTCTAAAATACTGTCCGAATCCAGGTTTAATTGACTGCCTCAGTGTGGTACAACATTACTACGTGATTCAAACACGGAAAAAACCCAGGATCTGGCCAACAAGTTTGCGAAAATGGCGAAATCATGAGCCAGATGCGTGCATTTCCCGGACCTAACCCAGACCTAACCGGTGTTATCCTCTGAAATATTGATCGAAACCAGGTTTAATTGACTACCACAGTGTGGTACCACATTACTACGTGATTCAAACACGGAAAAAACCCAGGATCTGGCCAAAAAGTTTGCGAAAAAGGCGAAAGTATAAGCCAGATGCGCGCATATCCCAGACCTAACCCAGACCTAACCGGTGTCATCCTCTAAAATATTGATCGAAACCAGGTTTAATTGACTGCTTCAGTGTGTTACCACATTACTACGTGATTCAAACACGAAAAAAACCCGGGATCTGGCCAACAAGTATGCGAAGAAGGCAAAATCATGAGCCAGATGCGGGCATAACCCAGACCTAACCCAGACCTAACCGGTGTTATCCTCTAAAATAGTGATCGAAACCTGGTTTAATTGACTGCTTCAGTGTGTTACCACATTACTACGTGATTCAAACTCGAAAAAAATCCAGGATCTGGCCAACAAGTATGCGAAGAAGGCATAATCATGAGCCAGATGCGGGCATAACCCAGACCTAACCCAGACCTAACCGGTGTCATCCTCTAAAATATTGATCGAAACCAGGTTTAATTGACTGCTTCAGTGTGTTACCACATTACTACGTGATTTAAACACGAAAAAAACCCGGGATCTGGCCAACAAGTATGCGAAGAAGGCAAAATCATGAGCCAGATGCGGGCATAACCCAGACCTAACCCAGACCTAACCGGTGTTATCCTCTAAAATAATGATCGAAACCAGGATTAGTTGACTGCTTCAGTGTGTTACCATATTACTACGTGATTCAAACACGGAAAAAACCCAGGATCTGGCCAACAAGTATGCGAAAAAGGCGAAAGTATATGCCAGATGCGCGCATATCCCAGACCTAACCCAGACCTAACCGGTGATATCCTCTAAAATGCTGTCCGGATCCAGGTTTAATTGCCTGCCTCAGTGTGGTACAACATTACTACGTGATTCAAACACGGAAAAAACCCAGGATCTGGCCAACAAGTTTGCGAAAATGGCGAAATCATGAGCCAGATGCGTGCATTTCCCGGACCTAACCCAGACCTAACCGGTGTTATCCTCTGAAATATTGATCGAAACCAGGTTTAGTTGACTACCACGTTGTGGTACCACATTACTACGTGATTCAAACACGGAGAAAACCCAGGATCTGGCCAAAAAGTTTGCGAAAAAGGCGAATGTATAAGTCAGATGCGCGCATATCCCAGACCTAACCCAGACCTAACCGGTGTCATCCTCTAAAATATTGATCGAAACCAGGTTTAATTGACTGCTTCAGTGTGTTACCACATTACTACGTGATTCAAACACGAAAAAAACCCGGGATCTGGCCAACAAGTATGCGAAGAAGGCAAAATCATGAGCCAGATGCGGGCATAACCCAGACCTAACCCAGACCTAACCGGTGTCATCCTCTAAAATATTGATCGAAACCAGGTTTAATTGACTGCTTCAGTGTGTTACCACATTACTACGTGATTCAAACACGAAAAAAACCCGGGATCTGGCCAACAAGTATGCGAAGAAGGCAAAATCATGAGCCAGATGCGGGCATAACCCAGACCTAACCCAGACCTAACCGGTGTTATCCTCTAAAATAATGATCGAAACCAGGTTTAATTGACTCCTTCAATGTGTTACCACATTACTACGTGTTTCAAACACGAAAAAAACCCAGGATCTGGCCAACAAGTATGCGAAGAAGGCAAAATCATGAGCCAGATGCGGGCATAACCCAGACCTAACCCAGACCTAACCGGTGTTATCCTCTAAAATATTGATCGAAACCAGGTTTAATTGACTGCTTCAGTGTATTACCACATTACTACGTGATTCAAACACGAAAAAAACCCAGGATCTGGCCAACAAGTATGCGAAGAAGGCAAAATCATGAGCCAGATGCGGGCATATCCCGGACCTATCCCAGACCTAACCGGTGTTATCCTGTGAAATATTGATCGAAACCAGGTTTAATTGACTGCCTCAGTGTGGTACCACATTACTACGTGATTCAAACACGGAAAAAATCCAGGATCTGGCCAACAAGTATGCGAAGAAGGCAAAATCATGAGCCAGATGCGGGCATAACCCAGACCTAACCCAGACCTAACCGGTGTTATCCTCTAAAATACTGTCCGAATCCAGGTTTAATTCACTGCCTCAGTGTGGTACAACATTACTACGTGATTCAAACACGGAAAAAACCCAGGATCTGGCCAACAAGTTTGCGAAAATGGCGAAATCATGAGCCAGATGCGTGCATTTCCCGGACCTAACCCTGACCTAAACGGTGTTATCCTCTGAAGTATTGATCGAAACCAGGTTTAATTGACTACCTCAGTGTGTTACCACATTCCTACGTGATTCAAACACGGAAAAAACCCAGGATCTGGCCAACAAGTTTGCGAAAATGGCGAAATCACGAGCCAGATGCGTGCATTTCCTGGACCTAACCCAGACCTAACCGGTGTTATCCTCTGAAATATTGATCGAAATCAGGTTTAATTGACTACCTCAGTGTGTTACCACATTCCGACGTGATTCAAACACGAAAAAAACCCAGGATCTGGCCAACAAGTATGCGAAGAAGGCAAAATCTTGAGCCAGATGCGGCCATAACCCAGACCTAACCCAGACCTAACCGGTGTTATCCTCTAAAATAGTGATCGAAACCTGGTTTAATTGACTGCTTCAGTGTGTTACCACATTACTACGTGATTCAAACACGAAAAAAATCCAGGATCTGGCCAACAAGTATGCGAAGAAGGCAAAATCATGAGCCAGATGCGGGCATAACCCAGACCTAACCCAGACCTAACCGGTGTCATCTTCTAAAATATTGATCGAAACCAGGTTTAATTGACTGCTTCAGTGTGTTACCACATTACTACGTGATTCAAACACGAAAAAAACCCGGGATCTGGCCAACAAGTATGCGAAGAAGGCAAAATCATGAGCCAGATGCGGGCATAACCCAGACCTAACCCAGACCTAACCGGTGTTATCCTCTAAAATAATGATCGAAACCAGGCTTAGTTGACTGCTTCAGTGTGTTACCACATTACTACGTGATTCAAACACGGAAAAAACCCAGGATCTGGCCAACAAGTATGCGAAAAAGGCGAAAGTATATGCCAGATGCGCGCATATCCCAGACCTAACCCAGACCTAACCGGTGATATCTTCTAAAATATTGATCGAAACCAGGTTTAATTGACAGTTTCAGTGTGTTACCACATTACTACGTGATTCAAACACGAGAAAAACCCAGGATCTGGCCAACAAGTATGCGAAGAAGGCAAAATCATGAGCCAGATGGGGGCATAACCCAGACCTAACCCAGACCTAACCGGTGATATCCTCTAAAATACTGTCCGAATCCAGGTTTAATTGACTGCCTCAGTGTGGTACAACATTACTACGTGATTCAAACACGGAAAAAACCCAGGATCTGGCCAACAAGTTGGCGAAAATGGCGAAATCGTGAGCCAGATGCGTGCATTTCCCGGACCTAACCCAGACCTAACCGGTGTTATCCTCTGAAATATTGATCGAAACCAGGTTTAATTGACTACCACAGTGTGGTACCACATTACTACGTGATTCAAACACGGAAAAAACCCAGGATCTGGCCAAAAAGTTTGCGAAAAAGGCGAAAGTATAAGCCAGATGCGCGCATATCCCAGACCTAACCCAGACCTAACCGGTGTCATCCTCTAAAATATTGATCGAAACCAGGTTTAATTGACTGCTTCAGTGTGTTACCACATTACTACGTGATTTAAACACGAAAAAAACCCGGGATCTGGCCAACAAGTATGCGAAGAAGGCAAAATCATGAGCCAGATGCGGGCATAACCCAGACCTAACCCAGACCTAACCGGTGTTATCCTCTAAAATAATGATCGAAACCAGGCTTAGTTGACTGCTTCAGTGTGTTACCACATTACTACGTGATTCAAACACGGAATAAACCCAGGATCTGGCCAACAAGTATGCGAAAAAGGCGAAAGTATATGCCAGATGCGCGCATATCCCAGACCTAACCCAGACCTAACCGGTGTTATCCTCAAAAATATTGATCGAAACCAGGTTTAATTGACAGTTTCAGTGTGTTACCACATTACTACGTGATTCAAACACGAGAAAAACCCAGGATCTGGCCAACAAGTATGCGAAGAAGGCAAAATCATGAGCCAGATGCGGGCATAACCCAGACCTAACCCAGACCTAACCGGTGATATCCTCTAAAATACTGTCCGAATCCAGGTTTAATTGACTGCCTCAGTGTGGTACAACATTACTACGTGATTCAAACACGGAAAAAACCCAGGATCTGGCCAACAAGTTTGCGAAAATGGCGAAATCATGAGCCAGATGCGTGCATTTCCCGGACCTAACCCAGACCTAACCGGTGTTATCCTCTGAAATATTGATCGAAACCAGGTTTAGTTGACTACCACGTTGTGGTACCACATTACTACGTGATTCAAACACGGAAAAAACCCAGGATCTGGCCAAAAAGTTTGCGAAAAAGGCGAAAGTATAAGCCAGATGCGCGCATATCCCAGACCTAACCCAGACCTAACCGGTGTCATCCTCTAAAATATTGATCGAAACCAGGTTTAATTGACTGCTTCAGTGTGTTACCACATTACTACGTGATTCAAACACGAAAAAAACACGGGATCTGGCCAACAAGTATGCGAAGAAGGCAAAATCATGAGCCAGATGCGGGCATAACCCAGACCTAACCCAGACCTAACCGGTGTCATCCTCTAAAATATTGATCGAAACCAGGTTTAATTGACTGCTTCAGTGTGTTACCACATTACTGCGTGATTCAAACACGAAAAAAACCCGGGATCTGGCCAACAAGTATGCGAAGAAGGCAAAATCATGAGCCAGATGCGGGCATAACCCAGACCTAACCCAGACCTAACCGGTGTTATCCTCTAAAATAATGATCGAAACCAGGTTTAATTGACTCCTTCAGTGTGTTACCACATTACTACTTGTTTCAAACACGAAAAAAACCCAGGATCTGGCCAACAAGTATGCGAAGAAGGCAAAATCATGAGCCAGATGCGGGCATAACCCAGACCTAACCCAGACCTAACCGGTGTTATCCTCTAAAATATTGATCGAAACCAGGTTTAATTGACTGCCGCAGTGTGGTACCACATTACTACGTGATTCAAACACGGAAAAAACCCAGGATCTGGCCATCAAGTATGCGAAAAAGGCGAAAGTATATGCCAGATGCGCGCATATCCCAGACCTAACCCAGACCTAACCGGTGTTATCCTCTAAAATAGTGATCGAAATCAGGTTTAATTGACTACCTCAGTGTGTTACCACATTCCGACGTGATTCAAACACGGAAAAAACCCAGGATCTGGCCAACAAGTTTGCGAAAATGGCGAAATCATGAGCCAGATGCGTGCATTTCCCGGACCTAACCCAGACCTAACCGGTGTTATCCTCTGAAATATTGATCGAAATCAGGTTTAATTGACTACCTCAGTGTGTTACCACATTCCGACGTGATTCAAACACGAAAAAAACCCAGGATCTGGCCAACAAGTATGCGAAGAAGGCAAAATCATGAGCCAGATGCGGGCATAACCCAGACCTAACCCAGACCTAACCGGTGTTATCCTCTGAAATATTGATCGAAACCTGGTTTAATTGACTGCTTCAGTGTGTTACCACATTACTACGTGATTCAAACACGAAAAAAACCCGGGATCTGGCCAACAAGTATGCGAAGAAGGCAAAATCATGAGCCAGATGCGGGCATAACCCAGACCTAACCCAGACCTAACCGGTGTCATCCTCTAAAATATTGATCGAAACCAGGTTTAATTGACAGTTTCAGTGTGTTACCACATTACTACGTGATTCAAACACGAGAAAACCCCAGGATCTGGCCAACAAGTATGCGAAGAAGGCAAAATCATGAGCCAGATGCGGGCATAACCCAGACCTAACCCAGACCTAACCGGTGATATCCTCTAAAATACTGTCCGAATCCAGGTTTAATTGACTGCCTCAGTGTGTTACCACATTCCTACGTGATTCAAACACGGAAAAAACCCAGGATCTGGCCAACAAGTTTGCGAAAATGGCGAAATCATGAGCCAGATGCGTGCATTTCCCGGACCTAACCCAGACCTAACCGGTGTTATTTTCTGAAATATTGATCGAAATCAGGTTTAATTGACTACCTCAGTGTGTTACCACATTCCGACGTGATTCAAACACGAAAGAAACCCAGGATCTGGCCAACAAGTATGCGAAGAAGGCAAAATCATGAGCCAGATGCGGGCATAACCCAGACCTAACCCAGACCTAACCGGTGTTATCCTCTAAAATAGTGATCGAAACCTGGTTTAATTGACTGCTTCAGTGTGTTACCACATTACTACGTGATTCAAACACGAAAAAAATCCAGGATCTGGCCAACAAGTATGCGAAGAAGGCAAAATCATGAGCCAGATGCGGGTATAACCCAGGCCTAAGCCAGACATAACCGGTGTTATCCTCTAAAATACTGAGCGAAACGAGGTTTAATTGATTGCTTCAGTGTGTTACCACATTACTACGTGATTCAAACACGGAAAAAACCCAGGATCTGGCCAACAAGTATGCGAAGAAGGCAAAATCATGAGCCAGATGCGTGCATTTCCCGGACCTAACCCAGACCTAACCGGTGTTATCCTCTGAAATATTGATCGAAACCAGGTTTAATTGACTGCTTCAGTGTGTTACCACATTACTACGTGATTCAAACACGAAAAAAACCCAGGATCCGGCCAACAAGTATGCGAAGAAGGCAAAATCATGAGCCAGATGCGGGCATAACCCAGACCTAACCCAGACCTAACCGGTGTTATCCTCTAAAATATTGATCGAAACCAGGCTTAGTTGACTGCTTCAGTGTGTTACCACATTACTACGTGATTCAAACACGGAAAAAACCCAGGATCTGGCCAACAAGTATGCGAAAAAGGCGAAAGTATATGCCAGATGCGCGCATATCCCAGACCTAACCCAGACCTAACCGGTGGTATCCTCTAAAATATTGATCGAAGCCAGGTTTAATTGACAGTTTCAGTGTGTTACCACATTACTACGTGATTCAAACACGAGAAAAACCCAGGATCTGGCCAACAAGTATGCGAAGAAGGCAAAATCATGAGCCAGATGCGGGCATAACCCAGACCTAACCCAGACCTAACCGGTGTTATCCTCTAAAATACTGTCCGAATCCAGGTTTAATTGACTGCCTCTGTGTGGTACAACATTACTACGTGATTCAAACACGGTAAAAACCCAGGATCTGGCCAACAAGTTTGCGAAAATGGCGAAATCATGAGCCAGATGCGTGCATTTCCCGGACCTAACCCAGACCTAACCGGTGTTATCCTCTGAAATATTGATCGAAACCAGGTTTAGTTGACTACCACAGTGTGGTACCACATTACTACGTGATTCAAACACGGAAAAAACCCAGGATCTGGCCAAAAAGTTTGTGAAAAAGGCGAAAGTATAAGCCAGATGCGCGCATATCCCAGACCTAACCCAGACCTAACCGGTGTCATCCTCTAAAATATTGATCGAAACCAGGTTTAATTGACTGCTTCAATGTGTTACCACATTACTACGTGATTCAAACACGAAAAAATCCCGTGATCTGGCCAACAAGTATGCGAAGAAGGCAAAATCATGAGCCAGATGCGGGCATAACCCAGACCTAACCCAGACCTAACCGGTGTCATCCTCTAAAATATTGATCGAAACCAGGTTTAGTTGACTGCTTCAGTGTGTTACCACATTACTACGTGATTCAAACACGAAAAAAACCCGGGATCTGGCCAACAAGTATGCGAAGAAGGCAAAATCGTGAGCCAGATGCGGGCATAACCCAGACCTAACCCAGACCTAACCGGTGTTATCCTCTAAAATAATGATCGAAACCAGGTTTTATTGACTCCTTCAGTGTGATACCACATTACTACGTGATTCAAACACGAAAAAAACCCAGGATCTGGCCAACAAGTATGCGAAGAAGGCAAAATCATGAGCCAGATGCGGGCATAACCCAGACCTAACCCAGACCTAACCAGTGTTATCCTCTAAAATATTGATCGAAACCAGGTTTAATTGACTGCTTCAGTGTATTACCACATTACTACGTGATTCAAACACGAAAAAAACCCAGGATCTGGCCAACAAGTATGCGAAGAAGGCAAAATCATGAGCCAGATGCGGGCATATCCCGGACCTAACCCAGACCTAACCGGTGTTATCCTGTGAAATATTGATCGAAACCAGGTTTAATTGACTGCCTCAGTGTGGTACCACATTACTACGTGATTCAAACACGGAAAAAACCCATGATCTGGCCAACAAGTTTGCGAAAAAGGCGAAAGTATAAGCCAAATGCGCGCATATCCCAGACCTAACCCAGACCTAACCGGTGTTATCCTCTAAAATATTGATCGAAACCTGGTTTAATTGACTGTTTCAGTGAGTTACCACATTACTACGTGATTCAAACACGAAAAAATCCGAGGATCTGGCCAACAAGTATGCGAAGAAGGCAAAATCATGAGCCAGATGCGGGCATAACCCAGACCTAACCCAGACCTAACCGGTGTTATCCTCTAAAATACTGTCCGAATCCAGGTTTAATTCACTGCCTCAGTGTGGTACAACATTACTACGTGATTCAAACACGAAAAAAACCCAGGATCTGGACAACAAGTATGCGAAGAAGGCAAAATCATGAGCCAGATGCGGGTATAACCCAGGCCTAAGCCAGACATAACCGGTGTTATCCTCTAAAATACTGAGTGAAACGAGGTTTAATTGACTGCTTCAGTGTGTTACCACATTACTACGTGATTCAAACACGGAAAAAACCCAGGATCTGGCCAACAAGTATGCGAAGAAGGCAAAATCATGAGCCAGATGCGTGCATTTCCCGGACCTAACCCAGACCTAACCGGTGTTATCCTCTGAAATATTGATCGAAACCAGGTTTAATTGACTGCTTCAGTGTGTTACCACATTACTACGTGATTCAAACACGAAAAAAACCCAGGATCCGGCCAACAAGTATGCGAAGAAGGCAAAATCATGAGCCAGATGCGGGCATAACCCAGACCTAACCCAGACCTAACCGGTGTTATCCTCTAAAATATTGATCGAAACCAGGCTTAGTTGACTGCTTCAGTGTGTTACCACATTACTACGTGATTCAAACACGGAAAAAACCCAGGATCTGGCCAACAAGTATGCGAAAAAGGCGAAAGTATATGCCAGATGCGCGCATATCCCAGACCTAACCCAGACCTAACCGGTGTTATCCTCTAAAATATTGATGGAAGCCAGGTTTAATTGACAGTTTCAGTGTGTTACCACATTACTACGTGATTCAAACACGAGAAAAACCCAGGATCTGGCCAACAAGTATGCGAAGAAGGCAAAATCATGAGCCAGATGCGGGCATAACCCAGACCTAACCCAGACCTAACCGGTGTTATCCTCTAAAATACTGTCCGAATCCAGGTTTAATTGACTGCCTCTGTGTGGTACAACATTACTACGTGATTCAAACACGGAAAAAACCCAGGATCTGGCCAACAAGTTTGCGAAAATGGCGAAATCATGAGCCAGATGCGTGCATTTCCCGGACCTAACCCAGACCTAACCGGTGTTATCCTCTGAAATATTGATCGAAACCAGGTTTAGTTGACTACCACAGTGTGGTACCACATTACTACGTGATTCAAACACGGAAAAAACCCAGGATCTGGCCAAAAAGTTTGTGAAAAAGGCGAAAGTATAAGCCAGATGCGCGCATATCCCAGACCTAACCCAGACCTAACCGGTGTCATCCTCTAAAATATTGATCGAAACCAGGTTTAATTGACTGCTTCAATGTGTTACCACATTACTACGTGATTCAAACACGAAAAAATCCCGTGATCTGGCCAACAAGTATGCGAATAAGGCAAAATCATGAGCCAGATGCGGGCATAACCCAGACCTAACCCAGACCTAACCGGTGTCATCCTCTAAAATATTGATCGAAACTAGGTTTAATTGACTGCTTCAGTGTGTTGCCACATTACTACGTGATTCAAACACGAAAAAAACCCGGGATCTGGCCAACAAGTATGCGAAGAAGGCAAAATCGTGAGCCAGATGCGGGCATAACCCAGACCTAACCCAGACCTAACCGGTGTTATCCTCTAAAATAATGATCGAAACCAGGTTTAATTGACTCCTTCAGTGTGTTACCACATTACTACGTGATTCAAACACGAAAAAAACCCAGGATCTGGCCAACAAGTATGCGAAGAAGGCAAAATCATGAGCCAGATGCGGGCATAACCCAGACCTAACCCAGACCTAACCGGTGTTATCCTCTAAAATATTGATCGAAACCAGGTTTAATTGACTGCTTCAGTGTGTTACCACATTACTACGTGATTCAAACACGAAAAAAACCCAGGATCTGGCCAACAAGTATGCGAAGAAGGCAAAATCATGAGCCAGATGCGGGCATAACCCAGACCAAACCCAGACCTAACCGGTGTTATCCTCTAAAATAGTGATCGAAACCTGGTTTAATTGACTGCTTCAGTGTGTTACCACATTACTACGTGATTCAAACACGGAAAAAATCCAGGATCTGGCCAACAAGTATGCGAAGAAGGCATAATCATGAGCCAGATGCGGGCATAACCCAGACCTAACCCAGACCTAACCGGTGTCATCCTCTAAAATATTGATCGAAACCAGGTTTAATTGACTGCTTCAGTGTGTTACCACATTACTACGTGATTTAAACACGAAAAAAACCCGGGATCTGGCCAACAAGTATGCGAAGAAGGCAAAATCATGAGCCAGATGCGGGCATAACCCAGACCTAACCCAGACCTAACCGGTGTTATCCTCTAAAATAATGATCGAAACCAGGCTTAGTTGACTGCTTCAGTGTGTTACCATATTACTACGTGATTCAAACACGGAAAAAACCCAGGATCTGGCCAACAAGTATGCGAAAAAGGCGAAAGTATATGCCAGATGCGCGCATATCCCAGACCTAACCCAGACCTAACCGGTGTTATCCTCTAAAATATTGATCGAAACCAGGTTTAATTGACAGTTTCAGTGTGTTACCACATTACTACGTGATTCAAACACGAGAAAAACCCAGGATCTGGCCAACAAGTTTGCGAAAATGGCGAAATCATGAGCCTGATGCGTGCATTTCCCGGACCTTACCCAGACCTAACCGGTGTTATCCTCTGAAATATTGATCGAAATCAGGTTTAATTGAATACCTCAGTGTGTTACCACATTCCGACGTGATTCAAACACGAAAAAAACCCAGGATCTGGCCAACAAGTATGCGAAGAAGGCAAAATCATGAGCCAGATGCGGGCATAACCCAGACCTAACCCAGACCTAACCGGTGTTATCCTCTAAAATATTGATCGAAACCAGGTTTAATTGACTGCTTCAGTGTATTACCACATTACTACGTGATTCAAACACGAAAAAAACCCAGGATCTGGCCAAGAAGTATGCGAAGAAGGCAAAATCATGAGCCAGATGCGGGCATATCCCGGACCTAACCCAGACCTAACCGGTGTTATCCTGTGAAATATTGATCGAAACCAGGTTTAATTGACTGCCTCAGTGTGGTACCACATTACTACGTGATTCAAACACGGAAAAAACCCAGGATCTGGCCAACAAGTATGCGAAGAAGGCAAAATCATGAGCCAGATGCGTGCATTTCCCGGACCTAACCCAGACCTAACCGGTGTTATCCTCTGAAATATTGATCGAAACCAGGTTTAATTGACTGCTTCAGTGTGTTACCACATTACTACGTGATTCAAACACGAAAAAAACCCAGGATCTGGCCAACAAGTATGCGAAGAAGGCAAAATCATGAGCCAGATGCGGGCATAACCCAGACCTAACCCAGACCTAACCGGTGTTATCCTCTAAAATATTGATCGAAACCAGGTTTAATTGACTACCACAGTGTGGTACCACATTACTACGTGATTCAAACACGGAAAAAACCCAGGATCTGGCCAACAAGTATGCGAAGAAGGCAAAATCATGAGCCAGATGCGGGCATAACCCAGACCTAACCCAGACCTAACCGGTGTTATCCTCTAAAATATTGATCGAAACCAGGTTTAATTGACTGCTTCAGTGTGTTACCACATTCCGACGTGATTCAAACACGAAAAAAACCCAGGATCTGGCCAACAAGTATGCGAAAAAGGCGAAAGTATATGCCAGATGCGCGCATATCCCAGACCTAACCCAGACCTAACCGGTGTTATCCTCTAAAATATTGATCGAAGCCAGGTTTAATTGACAGTTTCAGTGTGTTACCACATTACTTCGTGATTCAAACACGAGAAAAACCCAGGATCTGGCCAACAAGTATGCGAAGAAGGCAAAATCATGAGCCAGATGCGGGCATAACCCAGACCTAACCCAGACCTAACCGGTGTTATCCTCTAAAATACTGTCCGAATCCAGGTTTAATTGACTGCCTCAGTGTGGTACAACATTACTACGTGATTCAAACACGGAAAAAACCCAGGATCTGGCCAACAAGTTTGCGAAAATGGCGAAATCATGAGCCAGATGCGTGCATTTCCCGGACCTAACCCAGACCTAACCGGTGTTATCCTCTGAAATATTGATCGAAACCAGGTTTAATTGACTACCACAGTGTGGTACCACATTACTACGTGATTCAAACACGGAAAAAACCCAGGATCTGGCCAAAAAGTTTGCGAAAAAGGCGAAAGTATAAGCCAGATGCGCGCATATCCCAGACCTAACCCAGACCTAACCGGTGTCATCCTCTAAAATATTGATCGAAACCAGGTTTAATTGACTGCTTCACTGTGTTACCACATTACTACGTGATTCAAACACGAAAAAAACCCGGGATCTGGCCAACAAGTATGCGAAGAAGGCAAAATCATGAGCCAGATGCGGGCATAACCCAGACCAAACCCAGACCTAACCGGTGTTATCCTCTAAAATAGTGATCGAAACCTGGTTTAATTGACTGCTTCAGTGTGTTACCACATTACTACGTGATTCAAACACGGAAAAAATCCAGGATCTGGCCAACAAGTATGCGAAGAAGGCATAATCATGAGCCAGATGCGGGCATAACCCAGACCTAACCCAGACCTAACCGGTGTCATCCTCTAAAATATTGATCGAAACCAGGTTTAATTGACTGCTTCAGTGTGTTACCACATTACTACGTGATTTAAACACGAAAAAAACCCGGGATCTGGCCAACAAGTATGCGAAGAAGGCAAAATCATGAGCCAGATGCGGGCATAACCCAGACCTAACCCAGACCTAACCGGTGTTATCCTCTAAAATAATGATCGAAACCAGGCTTAGTTGACTGCTTCAGTGTGTTACCATATTACTACGTGATTCAAACACGGAAAAAACCCAGGATCTGGCCAACAAGTATGCGAAAAAGGCGAAAGTATATGCCAGATGCGCGCATATCCCAGACCTAACCCAGACCTAACCGGTGTTATCCTCTAAAATATTGATCGAAACCAGGTTTAATTGACAGTTTCAGTGTGTTACCACATTACTACGTGATTCAAACACGAGAAAAACCCAGGATCTGGCCAACAAGTATGCGAAGAAGGCAAAATCATGAGCCAGATGCGGGCATAACCCAGACCTAACCCAGACCTAACCGGAGATATCCTCTAAAATGCTGTCCGGATCCAGGTTTAATTGACTGCCTCAGTGTGGTACAACATTACTACGTGATTCAAACACGGAAAAAACCCAGGATCTGGCCAACAAGTTTGCGAAAATGGCGAAATCATGAGCCAGATGCGTGCATTTCCCGGACCTAACCCAGACCTAACCGGTGTTATCCTCTGAAATATTGATCGAAACCAGGTTTAGTTGACTACCACATTGTGGTACCACATTACTACGTGATTCAAACACGGAAAAAACCCAGGATCTGGCCAAAAAGTTTGCGAAAAAGGCGAAAGTATAAGTCAGATGCGCGCATATCCCAGACCTAACCCAGACCTAACCGGTGTCATCCTCTAAAATATTGATCGAAACCAGGTTTAATTGACTGCTTCAGTGTGTTACCACATTACTACGTGATTCAAACACGAAAAAAACCCGGGATCTGGCCAACAAGTATGCGAAGAAGGCAAAATCATGAGCCAGATGCGGGCATAACCCAGACCTAACCCAGACCTAACCGGTGTCATCCTCTAAAATATTGATCGAAACCAGGTTTAATTGACTGCTTCAGTGTGTTACCACATTACTACGTGATTCAAACACGAAAAAAACCCGGGATCTGGCCAACAAGTATGCGAAGAAGGCAAAATCATGAGCCAGATGCGGGCATAACCCAGACCTAACCCAGACCTAACCGGTGTTATCCTCTAAAATAATGATCGAAACCAGGTTTAATTGACTCCTTCAGTGTGTTACCACATTACTACGTGTTTCAAACACGAAAAAAACCCAGGATATGGCCAACAAGTATGCGAAGAAGGCAAAATCATGAGCCAGATGCGGGCATAACCCAGACCTAACCCAGACCTAACCGGTGGTATCCTCTAAAATATTGATCGAAACCAGGTTTAATTGACTGCTTCAGTGTATTACCACATTACTACGTGATTCAAACACGAAAAAAACCCAGGATCTGGCCAACAAGTATGCGAAGAAGGCAAAATCATGAGCCAGATGCGGGCATATCCCGGACCTATCCCAGACCTAACCGGTGTTATCCTGTGAAATACTGTCCGAATCCAGGTTTAATTGACTGCCTCAGTGTGGTACAACATTACTACGTGATTCAAACACGGAAAAAACCCAGGATCTGGCCAACAAGGTTGCGAAAAGGGCGAAATCATGAGCCAGATGCGTGCATTTCCGGACCTAACCCAGACCTAACCGGTGTTATCCTCTGAAATATTGATCGAAACCAGGTTTAGTTGACTACCACGGTGTGGTACCACATTACTACGTGATTCAAACACGGAAAAAACCCAGGATCTGGCCAAAAAGTTTGCGAAAAAGGCGAAAGTATAAGCCAGATGCGAGCATATCCCAGACCTAACCCAGACCTAACCGGTGTCATCCTCTAAAATATTGATCGAAACCAGGTTTAATTGACTGCTTCAGTGTGTTACCACATTACTACGTGATTCAAACACGAAAAAAACCCGGGATCTGGCCAACAAGTATGCGAAGAAGGCAAAATCATGAGCCAGATGCGGGCATAACCCAGACCTAACCCAGACCTAAACGGTGTCATCCTCTAAAATATTGATCGAAACCAGGTTTAATTGACTGCTTCAGTGTGTTACCACATTACTACGTGTTTCAAACACGAAAAAAACCCGGGATCTGGCCAACAAGTATGCGAAGAAGGCAAAATCATGAGCCAGATGCGGGCATAACCCAGACCTAACCCAGACCTAACCGGTGTTATCCTCTAAAATAATGATCGAAACCAGGTTTAATTGACTCCTTCAGTGTGTTACCACATTACTACGTGTTTCAAACACGAAAAAAACCCAGGATCTGGCCAACAAGTATGCGAAGAAGGCGAAATCATGAGCCAGATGCGGGCATAACCCAGACCTAACCCAGACCTAACCGGTGTTATCCTCTAAAATATTGATCGAAACCTGGTTTAATTGACTGCTTCAGTGTGTTACCACATTACTACGTGATTCAAACACGAAAGAAATCCAGGATCTGGCCAACAATTATGCGAAGAAGGCAAAATCATGAGCCAGATGCGGGCATATCCCGGACCTATCCCAGACCTAACCGGTGTTATCCTGTGAAATATTGATCGAAACCAGGTTTAATTGACTGCCTCAGTGTGGTACCACATTACTACGTGATTCAAACACGGAAAAAACCCGGGATCTGGCCAACAAGTATGCGAAGAAGGCAAAATCATGAGCCAGATGCGGGCATAACCCAGACCTAACCCAGACCTAACCGGTGTTATCCTCTAAAATAATGATCGAAACCAGGCTTAGTTGACTGCTTCAGTGTGTTACCATATTACTACGTGATTCAAACACGGAAAAAACCCAGGATCTGGCCAACAAGTATGCGAAAAAGGCGAAAGTATATGCCAGATGCGCGCATATCCCAGACCTAACCCAGACCTAACCGGTGTTATCCTCTAAAATATTGATCGAAACCAGGTTTAATTGACAGTTTCAGTGTGTTACCACATTACTACGTGATTCAAACACGAGAAAAACCCAGGATCTGGCCAACAAGTATGCGAAGAAGGCAAAATCATGAGCCAGATGCGGGCATAACCCAGACCTAACCCAGACCTAACCGGTGATATCCTCTAAAATGCTGTCCGGATCCAGGTTTAATTGACTGCCTCAGTGTGGTACAACATTACTACGTGATTCAAACACGGAAAAAACCCAGGATCTGGCCAACAAGTTTGCGAAAATGGCGAAATCATGAGCCAGATGCGTGCATTTCCCGGACCTAACCCAGACCTAACCGGTGTTATCCTCTGAAATATTGATCGAAACCAGGTTTAGTTGACTACCACATTGTGGTACCACATTACTACGTGATTCAAACACGGAATCAACCCAGGATCTGGCCAAAAAGTTTGCGAAAAAGGCGAAAGTATAAGTCAGATGCGCGCATATCCCAGACCTAACCCAGACCTAACCGGTGTCATCCTCTAAAATATTGATCGAAACCAGGTTTAATTGACTGCTTCAGTGTGTTACCACATTACTACGTGATTCAAACACGAAAAAAACCCGGGATCTGGCCAACAAGTATGCGAAGAAGGCAAAATCATGAGCCAGATGCGGGCATAACCCAGACCTAACCCAGACCTAACCGGTGTCATCCTCTAAAATATTGATCGAAACCAGGTTTAATTGACTGCTTCAGTGTGTTACCACATTACTACGTGATTCAAACACGAAAAAAACCCGGGATCTGGCCAACAAGTATGCGAAGAAGGCACAATCATGAGCCAGATGCGGGCATAACCCAGACCTAACCCAGACCTAACCGGTGTTATCCTCTAAAATAATGATCGAAACCAGGTTTAATTGACTCCTTCAGTGTGTTACCACATTACTACGTGTTTCAAACACGAAAAAAACCCAGGATCTGGCCAACAAGTATGCGAAGAAGGCAAAATCATGAGCCAGATGCGGGCATAACCCAGACCTAACCCAGACCTAACCGGTGGTATCCTCTAAAATATTGATCGAAACCAGGTTTAATTGACTGCTTCAGTGTATTACCACATTACTACGTGATTCAAACACGAAAAAAACCCAGGATCTGGCCAACAAGTATGCGAAGAAGGCAAAATCATGAGCCAGATGCGGGCATATCCCGGACCTATCCCAGACCTAACCGGTGTTATCCTGTGAAATACTGTCCGAATCCAGGTTTAATTGACTGCCTCAGTGTGGTACAACATTACTACGTGATTCAAACACGGAAAAAACCCAGGATCTGGCCAACAAGGTTGCGAAAAGGGCGAAATCATGAGCCAGATGCGTGCATTTCCGGACCTAACCCAGACCTAACCGGTGTTATCCTCTGAAATATTGATCGAAACCAGGTTTAGTTGACTACCACGGTGTGGTACCACATTACTACGTGATTCAAACACGGAAAAAACCCAGGATCTGGCCAAAAAGTTTGCGAAAAAGGCGAAAGTATAAGCCAGATGCGCGCATATCCCAGACCTAACCCAGACCTAACCGGTGTCATCCTCTAAAATATTGATCGAAACCAGGTTTAATTGACTGCTTCAGTGTGTTACCACATTACTACGTGATTCAAACACGAAAAAAACCCGGGATCTGGCCAACAAGTATGCGAAGAAGGCAAAATCATGAGCCAGATGCGGGCATAACCCAGACCTAACCCAGACCTAACCGGTGTCATCCTCTAAAATATTGATCGAAACCAGGTTTAATTGACTGCTTCAGTGTGTTACCACATTACTACGTGTTTCAAACACGAAAAAAACCCGGGATCTGGCCAACAAGTATGCGAAGAAGGCAAAATCATGAGCCAGATGCGGGCATAACCCAGACCTAACCCAGACCTAACCGGTGTTATCCTCTAAAATAATGATCGAAACCAGGTTTAATTGACTCCTTCAGTGTGTTACCACATTACTACGTGTTTCAAACACGAAAAAAACCCAGGATCTGGCCAACAAGTATGCGAAGAAGGCGAAATCATGAGCCAGATGCGGGCATAACCCAGACCTAACCCAGACCTAACCGGTGTTATCCTCTAAAATATTGATCGAAACCTGGTTTAATTGACTGCTTCAGTGTGTTACCACATTACTACGTGATTCAAACACGAAAGAAATCCAGGATCTGGCCAACAATTATGCGAAGAAGGCAAAATCATGAGCCAGATGCGGGCATATCCCGGACCTATCCCAGACCTAACCGGTGTTATCCTGTGAAATATTGATCGAAACCAGGTTTAATTGACTGCCTCAGTGTGGTACCACATTACTACGTGATTCAAACACGGAAAAAACCCAGGATCTGGCCAACAAGTATGCGAAGAAGGCAAAATCATGAGCCAGATGCGGGCATAACCCAGACCTAACCCAGACCTAACCGGTGTTATCCTCTAAAATAGTGATCGAAACCTGGTTTAATTGACTGCTTCAGTGTGTTACCACATTACTACGTGATTCAAACACGAAAAAAATCCAGGATCTGGCCAACAAGTATGCGAAGAAGGCAAAATCATGAGCCAGATGCGGGCATAACCCAGACCTAACCCAGACCTAACCGGTGTCATCCTCTAAAATATTGATCGAAACCAGGTTTAATTGACTGCTTCAGTGTGTTACCACATTACTACGTGATTCAAACACGAAAAAAACCCGGGATCTGGCCAACAAGTATGCGAAGAAGGCAAAATCATGAGCCAGATGCGGGCATAACCCAGACCTAACCCAGACCTAACCGGTGTTATCCTCTAAAATAATGATCGAAACCAGGCTTAGTTGACTGCTTCAGTGTGTTACCACATTACTACGTGATTCAAACACGGAAAAAACCCAGGATCTGGCCAACAAGTATGCGAAAAAGGCGAAAGTATATGCCAGATGCGCGCATATCCCAGACCTAACCCAGACCTAACCGGTGTTATCCTCTAAAATATTGATCGAAACCAGGTTTAATTGACAGTTTCAGTGTGTTACCACATTACTACGTGATTCAAACACGAGAAAAACCCAGGATCTGGCCAACAAGTATGCGAAGAAGGCAAAATCATGAGCCAGATTCGGGCATAACCCAGACCTAACCCAGACCTAACCGGTGATATCCTCTAAAATACTGTCCGAATCCAGGTTTAATTGACTGCCTCAGTGTGGTACAACATTACTACGTGATTCAAACACGGAAAAAACCCAGGATCTGGCCAACAAGTTTGCGAAAATGGCGAAATCATGAGCCAGATGCGTGCATTTCCCGGACCTAACCCAGACGTAACCGGTGTTATCCTCTGAAATATTGATCGAAACCAGGTTTAGTTGACTACCACAGTGTGGTACCACATTACTACGTGATTCAAACACGGAAAAAACCCAGGAACTGGCCAAAAAGTTTGCGAAAAAGGCGAAAGTATAAGCCAGATGCGCGCATATCCCAGACCTAACCCAGACCTAACCGGTGTCATCCTCTAAAATATTGATCGAAACCAGGTTTAATTGACTGCTTCAGTGTGTTACCACATTACTACGTGATTCAAACACGAAAAAAACCCGGGATCTGGCCAACAAGTATGCGAAGAAGGCAAAATCATGAGCCAGATGCGGGCATAACCCAGACCTAACCCAGACCTAACCGGTGTTATCCTCTAAAATAATGATCGAAACCAGGTTTAATTGACTCCTTCAGTGTGTTACCACATTACTACGTGTTTCAAACACGAAAAAAACCCAGGACCTGGCCAACAAGTATGCGAAGAAGGCAAAATCATGAGCCAGATGCGGGCATAACCCAGACCTAACCCAGACCTAACCGGTGTTATCCTCTAAAATATGGATCGAAACCAGGTTTAATTGACTGCTTCAGTGTATTACCACATTACTACGTGATTCAAACACGAAAAAAACCCAGGATCTGGCCAACAAGTATGCGAAGAAGGCAAAATCATGAGCCAGATGCGGGCATATCCCGGACCTATCCCAGACCTAACCGGTGTTATCCTGTGAAATATTGATCGAAACCAGGTTTAATTGACTGCCTCAGTGTGGTACCACATTACTACGTGATTCAAACACGGAAAAAACCCAGGATCTGGCCAACAAGTTTGCGAAAAAGGCGAAAGTATAAGCCAGATGCGCGCATATCCCAGACCTAACCCAGACCTAACCGGTGTTATCCTCTAAAATATTGATCGAAACCTGTTTTAATTGACTGCTTCAGTGTGTTACCACATTACTACGTGATTCAAACACGAAAAAATCCGAGGATCTGGCCAACAAGTATGCGAAGAAGGCAAAATCATGAGCCAGATGCGGGCATAACCCAGACCTAACCCAGACCTAACCGGTGTTATCCTCTAAAATACTGTCCGAATCCAGGTTTAATTCACTGCCTCAGTGTGGTACAACATTACTACGTGATTCAAACACGAAAAAAACCCAGGATCTGGCCAACAAGTTTGCGAAAATGGCGAAATCATGAGCCAGATGCGTGCATTTCCCGGACCTAACCCAGACCTAAACGGTGTTATCCTCTGAAGTATTCATCGAAACCAGGTTTAATTGACTACCTCAGTGTGTTACCACATTCCTACGTGATTCAAACACGGAAAAAACCCAGGATCTGGCCAACAAGTTTGCGAAAATGGCGAAATCATGAGCCAGATGCGTGCATTTCCCGGACCTAACCCAGACCTAACCGGTGTTATCCTCTGAAATATTGATCGAAATCAGGTTTAATTGACTACCTCAGTGTGTTACCACATTCCGACGTGATTCAAACACGAAAAAAACCCAGGATCTGGCCAACAAGTATGCGAAGAAGGCAAAATCATGAGCCAGATGCGGGCATAACCCAGAGCTAACCCAGACCTAACCGGTGTTATCCTCTAAAATAGTGATCGAAACCTGGTTTAATTGACTGCTTCAGTGTGTTACCACATTACTACGTGATTCAAACACGAAAAAAATCCAGGATCTGGCCAACAAGTATGCGAAGAAGGCAAAATCATGAGCCAGATGCGGGCATAACCCAGACCTAACCCAGACCTAACCGGTGTCATCCTCTAAAATATTGATCGAAACCAGGTTTAATTGACTGCTTCCGTGTGTTACCACATTACTACGTGATTCAAACACGAAAAAAACCCGGGATCTGGCCAACAAGTATGCGAAGAAGGCAAAATCACGAGCCAGATGCGGGCATAACCCAGACCTAACCCAGACCTAACCGGTGTTATCCTCTAAAATAGTGATCGAAACCTGGTTTAATTGACTGCTTCAGTGTGTTACCACATTACTACGTGATTCAAACACGAAAAAAATCCAGGATCTGGCCAACAAGTATGCGAAGAAGGCAAAATCATGAGCCAGATGCGGGCATAACCCAGACCTAACCCAGACCTAACCGGTGTCATCCTCTAAAATATTGATCGAAACCAGGTTTAATTGACTGCTTCCGTGTGTTACCACATTACTACGTGATTGAAACACGAAAAAAACCCGGGATCTGGCCAACAAGTATGCGAAAAAGGCGAAAGTATATGCCAGATGCGCGCATATCCCAGACCTAACCCAGACCTAACCGGTGTTATCCTCTAAAATATTGATCGAAACCAGGTTTAATTGACAGTTTCAGTGTGTTACCACATTACTACGTGATTCAAACACGAGAAAAACCCAGGATCTGGCCAACAAGTATGCGAAGAAGGCAAAATCATGAGCCAGATGCGGGCATAACCCAGACCTAACCGGTGTTATCCTCTAAAATACTGTCCGAATCCAGGTTTAATTGACTGCCTCAGTGTGGTACAACATTACTACGTGATTCAAACACGGAAAAAACCCAGGATCTGGCCAACAAGTTTGCGAAAATGGCGAAATCATGAGCCAGATGCGTGCATTTCCCGGACCTAACCCAGACCTAACCGGTGTTATCCTCTGAAATATTGATCGAAACAAGTTTTAGTTGACTACCACAGTGTGGTACCACATTACTACGAGATTCAAACAAGGAAAAAACCCAGGATCTGGCCAACAAGTTTGCGAAAATGGCGAAAGTATAAGCCAGATGCGCGCATATCCCAGACCTAACCCAGACCTAACCGGTGTCATCCTCTAAAATATTGATCGAAACCAGGTTTAATTGACTGCTTCAGTGTGTTACCACATTACTACGTGATTCAAACACGAAAAAAACCCGGGATCTGGCCAACAAGTATGCGAAGAAGGCAAAATCATGAGCCAGATGCGGGCATAACCCAGACCTAACCCAGACCTAACCGGTGTCATCCTCTAAAATATTGATCGAAACCAGGTTTAATTGACTGCTTCAGTGTGTTACCACATTACTACGTGATTCAAACACGAAAAAAACCCGGGATCTGGCCAACAAGTATGCGAAGAAGGCAAAATCATGAGCCTGATGCGGGCATAACCCAGACCTAACCCAGATCTAACCGGTGTTATCCTCTAAAATAATGATCGAAACCAGGTTTAATTGACTCCTTCAGTGTGTCACCACATTACTACGTGATTCAAACACGAAAAAAACCCAGGATCTGGCCAACAAGTATGCGAAGAAGGCAAAATCATGAGCCAGATGCGGGCATAACCCAGACCTAACCCAGACCTAACCGGTGTTATCCTCTAAAATATTGATCGAAACCAGGTTTAATTGACTGCTTCAGTGTATTACCACATTACTACGTGATTCAAACACGAAAAAAACCCGGGATCTGGCCAACAAGTATGCGAAGAAGGCAAAATCATGAGCCAGATGCGGGCATAACCCAGACCTAACCCAGACCTAACCGGTGTCATCCTCTAAAATATTGATCGAAACCAGGTTTAATTGACTGCTTCAGTGTGTTACCACATTACTACGTGATTCAAACACGAAAAAAACCCGGGATCTGGCCAACAAGTATGCGAAGAAGGCAAAATCATGAGCCAGATGCGGGCATAACCCAGGCCTAACCCAGACCTAACCGGTGTCATCCTCTGAAATATTGATCGAAACCAGGTTTAATTGACTGCTTTAGTGTGTTACCACATTACTACGTGATTCAAACACGAAAAAAACCCAGGATCTGGCCAACAAGTTTGCGAAAATGGCGAAATCATGAGCCAGATGCGTGCATTTCCCGGACCTAACCCAGACCTAACCGGTGTTATCCTCTGAAATATTGATCGAAACCAGGTTTAATTGACTACCACAGTGTGGTACCACATTACTACGTGATTCAAACACGGAAAAAACCCAGGATCTGGCCAAAAAGTTTGCGAAAAAGGCGAAAGTATAAGCCAGATGCGCGCATATCCCAGACCAAACCCAGACCTAACCGGTGTCATCCTCTAAAATATTGTTCGAAACCAGGTTTAGTTGACTGCTTCAGTGTGTTACCACATTACTACGTGATTCAAACACGAAAAAAACCCGGGATCTGGCCAACAAGTATGCGAAGAAGGCAAAATCGTGAGCCAGATGCGGGCATAACCCAGACCTAACCCAGACCTAACCGGTGTTATCCTCTAAAATATTGATCGAAACCAGGTTTAATTGACTGGTTCAGTGTATTACCACATTACTACGTTATTCAAACACGAAAAAAACCCAGGATCTGGCCAACAAGTTTGCGAAAAAGGCGAAAGTATAAGCCAGATGCGGGCATAACCCAGAGCTAACCCAGACCTAACCGGTGTTATCCTCTAAAATATTGATCGAAACCAGGTTTAATTGACTGGTTCAGTGTATTACCACATTACTACGTTATTCAAACACGAAAAAAACCCAGGATCTGGCCAACAAGTATGCGAAGAAGGCAAAATCATGAGCCAGATGCGGGCATATCCCGGACCTAACCCAGACCTAACCGGTGTTATCCTGTGAAATATTAATCGAAACCAGGTTTTATTGACTGCCTCAGTGTGGTACCACATTACTACGTGATTCAAACACGGAAAAAACCCAGGATCTGGCCAACAAGTTTGCGAAAAAGGCGAAAGTATAAGCCAGATGCGGGCATAACCCAGAGCTAACCCAGACCTAACCGGTGTTATCCTCTAAAATACTGTCCGAATCCAGGTTTAATTGACTGCCTCTGTGTGGTACAACATTACTACGTGATTCAAACACGGAAAAAACCCAGGATCTGGCCAACAAGTTTGCGAAAATGGCGAAATCATGAGCCAGATGCGTGCATTTCCCGGACCTAACCCAGACCTAACCGGTGTTATCCTCTGAAATATTGATCGAAACAAGGTTTAGTTGACTACCACAGTGTGGTACCACATTCCTACGTGATTCAAACACGAAAAAAACCCGGGATCTGGCCAACAAGTATGCGAAGAAGGCAAAATCATGAGCCAGATGCGGGCATAACCCAGACCTAACCGGTGTCATCCTCTAAAATATTGAGCGAAACGAGGTTTAATTGACTGCCTCAGTGTGGTACAACATTACTACGTGATTCAAACACGGAAAAAACCCAGGATCTGGCCAACAAGTTTGCGAAAATGGCGAAATCATGAGCCAGATGCGGGCATAACCCAGACCTAACCCAGACCTAACCGGTGTCATCCTCTAAAATATTCATCGAAACCAGGTTTAATTGACTGCTTCAGTGTGTTACCACGTTACTACGTGATTCAAACACGAAAAAAACCCAGGATCTGGCCAACAAGTATGCGAAGAAGGCAAAATCATGAGCCAGATGCGGGCATAACCTAGACCTAACCCAGACCTAACCGGTGTTATCCTCTAAAATATTGATCGAAACCAGGTTTAATTGACTGCTTCAGTGTATTACCACATTACTACGTTATTCAAACACGAAAAAAACCCAGGATCTGGCCAACAAGTTTGCGAAAATGGCGAAATCATGAGCCAGATGCGTGCATTTCCCGGACCTAACCCAGACCTAACCGGTGTTATCCTCTGAAATATTGATCGAAACAAGGTTTAATTGACTCCTTCAGTGTGTTACCACATTACTACGTGATTCAAACACGAAAAAAAACCAGGATCTGGCCAACAAGTATGCGAAGAAGGCAAAATCATGAGCCAGATGCGGCCATAACCCAGACCTAAGCCAGACCTAACCGGTGTTATCCTCTAAAATATTGATCGAAACCAGGTTTAATTGACTGCTTCAGTGTATTACCACATTACAACGTGATTCAAACACGAAAAAAACCCAGGATCTGGCCAACAAGTATGCGAAGATGGCAAAATCATGAGCCAGATGCGGGCATATCCCGGACCTAACCCAGACCTAACCGGTGTTATCCTCTAAAATACTGTCCGAATCCAGGTTTAATTCACTGCCTCAGTGTGGTACAACATTACTACGTGATTCAAACACGGAAAAAACCCAGGATCTGGCCAACAAGTTTGCGAAAATGGCGAAATCATGAGCCAGATGCGTGCATTTCCCGGACCTAACCCAGACCTAAACGGTGTTATCCTCTGAAATGTTGATCGAAACCAGGTTTAATTGACTACCTCAGTGTGTTACCACATTCCTACGTGATTCAAGCACGAAAAAACCCAGGATCTGGCCAACAAGTATGCGAAGAAGGCAAAATCATGAGCCAGATGCGTGCATTTCCCGGACCTAACCCAGACCTAAACGGTGTTATCCTCTGAAATATTGATCGAAACCAGGTTTAATTGACTACCGCAGTGTGTTACCACATTCCTACGTGATTCAAATACGAAAAAAACCCAGGATCTGGCCAAGAAGTATGCGAAGAAGGCAAAATCATGAGCCAGATACGGGCATATCCCGGACCTAACCCAGACCTAACCGGTGTTATCCTCTGAAATATTGATCGAAACCAGGTTTAATTGACTGCTTCAGTGTGGTACCACATTACTACGTGATTCAAACACGGAAAAAACCCAGGATCTGGCCAACAAGTATGCGAAGATGGCAAAATCATGAGCCAGATGCGGGCATAACCCAGACCTAACCCAGACCTAACCGGTGTTATCCTCTAAAATACTGTCCGAATCCAGGTTTAATTCACTGCCTCAGTGTGGTACAACATTACTACGTGATTCAAACACGGAAAAAACCCAGGATCTGGCCAACAAGTTTGCGAAAATGGCGAAATCATGAGCCAGATGCGTGCATTTCCCGGACCTAACCCAGACCTAAACGGTGTTATCCTCTGAAATATTGATCGAAACCAGGTTTAATTGACTACCTCAGTGTGTTACCACATTCCTACGTGATTCAAGCACGAAAAAACCCAGGATCTGGCCAACAAGTATGCGAAGAAGGCAAAATCATGAGCCAGATGCGGGCATAACCCAGACCTAACCCAGACCTAACCGGTGTTATCCTCTAAAATATTGATCGAAACCAGGTTTAATTGACTGCTTCAGTGTATTACCACATTACAACGTGATTCAAACACGAAAAAAACCCAGGATCTGGCCAACAAGTATGCGAAGAAGGCAAAATCATGAGCCAGATGCGGGCATATCCCGGACCTAACCCAGACCTAACCGGTGTTATCCTGTGAAATATTGATCGAAACCAGGTTTAATTGACTGCCTCAGTGTGGTACCACATTACTACGTGATTCAAACACGGAAAAAACCCAGGATCTGGCCAACAAGTTTGCGAAAAAGGCGAAAGTATAAGCCAGATGCGCGCATATGCCAGACCTAACCCAGACCTAACCGGTGTTATCCTCTAAAATACTGTCCGAATCCAGGTTTAATTGACTGCCTCAGTGTGGTACAACATTACTACGTGATTCAAACACGGAAAAAACCCAGGATCTGGCCAACAAGTTTGCGAAAATGGCGAAATCATGAGCCAGATGCGTGCATTTCCCGGACCTAACCCAGACCTAACCGGTGTTATCCTCCGAAATATTGATCGAAACAAGGTTTAGTTGACTACCACAGTGTGGTACCACATTACTACGAGATTCAAACAAGGAAAAAACCCAGGATCTGGCCAACAAGTATGCGAAGAAGGCAAAATCATGAGCCAGATGCGGCCATAACCCAGACCTAAGCCAGACATAACCGGTGTTATCCTCTAAAATACTGAGCGAAACCAGGTTTAATTGACTGCTTCAGTGTGTTACCACATTCCTACGTGATTCAAACACGAAAAAAACCCAGGATCTGGACAACAAGTATGCGAGGAAGGCAAAATCATGAGCCAGATGCGGGTATAACCCAGACCTAAGCCAGACATAACCGGTGTTATCCTCTAAAATACTGAGCGAAACGAGGTTTAATTGACTCCTTCAGTGTGTTACCACATTACTACGTGATTCAAACACGAAAAAAACCCAGGATCTGGCCAACAAGTATGCGAAGAAGGCAAAATCATGAGCCAGATGCGGGCATAACCCAGACCTAACCCAGACCTAACCGGTGTTATCCTGTGAAATATTGATCGAAACCAGGTTTAATTGACTGCCTCAGTGTGGTACCACATTACTACGTGATTCAAACACGGAAAAAACCCAGGATCTGGCCAACAAGTTTGCGAAAAAGGCGAAAGTATAAGCCAGATGCGCGCATATCCCAGACCTAACCCAGACCTAACCGGTGTTATCCTCTAAAATACTGTCTGAATCCAGGTTTAATTGACTGCCTCAGTGTGGTACAACATTACTACGTGATTCAAACACGGAAAAAACCCAGGATCTGGCCAACAAGTTTGCGAAAATGGCGAAATCATGAGCCAGATGCGTGCATTTCCCGGACCTAACCCAGACCTAAACGGTGTTATCCTCTGAAATATTGATCGAAACCAGGTTTAATTGACTACCTCAGTGTGTTACCACATTCCTACGTGATTCAAGCACGAAAAAACCCAGGATCTGGCCAACAAGTATGCGAAGAAGGCAAAATCATGAGCCAGATGCGGGCATAACCCAGACCTAACCCAGACCTAACCGGTGTTATCCTCTAAAATATTGATCGAAACCAGGTTTAATTGACTGCTTCAGTGTATTACCACATTACAACGTGATTCAAACACGAAAAAAACCCAGGATCTGGCCAACAAGTATGCGAAGAAGGCAAAATCATGAGCCCGATGCGGGCATATCCCGGACCTAACCCAGACCTAACCGGTGTTATCCTGTGAAATATTGATCGAAACCAGGTTTAATTGACTGCCTCAGTGTGGTACCACATTACTACGTGATTCAAACACGGAAAAAACCCAGGATCTGGCCAACAAGTTTGCGAAAAAGGCGAAAGTATAAGCCAGATGCGCGCATATCCCAGACCTAACCCGGACCTAACCGGTGTTATCCTCTAAAATACTGTCCGAATCCAGGTTTAATTGACTGCCTCAGTGTGGTACAACATTACTACGTGATTCAAACACGGAAAAAACCCAGGATCTGGCCAACAAGTTTGCGAAAATGGCGAAATCATGAGCCAGATGCGTGCATTTCCCGGACCTAACCCAGACCTAACCGGTGTTATCCTCTGAAATATTGATCGAAACAAGGTTTAGTTGACTACCACAGTGTGGTACCACATTACTACGAGATTCAAACAAGGTAAAAACCCAGGATCTGGCCAACAAGTATGCGAAGAAGGCAAAATCATGAGCCAGATGCGGCCATAACCTAGACCTAAGCCAGACATAACCGGTGTTATCCTCTAAAATACTGAGCGAAACCAGGTTTAATTGACTGCTTCAGTGTGTTACCACATTCCTACGTGATTCAAACACGAAAAAAACCCAGGATCTGGACAACAAGTATGCGAGGAAGGCAAAATCATGAGCCAGATGCGGGTATAACCCAGACCTAAGCCAGACATAACCGGTGTTATCCTCTAAACTACTGAGCGAAACGAGGTTTAATTGACTCCTTCAGTGTGTTACCACATTACTACGTGATTCAAACACGAAAAAAACCCAGGATCTGGCCAACAAGTATGCGAAGAAGGCAAAATCATGAGCCAGATGCGGGCATAACCCAGACCTTACCCAGACCTAACCGGTGTTATCCTCTAAAATATTGATCGAAACCAGGTTTAATTGACTGCTTCAGTGTATTACCACATTACTACGTGATTCAAACACGAAAAAAACCCAGGATCTGGCCAACAAGTATGCGAAGAAGGCAAAATCATGAGCCAGATGCGGGCATATCCCGGACCTAACCCAGACCTAACCGGTGTTATCCTGTGAAATATTAATCGAAACCAGGTTTAATTGACTGCCTCAGTGTGGTACCACATTACTACGTGATTCAAACACGGAAAAAACCCAGGATCTGGCCAACAAGTTTGCGAAAAAGGCGAAAGTATAAGCCAGATGCGCGCATATCCCAGACCTAACCCAGACCTAAACGGTGTTATCCTCTAAAATATTGATCGAAACCTGGTTTAATTGACTGCTTCAGTGTGTTACCACATTACTACGTGATTCAAACACGAAAAAATCCGAGGATCTGGCCAACAAGTATGCGAAGAAGGCAAAATCATGAGCCAGATGCGGGCATAACCCAGACCTAACCCAGACCTAACCGGTGTTATCCTCTAAAATACTGTCCGAATCCAGGTTTAATTCACTGCCTCAGTGTGGTACAACATTACTACGTGATTCAAACACGGAAAAAACCCAGGATCTGGCCAACAAGTTTGCGAAAATGGCGAAATCATGAGCCAGATGCGTGCATTTCCCGGACCTAACCCAGACCTAAACGGTGTTATCCTCTGAAATATTGATCGAAACCAGGTTTAATTGACTACCGCAGTGTGTTACCACATTCCTACGTGATTCAAATACGAAAAAAACCCAGGATCTGGCCAACAAGTATGCGAAGAAGGCAAAATCATGAGCCAGATACGGGCATATCCCGGACCTAACCCAGACCTAACCGGTGTTATCCTCTGAAATATTGATCGAAACCAGGTTTAATTGACTGCTTCAGTGTGTTACCACATTCCTACGTGATTCAAACACGAAAAAAACCCAGGAACTGGCCAACAAGTATGCGAAGAAGGCAAAATCATGTGCCAGATGCGGGCATATCCCGGACCTAACCCAGACCTAACCGGTGTTATCCTCTGAAATATTGATCGAAACCAGGTTTAATTGACTGCTTCAGTGTGCTACCACATTCCTACGTGATTCAAACACGAAAAAATCCCAGGATCTGGACAACAAGTATGCGAGGAAGGCTAAATCATGAGCCAGATGCGGGTGTAACCCAGACCTAAGCCAGACATAACCGGTGTTATCCTCTAAAATACTGAGCGAAACGAGGTTTAATTGACTGCTTCAGTGTGTTACCACATTACTACGTGATTCAAACACGAAGAAAACCCAGGATCTGGCCAACAAGTATGCGAAGAAGGCAAAATCATGAGCCAGATGCGAGCATAACCCAGACCTAACCCAGACCTAACCGGTGTTATCCTCTAAAATATTGATCGAAACCAGGCTTAGTTGACTGCTTCAGTGTGTTACAACATTACTACGTGATTCAAACACGGAAAAAACCCAGGATCTGGCCAACAAGTATGCGAAAAAGGCGAAAGTATATGCCAGATGCGCGCATATCCCAGACCTAACCCAGACCTAACCGGTGTTATCCTCTAAAATATTGATCGAAACCAGGTTTAATTGACAGTTTCAGTGTGTTACCACATTACTACGTGATTCAAGCACGAGAAAAACCCAGGATCTGGCCAACAAGTATGCGAAGAAGGCAAAATCATGAGCCAGATGCGAGCATAACCCAGACCTAACCCAGACCTAACCGGTGTTATCCTAAAAAAAAAAATTGATCGAAACCAGGCTTAGTTGACTGCATCAGTGTGTTACAACATTACTACGTGAATCAAACACGAAAAAAACCCAGGATCTGGCCAAATAGTTTGCGAAAAAGGCGAAAGTATAAGCCAGATGCGCGCATATCCCAGACCTAACCCAGACCTAACCGGTGTCATCCTCTAAAATATTGATCGAAACCAGGTGTAATTGACTGCTTCAGTGTGTTACCACATTACTACGTGATTCAAACACGAAAAAAACCCGGGATCTGGCCAACAAGTATGCGAAGAAGGCAAAATCATGAGCCAGATGCGGGCATAACCCAGACCTAACCCAGACCTAACCGGTGTCATCCTCTAAAATATTGATCGAAACCAGGTTTAATTGACTGCTTCAGTGTGTTACCACATTACTACGTGATTCAAACACGAAAAAAACCCGGGATCTGTCCAACAAGTATGCGAAGAAGGCAAAATCATGAGCCAGATGCGGGCATAACCCAGACCTAACCCAGACCTAACCGGTGTTATCCTCTAAAATAATGATCGAAACCAGGTTTAATTGACTCCTTCTGTGTGTTACCACATTACTACGTGATTCAAACACGAAAAAAACCCAGGATCTGGCCAACAAGTATGCGAAGAAGGCAAAATCATGAGCCAGATGCGGGCATAACCCAGACCTAACCCAGACCTAACCGGTGTTATCCTCTAAAATATTGATCGAAACCAGGTTTAATTGACTGCCTCAGCGTGGTACCACATTACTACGTGATTCAAACACGGAAAAAACCCAGGATCTGGCCAACAAGTTTGCGAAAAAGGCGAAAGTATAAGCCAGATGCGCGCATATCCCAGACCTAACCCAGACCTAACCGGTGTTATCCTCTAAAATATTGATCGAAACCTGGTTTCATTGACTGCTTCAGTGTGTTACCACATTACTACGTGATTCAAACACGAAAAAATCCGAGGATCTGGCCAACAAGTATGCGAAGAAGGCAAAATCATGAGCCAGATGCGGGCATATCCCGGACCTAACCCAGACCTAACCGGTGTTATCCTCTGAAATATTGATCGAAACCAGGTTTAATTGACTGCTTCAGTGTGCTACCACATTCCTACGTGATTCAAACACGAAAAAATCCCAGGATCTGGACAACAAGTATGCGAGGAAGGCTAAATCATGAGCCAGATGCGGGTGTAACCCAGACCTAAGCCAGACATAACCGGTGTTATCCTCTAAAATACTGAGCGAAACGAGGTTTAATTGACTGCTTCAGTGTGTTACCACATTACTACGTGATTCAAACACGAAGAAAACCCAGGATCTGGCCAACAAGTATGCGAAGAAGGCAAAATCATGAGCCAGATGCGAGCATAACCCAGACCTAACCCAGACCTAACCGGTGTTATCCTCTAAAATATTGATCGAAACCAGGCTTAGTTGACTGCTTCAGTGTGTTACAACATTACTACGTGATTCAAACACGGAAAAAACCCAGGATCTGGCCAACAAGTATGCGAAAAAGGCGAAAGTATATGCCAGATGCGCGCATATCCCAGACCTAACCCAGACCTAACCGGTGTTATCCTCTAAAATATTGATCGAAACCAGGTTTAATTGACAGTTTCAGTGTGTTACCACATTACTACGTGATTCAAGCACGAGAAAAACCCAGGATCTGGCCAACAAGTATGCGAAGAAGGCAAAATCATGAGCCAGATGCGAGCATAACCCAGACCTAACCCAGACCTAACCGGTGTTATCCTAAAAAAAAAAATTGATCGAAACCAGGCTTAGTTGACTGCATCAGTGTGTTACAACATTACTACGTGATTCAAACACGAAAAAAACCCAGGATCTGGCCAAATAGTTTGCGAAAAAGGCGAAAGTATAAGCCAGATGCGCGCATATCCCAGACCTAACCCAGACCTAACCGGTGTCATCCTCTAAAATATTGATCGAAACCAGGTGTAATTGACTGCTTCAGTGTGTTACCACATTACTACGTGATTCAAACACGAAAAAAACCCGGGATCTGGCCAACAAGTATGCGAAGAAGGCAAAATCATGAGCCAGATGCGGGCATAACCCAGACCTAACCCAGACCTAACCGGTGTCATCCTCTAAAATAATGATCGAAACCAGGTTTAATTGACTCCTTCTGTGTGTTACCACATTACTACGTGATTCAAACACGAAAAAAACCCAGGATCTGGCCAACAAGTATGCGAAGAAGGCAAAATCATGAGCCAGATGCGGGCATAACCCAGACCTAACCCAGACCTAACCGGTGTTATCCTCTAAAATATTGATCGAAACCAGGTTTAATTGACTGCCTCAGCGTGGTACCACATTACTACGTGATTCAAACACGGAAAAAACCCAGGATCTGGCCAACAAGTTTGCGAAAAAGGCGAAAGTATATGCCAGATGCGCGCATATCCCAGTCCTAACCCAGACCTAACCGGTGTTATCCTCTAAAATATTGATCGAAACCTGGTTTCATTGACTGCTTCAGTGTGTTACCACATTACTACGTGATTCAAACACGAAAAAATCCGAGGATCTGGCCAACAAGTATGCGAAGAAGGCAAAATCATGAGCCAGATACGGGCATAACCCAGACCTAACCCAGACCTAACCGGTGTTATCCTCTTAAAGACTGTCCGAATCCAGGTTTAATTCACTGCCTCAGTGTGGTACAACATTACTACGTGATTCAAACACGGAAAAAACCCAGGATATGGCCAACAAGTTTGCGAAAATGGCGAAATCATGAGCCAGATGCGTGCATTTCCCGGAACTAACCCAGACCTAAACGGTGTTACCCTCTGAAGTATTGATCGAAACCAGGTTTAATTGACTACCTCAGTGTGTTACCACATTCCTACGTGATTCAAACACGGAAAAAACCCTGGATCTGGCCAACAAGTTTGCGAAAATGGCGAAATCATGAGCCAGATGCGTGCATTTCCCGGACCTAACCCAGACCTAACCGGTGTTATCCTCTGAAATATTGATCGAAACCAGGTTTAATTGACTATCTCAGTGTGTTACCACATTCCTACGTGATTCAAACACGAAAAAAACCCAGGATCTGGCCAACAAGTATGCGAAGAAGGCAAAATCATGAGCCAGATGCGGGCATAACCCAGACCTAACCCAGACCTAACCGGTGTTATCCTCTAAAATATTGATCGAAACCAGGTTTAATTGACTGCTTCAGTGTATTACCACATTACAACGTGATTCAAACACGAAAAAAACCCAGGATCTGGCCAACAAGTATGCGAAGAAGGCAAAATCATGAGCCCGATGCGGGCATATCCCGGACCTAACCCAGACCTAACCGGTGTTATCCTGTGAAATATTGATCGAAACCAGGTTTAATTGACTGCCTCAGTGTGGTACCACATTACTACGTGATTCAAACACGGAAAAAACCCAGGATCTGGCCAACAAGTTTGCGAAAAAGGCGAAAGTATAAGCCAGATGCGCGCATATCCCAGACCTAACCCAGACCTAACCGGTGTTATCCTCTAAAATACTGTCCGAATCCAGGTTTAATTGACTGCCTCAGTGTGGTACAACATTACTACGTGATTCAAACACGGAAAAAACCCAGGATCTGGCCAACAAGTTTGCGAAAATGGCGAAATCATGAGCCAGATGCGTGCATTTCCCGGACCTAACCCAGACCTAACCGGTGTTATCCTCTGAAATATTGATCGAAACAAGGTTTAGTTGACTACCACAGTGTGGTACCACATTACTACGAGATTCAAACAAGGAAAAAACCCAGGATCTGGCCAACAAGTATGCGAAGAAGGCAAAATCATGAGCCAGATGCGGCCATAACCTAGACCTAAGCCAGACATAACCGGTGTTATCCTCTAAAATACTGAGCGAAACCAGGTTTAATTGACTGCTTCAGTGTGTTACCACGTTCCTACGTGATTCAAACACGAAAAAAACCCAGGATCTGGACAACAAGTATGCGAGGAAGGCAAAATCATGAGCCAGATGCGGGTATAACCCAGACCTAAGCCAGACATAACCGGTGTTATCCTCTAAACTACTGAGCGAAACGAGGTTTAATTGACTCCTTCAGTGTGTTACCACATTACTACGTGATTCAAACACGAAAAAAACCCAGGATCTGGCCAACAAGTATGCGAAGAAGGCAAAATCATGAGCCAGATGCGGGCATAACCCAGACCTAACCCAGACCTAACCGGTGTTATCCTCTAAAATATTGATCGAAACCAGGTTTAATTGACTGCTTCAGTGTATTACCACATTACTACGTGATTCAAACACGAAAAAAACCCAGGATCTGGCCAACAAGTATGCGAAGAAGGCAAAATCATGAGCCAGATGCGGGCATATCCCGGACCTAACCCAGACCTAACCGGTGTTATCCTGTGAAATATTAATCGAAACCAGGTTTAATTGACTGCCTCAGTGTGGTACCACATTACTACGTGATTCAAACACGGAAAAAACCCAGGATCTGGCCAACAGGTTTGCGAAAAAGGCGAAAGTATAAGCCAGATGCGCGCATATCCCAGACCTAACCCAGACCTAACCGGTGTTATCCTCTAAAATATTGATCGAAACCTGGTTTAATTGACTGCTTCAGTGTGTTACCACATTACTACGTGATTCAAACACGAAAAAATCCGAGGATCTGGCCAACAAGTATGCGAAGAAGGCAAAATCATGAGCCAGATGCGGGCATAACCCAGACCTAACCCAGACCTAACCGGTGTTATCCTGTGAAATATTGATCGAAACCAGGTTTAATTGACTGCCTCAGTGTGGTACCACATTACTACGTGATTCAAACACGGAAAAAACCCAGGATCTGGCCAACAAGTTTGCGAAAAAGGCGAAAGTATAAGCCAGATGCGCGCATATCCCAGACCTAACCCAGACCTAACCGGTGTTATCCTCTAAAATACTGTCCGAATCGAGGGTTTAATTGACTGCCTCAGTGTGGTACAACATTACTACGTGATTCAAACACGGAAAAAACCCAGGATCTGGCCAACAAGTTTGCGAAAATGGCGAAATCATGAGCCAGATGCGTGCATTTCCCGGACCTAACCCAGACCTAACCGGTGTTATCCTCTGAAATATTGATCGAAACAAGGTTTAGTTGACTACCACAGTGTGGTACCACATTACTACGTGATTCAAACACGAAAAAAACCCAGGATCTGGACAACAAGTATGCGAGGAAGGCAAAATCATGAGCCAGATGCGGGTATAACCCAGACCTAAGCCAGACATAACCGGTGTTATCCTCTAAAATATTGATCGAAACAAGGTTTAGTTGACTACCACAGTGTGGTACCACATTACTACGAGATTCAAACAAGGAAAAAACCCAGGATCTGGCCAACAAGTATGCGAAGAAGGCAAAATCATGAGCCAGATGCGGCCATAACCCAGACCTAACCGGTGTTATCCTCTAAAATATTGATCGAAACCAGGTTTAATTGACTGCTTCAGTGTATTACCACATTACTACGTGATTCAAACACGAAAAAAACCCAGGATCTGGCCAACAAGTATGCGAAGAAGGCAAAATCATGAGCCAGATGCGGGCATATCCCGGACCTAACCCAGACCTAACCGGTGTTATCCTGTGAAATATTGATCGAAACCAGGTTTAATTGACTGCCTCAGTGTGGTACCACATTACTACGTGATTCAAACACGGAAAAAACCCAGGATCTGGCCAACAAGTTTGCGAAAAAGGCGAAAGTATAAGCCAGATGCGCGCATATCCCAGACCTAACCCAGACCTAACCGGTGTTATCCTCTAAAATATTGATCGAAACCTGGTTTAATTGACTGCTTCAGTGTGTTACCACATTACTACGTGATTCAAACACGAAAAAATCCGAGGATCTGGCCAACAAGTATGCGAAGATGGCAAAATCATGAGCCAGATGCGGGCATAACCCAGACCTAACCCAGACCTAACCGGTGTTATCCTCTAAAATACAGTCCGAATCCAGGTTTAATTCACTGCCTCAGTGTGGTACAACATTACTACGTGATTCAAACACGGAAAAAACCCAGGATCTGGCCAACAAGTTTGCGAAAATGGCGAAATCATGAGCCAGATGCGTGCATTTCCCGGACCTAACCCAGACCTAAACGGTGTTATCCTCTGAAATATTGATCGAAACCAGGTTTAATTGACTACCTCAGTGTGTTACCACATTCCTACGTGATTCAAACACGAAAAAAACCCAGGATCTGGCCAACAAGTATGCGAAGAAGGCAAAATCATGAGCCAGATGCGGGCATAACCCAGACCTAACCCAGACCTAACCGGTGTTATCCACTAAAATATTGATCGAAACCAGGTTTAATTGACTGCTTCAGTGTATTACCACATTACAACGTGATTCAAACACGAAAAAAACCCAGGATCTGGCCAACAAGTATGCGAAGAAGGCAAAATCATGAGCCAGATGCGGGCATATCCCGGACCTAACCCAGACCTAACCGGTGTTATCCTGTGAAATATTAATCGAAACCAGGTTTAATTGACTGCCTCAGTGTGGTACCACATTACTACGTGATTCAAACACGGAAAAAACCCAGGATCTGGCCAACAAGTTTGCGAAAAAGGCGAAAGTATAAGCCAGATGCGCGCATATCCCAGACCTAACCCAGACCTAAACGGTGTTATCCTCTAAAATATTGATCGAAACCTGGTTTAATTGACTGCTTCAGTGTGTTACCACATTACTACGTGATTCAAACACGAAAAAATCCGAGGATCTGGCCAACAAGTATGCGAAGAAGGCAAAATCATGAGCCAGATGCGGGCATAACCCAGACCTAACCCAGACCTAACCGGTGTTATCCTCTAAAATACTGTCCGAATCCAGGTTTAATTCACTGCCTCAGTGTGGTACAACATTACTACGTGATTCAAACACGGAAAAAACCCAGGATCTGGCCAACAAGTTTGCGAAAATGGCGAAATCATGAGCCAGATGTGTGCATTTCCCGGACCTAACCCAGACCTAAACGGTGTTATCCTCTGAAATATTGATCGAAACCAGGTTTAATTGACTACCGCAGTGTGTTACCACATTCCTACGTGATTCAAATACGAAAAAAACCCAGGATCTGGCCAACAAGTATGCGAAGAAGGCAAAATCATGAGCCAGATACGGGCATATCCCGGACCTAACCCAGACCTAACCCAGACCTAACCGGTGTTATCCTCTGAAATATTGATCGAAACCAGGTTTAATTGACTGCTTCAGTGTGGTACCACATTACTACGTGATTCAAACACGGAAAAAACCCAGGATCTGGCCAACAAGTATGCGAAGATGGCAAAATCATGAGCCAGATGCGGGCATAACCCAGACCTAACCCAGACCTAACCGGTGTTATCCTCTAAAATACTGTCCGAATCGAGGGTTTAATTGACTGCCTCAGTGTGGTACAACATTACTACGTGATTCAAACACGGAAAAAACCCAGGATCTGGCCAACAAGTATGCGAAGAAGGCAAAATCATGAGCCAGATACGGGCATATCCCGGACCTAACCCAGACCTAACCGGTGTTATCCTCTAAAATATTGATCGAAACCTGGTTTAATTGACTGCTTCAGTGTGGTACCACATTACTACGTGATTCAAACACGGAAAAAACCCAGGATCTGGCCAACAAGTTTGCGAAAATGGCGAAATCATGAGCCAGATGTGTGCATTTCCCGGACCTAACCCAGACCTAAACGGTGTTATCCTCTGAAATATTGATCGAAACCAGGTTTAATTGACTACCGCAGTGTGTTACCACATTCCTACGTGATTCAAATACGAAAAAAACCCAGGATCTGGCCAACAAGTATGCGAAGAAGGCAAAATCATGAGCCAGATACGGGCATATCCCGGACCTAACCCAGACCTAACCGGTGTTATCCTCTGAAATATTGATCGAAACCAGGTTTAATTGACTGCTTCAGTGTGGTACCACATTACTACGTGATTCAAACACGGAAAAAACCCAGGATCTGGCCAACAAGTATGCGAAGATGGCAAAATCATGAGCCAGATGCGGGCATAACCCAGACCTAACCCAGACCTAACCGGTGTTATCCTGTGAAATATTGATCGAAACCAGGTTTAATTGACTGCCTCAGTGTGGTACCACATTACTACGTGATTCAAACACGGAAAAAACCCAGGATCTGGCCAACAAGTTTGCGAAAAAGGCGAAAGTATAAGCCAGATGCGCGCATATCCCAGACCTAACCCAGACCTAACCGGTGTTATCCTCTAAAATACTGTCCGAATCGAGGGTTTAATTGACTGCCTCAGTGTGGTACAACATTACTACGTGATTCAAACACGGAAAAAACCCAGGATCTGGCCAACAAGTTTGCGAAAATGGCGAAATCATGAGCCAGATGCGTGCATTTCCCGGACCTAACCCAGACCTAACCGGTGTTATCCTCTGAAATATTGATCGAAACAAGGTTTAGTTGACTACCACAGTGTGGTACCACATTACTACGAGATTCAAACAAGGAAAAAACCCAGGATCTGGCCAACAAGTATGCGAAGAAGGCAAAATCATGAGCCAGATGCGGCCATAACCCAGACCTAAGCCAGACATAACCGGTGTTATCCTCTAAAATACTGAGCGAAACCAGGTTTAATTGACTGCTTCAGTGTGTTACCACATTCCTACGTGATTCAAACACGAAAAAAACCCAGGATCTGGACAACAAGTATGCGAGGAAGGCAAAATCATGAGCCAGATGCGGGTATAACCCAGACCTAAGCCAGACATAACCGGTGTTATCCTCTAAAATATTGATCGAAACAAGGTTTAGTTGACTACCACAGTGTGGTACCACATTACTACGAGATTCAAACAAGGAAAAAACCCAGGATCTGGCCAACAAGTATGCGAAGAAGGCAAAATCATGAGCCAGATGCGGCCATAACCCAGACCTAACCCAGACCTAACCGGTGTTATCCTCTAAAATATTGATCGAAACCAGGTTTAATTGACTGCTTCAGTGTATTACCACATTACTACGTGATTCAAACACGAAAAAAACCCAGGATCTGGCCAACAAGTATGCGAAGAAGGCAAAATCATGAGCCAGATGCGGGCATATCCCGGACCTAACCCTAGACCTAACCGGTGTTATCCTGTGAAATATTGATCGAAACCAGGTTTAATTGACTGCCTCAGTGTGGTACCACATTACTACGTGATTCAAACACGGAAAAAACCCAGGATCTGGCCAACAAGTTTGCGAAAAAGGCGAAAGTATAAGCCAGATGCGCGCATATCCCAGACCTAACCCAGACCTAACCGGTGTTATCCTCTAAAATATTGATCGAAACCTGGTTTAATTGACTGCTTCAGTGTGTTACCACATTACTACGTGATTCAAACACGAAAAAATCCGAGGATCTGGCCAACAAGTATGCGAAGATGGCAAAATCATGAGCCAGATGCGGGCATAACCCAGACCTAACCCAGACCTAACCGGTGTTATCCTCTAAAATACAGTCCGAATCCAGGTTTAATTCACTGCCTCAGTGTGGTACAACATTACTACGTGATTCAAACACGGAAAAAACCCAGGATCTGGCCAACAAGTTTGCGAAAATGGCGAAATCATGAGCCAGATGCGTGCATTTCCCGGACCTAACCCAGACCTAAACGGTGTTATCCTCTGAAATATTGATCGAAACCAGGTTTAATTGACTACCTCAGTGTGTTACCACATTCCTACGTGATTCAAACACGAAAAAAACCCAGGATCTGGCCAACAAGTATGCGAAGAAGGCAAAATCATGAGCCAGATGCGGGCATAACCCAGACCTAACCCAGACCTAACCGGTGTTATCCACTAAAATATTGATCGAAACCAGGTTTAATTGACTGCTTCAGTGTATTACCACATTACAACGTGATTCAAACACGAAAAAAACCCAGGATCTGGCCAACAAGTATGCGAAGAAGGCAAAATCATGAGCCAGATGCGGGCATATCCCGGACCTAACCCAGACCTAACCGGTGTTATCCTGTGAAATATTAATCGAAACAAGGTTTAATTGACTGCCTCAGTGTGGTACCACATTACTACGTGATTCAAACACGGAAAAAACCCAGGATCTGGCCAACAAGTTTGCGAAAAAGGCGAAAGTATAAGCCAGATGCGCGCATATCCCAGACCTAACCCAGACCTAAACGGTGTTATCCTCTAATATATTGATCGAAACCTGGTTTAATTGACTGCTTCAGTGTGTTACCACATTACTACGTGATTCAAACACGAAAAAATCCGAGGATCTGGCCAACAAGTATGCGAAGAAGGCAAAATCATGAGCCAGATGCGGGCATAACCCAGACCTAACCCAGACCTAACCGGTGTTATCCTCTAAAATACTGTCCGAATCCAGGTTTAATTCACTGCCTCAGTGTGGTACAACATTACTACGTGATTCAAACACGGAAAAATCCCAGGATCTGGCCAACAAGTTTGCGAAAATGGCGAAATCATGAGCCAGATGTGTGCATTTCCCGGACCTAACCCAGACCTAAACGGTGTTATCCTCTGAAATATTGATCGAAACCAGGTTTAATTGACTACCGCAGTGTGTTACCACATTCCTACGTGATTCAAAAACGAAAAAAACCCAGGATCTGGCCAACAAGTATGCGAAGAAGGCAAAATCATGAGCCAGATACGGGCATATCCCGGACCTAACCCAGACCTAACCGGTGTTATCCTCTGAAATATTGATCGAAACCAGGTTTAATTGACTGCTTCAGTGTGTTACCACATTCCTACGTGATTCAAACACGAAAAAAACCCAGGAACTGGCCAACAAGTATGCGAAGAAGGCAAAATCATGTGCCAGATGCGGGCATATCCCGGACCTAACCCAGACCTAACCGGTGTTATCCTCTGAAATATTGATCGAAACCAGGTTTAATTGACTGCTTCAGTGTGTTACCACATTCCTACGTGATTCAAACACGAAAAAATCCCAGGATCTGGACAACAAGTATGCGAGGAAGGCTAAATCATGAGCCAGATGCGGGTGTAACCCAGACCTAAGCCAGACATAACCGGTGTTATCCTCTAAAATACTGAGCGAAACGAGGTTTAATTGACTGCTTCAGTGTGTTACCACATTACTACGTGATTCAAACACGAAGAAAACCCAGGATCTGGCCAACAAGTATGCGAAGAAGGCAAAATCATGAGCCAGATGCGAGCATAACCCAGACCTAACCCAGACCTAACCGGTGTTATCCTCTAAAATATTGATCGAAACCAGGCTTAGTTGACTGCTTCAGTGTGTTACAACATTACTACGTGATTCAAACACGGAAAAAACCCAGGATCTGGCCAACAAGTATGCGAAAAAGGCGAAAGTATATGCCAGATGCGCGCATATCCCAGACCTAACCCAGACCTAACCGGTGTTATCCTCTAAAATATTGATCGAAACCAGGTTTAATTGACAGTTTCAGTGTGTTACCACATTACTACGTGATTCAAGCACGAGAAAAACCCAGGATCTGGCCAACAAGTATGCGAAGAAGGCAAAATCATGAGCCAGATGCGAGCATAACCCAGACCTAACCCAGACCTAACCGGTGTTATCCTAAAAAGAAAAATTCATCGAAACCAGGCTTAGTTGACTGCTTCAGTGTGTTACAACATTACTACGTGATTCAAACACGAAAAAAACCCAGGATCTGGCCAAATAGTTTGCGAAAAAGGCGAAAGTATAAGCCAGATGCGCGCATATCCCAGACCTAACCCAGACCTAACCGGTGTCATCCTCTAAAATATTGATCGAAACCAGGTGTAATTGACTGCTTCAGTGTGTTACCACATTACTACGTGATTCAAACACGAAAAAAACCCGGGATCTGGCCAACAAGTATGCGAAGAAGGCAAAATCATGAGCCAGATGCGGGCATAACCCAGACCTAACCCAGACCTAACCGGTGTCATCCTCTAAAATATTGATCGAAACCAGGTTTAATTGACTGCTTCAGTGTGTTACCACATTACTACGTGATTCAAACACGAAAAAAACCCGGGATCTGTCCAACAAGTATGCGAAGAAGGCAAAATCATGAGCCAGATGCGGGCATAACCCAGACCTAACCCAGACCTAACCGGTGTTATCCTCTAAAATAATGATCGAAACCAGGTTTAATTGACTCCTTCTGTGTGTTACCACATTACTACGTGATTCAAACACGAAAAAAACCCAGGATCTGGCCAACAAGTATGCGAAGAAGGCAAAATCATGAGCCAGATGCGGGCATAACCCAGACCTAACCCAGACCTAACCGGTGTTATCCTCTAAAATATTGATCGAAACCAGGTTTAATTGACTGCTTCAGTGTATTACCACATTACTACGTGATTCAAACACGAAAAAAACCCAGGATCTGGCCAACAAGTATGCGAAGAAGGCAAAATCATGAGCCAGATGCGGGCATATCCCGGACCTAACCCAGACCTAACCGGTGTTATCCTGTGAAATATTGATCGAAACCAGGTTTAATTGACTGCCTCAGTGTGGTACCACATTACTACGTGATTCAAACACGGAAAAAACCCAGGATCTGGCCAACAAGTTTGCGAAAAAGGCGAAAGTATAAGCCAGATGCGCGCATATCCCAGACCTAACCCAGACCTAACCGGTGTTATCCTCTAAAATATTGATCGAAACCTGGTTTCATTGACTGCTTCAGTGTGTTACCACATTACTACGTGATTCAAACACGAAAAAATCCGAGGATCTGGCCAACAAGTATGCGAAGAAGGCAAAATCATGAGCCAGATGCGGGCATAACCCAGACCTAACCCAGACCTAACCGGTGTTATCCTCTTAAAGACTGTCCGAATCCAGGTTTAATTCACTGCCTCAGTGTGGTACAACATTACTACGTGATTCAAACACGGAAAAAACCCAGGATATGGCCAACAAGTTTGCGAAAATGGCGAAATCATGAGCCAGATGCGTGCATTTCCCGGAACTAACCCAGACCTAAACGGTGTTACCCTCTGAAGTATTGATCGAAACCAGGTTTAATTGACTACCTCAGTGTGTTACCACATTCCTACGTGATTCAAACACGGAAAAAACCCAGGATCTGGCCAACAAGTTTGCGAAAATGGCGAAATCATGAGCCAGATGCGTGCATTTCCCGGACCTAACCCAGACCTAACCGGTGTTATCCTCTGAAATATTGATCGAAACCAGGTTTAATTGACTATCTCAGTGTGTTACCACATTCCTACGTGATTCAAACACGAAAAAAAGCCAGGATCTGGCCAACAAGTATGCGAAGATGGCAAAATCATGAGCCAGATGCGGGCATAACCCAGACCTAACCCAGACCTAACCGGTGTTATCCTCTAAAATATTGATCGAAACCAGGTTTAATTGACTGCTTCAGTGTATTACCACATTACAACGTGATTCAAACACGAAAAAAACCCAGGATCTGGCCAACAAGTATGCGAAGAAGGCAAAATCATGAGCCAGATGCGGGCATATCCCGGACCTAACCCAGACCTAACCGGTGTTATCCTGTGAAATATTAATCGAAACCAGGTTTAATTGACTGCCTCAGTGTGGTACCACATTACTACGTGATTCAAACACGGAAAAAACCCAGGATCTGGCCAACAAGTTTGCGAAAAAGGCGAAAGTATAAGCCAGATGCGCGCATATCCCAGACCTAACCCAGACCTAACCGGTGTTATCCTCTAAAATATTGATCGAAACCTGGTTTAATTGACTGCTTCAGTGTGTTACCACATTACTACGTGATTCAAACACGAAAAAATCCGAGGATCTGGCCAACAAGTATGCGATGAAGGCAAAATCATGAGCCAGATGCGGGCATAACCCAGACCTAACCCAGACCTAACCGGTGTTATCCTCTAAAATACTGTCCGAATCCAGGTTTAATTCACTGCCTCAGTGTGGTACAACATTACTACGTGATTCAAACACGGAAAAAACCCAGGATCTTGCCAACAAGTTTGCGAAAATGGCGAAATCATGAGCCAGATGCGTGCATTTCCCGGAGCTAACCCAGACCTAAACGGTGTTATCCTCTGAAATATTGATCGAAACCAGGTTTAATTGACTACTGTGTTACCACATTCCTACGTGATTCAAATGCGAAAAAAACCCAGGATCTGGCCAACAAGTATGCGAAGAAGGCAAAATCATGAGCCAGATACGGGCATATCCCGGACCTAACCCAGACCTAACCGGTGTTATCCTCTGAAATATTGATCGAAACCAGGTTTAATTGACTGCTTCAGTGTGTTACCACATTCCTACGTGATTCAAACACGAAAAAAACGCAGGATCTGGCCAACAAGTATGCGAAGAAGGCAAAATCATGAGCCAGATGCGGGCATATCCCGGACCTAACCCAGACCTAACCGGTGTCATCCTCTGAAATATTGATCGAAACCAGGTTTAATTGACTGCTTCAGTGTGTTACCACATTCCTACGTGATTCAAACACGAAAAAAACCCAGGATCTGGACAACAAGTATGCGAGGAAGGCTAAATCATGAGCCAGATGCGGGTATAACCCAGACCTAAGCCAGACATAACCGGTGTTATCCTCTAAAATACTGAGCGAAACGAGGTTTAATTGACTGCTTCAGTGTGTTACCACATTACTACGTGATTCAAACACGAAGAAAACCCAGGATCTGGCCAACAAGTATGCGAAGAAGGCAAAATCATGAGCCAGATGCGGGCATAACCCAGACCTAACCCAGACCTAACCGGTGTTATCCTCTAAAATAATGATCGAAACCAGGTTTAATTGACTCCTTCAGTGTATTACCACATTACTACGTGATTCAAACACGGAAAAAACCCAGGATCTGGCCAACAAGTTTTCGAAAAAGGCGAAATCATGAGCCAGATGCGTGCATTTCCCGGACCTATCCCAGACCTTACCGGTGTTATCCTCTGAAATATGGATCGAAACCAGGTTTAATTGACTGCCTCAGTGTGGTACAACATTACTACGTGATTCAAACACGGAGAAAACCCAGGATCTGGGCAACAAGTTTGCGAAAATGGCGAAAGTGTAAGCCAGATGCGCGCATATCCCAGACATAATCCAGACCTAACCGGTGTTATCCTCTAAAATATTGATCGAAACCAGGTTTGATTGACTGCTTCAGTGTGTTACCACATGACTGCGTGATTCAATCACGAAAAAAACCCAGGATCAAGCCAACAAGTTTGCGTAAAAGGCGAAAGTATATGCCAGATGCGCGCATATCCCAGACCTAACCCAGACCTAACCGGTGTTATCCTCTAAAATATTGATCGAAACCAGGTTTAATTGACTGCTTCAGTGTGTTACCACATTACTGCGTGATTCAAACACGAAAAAAACCCGGGATCTGTCCAACAAGTATGCGAAGAAGGCAAAATCATGAGCCAGATGCGGGCATAACCCAGACCTAACCCAGACCTAACCGGTGTTATCCTTTAAAATAATGATCGAAACCAGGTTTAATTGACTCCTTCAGTGTGTTACCACATTACTACGTGATTCAAACACGAAAAAAACCCAGGATCTGGCCAACAAGTATGCGAAGAAGGCAAAATCATGAGCCAGATGCAGGCATAACCCAGACCTAACCCAGACCTAACCGGTGTTATCCTCTAAAATATTGATCGAAACCAGGTTTAATTGACTGCTTCAGTGTATTACCACATTACTACGTGATTCAAACACGAAAAAAACCCAGGATCTGGCCAACAAGTATGCGAAGAAGGCAAAATCATGAGCCAGATGCGGGCATATCCCGGACCTAACCCAGACCTAACCGGTGTTATCCTGTGAAATATTGATCGAAACCAGATTTAATTGACTGCCTCAGTGTGGTACCACATTACTACGTGATTCAAACACGGAAAAAACCCAGGATCTGGCCAACAAGTTTGCGAAAAAGGCGAAAGTATAAGCCAGATGCGCGCATATCCCAGACCTAACCCAGACCTAACCGGTGTTATCCTCTAAAATATTGATCGAAACCTGGTTTCATTGACTGCTTCAGTGTGTTACCACATTACTACGTGATTCAAACACGAAAAAATCCGAGGATCTGGCCAACAAGTATGCGAAGAAGGCAAAATCATGAGCCAGATGCGGGCATAACCCAGACCTAACCCAGACCTAACCGGTGTTATCCTCTTAAAGACTGTCCGAATCCAGGTTTAATTCACTGCCTCAGTGTGGTACAACATTACTACGTGATTCAAACACGGAAAAAACCCAGGATCTGGCCAACAAGTTTGCGAAAATGGCGAAATCATGAGCCAGATGCGTGCATTTCCCGGACCTAACCCAGACCTAAACGGTGTTACCCTCTGAAGTATTGATCGAAACCAGGTATAATTGACTACCTCAGTGTGTTACCACATTCCTACGTGATTCAAACACGGAAAAAACCCAGGATCTGGCCAACAAGTTTGCGAAAATGGCGAAATCATGAGCCAGATGCGTGCATTTCCCGGTCCTAACCCAGACCTAACCGGTGTTATCCTCTGAAATATTGATCGAAACCAGGTTTAGTTGACTATCTCAGTGTGTTACCACATTCCGACGTGATTCAAACACGAAAAAAACCCAGGATCTGGCCAACAAGTATGCGAAGAAGGCAAAATCATGAGCCAGATGCGGGCATATCCCGGACCTAACCCAGACCTAACCGGTGTTATCCTCTAAAATAATGATCGAAACCTGGTTTAATTGACTGCTTCAGTGTGTTACCACATTACTACGTGATTCAAACACGGAAAAAACCCAGGATCTGGTCAACAAGTATGCGAAAAAGGCGAAAGTATATGCCAGATGCGCGCATATCCTAGACCTAACCCAGACCTAACCGGTGTTATCCTCTAAAATATTGATCGAAACCAGGTTTAATTGTCAGTTTCAGTGTGTTACCACATTACTACGTGATTCAAACACCAGAAAAACCCAGGATCTGGCCAACAAGTATGCGAAGAAGGCAAAATCATGAGCCAGATTCGGGCATAACCCAGACCTAACCCAGACCTAACCGGTGTTATCCTATAAAATACTGTCCGAATCCAGGTTTAATTGACTGCCTCAGTGTGGTACAACATTACTACGTGATTCAAACACGGAAAAAACCCAGGATCTGGCCAACAAGTTTGCGAAAATGGCGAAATCATGAGCCAGATGCGTGCATTTCCCGGACCTAACCCAGACCTAACCGGTGTTATCCTCTGAAATATTGATCGAAACCAGGTTTAATTGACTACCACAGTGTGGTACCACATTACTACGTGATTCAAACACGGAAAAAACCCAGGATCTGGCCAAAAAGTTTGCGAAAAAGGCGAAAGTATAAGCCAGATGCGCGCATATCCCAGACCTAACCCAGACCTAACCGGTGTCATCCTCTAAAATATTGATCGAAACCAGGTTTAATTGACTGCTTCAGTGTGTTACCACATTACTACGTGATTCAAACACGAAAAAAACCCGGGATCTGGCCAACAAGTATGCGAAGAAGGCAAAATCATGAGCCAGATGCGGGCATAACCCAGACCTAACCCAGACCTAACCGGTGTTATCCTCTAAAATAATGATCGAAACCTGGTTTAATTGACTGCTTCAGTGTGTTACCACATTACTACGTGATTCAAACACGAAAAAAATCCAGGATCTGGCCAACAAGTATGCGAAGAAGGCAAAATCATGAGCCAGATGCGGGCATAACCCAGACCTAACCCAGACCTAACCGGTGTCATCCTCTAAAATATTGATCGAAACCAGGTTTAATTGACTGCTTCAGTGTGTTACCACATTACTACGTGATTCAAACACGAAAAAAACCCGGGATCTGGCCAACAAGTATGCGAAGAAGGCAAAATCATGAGCCAGATGCGGGCATAACCCAGACCTAACCTAGACCTAACCGGTGTTATCCTCTAAAATATTGATCGAAACGAGGTTTAATTGACTGCTTCAGTGTGTTACCACATTACTACGTAATTCAAACACGGAAAAAACCCAGGATCTGGCCAACAAGTATGCGAAAAAGGCGAAAGTATATGCCAGATGCGCGCATATCCCAGACCTAACCCAGACGTAACCGGTGTTATCCTCTAAAATATTGATCGAAACCAGGTTTAATTGACAGTTTCAGTGTGTTACCACATTACTACGTGATTCAAACACGAGAAAAACCCAGGATCTGGCCAACAAGTATGCGAAGAAGGCAAAATCATGAGCCAGATGCGGGCATAACCCAGACCTAACCCAGACCTAACCGGTGTTATCCTCTAAAATACTGTCCGAATCCAGGTTTAATTGACTGCCTCAGTGTGGTACAACATTACTACGTGATTCAAACACGGAAAAAACCCAGGATCTGGCCAACAAGTTTGCGAAAATGGCGAAATCATGAGCCAGATGCGTGCATTTCCCGGACCTAACCCAGACCTAACTGGTGTCATCCTCTAAAATATTGATCGAAACCAGGTTTAATTGACTGCTTCAGTGTGTTACCACATTACTACGTGATTCAAACACGAAAAAAACCCGGGATCTGGCCAACAAGTATGCGAAGAAGGCAAAATCATGAGCCAGATGCGGGCATAACCCAGACCTAACCCAGACCTAACCGGTGTCATCCTCTAAAATATTGATCGAAACCAGGTTTAATTGACTGCTTCAGTGTGTTACCACATTACTACGTGATTCAAACACGGAAAAAACCCAGGATCTGGCCAACAAGTTTGCGAAAATGGCGAAATCATGAGCCAGATGCGTGCATTTCCCGGTCCTAACCCAGACCTAAACGGTGTTATCCTCTAAAATATTGATCGAAACCAGGTTTAATTGACTGCTTCAGTGTATTACCACATTACTACGTGATTCAAACACGGAAAAAACCCAGGATCTGGCCAACAAGTTTGCGAAAATGGCGAAAGTATAAGCTAGATGCGCGCATATCCCAGACCTAACCCATACCTAACCGGTGCTATCCTCTGAAATATTGATCGAAACCAGGTTTAATTGACTGCTTCAGTGTGTTACCACATTACTACGTGATTCGAACACGAAAAAAACCCAGGATCTGGCCAACAAGTATGCGAAGAAGGCAAAATCATGAGCCTGATGCGGGCATAACCCAGACCTAACCCAGACCTAACCGGTGTTATCCTCTAAAATATTGATCGAAACCAGGTTTAATTGACTGCTTCAGTGCATTACCACATTACTACGTGATTCAAACACGGAAAAAACCCAGGATAAGGCCAACAAGTTTGCGAAAAGGGCGAAATCATGAGCCAGATGCGTGCATTTCCCGGAACTATCCAAGGCCTAACCGGTGTTATCCTCTGAAATATGGATCGAAACCAGGTTTAATTGACTGCTCCAGTGTGTTACCACATGACTACGTGATTCAATCACGAAAAAAACCCAGGATCTAGCCAACAAGTTTGCGTAAAAGGCGAAAGTATATGCCAGATGCGCGCATATCCCAGACCTAACCCTGACCTAACCGGTGTTATCCTCTAAAATATTGATCGAAACCAGGTTTGATTGACTGCTCCAGTGTGTTACCACATGACTACGTGATTCAATCACGAAAAAAACCCAGGATCTAGCCAACAAGTTTGCGTAAAAGGCGAAAGTATATGCCAGATGCGCGCATATCCCAGACCTAACCCAGACCTAACCGGTGTTATCCTCTAAAATATTGATCGAAACCAGGTTTAATTGACTGCTTCAGTGTGTTACCACATTACTACGTGATTCAATCACGAAGAAAACCCTGGATCTAGCCAACAAGTTTGCGTAAAAGGCGAAAGTATATGCCAGATGCGGGCATAACCCAGACCTAACCCAGACCTAACCGGTGTTATCCTCTAATATACTGTCCGAATTCAGGTTTAATTGACTGCCTCAGTGTGGTACAACATTACTACGTGATTCAAACACGGAAAAAACCCAGGATCTGGCCAAAAAGTTTGCGAAAAAGGCGAAAGTATAAGCCAGATGCGCGCATATCCCAGACCTAACCCAGACCCAACCGGTGTTATCCTCTAAAGTATTGATCGAAACCAGGTTTGATTGACTGCTTCAGTGTGTTACCACATTACTACGTGATTCAATCACGAAAAAAACCCAGGATCTAGCCAACAAGTTTGCGTAAAAGGCGAAAGTATATGCCAGATGCGCGCATATCCCAGACCTAACCCCAGACCTAACCGGTGTTATCCTCTAAAATACTGATCGAAACCAGGTTTAATTGACTGCTTCAGTGTTTTACCACATTACTACGTGATTCAAACACGAAAAAAACCCAGGATCTGGCCAACAAGTATGCGAAGAAGGCAAAATCATGAGCCAGATGCGGGCATAACCCAGACCTAACCCAGACCTAACCGGTGTTATCCTCTAAAATATTGATCGAAACCAGGTTTAATTGACTGCTTCAGTGTATTACCACATTACTACGTGTTTCAAATACGAAAAAAACCCAGGATCTGGCCAACAAGTATTGCGAAGCAGGCAAAACCATGAGCCAGACGTGGGCATAACCCAGACCTAACCCAGACCCAACCGGTGTTATCCTCTAAAATATTGATCGAAACCAGGTTTAATTGACTGCTTCAGTGTGGTACCACATTACTACGTGATTCAAACACGGAAAAAACCCAGGATCTGGCCAACAAGTATGCGAAGATGGCAAAATCATGAGCCAGATGCGGGCATAACCCAGACCTAACCCAGACCTAACCGGTGTTATCCTGTGAAATATTGATCGAAACCAGGTTTAATTGACTGCCTCAGTGTGGTACCACATTACTACGTGATTCAAACACGGAAAAAACCCAGGATCTGGCCAACAAGTTTGCGAAAAAGGCGAAAGTATAAGCCAGATGCGCGCATATCCCAGACCTAACCCAGACCTAACCGGTGTTATCCTCTAAAATACTGTCCGAATCGAGGGTTTAATTGACTGCCTCAGTGTGGTACAACATTACTACGTGATTCAAACACGGAAAAAACCCAGGATCTGGCCAACAAGTTTGCGAAAATGGCGAAATCATGAGCCAGATGCGTGCATTTCCCGGACCTAACCCAGACCTAACCGGTGTTATCCTCTGAAATATTGATCGAAACAAGGTTTAGTTGACTACCACAGTGTGGTACCACATTACTACGAGATTCAAACAAGGAAAAAACCCAGGATCTGGCCAACAAGTATGCGAAGAAGGCAAAATCATGAGCCAGATGCGGCCATAACCCAGACCTAAGCCAGACATAACCGGTGTTATCCTCTAAAATACTGAGCGAAACCAGGTTTAATTGACTGCTTCAGTGTGTTACCACATTCCTACGTGATTCAAACACGAAAAAAACCCAGGATCTGGACAACAAGTATGCGAGGAAGGCAAAATCATGAGCCAGATGCGGGTATAACCCAGACCTAAGCCAGACATAACCGGTGTTATCCTCTAAAATATTGATCGAAACAAGGTTTAGTTGACTACCACAGTGTGGTACCACATTACTACGAGATTCAAACAAGGAAAAAACCCAGGATCTGGCCAACAAGTATGCGAAGAAGGCAAAATCATGAGCCAGATGCGGCCATAACCCAGACCTAACCCAGACCTAACCGGTGTTATCCTCTAAAATATTGATCGAAACCAGGTTTAATTGACTGCTTCAGTGTATTACCACATTACTACGTGATTCAAACACGAAAAAAACCCAGGATCTGGCCAACAAGTATGCGAAGAAGGCAAAATCATGAGCCAGATGCGGGCATATCCCGGACCTAACCCTAGACCTAACCGGTGTTATCCTGTGAAATATTGATCGAAACCAGGTTTAATTGACTGCCTCAGTGTGGTACCACATTACTACGTGATTCAAACACGGAAAAAACCCAGGATCTGGCCAACAAGTTTGCGAAAAAGGCGAAAGTATAAGCCAGATGCGCGCATATCCCAGACCTAACCCAGACCTAACCGGTGTTATCCTCTAAAATATTGATCGAAACCTGGTTTAATTGACTGCTTCAGTGTGTTACCACATTACTACGTGATTCAAACACGAAAAAATCCGAGGATCTGGCCAACAAGTATGCGAAGATGGCAAAATCATGAGCCAGATGCGGGCATAACCCAGACCTAACCCAGACCTAACCGGTGTTATCCTCTAAAATACAGTCCGAATCCAGGTTTAATTCACTGCCTCAGTGTGGTACAACATTACTACGTGATTCAAACACGGAAAAAACCCAGGATCTGGCCAACAAGTTTGCGAAAATGGCGAAATCATGAGCCAGATGCGTGCATTTCCCGGACCTAACCCAGACCTAAACGGTGTTATCCTCTGAAATATTGATCGAAACCAGGTTTAATTGACTACCTCAGTGTGTTACCACATTCCTACGTGATTCAAACACGAAAAAAACCCAGGATCTGGCCAACAAGTATGCGAAGAAGGCAAAATCATGAGCCAGATGCGGGCATAACCCAGACCTAACCCAGACCTAACCGGTGTTATCCACTAAAATATTGATCGAAACCAGGTTTAATTGACTGCTTCAGTGTATTACCACATTACAACGTGATTCAAACACGAAAAAAACCCAGGATCTGGCCAACAAGTATGCGAAGAAGGCAAAATCATGAGCCAGATGCGGGCATATCCCGGACCTAACCCAGACCTAACCGGTGTTATCCTGTGAAATATTAATCGAAACAAGGTTTAATTGACTGCCTCAGTGTGGTACCACATTACTACGTGATTCAAACACGGAAAAAACCCAGGATCTGGCCAACAAGTTTGCGAAAAAGGCGAAAGTATAAGCCAGATGCGCGCATATCCCAGACCTAACCCAGACCTAAACGGTGTTATCCTCTAATATATTGATCGAAACCTGGTTTAATTGACTGCTTCAGTGTGTTACCACATTACTACGTGATTCAAACACGAAAAAATCCGAGGATCTGGCCAACAAGTATGCGAAGAAGGCAAAATCATGAGCCAGATGCGGGCATAACCCAGACCTAACCCAGACCTAACCGGTGTTATCCTCTAAAATACTGTCCGAATCCAGGTTTAATTCACTGCCTCAGTGTGGTACAACATTACTACGTGATTCAAACACGGAAAAATCCCAGGATCTGGCCAACAAGTTTGCGAAAATGGCGAAATCATGAGCCAGATGTGTGCATTTCCCGGACCTAACCCAGACCTAAACGGTGTTATCCTCTGAAATATTGATCGAAACCAGGTTTAATTGACTACCGCAGTGTGTTACCACATTCCTACGTGATTCAAAAACGAAAAAAACCCAGGATCTGGCCAACAAGTATGCGAAGAAGGCAAAATCATGAGCCAGATACGGGCATATCCCGGACCTAACCCAGACCTAACCGGTGTTATCCTCTGAAATATTGATCGAAACCAGGTTTAATTGACTGCTTCAGTGTGTTACCACATTCCTACGTGATTCAAACACGAAAAAAACCCAGGAACTGGCCAACAAGTATGCGAAGAAGGCAAAATCATGTGCCAGATGCGGGCATATCCCGGACCTAACCCAGACCTAACCGGTGTTATCCTCTGAAATATTGATCGAAACCAGGTTTAATTGACTGCTTCAGTGTGTTACCACATTCCTACGTGATTCAAACACGAAAAAATCCCAGGATCTGGACAACAAGTATGCGAGGAAGGCTAAATCATGAGCCAGATGCGGGTGTAACCCAGACCTAAGCCAGACATAACCGGTGTTATCCTCTAAAATACTGAGCGAAACGAGGTTTAATTGACTGCTTCAGTGTGTTACCACATTACTACGTGATTCAAACACGAAGAAAACCCAGGATCTGGCCAACAAGTATGCGAAGAAGGCAAAATCATGAGCCAGATGCGAGCATAACCCAGACCTAACCCAGACCTAACCGGTGTTATCCTCTAAAATATTGATCGAAACCAGGCTTAGTTGACTGCTTCAGTGTGTTACAACATTACTACGTGATTCAAACACGGAAAAAACCCAGGATCTGGCCAACAAGTATGCGAAAAAGGCGAAAGTATATGCCAGATGCGCGCATATCCCAGACCTAACCCAGACCTAACCGGTGTTATCCTCTAAAATATTGATCGAAACCAGGTTTAATTGACAGTTTCAGTGTGTTACCACATTACTACGTGATTCAAGCACGAGAAAAACCCAGGATCTGGCCAACAAGTATGCGAAGAAGGCAAAATCATGAGCCAGATGCGAGCATAACCCAGACCTAACCCAGACCTAACCGGTGTTATCCTAAAAAGAAAAATTCATCGAAACCAGGCTTAGTTGACTGCTTCAGTGTGTTACAACATTACTACGTGATTCAAACACGAAAAAAACCCAGGATCTGGCCAAATAGTTTGCGAAAAAGGCGAAAGTATAAGCCAGATGCGCGCATATCCCAGACCTAACCCAGACCTAACCGGTGTCATCCTCTAAAATATTGATCGAAACCAGGTGTAATTGACTGCTTCAGTGTGTTACCACATTACTACGTGATTCAAACACGAAAAAAACCCGGGATCTGGCCAACAAGTATGCGAAGAAGGCAAAATCATGAGCCAGATGCGGGCATAACCCAGACCTAACCCAGACCTAACCGGTGTCATCCTCTAAAATATTGATCGAAACCAGGTTTAATTGACTGCTTCAGTGTGTTACCACATTACTACGTGATTCAAACACGAAAAAAACCCGGGATCTGTCCAACAAGTATGCGAAGAAGGCAAAATCATGAGCCAGATGCGGGCATAACCCAGACCTAACCCAGACCTAACCGGTGTTATCCTCTAAAATAATGATCGAAACCAGGTTTAATTGACTCCTTCTGTGTGTTACCACATTACTACGTGATTCAAACACGAAAAAAACCCAGGATCTGGCCAACAAGTATGCGAAGAAGGCAAAATCATGAGCCAGATGCGGGCATAACCCAGACCTAACCCAGACCTAACCGGTGTTATCCTCTAAAATATTGATCGAAACCAGGTTTAATTGACTGCTTCAGTGTATTACCACATTACTACGTGATTCAAACACGAAAAAACCCCAGGATCTGGCCAACAAGTATGCGAAGAAGGCAAAATCATGAGCCAGATGCGGGCATATCCCGGACCTAACCCAGACCTAACCGGTGTTATCCTGTGAAATATTGATCGAAACCAGGTTTAATTGACTGCCTCAGTGTGGTACCACATTACTACGTGATTCAAACACGGAAAAAACCCAGGATCTGGCCAACAAGTTTGCGAAAAAGGCGAAAGTATAAGCCAGATGCGCGCATATCCCAGACCTAACCCAGACCTAACCGGTGTTATCCTCTAAAATATTGATCGAAACCTGGTTTCATTGACTGCTTCAGTGTGTTACCACATTACTACGTGATTCAAACACGAAAAAATCCGAGGATCTGGCCAACAAGTATGCGAAGAAGGCAAAATCATGAGCCAGATGCGGGCATAACCCAGACCTAACCCAGACCTAACCGGTGTTATCCTCTTAAAGACTGTCCGAATCCAGGTTTAATTCACTGCCTCAGTGTGGTACAACATTACTACGTGATTCAAACACGGAAAAAACCCAGGATATGGCCAACAAGTTTGCGAAAATGGCGAAATCATGAGCCAGATGCGTGCATTTCCCGGAACTAACCCAGACCTAAACGGTGTTACCCTCTGAAGTATTGATCGAAACCAGGTTTAATTGACTACCTCAGTGTGTTACCACATTCCTACGTGATTCAAACACGGAAAAAACCCAGGATCTGGCCAACAAGTTTGCGAAAATGGCGAAATCATGAGCCAGATGCGTGCATTTCCCGGACCTAACCCAGACCTAACCGGTGTTATCCTCTGAAATATTGATCGAAACCAGGTTTAATTGACTATCTCAGTGTGTTACCACATTCCTACGTGATTCAAACACGAAAAAAAGCCAGGATCTGGCCAACAAGTATGCGAAGAAGGCAAAATCATGAGCCAGATGCGGGCATAACCCAGACCTAACCCAGACCTAACCGGTGTTATCCTCTAAAATATTGATCGAAACCAGGTTTAATTGACTGCTTCAGTGTATTACCACATTACAACGTGATTCAAACACGAAAAAAACCCAGGATCTGGCCAACAAGTATGCGAAGAAGGCAAAATCATGAGCCAGATGCGGGCATATCCCGGACCTAACCCAGACCTAACCGGTGTTATCCTGTGAAATATTAATCGAAACCAGGTTTAATTGACTGCCTCAGTGTGGTACCACATTACTACGTGATTCAAACACGGAAAAAACCCAGGATCTGGCCAACAAGTTTGCGAAAAAGGCGAAAGTATAAGCCAGATGCGCGCATATCCCAGACCTAACCCAGACCTAACCGGTGTTATCCTCTAAAATATTGATCGAAACCTGGTTTAATTGACTGCTTCAGTGTGTTACCACATTACTACGTGATTCAAACACGAAAAAATCCGAGGATCTGGCCAACAAGTATGCGATGAAGGCAAAATCATGAGCCAGATGCGGGCATAACCCAGACCTAACCCAGACCTAACCGGTGTTATCCTCTAAAATACTGTCCGAATCCAGGTTTAATTCACTGCCTCAGTGTGGTACAACATTACTACGTGATTCAAACACGGAAAAAACCCAGGATCTTGCCAACAAGTTTGCGAAAATGGCGAAATCATGAGCCAGATGCGTGCATTTCCCGGAGCTAACCCAGACCTAAACGGTGTTATCCTCTGAAATATTGATCGAAACCAGGTTTAATTGACTACTGTGTTACCACATTCCTACGTGATTCAAATGCGAAAAAAACCCAGGATCTGGCCAACAAGTATGCGAAGAAGGCAAAATCATGAGCCAGATACGGGCATATCCCGGACCTAACCCAGACCTAACCGGTGTTATCCTCTGAAATATTGATCGAAACCAGGTTTAATTGACTGCTTCAGTGTGTTACCACATTCCTACGTGATTCAAACACGAAAAAAACGCAGGATCTGGCCAACAAGTATGCGAAGAAGGCAAAATCATGAGCCAGATGCGGGCATATCCCGGACCTAACCCAGACCTAACCGGTGTCATCCTCTGAAATATTGATCGAAACCAGGTTTAATTGACTGCTTCAGTGTGTTACCACATTCCTACGTGATTCAAACACGAAAAAAACCCAGGATCTGGACAACAAGTATGCGAGGAAGGCTAAATCATGAGCCAGATGCGGGTATAACCCAGACCTAAGCCAGACATAACCGGTGTTATCCTCTAAAATACTGAGCGAAACGAGGTTTAATTGACTGCTTCAGTGTGTTACCACATTACTACGTGATTCAAACACGAAGAAAACCCAGGATCTGGCCAACAAGTATGCGAAGAAGGCAAAATCATGAGCCAGATGCGGGCATAACCCAGACCTAACCCAGACCTAACCGGTGTTATCCTCTAAAATAATGATCGAAACCAGGTTTAATTGACTCCTTCAGTGTATTACCACATTACTACGTGATTCAAACACGGAAAAAACCCAGGATCTGGCCAACAAGTTTTCGAAAAAGGCGAAATCATGAGCCAGATGCGTGCATTTCCCGGACCTATCCCAGACCTTACCGGTGTTATCCTCTGAAATATGGATCGAAACCAGGTTTAATTGACTGCCTCAGTGTGGTACAACATTACTACGTGATTCAAACACGGAGAAAACCCAGGATCTGGGCAACAAGTTTGCGAAAATGGCGAAAGTGTAAGCCAGATGCGCGCATATCCCAGACATAATCCAGACCTAACCGGTGTTATCCTCTAAAATATTGATCGAAACCAGGTTTGATTGACTGCTTCAGTGTGTTACCACATGACTGCGTGATTCAATCACGAAAAAAACCCAGGATCAAGCCAACAAGTTTGCGTAAAAGGCGAAAGTATATGCCAGATGCGCGCATATCCCAGACCTAACCCAGACCTAACCGGTGTTATCCTCTAAAATATTGATCGAAACCAGGTTTAATTGACTGCTTCAGTGTGTTACCACATTACTGCGTGATTCAAACACGAAAAAAACCCGGGATCTGTCCAACAAGTATGCGAAGAAGGCAAAATCATGAGCCGGATGCGGGCATAACCCAGACCTAACCCAGACCTAACCGGTGTTATCCTTTAAAATAATGATCGAAACCAGGTTTAATTGACTCCTTCAGTGTGTTACCACATTACTACGTGATTCAAACACGAAAAAAACCCAGGATCTGGCCAACAAGTATGCGAAGAAGGCAAAATCATGAGCCAGATGCAGGCATAACCCAGACCTAACCCAGACCTAACCGGTGTTATCCTCTAAAATATTGATCGAAACCAGGTTTAATTGACTGCTTCAGTGTATTACCACATTACTACGTGATTCAAACACGAAAAAAACCCAGGATCTGGCCAACAAGTATGCGAAGAAGGCAAAATCATGAGCCAGATGCGGGCATATCCCGGACCTAACCCAGACCTAACCGGTGTTATCCTGTGAAATATTGATCGAAACCAGATTTAATTGACTGCCTCAGTGTGGTACCACATTACTACGTGATTCAAACACGGAAAAAACCCAGGATCTGGCCAACAAGTTTGCGAAAAAGGCGAAAGTATAAGCCAGATGCGCGCATATCCCAGACCTAACCCAGACCTAACCGGTGTTATCCTCTAAAATATTGATCGAAACCTGGTTTCATTGACTGCTTCAGTGTGTTACCACATTACTACGTGATTCAAACACGAAAAAATCCGAGGATCTGGCCAACAAGTATGCGAAGAAGGCAAAATCATGAGCCAGATGCGGGCATAACCCAGACCTAACCCAGACCTAACCGGTGTTATCCTCTTAAAGACTGTCCGAATCCAGGTTTAATTCACTGCCTCAGTGTGGTACAACATTACTACGTGATTCAAACACGGAAAAAACCCAGGATCTGGCCAACAAGTTTGCGAAAATGGCGAAATCATGAGCCAGATGCGTGCATTTCCCGGACCTAACCCAGACCTAAACGGTGTTACCCTCTGAAGTATTGATCGAAACCAGGTATAATTGACTACCTCAGTGTGTTACCACATTCCTACGTGATTCAAACACGGAAAAAACCCAGGATCTGGCCAACAAGTTTGCGAAAATGGCGAAATCATGAGCCAGATGCGTGCATTTCCCGGTCCTAACCCAGACCTAACCGGTGTTATCCTCTGAAATATTGATCGAAACCAGGTTTAGTTGACTATCTCAGTGTGTTACCACATTCCGACGTGATTCAAACACGAAAAAAACCCAGGATCTGGCCAACAAGTATGCGAAGAAGGCAAAATCATGAGCCAGATGCGGGCATATCCCGGACCTAACCCAGACCTAACCGGTGTTATCCTCTAAAATAATGATCGAAACCTGGTTTAATTGACTGCTTCAGTGTGTTACCACATTACTACGTGATTCAAACACGGAAAAAACCCAGGATCTGGTCAACAAGTATGCGAAAAAGGCGAAAGTATATGCCAGATGCGCGCATATCCTAGACCTAACCCAGACCTAACCGGTGTTATCCTCTAAAATATTGATCGAAACCAGGTTTAATTGTCAGTTTCAGTGTGTTACCACATTACTACGTGATTCAAACACCAGAAAAACCCAGGATCTGGCCAACAAGTATGCGAAGAAGGCAAAATCATGAGCCAGATTCGGGCATAACCCAGACCTAACCCAGACCTAACCGGTGTTATCCTATAAAATACTGTCCGAATCCAGGTTTAATTGACTGCCTCAGTGTGGTACAACATTACTACGTGATTCAAACACGGAAAAAACCCAGGATCTGGCCAACAAGTTTGCGAAAATGGCGAAATCATGAGCCAGATGCGTGCATTTCCCGGACCTAACCCAGACCTAACCGGTGTTATCCTCTGAAATATTGATCGAAACCAGGTTTAATTGACTACCACAGTGTGGTACCACATTACTACGTGATTCAAACACGGAAAAAACCCAGGATCTGGCCAAAAAGTTTGCGAAAAAGGCGAAAGTATAAGCCAGATGCGCGCATATCCCAGACCTAACCCAGACCTAACCGGTGTCATCCTCTAAAATATTGATAGAAACCAGGTTTAATTGACTGCTTCAGTGTGTTACCACATTACTACGTGATTCAAACACGAAAAAAACCCGGGATCTGGCCAACAAGTATGCGAAGAAGGCAAAATCATGAGCCAGATGCGGGCATAACCCAGACCTAACCCAGACCTAACCGGTGTTATCCTCTAAAATAATGATCGAAACCTGGTTTAATTGACTGCTTCAGTGTGTTACCACATTACTACGTGATTCAAACACGAAAAAAATCCAGGATCTGGCCAACAAGTATGCGAAGAAGGCAAAATCATGAGCCAGATGCGGGCATAACCCAGACCTAACCCAGACCTAACCGGTGTCATCCTCTAAAATATTGATCGAAACCAGGTTTAATTGACTGCTTCAGTGTGTTACCACATTACTACGTGATTCAAACACGAAAAAAACCCGGGATCTGGCCAACAAGTATGCGAAGAAGGCAAAATCATGAGCCAGATGCGGGCATAACCCAGACCTAACCTAGACCTAACCGGTGTTATCCTCTAAAATATTGATCGAAACGAGGTTTAATTGACTGCTTCAGTGTGTTACCACATTACTACGTAATTCAAACACGGAAAAAACCCAGGATCTGGCCAACAAGTATGCGAAAAAGGCGAAAGTATATGCCAGATGCGCGCATATCCCAGACCTAACCCAGACGTAACCGGTGTTATCCTCTAAAATATTGATCGAAACCAGGTTTAATTGACAGTTTCAGTGTGTTACCACATTACTACGTGATTCAAACACGAGAAAAACCCAGGATCTGGCCAACAAGTATGCGAAGAAGGCAAAATCATGAGCCAGATGCGGGCATAACCCAGACCTAACCCAGACCTAACCGGTGTTATCCTCTAAAATACTGTCCGAATCCAGGTTTAATTGACTGCCTCAGTGTGGTACAACATTACTACGTGATTCAAACACGGAAAAAACCCAGGATCTGGCCAACAAGTTTGCGAAAATGGCGAAATCATGAGCCAGATGCGTGCATTTCCCGGACCTAACCCAGACCTAACTGGTGTCATCCTCTAAAATATTGATCGAAACCAGGTTTAATTGACTGCTTCAGTGTGTTACCACATTACTACGTGATTCAAACACGAAAAAAACCCGGGATCTGGCCAACAAGTATGCGAAGAAGGCAAAATCATGAGCCAGATGCGGGCATAACCCAGACCTAACCCAGACCTAACCGGTGTCATCCTCTAAAATATTGATCGAAACCAGGTTTAATTGACTGCTTCAGTGTGTTACCACATTACTACGTGATTCAAACACGGAAAAAACCCAGGATCTGGCCAACAAGTTTGCGAAAATGGCGAAATCATGAGCCAGATGCGTGCATTTCCCGGTCCTAACCCAGACCTAAACGGTGTTATCCTCTAAAATATTGATCGAAACCAGGTTTAATTGACTGCTTCAGTGTATTACCACATTACTACGTGATTCAAACACGGAAAAAACCCAGGATCTGGCCAACAAGTTTGCGAAAATGGCGAAAGTATAAGCTAGATGCGCGCATATCCCAGACCTAACCCATACCTAACCGGTGCTATCCTCTGAAATATTGATCGAAACCAGGTTTAATTGACTGCTTCAGTGTGTTACCACATTACTACGTGATTCGAACACGAAAAAAACCCAGGATCTGGCCAACAAGTATGCGAAGAAGGCAAAATCATGAGCCTGATGCGGGCATAACCCAGACCTAACCCAGACCTAACCGGTGTTATCCTCTAAAATATTGATCGAAACCAGGTTTAATTGACTGCTTCAGTGCATTACCACATTACTACGTGATTCAAACACGGAAAAAACCCAGGATAAGGCCAACAAGTTTGCGAAAAGGGCGAAATCATGAGCCAGATGCGTGCATTTCCCGGAACTATCCAAGGCCTAACCGGTGTTATCCTCTGAAATATGGATCGAAACCAGGTTTAATTGACTGCTCCAGTGTGTTACCACATGACTACGTGATTCAATCACGAAAAAAACCCAGGATCTAGCCAACAAGTTTGCGTAAAAGGCGAAAGTATATGCCAGATGCGCGCATATCCCAGACCTAACCCTGACCTAACCGGTGTTATCCTCTAAAATATTGATCGAAACCAGGTTTGATTGACTGCTCCAGTGTGTTACCACATGACTACGTGATTCAATCACGAAAAAAACCCAGGATCTAGCCAACAAGTTTGCGTAAAAGGCGAAAGTATATGCCAGATGCGCGCATATCCCAGACCTAACCCAGACCTAACCGGTGTTATCCTCTAAAATATTGATCGAAACCAGGTTTAATTGACTGCTTCAGTGTGTTACCACATTACTACGTGATTCAATCACGAAGAAAACCCTGGATCTAGCCAACAAGTTTGCGTAAAAGGCGAAAGTATATGCCAGATGCGGGCATAACCCAGACCTAACCCAGACCTAACCGGTGTTATCCTCTAATATACTGTCCGAATTCAGGTTTAATTGACTGCCTCAGTGTGGTACAACATTACTACGTGATTCAAACACGGAAAAAACCCAGGATCTGGCCAAAAAGTTTGCGAAAAAGGCGAAAGTATAAGCCAGATGCGCGCATATCCCAGACCTAACCCAGACCCAACCGGTGTTATCCTCTAAAGTATTGATCGAAACCAGGTTTGATTGACTGCTTCAGTGTGTTACCACATTACTACGTGATTCAATCACGAAAAAAACCCAGGATCTAGCCAACAAGTTTGCGTAAAAGGCGAAAGTATATGCCAGATGCGCGCATATCCCAGACCTAACCCCAGACCTAACCGGTGTTATCCTCTAAAATACTGATCGAAACCAGGTTTAATTGACTGCTTCAGTGTTTTACCACATTACTACGTGATTCAAACACGAAAAAAACCCAGGATCTGGCCAACAAGTATGCGAAGAAGGCAAAATCATGAGCCAGATGCGGGCATAACCCAGACCTAACCCAGACCTAACCGGTGTTATCCTCTAAAATATTGATCGAAACCAGGTTTAATTGACTGCTTCAGTGTATTACCACATTACTACGTGTTTCAAATACGAAAAAAACCCAGGATCTGGCCAACAAGTATTGCGAAGCAGGCAAAACCATGAGCCAGACGTGGGCATAACCCAGACCTAACCCAGACCCAACCGGTGTTATCCTCTAAAATATTGATCGAAACCAGGTTTAATTGACTGCTTCAGTGTTACCACATTACTACGTGATTCAAACACGAAAAAATCCGAGGATCTGGCCAACAAGTATGCGAAGAAGGCAAAATCATGAGCCAGATGCGGGCATAACCCAGACCTAACCCAGACCTAACCGGTGTTATCCTCTAAAATACTGTCCGAATCCAGGTTTAATTCACTGCCTCAGTGTGGTACAACATTACTACGTGATTCAAACACGGAAAAAACCCAGGATCTGGCCAACAAGTATGCGAAGAAGGCAAAATCATGAGCCAGATGCGGGCATAACCCAGACCTAACCCAGACCTAACCGGTGTTATCCTCTGAAATATTGATCGAAACCAGGTTTAATTGACTACCTCAGTGTGTTACCACATTCCTACGTGATTCAAACACGAAAAAAACCCAGGATCTGGCCAACAAGTATGCGAAGAAGGCAAAATCATGAGCCAGATGCGGGCATATCCCGGACCTAACCCATACCTAACCGGTGTTATCCTGTGAAATATTGATCGAAACCAGGTTTTATTGACTGCCTCAGTGTGGTACCACTACACTACGTGATTCAAACGCGGAAAAAACCCAGGATCTGGCCAACAAGTTTGCGAAAAAGGCGAAAGTATAAGCCAGATGCGCGCATATCCCAGACCTAACCCAGACCTAGCCGGTGTTATCCTCTAAAATGTTGATCGAAACCTGGTTTAATTGACTGCTTCAGTGTGTTACCACATTACTACGTGATTCAAACACGAAAAAATCCGAGGATCTGGCCAACAAGTATGCGAAGAAGGCAAAATCATGAGCCAGATGCGGGCATAACCCAGACCTAACCCAGACCTAACCGGTGTTATCCTCTAAAATATTGATCGAAACCTGGTTTAATTGACTGCTTCAGTGTTACCACATTACTACGTGATTCAAACACGAAAAAATCCGAGGATCTGGCCAACAAGTATGCGAAGAAGGCAAAATCATGAGCCAGATGCGGGCATAACCCAGACCTAACCCAGACCTAACCGGTGTTATCCTCTAAAATACTGTCCGAATCCAGGTTTAATTCACTGCCTCAGTGTGGTACAACATTACTACGTGATTCAAACACGGAAAAAACCCAGGATCTGGCCAACAAGTATGCGAAGAAGGCAAAATCATGAGCCAGATGCGGGCATAACCCAGACCTAACCCAGACCTAACCGGTGTTATCCTCTAAAATACTGTCCGAATCCAGGTTTAATTCACTGCCTCAGTGTGGTACAACATTACTACGTGATTCAAACACGGAAAAAACCCAGGATCTGGCCAACAAGTTTGCGAAAATGGCGAAATCATGAGCCAGATGCGTGCATTTCCCGGACCTAACCCAGACCTAACCGGTGTTATCCTCTGAAATATTGATCGAAACGAGGTTTAATTGACTACCTCAGTGTGTTACCACATTCCTACGTGATTCAAACACGAAAAAAACCCAGGATCTGGCCAACAAGTATGCGAAGAAGGCAAAATCATGAGCCAGATGCGGGCATATCCCGGACCTAACCCAGACTTAACCGGTGTTATCCTCTGAAATATTGATCGAAACCAGGTTTAATTGACTGCTTCAGTGTGTTACCACATACCTACGTGATGCAAACAAGAAAAAAACCCAGGATCTGGACAACAAGTATGCGAAGAAGGCAAAATCATGAGCCAGATGCGGGTATAACCCAGACCTAAGCCAGACATAACCGGTGTTATCCTCTAAAATACTGAGCGAAACGAGGTTTAATTGACTGCTTCAGTGTGTTACCACATTACTACGTGATTCAAACACGAAAAAAACCCAGGATCTGGCCAACAAGTATGCGAAGAAGGCAAAATCATGAGCCAGATGCGGGCATAACCCAGACCTAACCCAGACCTAACCGGTGTTATCCTCTAAAATATTGATCGAAACCAGATTTAATTGACTGCTTCAGTGTATTACCACATTACTACGTGATTCAACCACGGAAAAAACCCAGGATCTGGCCAACAAGTATGCGAAGAAGGCAAAATCATGAGCCAGATGCGGGCATATCCCGTACCTAACCCAGACCTAACCGGTGTTATCCTCTGAAATATTGATCGAAACCAGGTTTAATTGATTGCTTCAGTGTGTTACCACATTCCTACGTGATTCAAACACGAAAAATACCCAGGATCTGGCCAACAAGTATGCGAAGAAGGCAAAATCATGAGCCAGATGCGGGCATAACCAAGACCTAACCCGGACCTAACCGGTGTTATCCTCTAAAATATTGATCGAAACCAGGTTTAATTGACTGCTTCAGTGAATTACCACATTACTACGTGATTCAAACACGGAAAAAACCCAGGATCTGGCCAACAAGTATGCGAAGAAGGCAAAATCATGAGCCAGATGCGCGCATATCCCAGACCTAACCCAGACCTAACCGGTGTTATCCTCTAAAATATTGATCGAAACCAGGTTTAATTGACTGCTTCAGTGTGTTACCACATTACTACGTGATTCAAACACGAAAAAAACCCAGGATCTGGCCAACAAGTATGCGAAGAAGGCAAAATCATGAGCCAGATGCGGGCATAACCCAGACCCAACCCAGACCTAACCGGTGTTATCCTCTAAAATATTGATCGAAACCAGGTTTAATTGACTGCTTCAGTGTATTACCACATTACTACGTGATTCAAACACGGAAAAAACCCATGATCTGGCCAACAAGTTTGTGAAAAAGGCGAAATCATGAGCCAGATGCGTGCATTTCCCGGACCTATCCCAGACCTTACCGGTGTTATCCTCTGAAATATGGATCGAAACCAGGTTTAATTGACTGCCTCAGTGTGGTACAACATTACTACGTGATTCAAACACGGAGAAAACCCAGGATCAGGGCAACAAGTTTGCGAAAATGGCGAAAGTGTAAGCCAGATGCACGCATATCCCAGACATAACCCAGACCTAACCGGAGTTATCCTCTAAAATATTGATCGAAACCAGGTTTAATTGACTGCTTCAGTGTGTTACCACATTACTACGTGATTCAAACACGAAAAAAACCCAGGATCTGGCCAACAGGTATGCGAAGAAGGCAAAATCATGAGCCAGATGCGGGCATAACCCAGACCTAACCCAGACCTAACCGGTCATATCCTCTAAAATATTGATCGAAACCGGGTTCAATTGACTGCTTCAGTGTGTTACCACATCACTACGTGATTCAAACACGAAAAAAACCCAGGATCTGGCCAACAAGTATACGAAGAAGGCAAAATCATGAGCCAGATGCGGGCATAACCCAGACCTAACCCAGACCTAACCGGTGTTATCCTCTAAAATATTGATCGAAACCAGGTTTAATTGACTGCCTCAGTGTGTTACCACATTACTACGTGATTCAATCACGAAAAAAACCCAGGATCTAGCCAACAAGTATGCGAAGAAGGCAAAATCATGAGCCAGATGCGCGCATATCCTAGACCTAACCCAGACCTAACCGGTGTTATCCTCTAAAATATTGATCGAAACCAGGTTTAATTGACTGCTTCAGTGTGTTACCACATTACTACGTGATTCAAACACGAAAAAAACCCAGGATCTGGCCAACAAGTATGCGAAGAAGGCAAAATCATGAGCCAGATGCGGGCATAACCCAGACCTAACCCAGACCTAACCGGTGTTATCCTCCAAAATATGGATCGAAACCAGGGCAAATTGACTGCTTCATTGTGTTACCACATTACTACGTGATTCAAACACGAAAAAAACCCAGGATCTGGCCAACAAGTTTGCGAAAAAGGCGAAAGTATAAGCCAGATGCGAGCATATCCCAGACCTAACCCAGACCTAACCGGTGTTATCCTCTAAAATATTGATCGAAACCAGGTTTAATTGACTGCTTCAGTGTGTTACCACATTACTACGTGATTCAAACACGAAAAAAACCCAGGATCTGGCCAACAAGTATGCGAAGAAGGCAAAATCATGAGCCTGATGCGGGCATAACCCAGACCTAACCCAGACCTATCCGGTGTTATCCTCTAAAATATTGATCGAAACCAGGTTTAATTGACTGCTTCAGTGTATTACCACATTACTACGTGATTCAAACACGGAAAAAACCCAGGATCAGGCCAACAAGTTTGCGAAAAGGGCGAAATCATGAGCCAGATGCGTGCATTTCCCGGAACTATCCAAGGCCTAACCGGTGTTATCCTCTGAAATATGGATCGAAACCAGGTTTAATTGACTGCTTCAGTGTGTTACCACATTACTACGTGATTCAATCACGAAAAAAACCCTGGATCTAGCCAACAAGTTTGCGTAAAAGGCGAAACTATATGCCAGATGCGGGCATAACCCAGACCTAACCCAGACCTAACCGGTGTTATCCTCTAATATACTGTCCGAATCCAGGTTTAATTGACTGCCTCAGTGTGGTGCAACATTACTACGTGATTCAAACACGGAAAAAACCCAGGATCTGGCCAAAAAGTTTGCGAAAAAGGCGAAAGTATAAGCCAGATGCGCGCATATCCCAGACCTAACCCTGACCTAACCGGTGTTATCCTCTAAAATATTGATCGAAACCAGGTTTGATTGACTGCTTCAGTGTGTTACCACATGACTACGTGATTCTATCACGAAAAAAACCCAGGATCTGGCCAACAAGTATGCGAAGAAGGCAAAATCATGAGCCAGATGCGGGCATAACCCAGACCTAACCCGGACCTAACCGGTGTTATCCTCCAAAATATGGATCGAAACCAGGGTTAATTGACTGCTTCAGTGTGTTACCACATTACTACGTGATTCAAACACGGAAAAAACCCAGGATCAGGCCAACAAGTTTGCGAAAAGGGCGAAATCATGAGCCAGATGCGTGCATTTCCCGGAACTATCCAAGGCCTAACCGGTGTTATCCTCTGATATATGGATCGAAACCAGGTTTAATTGACTGCTTCAGTGTGTTACCACATTACTACGTGATTCAATCACGAAAAAAACCCTGGATCTAGCCAACAAGTTGGCGTAAAAGGCGAAACTATATGCCAGATGCGGGCATAACCCAGACCTAACCCAGACCTAACCGGTGTTATCCTCTAATATACTGTCCGAATCCAGGTTTAATTGACTGCCTCAGTGTGGTGCAACATTACTACGTGATTCAAACACGGAAAAAACCCAGGATCTGGCCAAAAAGTTTGCGAAAAAGGCGAAAGTATAAGCCAGATGCGCGCATATCCCAGACCTAACCCTGACCTAACCGGTGTTATCCTCTAAAATATTGATCGAAACCAGGTTTGATTGACTGCTTCAGTGTGTTACCACATGACTACGTGATTCTATCACGAAAAAAACCCAGGATCAAGCCAACAAGTTTGCGTAAAAGGCGAAAGTATATGCCAGATGCGCGCATATCCCAGACCTAACCCAGACCTAACCGGTGTTATCCCCTAAAATATTGATCGAAACCAGGTTTAATTGACTGCTTCAGTGTGTTACCACATTACTACGTGATTCAATCACGAAAAAAACCCTGGATCTAGCCAACAAGTTTGCGTAAAAGGCGAAAGTATATGCCAGATGCGGGCATAACCCAGACCTAACCCAGACCTAACCGGTGTTATCCTCTAATATACTGTCCGAATCCAGGTTTAATTGACTGCCTCAGTGTGGTACAACATTAAAACGTGATTCAAACACGGAAAAAACCCAGGATCTGGCCAAAAAGTTTGCGAAAATGGCGAAAGTATAAGCCAGATGCGCGCATATCCCAGACCTAACCCTGACCTAACCGGTGTTATCCTCTAAAATATTGATCGAAACCAGGTTTGATTGACTGCTCCAGTGTGTTACCACATGACTACGTGATTCAATCACGAAAAAAACCCAGGATCTAGCCAACAAGTTTGCGTAAAAGGCGAAAGTATATGCCAGATGCGCGCATATCCCAGACCTAACCCAGACCTAACCGGTGTTATCCTCTAAAATATTGATCGAAACCAGGTTTAATTGACTGCTTCAGTGTGTTACCACATTACTACGTGATTCAATCACGAAGAAAACCCTGGGTCTGGCCAACAAGTTTGCGTAAAAGGCGAAAGTATATGCCAGATGCGGGCATAACCCAGACCTAACCCAGACCTAACCGGTGTTATCCTCTAATATACTGTCCGAATTCAGGTTTAATTGACTGCCTCAGTGTGGTACAACATTACTACGTGATTCAAACACGGAAAAAGCCCAGGATCTGGCCAAAAAGTTTGCGAAAAAGGCGAAAGTATAAGCCAGATGCGCGCATATCCCAGACCTAACCCAGACCCAACCGGTGTTATCCTCTAAAATATTGATCGAAACCAGGTTTGATTGACTGCTTCAGTGTGTTACCACATTACTACGTGATTCAATCACGAAAAAAACCCAGGATCTAGCCAACAAGTTTGCGTAAAAGGCGAAAGTATATGCCAGATGCGCGCATATCCCAGACCTAACCCAGACCTAACCGGTGTTATCCTCTAAAATACTGATCGAAACCAGGTTTAATTGACTGCTTCAGTGTTTTACCACATTACTACGTGATTCAAACACGAAAAAAACCCAGGATCTGGCCAACAAGTATGCGAAGAAGGCAAAATCATGAGCCAGATGCGGGCATAACCCAGACCTAACCCAGACCTAACCGGTGTTATCCTCTAAAATATTGATCGAAACCAGGTTTAATTGACTGCTTCAGTGTATTACCACATTACTACGTGATTCAAACACGAAAAAAACCCAGGATCTGGCCAACAAGTATGCGAAGAAGGCAAAATCATGAGCCAGATGCGGGCATAACCCAGACGAAACCCATACCTAACCGGTGTTATCCTGTGAAATATTGATCGAAACCAGGTTTTATTGACTGCCTCAGTGTGGTACCACATTACTACGTGATTCAAACACGGAAAAAACCCAGGATCTGGCCAACAAGTATGCGAAGAAGGCGAAAGTATGAGCCAGATGCGCGCATATCCCAGACCTAACCCAGACCTAACCGGTGTTATCCTCTAAAATATTGATCGAAACCAGGTTTAATTGACTGCTTCAGTGTGTTACCACATTACTACGTGATTCAATCACGAATAAAACCCAGGATCTGGCCAACAAGTATGCGAAAAAGGCGAAATCATGAGCCAGATGCGTGCATTTCCCGGACCTATCCCAGACCTTACCGGTGTTATCCTCTGAAATATGGATCGAAACCAGGTTTAATTGACTGCCTCAGTGTGGTACAACATTACTACGTGATTCAAACACGGAGAAAACCCAGGATCTGGGCAACAAGTTTGCGAAAATGGCGAAAGTGTAAGCCAGATGCGCGCATATCCCAGACATAACCCAGACCTAACCGGTGTTATCCTCTAAAATATTGATCGAAACCAGGTTTGATTGACTGCTTCAGTGTGTTACCACATGACTACGTGATTCAATCACGAAAAAAACCCAGGATCAAGCCAACAAGTTTGCGTAAAAGGCGAAAGTATATGCCAGATGCGCGCATATCCCAGACCTAACCCAGACCTAACCGGTGTTATCCTCTAAAATATTGATCGAAACCAGGTTTAATTGACTGCTTCAGTGTGTTACCACATTACTACGTGATTCAATCACGAAAAAAACCCTGGATCTAGCCAACAAGTTTGCGTAAAAGGCGAAAGTATATGCCAGATGCGGGCATAACCCAGACCTAACCCAGACCTAACCGGTGTTATCCTCTAATATACTTTCCGAATCCAGGTTTAATTGACTGCCTCAGTGTGGTACAACATTACTACGTGATTCAAACACGGAAAAAACCCAGGATCTGGCCAAAAAGTTTGCGAAAATGGCGAAAGTATAAGCCAGATGCGCGCATATCCCAGACCTAACCCTGACCTAACCGGTGTTATCCTCTAAAATATTGATCGAAACCAGGTTTGATTGACTGCTTCAGTGTGTTACCACATGACTACGTGATTGAATCACGAAAAAAACCCAGGATCTAGCCAACAAGTTTGCGTAAAAGGCGAAAGTATATGCCAGATGCGCGCATATCCCAGACCTAACCCAGACCTAACCGGTGTTATCCTCTAAAATATTGATCGAAACCAGGTTTAATTGACTGCTTCAGTGTGTTACCACATTACTACGTGATTCAATCACGAAGAAAACCCTGGATCTGGCCAACAAGTTTGCGTAAAAGGCGAAAGTATATGCCAGATGCGGGCATAGCCCAGACCTAATCCAGACCTAACCGGTGTTATCCTCTAATATACTGTCCGAATTCAGGTTTAATTGACTGCCTCAGTGTGGTACAACATTACTACGTGATTCAAACACGGAAAAACCCCAGGATCTGGCCAAAAAGTTTGCGAAAAAGGCGAAAGTATAAGCCAGATGCGCGCATATCCCAGACCTAACCCAGACCCAACCGGTGTTATCCTCTAAAATATTGATCGAAACCAGGTTTGATTGACTGCTTCAGTGTGTTACCACATTACTACGTGATTCAATCACGAAAAAAACCCAGGATCTAGCCAACAAGTTTGCGTAAAAGGCGAAAGTATATGCCAGATGCGCGCATATCCCAGACCTAACCCAGACCTAACCGGTGTTATCCTCTAAAATACTGATCGAAACCAGGTTTAATTGACTGCTTCAGTGTGTTACCACATTACTACGTGATTCAAATACGAAAAAAACCCAGGATCTGGCCAACAAGTATTGCGGAGCAGGCAAAACCATGAGCCAGACGTGGGCATAACCCAGACCTAACCTAGACCCAACCGGTGTTATCCTCTAAAATATTGATCGAAACCAGGTTTAATTGACTGCTTCAGTGTGTTACCACATTACTACGTGATTCAAACACGAAAAAAACCCAGGATCTGGCCAACAAGTATGCGAAGAAGGCAAAATCATGAGCGAGATGCGGGCATAACCCAGACCTAAACCAGACCAAACCGGTGTTATCCTCTAAAATATTGATCGAAACCAGGTTTAATTAACTGCTTCAGTGTATTACCACATTACAACGTGATTCAAACACGGAAAAAACCCAGGATCTGGCCAACAAGTTTGCGAAAATGGCGAAATCATGAGCCAGATGCGTGCATTTCCCGGACCTAACCCAGACCTAACCGGTGTTATCCTCTGAAATATTGATCGAAACCAGGTTTTATTGACTGCCTCAGTGTGGTACCACATTACTACGTGATCCAACACGGAAAAAACCCAGGATCTGGCCAACAAGTTTGCGAAAAAGGCGAAAGTATAAGCCAGATGCGCGCATATCCCAGACCTAACCCAGACCAAACCGGTGTTATCCTCTAAAATATTGATCGAAACCAGGTTTAATTGACTGCTTCAGTGTATTACCACATTAGAACATGATTCAAACACGAAAAAAACCCAGGATCTGGCCAACAAGTATGCGAAGAAGGCAAAATCATGAGCCAGATGCGGGCATATCCCGGACCTAACCCATACCTAACCGGTGTTATCCTGTGAAATATTGATCGAAACCACGTTTTATTGACTGCCTCAGTGTGGTACCACATTACTACGTGATTCAAACACGGAAAAAACCCAGGATCTGGCCAACAAGTTTGCGAAAAAGGCGAAAGTATAAGCCAGATGCGCGCATATCCCAGACCTAACCCAGACCTAACCGGTGTTATCCTCTAAAATATTGATCGAAACCTGGTTTAATTGACTGCTTCAGTGTGTTACCACATTACTACGTGATTCAAACACGAAAAAATCCGAGGATCTGGCCAACAAGTATGCGAAGAAGGCAAAATCATGAGCCAGGTGCGGGCATAACCCAGACCTAACCCAGACCTAACCGGTGTTATCCTCTAAAATACTGTCCGAATCCAGGTTTAATTCACTGCCTCAGTGTGGTACAACATTACTACGTGATTCAAACACGGAAAAAACCCAGGATCTGGCCAACAAGTATGCGAAGAAGGCAAAATCATGAGCCAGATGCGGGCATAACCCAGACCTAACCCACACCTAACCGGTGTTATCCTCTAAAATACTGTCCGAATCCAGGTTTAATTCACTGCCTCAGTGTCGTACAACATTACTACGTGATTCAAACACGGAAAAAACCCAGGATCTGGCCAACAAGTTTGCGAAAATGGCGAAATCATGAGCCAGATGCGTGCATTTCCCGGACCTAACCCAGACCTAACCGGTGTTATCCTCTGAAATATTGATCGAAACCAGGTTTAATTGACTACCTCAGTGTGTTACCACATTCCTACGTGAATCAAACACGAAAAAAACCCAGGATCTGGCCAACAAGTATGCGAAGAAGGCAAAATCATGAGCCAGATGCGGGCATATCCCGGACCTAACCCAGACCTAACCGGTGTTATCCTCTGAAATATTGATCGAAACCAGGTTTAATTGACTGCTTCAGTGTGTTACCACATTCCTACGTGATTCAAACACGAAAAAAACCCAGGATCTGGACAACAAGTATGCGAAGAAGGCAAAATCATGAGCCAGATGCGGGTATAACCCAGACCTAAGCCAGACATAACCGGTGTTATCCTCTAAAATACTGAGCGAAACGAGGTTTAATTGACTGCTTCAGTGTGTTACCACATTACTACGTGATTCAAACACGAAAAAAACCCAGGATCTGGCCAACAAGTATGCGAAGAAGGCAAAATCATGAGCCAGATGCGGGCATAACCCAGACCTAACCCAGACCTAACCGGTGTTATCCTCTGAAATATTGATCGAAACCAGGTTTAATTGACTGCTTCAGTGTGTTACCACTTTCCTACGTGATTCAAACACGAAAAATACCCAGGATCTGGCCAACAAGTATGCGAAGAAGGCAAAATCATGAGCCAGATGCGGGCATAACCCAGACCTAACCGGTGTTTTCCTCTAAAATATTGATCGAAACCAGGTTTAATTGACTGCTTCAGTGTATTACCACATTATTACGTGATACAAACACGGAAAAAACCCAGGATCTGGCCAACAAGTATGCGAAGAAGGCAAAATCATGAGCCAGATGCGGGCATAACCCAGACCTAACCCAGACCTAACCGGTGTTATCCTCTAAAATATTGATCGAAACCAGGTTTAATTGACTGCTTCAGTGTATTACCACATTACTACGTGATTCAAACACGGAAAAAACCCAGGATGTGGCCAACAAGTTTGCGAAAAAGGCGAAATCATGAGCCAGATGCGTGCATTTCCCGGACCTATCCCAGACCTTACCGGTGTTATCCTCTGAAATATGGATCGAAACCAGGTTTAATTGACTGCCTCAGTGTGGTACAACATTACTACGTGATTCAAACACGGAGAAAACCCAGGATCTGGGCAACAAGTTTGCGAAAATGGCGAAAGTGTAAGCCAGATGCGCGCATATCCCAGACATAACCCAGACCTAACCGGTGTTATCCTCTAAAATATTGATCGAAACCAGATTTAATTGACTGCTTCAGTGTGTTACCACATTACTACGTGATTCAAACACGAAAAAAACCCAGGATCTGGCCAACAAGTATGCGAAGAAGGCAAAATCATGAGCCAGATGCGGGCATAACCCAGACCTAACCCAGACCTAACCGGTGTTATCCTCTAAAATATTGATCGAAACCAGGTTTAATTGACTGCTTCAGTGTGTTACCACATTACTACGTGATTCAAACACGAAAAAAACCCAGGATCTGGCCAACAAGTATGCGAAGAAGGCAAAATCATGAGCCAGATGCGGGCATAACCCAGACCTAACCCAGACCTAACCGGTGTTATCCTCCAAAATATGGATCGAAACCAGGGTTAATTGACTGCTTCATTGTGTTACCACATTACTACGTGATTCAAACACGAAAAAAACCCAGGATCTGGCCAACAAGTTTGCGAAAAAGGCGAAAGTATAAGCCAGATGCGCGCATATCCCAGACCTAACCCAGACCTAACCGGTGTTATCCTCTAAAATATTGATCGAAACCAGGTTTAATTGACTGCTTCAGTGTGTTACCACATTACTACGTGATTCAAACACGAAAAAAACCCAGGATCTGGCCAACAAGTATGCGAAGAAGGCAAAATCATGAGCCTGATGCGGGCATAACCCAGACCTAACCCAGACCTAACCGGTGTTTTCCTCTAAAATATTGATCGAAACCAGGTTTAATTGACTGCTACAGTGTGTTACCACATTACTACGTGATTCAAACACGGAAAAAACCCAGGATCTGGCCAACAAGTATGCGAAGAAGGCAAAATCATGAGCCAGATGCGGGCATAACCCAGACCTAACCCAGACCTAACCGCTGTTATCCTCTAAAATATTGATCGAAACCAGGTTTAATTGACTGCTTCAGTGTATTACCACATTACAACGTGATTCAAACACGAAAAAAACCCGGGATCTGGACAACAAGTATGCGAAGAAGAACAAAATCATGAGCCAGATGCGGGCATAACCCAGACCTACCCCAGACCTAACCGGTGTTATCCTCTAAAATAATGATCGAAACCAGGTTTAATTGACTCCTTCAGTGTGTTACCACATTACTACGTGATTCAAACACGAAAAAAACCCAGGATCTGGCCAACAAGTATGCGAAGAAGGCGAAAGTATAAGCCAGATGCGCGCATATCCCAGACCTAACCCAGACCTAACCGGTGTTATCCTCTAAAATATTGATCGAAACCTGGTTTAATTGACTGCTTCAGTGTGTTACCACATTATTACGTGATTCAAACACGAAAAAATCCGAGGATCTGGCCAACAAGTATGCGAAGAAGGCAAAATCATGAGCCAGATGCGGGCATAACCCAGACCTAACCCAGACCTAACCGGTGTTATCCTCTAAAATACTGTCCGAATCCAGGTTTAATTCACTGCCTCAGTGTGGTACAACATTACTACGTGATTCAAACACGGAAAAAACCCAGGATCTGGCCAACAAGTTTGCGAAAATGGCGAAATCATGAGCCAGATGCGTGCATTTCCCGGAACTAACCCAGACCTAAACGGTGTTATCGTCTGAAGTATTGATCGAAACCAGGTTTAATTGACTACCTCAGTGTGTTACCACATTCCTACGTGATTCAAACACGGAAAAAACCCAGGATCTGGCCAACAAGTTTGCGAAAATGGCGAAATCATGAGCCAGATGCGTGCATTTCCCGGACCTAACCCAGACCTAACCGGTGTTATCCTCTGAAATATTGATCGAAACCAGGTTTAGTTGACTACCTCAGTGTGTTACCACATTCCGACGTGATTCAAACACGAAAAAAACCCAGGATCTGGCCAACAAGTATGCGAAGAAGGCAAAATCATGAGCCAGATGCGGGCATATCCCGGACCTAACCCAGACCTAACCGGTGTTATCCTCTAAAATACTGTCCGAATCCAGGTTTAATTCACTGCCTCAGTGTGGTACAACATTACTACGTGATTCAAACACGGAAAAAACCCAGGATCTGGCCAACAAGTTTGCGAAAATGGCGAAATCATGAGCCAGATGCGTGCATTTCCCGGAACTAACCCAGACCTAAACGGTGTTATCGTCTGAAGTATTGATCGAAACCAGGTTTAATTGACTACCTCAGTGTGTTACCACATTCCTACGTGATTCAAACACGGAAAAAACCCAGGATCTGGCCAACAAGTTTGCGAAAATGGCGAAATCATGAGCCAGATGCGTGCATTTCCCGGAACTAACCCAGACCTAAACGGTGTTATCCTCTGAAATATTGATCGAAACCAGGTTTAATTGACTGCTTCAGTGTGTTACCACATTCCTACGTGATTCAAACACGAAAAAAACCCAGGATCTGGACAACAAGTATGCGAAGAAGGCAAAATCATGAGCCAGATGCGGGTATAACCCAGACCTAAGCCTGACATAACCGGTGTTATCCTCTGAAATATTGATCGAAACCAGGTTTAATTGACTGCTTCAGTGTGTTACCACATTCCTACGTGATTCAAACACGAAAAAAACCCAGGATCTGGACAACAAGTATGCGAAGAAGGCAAAATCATGAGCCAGATGCGGGTATAACCCAGACCTAAGCCTGACATAACCGGTGTTATCCTCTAAAATACTGAGCGAAACGAGGTTTAATTGACTGCTTCAGTGTGTTACCACATTACTACGTGATTCAAGCACGGAAAAAACCCAGGATCTGGCCAACAAGTATGCGAAGAAGGCAAAATCATGAGCCAGATGCGGGCATAACCCAGACCTAACCCAGACCTAACCGGTGTTATCCTCTAAAATATTGATCGAAACCAGGCTTAGTTGACTGCTTCAGTGTGTTACCACATTACTACGTGATTCAAACACGGAAAAAACCCAGGATCTGGCCAACAAGTTTGCGAAAAAGGCGAAAGTATATGCCAGATGCGCGCATATCCCAGACCTAACCCAGACCTAACCGGTGTTATCCTCTAAAATATTGATCGAAACCAGGTTTAATTGACAGTTTCAGTGTGTTACCACATTACTACGTGATTCAAACACGAGAAAAACCCAGGATCTGGCCAACAAGTATGCGAAGAAGGCAAAATCATGAGCCTGATGCGGGCATAACCCAGACCTAACCCTGACCTAACCGGTGTTATCCTCTAAAATACTGTCCGAATCCAGGTTTAATTGACTGCCTCAGTGTGGTACAACATTACTACGTGATTCAAACACGGAAAAAACCCAGGATCTGGCCAACAAGTTTGCGAAAATGGCGAAATCATGAGCCAGATGCGTGCATTTCCCGGACCTAACCCAGACCTAACCGGTGTTATCCTCTGAAATATTGATCGAAACCAGGTTTAATTGACTACCACAGTGTGGTACCACATTACTACGTGATTCAAACACGGGAAAAACCCAGGATCTGGCCAAAAAGTTTGCGAAAAAGGCGAAAGTATAAGCCAGATGCGCGCATATCCCAGACCTAACCCAGACCTAACCGGTGTCATCCTCTAAAATATTGATCGAAACCAGGTTTAATTGACTGCTTCAGTGTGTTACCACATTACTACGTGATTAAAACACGAAAAAAAACCCGGGATCTGGCCATCAAGTATGCGAAGAAGGCAAAATCATGAGCCAGATGCGGGCATAACCCAGACCTAACCCAGACCTAACCGGTGTTATCCTCTAAAATAGTGATCGAAACCTGGTTTAATTGACTGCTTCAGTGTGTTACCACATTACTACGTGATTCAAACACGAAAAAAATCCAGGATCTGGCCAACAAGTATGCGAAGAAGGCAAAATCATGAGCCAGATGCGGGCATAACCCAGACCTAACCCAGACCTAACCGGTGTCATCCTCTAAAATATTGATCGAAACCAGGTTTAATTGACTGCTTCAGTGTGTTACCACATTACTACGTGATTCAAACACGAAAAAAACCCGGGATCTGGCCAACAAGTATGCGAAGAAGGCAAAATCATGAGCCAGATGCGGGCATAACCCAGACCTAACCTAGACCTAACCGGTGTTATCCTCTAAAATATTGATCGAAACCAGGCTTAGTTGACTGCCTCAGTGTGGTACCACATTACTACGTGATTCAAACACGGAAAAAACCCAGGATCTGGCCAACAAGTTTGCGAAAAAGGCGAAAGTATAAGCCAGATGCGCGCATATCCTAGACCTAACCCAGACCTAACCGGTGTTATCCTCTAAAATATTGATCGAAACCTGGTTTAATTGACTGCTTCAGTGTGTTACCACACTACTACGTGATTCAAACACGAAAAAATCCGAGGATCTGGCCAACAAGTATGCGAAGAAGGCAAAATCATGAGCCAGATGCGGGCATAACCCAGACCTAACCCAGACCTAACCGGTGTTATCCTCTAAAATACTGTCCGAATCCAGGTTTAATTCACTGCCTCAGTGTGGTACAACATTACTACGTGATTCAAACACGGAAAAAACCCAGGATCTGGCCAACAAGTTTGCGAAAATGGCGAAATCATGAGCCAGATGCGTGCATTTCCCGGACCTAACCCAGACCTAAACGGTGTTATCCTCTGAAATATTGATCGAAACCAGGTTTAATTGACTACCTCAGTGTGTTACCACATTCCTACGTGATTCAAACACGAAAAAAACCCAGGATCTGGCCAACAAGTATGGGAAGAAGGCAAAATCATGAGCCAGATACGGGCATATCCCGGACCTAACCCAGACCTAACCGGTGTTATCCTCTGAAATATTGATCGAAACCAGGTTTAATTGACTGCTTCAGTGTGTTACCACATTCCTACGTGATTCAAACACGAAAAATACCCAGGATCTGGCCAACAAGTATGCGAAGAAGGCAAAATCATGAGCCAGATGCGGGCATAACCCAGACCTTACCTAGACCTAACCGGTGTTATCCTCTAAAATATTGATCGAAACCAGGCTTAGTTGACTGCTTCAGTGTGTTACCAAATTACTACGTTATTCAAACACGAAAAAAACCCAGGATCTGGCCAACAAGTATGCGAAGAAGGCAAAATCATGAGCCAGATACGGGCATATCCCGGACCTAACCCAGACCTAACCGGAGTTATCCTCTGAAATATTGATCGAAACCAGGTTTAATTGACTGCTTCAGTGTGTTGCAACATTCCTACGTGATTCAAACACGGTAATAACCCAGGATCTGGCCAACAAGTATGCGAAGAAGGCAAAATCATGAGCCAGATGCGGGCATATCCCGTACCTAACCCAGACCTAACCGGTGTTATCCTCTGAAATATTCATCGAAACCAGGTTTAATTGACTGCTTCAGTGTGTTACCACATTCCTACGTGATTCAAACACGAAAAATACCCAGGATCTGGCCAACAAGTATGCGAAGAAGGCAAAAACATGAGCCAGATGCGGGCATAACCCAGACCTAACCTATACCAAACCGGTGTTATCCTCTAAAATATTGATCGAAACCAGGTTTAATTGACTGCTTCAGTGTATTACCACATTACAACGTGATTCAGACACGAAAAAAACCCAGGATCTGGCCAACAAGTATGCAAAGAAGGCAAAATCATGAGCCAGATACGGGTATAACCCAGACCTAACCCAGACCTAACCGGTGTTATCCTCTAAAATATTGATCGAAACCAGGCTTAGTTGACTGCTTCAGTGTGTTACCACATTACTACGTGATTCAAACACGGAAAAAACCCAGGATCTGGCCAACAAGTATGCGAAAAAGGCGAAAGTATATGCCAGATGCGCGCATATCCCAGACCTAATCCAGACCTAACCGGTGTTATCCTCTAAAATATTGATCGAAACCAGGTTTAATTGACAGTTTCAGTGTGTTACCACATTACTACGTGATTCAAACACGAGAAAAACCCAGGATCTGGCCAACAAGTATGCGAAAAAGGCGAAAGTATATGCCAGATGCGCGCATATCCCAGACCTAACCCAGACCTAACCGGTGTTATCCTCTAAGATATTGATCGAAACCAGGTTTAATTGACTGCTTCAGTGTGTTACCACATTACTACGTGATTCAAACACGAAAAAAACCCGGGATCTGGCCAACAAGTATGCGAAGAAGGCAAAATCATGAGCCAGATGCAGGCATAACCCAGACCTATCCCAGACCTAACCGGTGTTATCCTCTAAAATACTGTCCGAATCCAGGTTTAATTGACTGCCTCAGTGTGGTACAACATTACTACGTGATTCAAACACGGAAAAAACCCAGGATCTGGCCAACAAGTTTGCGAAAATGGCGAAATCATGAGCCAGATGCGTGCATTTCCCGGACCTAACCCAGACCTAACCGGTGTTATCCTCTGAAATATTGATCGAAACCAGGCTTAGTTGACTGCTTCAGTGTGTTACCACATTACTACGTGATTCAAACACGGAAAAAACCCAGGATCTGGCCAACAAGTATGCGAAAAAGGCGAAAGTATATGCCAGATGCGCGCATATCCCAGACCTAACCCAGACCTAACCGGTGTTATCCTCTAAAATATTGATCGAAACCAGGTTTAATTGACAGTTTCAGTGTGTTACCACATTACTACGTGATTCAAACACGAGAAAAACCCAGGATCTGGCCAACAAGTATGCGAAGAAGGCAAAATCATGAGCCAGATGCGGGCATAACCCAGACCTAACCCAGACCTAACCGGTGTTATCCTCTAAAATATTGATCGAAACCAGGCTTAGTTGACTGCTTCAGTGTGTTACCACATTACTACGTGATTCAAACACGGAAAAAACCCAGGATCTGGCCAACAAGTATGCGAAAAAGGCGAAAGTATATGCCAGATGCGCGCATATCCCAGACCTAACCCAGACCTAACCGGTGTTATCCTCTAAAATATTGATCGAAACCAGGTTTAATTGACAGTTTCAGTGTGTTACCACATTACTACGTGATTCAAACACGAGAAAAACCCAGGATCTGGCCAACAAGTATGCGAAGAAGGCAAAATCATGAGCCAGATGCGGGCATAACCCAGACCTAGCCCAGACCTAACCGGTGTTATCCTCTAAAATACTGTCCGAATCCAGGTTTAATTGACTGCCTCAGTGTGGTACAACATTACTACGTGATTCAAACACGGAAAAAACCCAGGATCTGGCCAACAAGTTTGCGAAAATGGCGAAATCATGAGCCAGATGCGTGCATTTCCCGGACCTAACCCAGACCTAACCGGTGTTATCCTCTGAAATATTGATCGAAACCAGGTTTAATTGACTACCACAGTGTGGTACCACATTACTACGTGATTCAAACACGGAAAAAACCCAGGATCTGGCCAAAAAGTTTGCGAAAAAGGCGAAAGTATAAGCCAGATGCGCGCATATCCCAGACCTAACCCAGACCTAACCGGTGTCATCCTCTAAAATATTGATCGAAACCAGGTTTAATTGACTGCTTCAGTGTGTTACCACATTACTACGTGATTCAAACACGAAAAAAACCCGGGATCTGGCCAACAAGTATGCGAAGAAGGCAAAATCATGAGCCAGATGCGGGCATTACGCAGACCTAACCCAGACCTAACCGGTGTCATCCTCTAAGATATTGATCGAAACCAGGTTTAATTGACTGCTTCAGTGTGTTACCACATTACTACGTGATTCAAACACGAAAAAAACCCGGGATCTGGCCAACAAGTATGCGAAGAAGGCAAAATCATGAGCCAGATGCAGGCATAACCCAGACCTAACCCAGACCTAACCGGTGTTATCCTCTAAAATAATGATCGAAACCAGGTTTAATTGACTCCTTCAGTGTGTTACCACATTACTACGTGATTCAAACACGAAAAAAACCCAGGATCTGGCCAACAAGTATGCGAAGAAGGCAAAATCATGAGCCAGATGCGGGCAAAACCCAGACCTAACCCAGATCTAACCGGTGTTATCCTCTAAAATATTCATCGAAACCAGGTTTAATTGACTGCTTCAGTGTATTACCACATTACTACGTGATTCAAACACGATAAAAACCCAGGATCTGGCCAACAAGTATGCGAAGAAGGCAAAATCATGAGCCAGATGCGGGCATATCCCGGACCTAACCCAGACCTAACCGGTGTTATGCTGTGAAATATTGATCGAAACCAGGTTTAATTGACTGCCTCAGTGTGGTACCACATTACTACGTGATTCAAGCACGGAAAAAACCCAGGATCTGGCCAACAAGTTTGCGAAAAGGGCGAAAGTATCAGCCAGATGCGCGCATATCCCAGACCTAACCCAGACCTAACCGGTGTTATCCTCTAAAATATTGATCGAAACCTGGTTTAATTGACTGCTTCAGTGTGTTACCACATTACTACGTGATTCAAACACGAAAAAATCCGAGGATCTGGCCAACAAGTATGCGAAGAAGGCAAAATCATGAGCCAGATGTGGGCATAACCCAGACCTAACCCAGACCTAACCGGTGTTATCCTCTTAAATACTGTCCGAATCCAGGTTTAATTCACTGCCTCAGTGTGGTACAACATTACTACGTGATTCAAACACGGAAAAAACCCTGGATCTGGCCAAAAAGTTTGCGAAAAAGGCGTAAGTATAAGCCAGATGCGCGCATATCCCAGACCTAACCCAGACCTAACCGGTGTTATCCTCTAAAATAATGATCGAAACCAGGTTTAATTGACTCCTTCAGTGTGTTACCACATTACTACGTGATTCAAACACGAAAAAAACCCAGGATCTGGCCAACAAGTATGCGAAGAAGGCAAAATCATGAGCCAGATGCGGGCATAACCCAGACCTAACACAGACCTAACCGGTGTTATCCTCTAAAATATTGATCGAAACCAGGTTTAATTGACTGCTTCAGTGTGTTACCACATTACTACGTGATTCAAACACGAAAAAAACCCAGGATCTGGCCAACAAGTATGCGAAGAAGGCAAAATCATGAGCCAGATGCGGGCATAACCCAGACCTAACCCAGACCTAACCGGTGTTATCCTCTAAAATATTGATCGAAACCAGGCTTAGTTGACTGCTTCAGTGTGTTACCTCATTACTACGTGATTCAAACACGGAAAAAACCCAGGATCTGGCCAACAAGTATGCGAAAAAGGCGAAAGTATATGCCAGATGCGCGCATATCCCAGACCTAACCCAGACCTAACCGGTGTTATCCTCTAAAATATTGATCGAAACCTGGTTTAATTGACTGCTTCAGTGTGTTACCACATTACTACGTGATTCAAACACGAAAAAAACCCAGGATCTGGCCAACAAGAATGCGAAGAAGGCAAAATCATGAGCCAGATGCGGGTATAACCCAGACCTAACCCAGACCTAACCGGTGTTATCCTCTAAAATATTGATCGAAACCAGGCTTAGTTGACTGCTTCAGTGTGTTACCACATTACTACGTGATTCAAACACGGAAAAAACCCAGGATCTGGCCAACAAGTATGCGAAAAAGGCGAAAGTATATGCCAGATGCGCGCATATCCCAGACCTAACCCAGACCTAACCGGTGTTATCCTCTAAAATATTGATCGAAACCAGGTTTAATTGACAGTTTCAGTGTGTTACCACATTACTACGTGATTCAAACACGAGAAAAACCCAGGATCTGGCCAACAAGTTTGCGAAAAAGGCGTAAGTATAAGCCAGATGCGCGCATATCCCAGACCTAACCCAGACCTAACCGGTGTTATCCTCTAAAATAATGATCGAAACCAGGTTTAATTGACTCCTTCAGTGTGTTACCACATTACTACGTGATTCAAACACGAAAAAAACCCAGGATCTGGCCAACAAGTATGCGAAGAAGGCAAAATCATGAGCCAGATGCGGGCATAACCCAGACCTAACCCAGACCTAACCGGTGTTATCCTCTAAAATATTGATCGAAACCAGGTTTAATTGACTGCTTCAGTGTGTTACCACATTACTACGTGATTCAAACACGAAAAAAACCCAGGATCTGGCCAACAAGTATGCGAAGAAGGCAAAATCATGAGCCAGATGCGGGCATAACCCAGACCTAACCCAGACCTAACCGGTGTTATCCTCTAAAATATTGATCGAAACCAGGCTTAGTTGACTGCTTCAGTGTGTTACCTCATTACTACGTGATTCAAACACGGAAAAAACCCAGGATCTGGCCAACAAGTATGCGAAAAAGGCGAAAGTATATGCCAGATGCGCGCATATCCCAGACCTAACCCAGACCTAACCGGTGTTATCCTCTAAAATATTGATCGAAACCTGGTTTAATTGACTGCTTCAGTGTGTTACCACATTACTACGTGATTCAAACACGAAAAAATCCGAGGATCTGGCCAACAAGTATGCGAAGAAGGCAAAATCATGAGCCAGATGCGGGCATAACCCAGACCTAACCCAGACCTAACCGGTGTTATCCTCTAAAATACTGTCCGAATCCAGGTTTAATTCACTGCCTCAGTGTGGTACAACATTACTACGTGATTCAAACACGGAAAAAACCCAGGATCTGGCCAACAAGTTTGCGAAAATGGCGAAACCATGAGCCAGATGCGTGCATTTCCCGGACCTAACCCAGACCTAAACGGTGTTATCCTCTGAAATATTGATCGAAAACAGGTTTAATTGACTACCTCAGTGTGTTACCACATTCCTACGTGATTCAAACACGAAAAAAACCCAGGATCTGGCCAACAAGTATGGGAAGAAGGCAAAATCATGAGCCAGATACGGGCATATCCCGGACCTAACCCACACCTAACCGGTGTTATCCTCTGAAATATTGATCGAAACCAGGTTTAATTGACAGCTTCAGTGTGTTACCACATTCCTACGTGATTCAAACACGAAAAATACCCAGGATCTGGCCAACAAGTATGCGAAGAAGGCAAAATCATGAGCCAGATGCGGGCATAACCCAGACCTAACCTAGACCTAACCGGTGTTATCCTCTAAAATATTGATCGAAACCAGGCTTAGTTGACTGCTTCAGTGTGTTACCACATTACTACGTTATTCAAACACGAAAAAAACCCAGGATCTGGCCAACAAGTATGCGAAGAAGGCAAAATCATGAGCCAGATACGGGCATATCCCGGACCTAAACCAGACCTAACCGGTGTTATCCTCTGAAATATTGATCGAAACCAGGTTTAATTGACTGCTTCAGTGTGTTGCAACATTCCTACGTGATTCAAACACGAAAAATACCCAGGATCTGGCCAACAAGTATGCGAAGAAGGCAAAATCATGAGCCAGATGCGGGCATAACCCAGACCTAACCCAGACCTAACCGGTGTTATCCTCTAAAATATTGATCGAAACCAGGTTTAATTGACTGCTTCAGTGTATTACCACATTACTACGTGATTCAAACACGGTAATAACCCAGGATCTGGCCAACAAGTATGCGAAGAAGGCAAAATCATGAGCCAGATGCGAGCATATCCCGTACCTAACCCAGACCTAACCGCTGTTATCCTCTGAAATATTCATCGAAACCAGGTTTAATTGACTGCTTCAGTGTGTTACCACATTCCTACGTGATTCAAACACGAAAAATACCCAGGATCTGGCCAACAAGTATGCGAAGAAGGCAAAATCATGAGCCAGATGCGGGCATAACCCAGACCTAACCTAGACCTAACCGGTGTTATCCTCTAAAATATTGATCGAAACCAGGTTTAATTGACTGCTTCAGTGTATTACCACATTACAACGTGATTCAGACACGAAAAAAACCCAGGATCTGGCCAACAAGTATGCGAAGAAGGCAAAATCATGAGCCAGATGCGGGTATAACCCAGTCCTAAGCCAGACATAACCGGTGTTATCCTCTAAAATACTGAGCGAAACGAGGTTTATTTGACTGCTTCAGTGTGTTACCACATTACTACGTGATTCAAACACGAAAAAAACCCAGGATCTGGCCAACAAGTATGCGAAGAAGGCAAAATCATGAGCCAGATGCGGGCATAACCCAGACCTAACCCAGACCTAACCGGTGTTATCCTCTAAAATATTGATCGAAACCAGGCTTAGTTGACTGCTTCAGTGTGTTACCACATTACTACGTGATTCAAACACGGAAAAAACCCAGGATCTGGCCAACAAGTATGCGAAAAAGGCGAAAGTATATGCCAGATGCGCGCATATCCCAGACCTAACCCAGACCTAACCGGTGTTATCCTCTAAAATATTGATCGAAACCAGGTTTAATTGACAGTTTCAGTGTGTTACCACATTACTACGTGATTCAAACACGAGAAAAACCCAGGATCTGGCCAACAAGTATGCGAAGAAGGCAAAATCATGAGCCAGATGCGGGCATAACCCAGACCTAGCCCCGCCCTAACCGGTGTTATCCTCTAAAATACTGTCCGAATCCAGGTTTAATTGACTGCCTCAGTGTGGTACAACATTACTACGTGATTCAAACACGGAAAAAACCCAGGATCTGGCCAACAAGTTAGCGAAAATGGCGAAATCATGAGCCAGATGCGTGCATTTCCCGGACCTAACCCAGACCTAACCGGTGTTATCCTCTGAAATATTGATCGAAACCAGGTTTAATTGACTACCACAGTGTGGTACCACATTACTACGTGATTCAAACACGGAAAAAACCCAGGATCTGGCCAAAAAGTTTGCGAAAAAGGCGAAAGTATAAGCCAGATGCGCGCATATCCCAGACCTAACCCAGACCTAACCGGTGTCATCCTCTAAAATATTGATCGAAACCAGGTTTAATTGACTGCTTCAGTGTGTTACCACATTACTACGTGATTCAAACACGAAAAAAACCCAGGATCTGGCCAACAAGTATGCGAAGAAGGCAAAATCATGAGCCAGATGCGGGCATAACCCAGACCTAACCCAGACCTAACCGGTGTTATCCTCTAAAATACTGTCCGAATCCAGGTTTAATTGACTGCTTCAGTGTATTACCACATTACTACGTGATTCAAACACGATAAAAACCCAGGATCTGGCCAACAAGTATGCGAAGAAGGCAAAATCATGAGCCAGATGCGGGCATATCCCGGACCTAACCCAGACCTAACCGGTGTTATGCTGTGAAATATTGATCGAAACCAGGTTTAATTGACTGCCTCAGTGTGGTACCACATTACTACGTGATTCAAACACGGAAAAAACCCAGGATCTGGCCAACAAGTTTGCGAAAAAGGCGAAAGTATCAGCCAGATGCGCGCATATCCCAGACCTAACCCAGACCTAACCGGTGTTATCCTCTAAAATATTGATCGAAACCTGGTTTAATTGACTGCTTCAGTGTGTTACCACATTACTACGTGATTCAAACACGAAAAAATCCGAGGATCTGGCCAACAAGTATGCGAAGAAGGCAAAATCATGAGCCAGATGTGGGCATAACCCAGACCTAACCCAGACCTAACCGGTGTTATCCTCTTAAATACTGTCCGAATCCAGGTTTAATTCACTGCCTCAGTGTGGTACAACATTACTACGTGATTCAAACACGGAAAAAACCCAGGATCTGGCCAACAAGTTTGCGAAAATGGCGAAATCATGAGCCAGATGCGTGCATTTCCCGGACCTAACCCAGACCTAAACGGTGTTATCCTCTGAAGTATTGATCGAAACCAGGTTTAATTGACTACCTCAGTGTGTTACCACATTCCTACGTGATTCAAACACGGAAAAAACCCAGGATCCGGCCAACAAATTTGCGAAAATGGCGAAATCATGAGCCAGATGCGTGCATTTCCCGGACCTAACCCAGACCTAACCGGTGTTATCCTCTGAAATATTGATCGAAACCAGGTTTAATTGACTACCTCAGTGTGTTACCACATTCCGACGTGATTCAAACACGAAAAAAACCCAGGATCTGGCCAACAAGTATGCGAAGAAGGCAAAATCATGAGCCAGATGCGGGCATAACCCAGACCTAACCCAGACCTAACCGGTGTTATCCTCTAAAATAATGATCGAAACCAGGTTTAATTGACTCCTTCAGTGCGTTACCACATTACTACGTGATTCAAACAGGAAAAAAACCCAGGATCTGGCCAACAAGTATGCGAAGAAGGCAAAATCATGAGCCAGATGCGGGCATAACCCAGACCTAACCCAGATCTAACCGGTGTTATCCTCTAAAATATTGATCGAAACCAGGCTTAGTTGACTGCTTCAGTGTGTTACCTCATTACTACGTGATTCAAACACGGAAAAAACCCAGGATCTGGCCAACAAGTATGCGAAAAAGGCGAAAGTATATGCCAGATGCGCGCATATCCCAGACCTAACCCAGACCTAACCGGTGTTATCCTCTGAAATATTGATCGAAACCAGGTTTAATTGACTACCACAGTGTGGTACCACATTACTACGTGATTCAAACACGAAAAAAACCCAGGATCTGGCCAACAAGTATGCGAAGAAGGCAAAATCATGAGCCAGATGCGGGCATATCCCAGACCTAACCCAGACCTAACCGGTGTCATCCTCTAAAATATTGATCGAAACCAGGTTTAATTGACTGCTTCAGTGTGTTACCACATTACTACGTGATTCAAACACGAAAAAAACCCGGGATCTGGCCAACAAGTATGCGAAGAAGGCAAAATCATGAGCCAGATGCGGGCATAACCCAGACCTAACCCAGACCTAACCGGTGTTATCCTCTAAAATAATGATCGAAACCAGGTTTAATTGACTCCTTCAGTGCGTTACCACATTACTACGTGATTCAAACACGAAAAAAACCCAGGATCTGGCCAACAAGTATGCGAAGAAGGCAAAATCATGAGCCAGATGCGGGTATAACCCAGACCTAAGCCAGACATAACCGGTGTTATCCTCTAAAATACTGAGCGAAACGAGGTTTATTTGACTGCTTCAGTGTGTTACCACATTACTACGAGATTCAAACACGAAAAAAACCCAGGATCTGGCCAACAAGTATGCGAAGAAGGCAAAATCATGAGCCAGATGCGGGCAAAACCCAGACCTAACCCAGATCTAACCGGTGTTATCCTCTAAAATATTCATCGAAACCAGGTTTAATTGACTGCTTCAGTGTATTACCACATTACTACGTGATTCAAACACGATAAAAACCCAGGATCTGGCCAACAAGTATGCGAAGAAGGCAAAATCATGAGCCAGATGCGGGCATATCCCGGACCTAACCCAGACCTAACCGGTGTTATGCTGTGAAATATTGATCGAAACCAGGTTTAATTGACTGCCTCAGTGTGGTACCACATTACTACGTGATTCAAACACGGAAAAAACCCAGGATCTGGCCAACAAGTATGCGAAAAAGGCGAAAGTATCAACCAGATGCGCGCATATCCCAGACCTAACCCAGACCTAACCGGTGTTATCCTCTAAAATATTGATCGAAACCTGGTTTAATTGACTGCTTCAGTGTGTTACCACATTACTACGTGATTCAAACACGAAAAAATCCGAGGATCTGGCCAACAAGTATGCGAAGAAGGCAAAATCATGTGCCAGATGTGGGCATAACCCAGACCTAACCCAGACCTAACCGGTGTTATCCTCTTAAATACTGTCCGAATCCAGGTTTAATTCACTGCCTCAGTGTGGTACAACATTACTACGTGATTCAAACACGGAAAAAACCCAGGATCTGGCCAACAAGTTTGCGAAAATGGCGAAATCATGAGCCAGATGCGTGCATTTCCCGGACCTAACCCAGACCTAAACGGTGTTATCCTCTGTAGTATTGATCGAAACCAGGTTTAATTGACTACCTCAGTGTGTTACCACATTCCTACGTGATTCAAACACGGAAAAAACCCAGGATCCGGCCAACAAGTTTGCGAAAATGGCGAAATCATGAGCCAGATGCGTGCATTTCCCGGACCTAACCCAGACCTAACCGGTGTTATCCTCTGAAATATTGATCGAAACCAGGTTTAATTGACTACCTCTGTGTGTTACCACATTCCGACGTGATTCAAACACGAAAAAAACCCAGGATCTGGCCAACAAGTATGCGAAGAAGGCAAAATCATGAGCCAGATGCGGGCATAACCCAGACCTAACCCAGACATAACCGGTGTTATCCTCTAAAATAATGATCGAAACCAGGTTTAATTGACTCCTTCAGTGCGTTACCACATTACTACGTGATTCAAACACGAAAAAAACCCAGGATCTGGCCATCAAGTATGCGAAGAAGGCAAAATCATGAGCCAGATGCGGGCATAACCCAGACCTAACCCAGATCTAACCGGTGTTATCCTCTAAAATATTGATCGAAAGCAGGCTTAGTTGACTGCTTCAGTGTGTTACCTCATTACTACGTGATTCAAACACGGAAAAAACCCAGGATCTGGCCAACAAGTATGCGAAAAAGGCGAAAGTATATGCCAGATGCGCGCATATCCCAGACCTAACCCAGACCTAACCGGTGTTATCCTCTGAAATATTGATCGAAACCAGGTTTAATTGACTACCACAGTGTGGTACCACATTACTACGTGATTCAAACACGAAAAAAACCCGGGATCTGGCCAACAAGTATGCGAAGAAGGCAAAATCATGAGCCAGATGCGGGCATAACCCAGACCTAACCCAGACCTAACCGGTGTTATCCTCTAAAATAATGATCGAAACCAGGTTTAATTGACTCCTTCAGTGCGTTACCACATTACTACGTGATTCAAACACGAAAAAAACCCAGGATCTGGCCAACAAGTATGCGAAGAAGGCAAAATCATGAGCCAGATGCGGGTATAACCCAGACCTAAGCCAGACATAACCGGTGTTATCCTCTAAAATACTGAGCGAAACGAGGTTTATTTGACTGCTTCAGTGTGTTACCACATTACTACGTGATTCAAACACGAAAAAAACCCAGGATCTGGCCAACAAGTATGCGAAGAAGGCAAAATCATGAGCCAGATGCGGGCATAACCCAGACCTAACCCAGACCTAACCGGTGTTATCCTCTAAAATATTGATCGAAACCAGGCTTAGTTGACTGCTTCAGTGTGTTACCACATTACTACGTGATTCAAACACGGAAAAAACCCAGGATCTGGCCAACAAGTATGCGAAAAAGGCGAAAGTATATGCCAGATGCGCGCATATCCCAGTCCTAACCCAGACCTAACCGGTGTTATCCTCTAAAATATTGATCGAAACCAGGTTTAATTGACAGTTTCAGTGTGTTACCACATTACTACGTGATTCAAACACGAGAAAAACCCAGGATCTGGCCAACAAGTATGCGAAGAAGGCAAAATCATGAGCCAGATGCGGGCATAACCCAGACCTAGCCCAGACCTAACCGGTGTTATCCTCTAAAATACTGTCCGAATCCAGGTTTAATTGACTGCCTCAGTGTGGTACAACATTACTACGTGATTCAAACACGGAAAAAACCCAGGATCTGGCCAACAAGTTTGCGAAAATGGCGAAATCATGAGCCAGATGCGTGCATTTCCCGGACCTAACCCAGACCTAACCGGTGTTATCCTCTGAAATATTGATCGAAACCAGGTTTAATTGACTACCACAGTGTGGTACCACATTACTACGTGATTCAAACACGGAAAAAACCGAGGATCTGGCCAAAAAGTTTGCGAAAAAGGCGAAAGTATAAGCCAGATGCGCGCATATCCCAGACCTAACCCAGACCTAACCGGTGTCATCCTCTAAAATATTGATCGAAACCAGGTTTAATTGACTGCTTCAGTGTGTTACCACATTACTACGTGATTCAAACACGAAAAAAACCCGGGATCTGGCCAACAAGTATGCGAAGAAGGCAAAATCATGAGCCAGATGCGGGCATAACCCAGACCTAAGCCAGACCTAACCGGTGTCATCCTCTAAAATATTGATCGAAACCAGGTTTAATTGACTGCTTCAGTGTGTTACCACATTACTACGTGATTCAAACACGAAAAAAACCCGGGATCTGGCCAACAAGTATGCGAAGAAGGCAAAATCATGAGCCAGACGCAGGCATAACCCAGACCTAACCCAGACCTAACCGGTGTTATCCTCTAAAATAATGATCGAAACCAGGTTTAATTGACTCCTTCAGTGTGTTACCACATTACTACGTGATTCAAACACGAAAAAAACCCAGGATCTGGCCAACAAGTTTGCGAAAATGGCGAAATCATGAGCCAGATGCGGGCATAACCCAGACCTAACCCAGACCTAACCGGTGTTATCCTCTAAAATAATGATCGAAACCAGGTTTAATTGACTCCTTCAGTGTGTTACCACATTACTACGTGATTCAAACACGAAAAAACCCAGGATCTGGCCAACAAGTATGCGAAGAAGGCAAAATCATGAGCCAGATGCGGGCATAACCCAGACCTAACCCAGACCTAACCGGTGTTATCCTCTAAAATATTGATCGAAACCAGGTTTAATTGACAGTTTCAGTGTGTTTCCACATTACTACGTGATTCAAACACGAGAAAAACCCAGGATCTGGCCAACAAGTATGCGAAGAAGGCAAAATCATGAGCCAGACGCAGGCATAACCCAGACCTAACCCAGACCTAACCGGTGTTATCCTCTAAAATAATGATCGAAACCAGGTTTAATTGACTCCTTCAGTGTGTTACCACATTACTACGTGATTCAAACACGAAAAAAACCCAGGATCTGGCCAACAAGTTTGCGAAAATGGCGAAATCATGAGCCAGATGCGGGCATAACCCAGACCTAACCCAGACCTAACCGGTGTTATCCTCTAAAATAATGATCGAAACCAGGTTTAATTGACTCCTTCAGTGTGTTACCACATTACTACGTGATTCAAACACGGAAAAAACCCAGGATCTGGCCAACAAGTATGCGAAAAAGGCGAAAGTATATGCCAGATGCGCGCATATCCCAGTCCTAACCCAGACCTAACCGGTGTTATCCTCTAAAATATTGATCGAAACCAGGTTTAATTGACAGTTTCAGTGTGTTTCCACATTACTACGTGATTCAAACACGAGAAAAACCCAGGATCTGGCCAACAAGTATGCGAAGAAGGCAAAATCATGAGCCAGATGCGGGCATAACCCAGACCTAGCCCAGACCTAACCGGTGTTATCCTCTAAAATACTGTCCGAATCCAGGTTTAATTGACTGCCTCAGTGTGGTACAACATTACTACGTGATTCAAACACGGAAAAAACCCAGGATCTGGCCAACAAGTTTGCGAAAATGGCGAAATCATGAGCCAGATGCGTGCATTTCCCGGACCTAACCCAGACCTAACCGTTGTTATCCTCTGAAATATTGATCGAAACCAGGTTTAATTGACTACCACAGTGTGGTACCACATTACTACGTGATTCAAACACGGAAAAAACCCAGGATCTGGCCAAAAAGTTTGCGAAAAAGGCGAAAGTATAAGCCAGATGCGCGCATATCCCAGACCTAACCCAGACCTAACCGGTGTCATCCTCTAAAATATTGATCGAAACCAGGTTTAATTGACTGCTTCAGTGTGTTACCACATTACTACGTGATTCAAACACGAAAAAAACCCGGGATCTGGCCAACAAGTATGCGAAGAAGGCAAAATCATGAGCCAGATGCGGGCATAACCCAGACCTAACCCAGACCTAACCGGTGTTATCCTCTAAAATAATGATCGAAACCAGGTTTAATTGACTCCTTCAGTGTGTTACCACATTACTACGTGATTCAAACACGAAAAAAACCCAGGATCTGGCCAACAAGTTTGCGAAAATGGCGAAATCATGAGCCAGATGCAGGCATAACCCAGACCTAACCCAGACCTAACCGGTGTTATCCTCTAAAATAATGATCGAAACCAGGTTTAATTGACTCCTTCAGTGTGTTACCACATTACTACGTGATTCAAACACGAAAAAAACCCAGGATCTGGCCAACAAGTTTGCGAAAATGGCGAAATCATGAGCCAGATGCGGGCATAACCCAGACCTAACCCAGACCTAACCGGTGTTATCCTCTAAAATAATGATCGAAACCAGGTTTAATTGACTCCTTCAGCGTGTTACCACATTACTACGTGATTCAAACACGAAAAAAACCCAGGATCTGGCCAACAAGTATGCGAAGAAGGCAAAATCATGAGCCAGATGCGGGCATAACCCAGACCTAACCCAGATCTAACCGGTGTTATCCTCTAAAATATTGATCGAAACCAGGTATAATTGACTGCTTCAGTGTATTACCACATTACTACGTGATTCAAACACGAAAAAAACCCAGGATCTGGCCAACAAGTATGCGAAGAAGGCAAAATCATGAGCCAGATGCGGGCATATCCCGGACCTAACCCAGACCTAACCGGTGTTATCCTGTGAAATATTGATCGAAACCAGGTTTAATTGACTGCCTCAGTGTGCTACCACATTACTACGTGATTCAAACATGGAAAAAACCCAGGATCTGGCCAACAAGTTTGCGAAAAAGGCGAAAGTATAAGCCAGATGCGCGCATATCCCAGACCTAACCCAGACCTAACCGGTGTTATCCTCTAAAATATTGATCGAAACCTGGTTTAATTGACTGCTTCAGTGTGTTACCACATTACTACGTGATTCAAACACGAAAAAATCTGAGGATCTGGCCAACAAGTATGCGAAGAAGGCAAAATCATGAGCCAGACGCGGGCATAACCCAGACCTAACCCAGACCTAACCGGTGTTATCCTCTTAAATACTGTCCGAATCCAGGTTTAATTCACTGCCTCAGTGTGCTACAACATTACTACGTGATTCAAACACGGAAAAAACCCAGGATCTGGCCAACAAGTTTGCGAAAATGGCGAAATCATGAGCCAGATGCGTGCATTTCCCGGACCTAACACAGACCTAAACGGTGTTATCCTCTGAAGTATTGATCGAAACCAGGTTTAATTGACTACCTCAGTGTGTTACCACATTCCTACGTGATTCAAACACGGAAAAAACCCAGGATCTGGCCAACAAGTTTGCGAAAATGGCGAAATCATGAGCCAGATGCGTGCATTTCCCGGACCTAACCCAGACCTAACCGGTGTTATCCTCTGAAATATTGATCGAAACCAGGTTTAATTGACTACCTCAGTGTGTTACCACATTCCGACGTGATTCTAACACGAAAAAAACCCAGGATCTGGCCAACAAGTATGCGAAGAAGGCAAAATCATGAGCCAGATGCGGGTATAACCCAGACCTAAGCCAGACATAACCGGTGTTATCCTCTAAAATACTGAGCGAAACGAGGTTTAATTGACTGCTTCAGTGTGTTACCACATTACTACGTGATTCAAACACGAAAAAAACCCAGGATCTGGCCAACAAGTATGCGAAGAAGGCAAAATCATGAGCCAGATGCGGGCATAACCCAGACCTAACCGGTGTTATCCTCTAAAATATTGATCGAAACCAGGCTTAGTTGACTGCTTCAGTGTGTTACCACATTACTACGTGATTCAAACACGAAAAAAACCCGGGATCTGGCCAACAAGTATGCGAAAATGGCGAAATCATGAGCCAGATGCGGGCATAACCCAGACCTAACCCAGACCTAACCGGTGTTATCCTCTAAAATAATGATCGAAGCCAGGTTTAATTGACTCCTTCAGTGTGTTACCACATTACTACGTGATTCAAACACGAAAAAAACCCAGGATCTGGCCAACAAGTATGCGAAGAAAGCAAAATCATGAGCCAGATGCGGGCATAACCCAGACCTAACCCAGACCTAACCGGTGTTATCCTCTAAAATAATGATCGAAACCAGGTTTAATTGACTCCATCAGTGTATTACCACATTACTCCGTGATTCAAACACGATAAAAACCCAGGATCTGGCCAACAAGTATGCGAAGAAAGCAAAATCATGAGCCAGATGCGGGCATAGCCCGGACCTAACCCAGACCTAACCGGTGTTATGCTGTGAAATATTGATCGAAACCAGGTTTAATTGACTGCCTCAGTGTGGTACCACATTACTACGTGATTCAAACACGGAAAAAACCCAGGATCTGGCCAACAAGTTTGCGAAAAAGGCGAAAGTATCAGCCAGATGCGCGCATATCCCAGACCTAACCCAGACCTAGCCGGTGTTATCCTCTAAAATATTGATCGAAACCTGGTTTAGTTGACTGCTTCAGTGTGTTACCACATTACTACGTGATTCAAACACGAAAAAATCCGAGGATCTGGCCAACAAGTATGCGAAGAAGGCAAAATCATGAGCCAGATGTGGGCATAACCCAGACCTAACCCAGACCTAACCGGTGTTATCCTCTTAAATACTGTTCGAATCCAGGTTTAATTCACTGCCTCAGTGTGGTACAACATTACTACGTGATTCAAACACGGAAAAAACCCAGGATCTGGCCAACAAGTTTGCGAAAATGGCGAAATCATGAGCCAGATGCGTGCATTTCCCGGACCTAACCCAGACCTAAACGGTGTTATCCTCTGAAGTATTGATCGAAACCAGGTTTAATTGACTACCTCAGTGTGTTACCACATTCCTACGTGATTCAAACACGGAAAAAACCCAGGATCTGGCCAACAAGTTTGCGAAAATGGCGAAATCATGAGCCAGATGCGTGCATTTCCCGGACCTAACCCAGACCTAACCGGTGTTATCCTCTGAAATATTGATCGAAACCAGGTTTAATTGTCTACCTCAGTGTGTTACCACATTCCGACGTGATTCAAACACGAAAAAAACCCAGGATCTGGCCAACAAGTATGCGAAGAAGGCAAAATCATGAGCCAGATGCGGGCATATCCCGGACCTAACCCAGACCTAACCGGTGTTATCCTGTGAAATATTGATCGAAACCAGGTTTAATTGACTGCTTCAGTGTGTTACCACATTCCTACGTGATTCAAACACGAAAAAAACCCAGGATCTGGACAACAAGTATGCGAAGAAGGCAAAATCATGAGCCAGATGCGGGCATAACCCAGACCTAACCCAGACCTAACCGGTGTTATCCTCTAAAATATTGATCGAAACCAGGTTTAATTGACTGCTTCAGTGTATTACCACATTACTACGTGATTCAAACACGGAAAAAACCCAGGATCTGGCCAACAAGTATGCGAAGAAGGCAAAATCATGAGCCAGATGCGGGCATATCCCGTACCTAACCCAGACCTAACCGGTGTTATCCTCTGAAATATTGATCGAAACCAGGTTTAATTGACTGCTTCAGTGTGTTACCACATTCCTACGTGATTCAACCACGAAAAATACCCAGGATCTGGCCAACAAGTATGCGAAGAAGGCAAAATCATGAGCCAGATGCGGGCATAACCCAGACCTAACCCAGACCTAACCGCTGTTATCCTCTAAAATATTGATCGAAACCAGGCTTAGTTGACTGCTTCAGTGTGTTACCACATTACTACGTGATTCAAACACGGAAAAAACCCAGGATCAGGCCATCAAGTATGCGAAGAAGGCAAAATCATGAGCCAGATGGGGGTATAACCCAGACCTAAGCCAGACATAACCGGTGTTATCCTCTAAAATACTGAGCGAAACGAGGTTTAATTGACTGCTTCAGTGTGTTACCACATTACTACGTGATTCAAACACGAAAAAAACCCAGGATCTGGCCAACAAGTATGCGAAGAAGGCAAAAACATGAGCCAGATGCGGGCATAACCCAGACCTAAGCCAGACATAACCGGTGTTATCCTCTAAAATACTGAGCGAAACGAGGTTTAATTGACTGCTTCAGTGTGTTACCACATTACTACGTGATTCAAACACGAAAAAAACCCAGGATCTGGCCAACAAGTATGCGAAGAAGGCAAAATCATGAGCCAGATGCGGGCATAACCCAGACCTAACCCAGACCTAACCGGTGTTATCCTCTAAAATACTGTCCGAATCCAGGTTTAATTGACTGCCTCAGTGTGGTACAACATTACTACGTGATTCAAACACGGAAAAAACCCAGGATCTGGCCAACAAGTTTGCGAAAATGGCGAAATCATGAGCCAGATGCGGGCATAACCCAGACCTAACCCAGATCAAACCGGTGTTATCCTCTAAAATATTGATCGAAACCAGGTATAATTGACTGCTTCAGTGTATTACCACATTACTACGTGATTCACACACGAAAAAAACCCAGGATCTGGCCAACAAGTATGCGAAGAAGGCAAAATCATGAGCCAGATGCGGGCATATCCCGGACCTATCCCAGACCTAACCGGTGTTATCCTGTGAAATATTGATCGAAACCAGGTTTAATTGACTGCCTCAGTGTGGTACCACATTTCTACGTGATTCAAACATGGAAAAAACCCAGGATCTGGCCAACAAGTTTGCGAAAAAGGCGAAAGTATAAGCCAGATGCGCGCATATCCCAGACCTAACCCAGACCTAACCGGTGTTATCCTCTAAAATATTGATCGAAACCTGGTTTAATTGACTGCTTCAGTGTGTTACCACATTACTACGTGATTCAAACACGAAAAAATCCGAGGATCTGGCCAACAAGTATGCGAAGAAGGCAAAATCATGAGCCAGACGCGGGCATAACCCAGACCTAACCCAGACCTAACCGGTGTTATCCTCTTAAATACTGTCCGAATCCAGGTTTAATTCACTGCCTCAGTGTGGTACAACATTACTACGTGATTCAAACACGGAAAAAACCCAGGATCTGGCCAACAAGTTTGCGAAAATGGCGAAATCATGAGCCAGATGCGTGCATTTCCCGGACCTAACCCAGACCTAAACGGTGTTATCTTCTGAAGTATTGATCGAAACCAGGTTTAATTGACTACCTCAGTGTGTTACCACATTACTACGTGATTCAAACACGAAAAAAACCCAGGATCTGGCCAACAAGTTTGCGAAAATGGCGAAATCATGAGCCAGATGCGGGCATAACCCAGACCTAACCCAGACCTAACCGGTGTTATCCTCTAAAATAATGATCGAAACCAGGTTTAATTGACTCCTTCAGTGTGTTACCACATTACTACGTGATTCAAACACGAAAAAACCCAGGATCTGGCCAACAAGTATGCGAAGAAGGCAAAATCATGAGCCAGATGCGGGCATAACCCAGACCTAACCCAGACCTAACCGGTGTTATCCTCTAAAATATTGATCGAAACCAGGCTTAGTTGACTGCTTCAGTGTGTTACCACATTACTACGTGATTCAAACACGGAAAAAACCCAGGATCTGGCCAACAAGTATGCGAAAAAGGCGAAAGTATATGCCAGATGCGCGCATATCCCAGTCCTAACCCAGACCTAACCGGTGTTATCCTCTAAAATATTGATCGAAACCAGGTTTAATTGACAGTTTCAGTGTGTTTCCACATTACTACGTGATTCAAACACGAGAAAAACCCAGGATCTGGCCAACAAGTATGCGAAGAAGGCAAAATCATGAGCCAGATGCGGGCATAACCCAGACCTAGCCCAGACCTAACCGGTGTTATCCTCTAAAATACTGTCCGAATCCAGGTTTAATTGACTGCCTCAGTGTGGTACAACATTACTACGTGATTCAAACACGGAAAAAACCCAGGATCTGGCCAACAAGTTTGCGAAAATGGCGAAATCATGAGCCAGATGCGTGCATTTCCCGGACCTAACCCAGACCTAACCGTTGTTATCCTCTGAAATATTGATCGAAACCAGGTTTAATTGACTACCACAGTGTGGTACCACATTACTACGTGATTCAAACACGGAAAAAACCCAGGATCTGGCCAAAAAGTTTGCGAAAAAGGCGAAAGTATAAGCCAGATGCGCGCATATCCCAGACCTAACCCAGACCTAACCGGTGTCATCCTCTAAAATATTGATCGAAACCAGGTTTAATTGACTGCTTCAGTGTGTTACCACATTACTACGTGATTCAAACACGAAAAAAACCCGGGATCTGGCCAACAAGTATGCGAAGAAGGCAAAATCATGAGCCAGATGCGGGCATAACCCAGACCTAACCCAGACCTAACCGGTGTTATCCTCTAAAATAATGATCGAAACCAGGTTTAATTGACTCCTTCAGTGTGTTACCACATTACTACGTGATTCAAACACGAAAAAAACCCAGGATCTGGCCAACAAGTTTGCGAAAATGGCGAAATCATGAGCCAGATGCAGGCATAACCCAGACCTAACCCAGACCTAACCGGTGTTATCCTCTAAAATAATGATCGAAACCAGGTTTAATTGACTCCTTCAGTGTGTTACCACATTACTACGTGATTCAAACACGAAAAAAACCCAGGATCTGGCCAACAAGTTTGCGAAAATGGCGAAATCATGAGCCAGATGCGGGCATAACCCAGACCTAACCCAGACCTAACCGGTGTTATCCTCTAAAATAGTGATCGAAACCAGGTTTAATTGACTCCTTCAGCGTGTTACCACATTACTACGTGATTCAAACACGAAAAAAACCCAGGATCTGGCCAACAAGTATGCGAAGAAGGCAAAATCATGAGCCAGATGCGGGCATAACCCAGACCTAACCCAGATCTAACCGGTGTTATCCTCTAAAATATTGATCGAAACCAGGTATAATTGACTGCTTCAGTGTATTACCACATTACTACGTGATTCAAACACGAAAAAAACCCAGGATCTGGCCAACAAGTATGCGAAGAAGGCAAAATCATGAGCCAGATGCGGGCATATCCCGGACCTAACCCAGACCTAACCGGTGTTATCCTGTGAAATATTGATCGAAACCAGGTTTAATTGACTGCCTCAGTGTGCTACCACATTACTACGTGATTCAAACATGGAAAAAACCCAGGATCTGGCCAACAAGTTTGCGAAAAAGGCGAAAGTATAAGCCAGATGCGCGCATATCCCAGACCTAACCCAGACCTAACCGGTGTTATCCTCTAAAATATTGATCGAAACCTGGTTTAATTGACTGCTTCAGTGTGTTACCACATTACTACGTGATTCAAACACGAAAAAATCTGAGGATCTGGCCAACAAGTATGCGAAGAAGGCAAAATCATGAGCCAGACGCGGGCATAACCCAGACCTAACCCAGACCTAACCGGTGTTATCCTCTTAAATACTGTCCGAATCCAGGTTTAATTCACTGCCTCAGTGTGCTACAACATTACTACGTGATTCAAACACGGAAAAAACCCAGGATCTGGCCAACAAGTTTGCGAAAATGGCGAAATCATGAGCCAGATGCGTGCATTTCCCGGACCTAACACAGACCTAAACGGTGTTATCCTCTGAAGTATTGATCGAAACCAGGTTTAATTGACTACCTCAGTGTGTTACCACATTCCTACGTGATTCAAACACGGAAAAAACCCAGGATCTGGCCAACAAGTTTGCGAAAATGGCGAAATCATGAGCCAGATGCGTGCATTTCCCGGACCTAACCCAGACCTAACCGGTGTTATCCTCTGAAATATTGATCGAAACCAGGTTTAATTGACTACCACAGTGTGGTACCACATTACTACGTGATTCAAACACGGAAAAAACCCAGGATCTGGCCAAAAAGTTTGCGAAAAAGGCGAAAGTATAAGCCAGATGCGCGCATATCCCAGACCTAACCCAGACCTAACCGGTGTCATCCTCTAAAATATTGATCGAAACCAGGTTTAATTGACTGCTTCAGTGTGTTACCACATTACTACGTGATTCAAACACGAAAAAAACCCGGGATCTGGCCAACAAGTATGCGAAGAAGGCAAAATCATGAGCCAGATGCGGGCATAACCCAGACCTAACCCAGACCTAACCGGTGTTATCCTCTAAAATAATGATCGAAACCAGGTTTAATTGACTCCTTCAGTGTGTTACCACATTACTACGTGATTCAAACACGAAAAAAACCCAGGATCTGGCCAACAAGTTTGCGAAAATGGCGAAATCATGAGCCAGATGCGGGCATAACCCAGACCTAACCCAGACCTAACCGGTGTTATCCTCTAAAATAATGATCGAAACCAGGTTTAATTGACTCCTTCAGCGTGTTACCACATTACTACGTGATTCAAACACGAAAAAAACCCAGGATCTGGCCAACAAGTATGCGAAGAAGGCAAAATCATGAGCCAGATGCGGGCATAACCCAGACCTAACCCAGATCTAACCGGTGTTATCCTCTAAAATATTGATCGAAACCAGGTTTAATTGACTGCTTCAGTGTATTACCACATTACTACGTGATTCAAACACGAAAAAAACCCAGGATCTGGCCAACAAGTATGCGAAGAAGGCAAAATCATGAGCCAGATGCGGGCATATCCCGGACCTAACCCAGACCTAACCGGTGTTATCCTGTGAAATATTGATCGAAACCAGGTTTAATTGACTGCCTCAGTGTGCTACCACATTACTACGTGATTCAAACATGGAAAAAACCCAGGATCTGGCCAACAAGTTTGCGAAAAAGGCGAAAGTATAAGCCAGATGCGCGCATATCCCAGACCTAACGCAGACCTAACCGGTGTTATCCTCTAAAATATTGATCGAAACCTGGTTTAATTGACTGCTTCAGTGTGTTACCACATTACTACGTGATTCAAACACGAAAAAATCTGAGGATCTGGCCAACAAGTATGCGAAGAAGGCAAAATCATGAGCCAGACGCGGGCATAACCCAGACCTAACCCAGACCTAACCGGTGTTATCCTCTTAAATACTGTCCGAATCCAGGTTTAATTCACTGCCTCAGTGTGCTACAACATTACTACGTGATTCAAACACGGAAAAAACCCAGGATCTGGCCAACAAGTTTGCGAAAATGGCGAAATCATGAGCCAGATGCGTGCATTTCCCGGACCTAACACAGACCTAAACGGTGTTATCCTCTGAAGTATTGATCGAAACCAGGTTTAATTGACTACCTCAGTGTGTTACCACATTCCTACGTGATTCAAACACGGAAAAAACCCAGGATCTGGCCAACAAGTTTGCGAAAATGGCGAAATCATGAGCCAGATGCGTGCATTTCCCGGACCTAACCCAGACCTAACCGGTGTTATCCTCTGAAATATTGATCGAAACCAGGTTTAATTGACTACCTCAGTGTGTTACCACATTCCGACGTGATTCTAACACGAAAAAAACCCAGGATCTGGCCAACAAGTATGCGAAGAAGGCAAAATCATGAGCCAGATGCGGGTATAACCCAGACCTAAGCCAGACATAACCGGTGTTATCCTCTAAAATACTGAGCGAAACGAGGTTTAATTGACTGCTTCAGTGTGTTACCACATTACTACGTGATTCAAACACGAAAAAAACCCAGGATCTGGCCAACAAGTATGCGAAGAAGGCAAAATCATGAGCCAGATGCGGGCATAACCCAGACCTAACCGGTGTTATCCTCTAAAATATTGATCGAAACCAGGCTTAGTTGACTGCTTCAGTGTGTTACCACATTACTACGTGATTCAAACACGAAAAAAACCCGGGATCTGGCCAACAAGTATGCGAAAATGGCGAAATCATGAGCCAGATGCGGGCATAACCCAGACCTAACCCAGACCTAACCGGTGTTATCCTCTAAAATAATGATCGAAGCCAGGTTTAATTGACTCCTTCAGTGTGTTACCACATTACTACGTGATTCAAACACGAAAAAAACCCAGGATCTGGCCAACAAGTATGCGAAGAAAGCAAAATCATGAGCCAGATGCGGGCATAACCCAGACCTAACCCAGACCTAACCGGTGTTATCCTCTAAAATAATGATCGAAACCAGGTTTAATTGACTCCATCAGTGTATTACCACATTACTCCGTGATTCAAACACGATAAAAACCCAGGATCTGGCCAACAAGTATGCGAAGAAAGCAAAATCATGAGCCAGATGCGGGCATAGCGCGGACCTAACCCAGACCTAACCGGTGTTATGCTGTGAAATATTGATCGAAACCAGGTTTAATTGACTGCCTCAGTGTGGTACCACATTACTACGTGATTCAAACACGGAAAAAACCCAGGATCTGGCCAACAAGTTTGCGAAAAAGGCGAAAGTATCAGCCAGATGCGCGCATATCCCAGACCTAACCCAGACCTAGCCGGTGTTATCCTCTAAAATATTGATCGAAACCTGGTTTAGTTGACTGCTTCAGTGTGTTACCACATTACTACGTGATTCAAACACGAAAAAATCCGAGGATCTGGCCAACAAGTATGCGAAGAAGGCAAAATCATGAGCCAGATGTGGGCATAACCCAGACCTTACCCAGACCTAACCGGTGTTATCCTCTTAAATACTGTTCGAATCCAGGCTTAATTCACTGCCTCAGTGTGGTACAACATTACTACGTGATTCAAACACGGAAAAAACCCAGGATCTGGCCAACAAGTTTGCGAAAATGGCGAAATCATGAGCCAGATGCGTGCATTTCCCGGACCTAACCCAGACCTAAACGGTGTTATCCTCTGAAGTATTGATCGAAACCAGGTTTAATTGACTACCTCAGTGTGTTACCACATTCCTACGTGATTCAAACACGGAAAAAACCCAGGATCTGGCCAACAAGTTTGCGAAAATGGCGAAATCATGAGCCAGATGCGTGCATTTCCCGGACCTAACCCAGACCTAACCGGTGTTATCCTCTGAAATATTGATCGAAACCAGGTTTAATTGTCTACCTCAGTGTGTTACCACATTCCGACGTGATTCAAACACGAAAAAAACCCAGGATCTGGCCAACAAGTATGCGAAGAAGGCAAAATCATGAGCCAGATGCGGGCATATCCCGGACCTAACCCAGACCTAACCGGTGTTATCCTGTGAAATATTGATCGAAACCAGGTTTAATTGACTGCTTCAGTGTGTTACCACATTCCTACGTGATTCAAACACGAAAAAAACCCAGGATCTGGACAACAAGTATGCGAAGAAGGCAAAATCATGAGCCAGATGCGGGCATAACCCAGACCTAACCCAGACCTAACCGGTGTTATCCTCTAAAATATTGATCGAAACCAGGTTTAATTGACTGCTTCAGTGTATTACCACATTACTACGTGATTCAAACACGGAAAAAACCCAGGATCTGGCCAACAAGTATGCGAAGAAGGCAAAATCATGAGCCAGATGCGGGCATATCCCGTACCTAACCCAGACCTAACCGGTGTTATCCTCTGAAATATTGATCGAAACCAGGTTTAATTGACTGCTTCAGTGTGTTACCACATTCCTACGTGATTCAACCACGAAAAATACCCAGGATCTGGCCAACAAGTATGCGAAGAAGGCAAAATCATGAGCCAGATGCGGGCATAACCCAGACCTAACCCAGACCTAACCGCTGTTATCCTCTAAAATATTGATCGAAACCAGGCTTAGTTGACTGCTTCAGTGTGTTACCACATTACTACGTGATTCAAACACGGAAAAAACCCAGGATCTGGCCATCAAGTATGCGAAGAAGGCAAAATCATGAGCCAGATGCGGGTATAACCCAGACCTAAGCCAGACATAACCGGTGTTATCCTCTAAAATACTGAGCGAAACGAGGTTTAATTGACTGCTTCAGTGTGTTACCACATTACTACGTGATTCAAACACGAAAAAAACCCAGGATCTGGCCAACAAGTATGCGAAGAAGGCAAAATCATGAGCCAGATGCGGGCATAACCCAGACCTAAGCCAGACATAACCGGTGTTATCCTCTAAAATACTGAGCGAAACGAGGTTTAATTGACTGCTTCAGTGTGTTACCACATTACTACGTGATTCAAACACGAAAAAAACCCAGGATCTGGCCAACAAGTATGCGAAGAAGGCAAAATCATGAGCCAGATGCGGGCATAACCCAGACCTAACCCAGACCTAACCGGTGTTATCCTCTAAAATACTGTCCGAATCCAGGTTTAATTGACTGCCTCAGTGTGGTACAACATTACTACGTGATTCAAACACGGAAAAAACCCAGGATCTGGCCAACAAGTTTGCGAAAATGGCGAAATCATGAGCCAGATGCGGGCATAACCCAGACCTAACCCAGATCAAACCGGTGTTATCCTCTAAAATATTGATCGAAACCAGGTATAATTGACTGCTTCAGTGTATTACCACATTACTACGTGATTCACACACGAAAAAAACCCAGGATCTGGCCAACAAGTATGCGATGAAGGCAAAATCATGAGCCAGATGCGGGCATATCCCGGACCTAACCCAGACCTAACCGGTGTTATCCTCTAAAATACTGTCCGAATCCAGGTTTAATTGACTGCCTCAGTGTGGTACAACATTACTACGTGATTCAAACACGAAAAAAACCCAGGATCTGGCCAACAAGTATGCGAAGAAGGCAAAATCATGAGCCAGATGCGGGCATAACCCAGACCTAAGCCAGACATAACCGGTGTTATCCTCTAAAATACTGAGCGAAACGAGGTTTAATTGACTGCTTCAGTGTGTTACCACATTACTACGTGATTCAAACACGAAAAAAACCCAGGATCTGGCCAACAAGTATGCGAAGAAGGCAAAATCATGAGCCAGATGCGGGCATAACCCAGACCTAACCCAGACCTAACCGGTGTTATCCTCTAAAATACTGTCCGAATCCAGGTTTAATTGACTGCCTCAGTGTGGTACAACATTACTACGTGATTCAAACACGGAAAAAACCCAGGATCTGGCCAACAAGTTTGCGAAAATGGCGAAATCATGAGCCAGATGCGGGCATAACCCAGACCTAACCCAGATCAAACCGGTGTTATCCTCTAAAATATTGATCGAAACCAGGTATAATTGACTGCTTCAGTGTATTACCACATTACTACGTGATTCACACACGAAAAAAACCCAGGATCTGGCCAACAAGTATGCGATGAAGGCAAAATCATGAGCCAGATGCGCGCATATCCCAGACCTAACCCAGACCTAACCGGTGTTATCCTCTTAAATACTGTCCGAATCCAGGTTTAATTCACTGCCTCAGTGTGGTACAACATTACTACGTGATTCAAACACGGAAAAAACCCAGGATCTGGCCAACAAGTTTGCGAAAATGGCGAAATCATGAGCCAGATGCGTGCATTTCCCGGACCTAACCCAGACCTAAACGGTGTTATCTTCTGAAGTATTGATCGAAACCAGGTTTAATTGACTACCTCAGTGTGTTACCACATTCCTACGTGATTCAAACACGGAAAAAACCCCGGGATCTGGCCAACAAGTTTGCGAAAATGGCGAAATCATGAGCCAGATGCGTGCATTTCCCGGACCTAACCCAGACCTAACCGGTGTTATCCTCTGAAATATTGATCGAAACCAGGCTTAATTGACTACCTCAGTGTGTTACCACATTCCGACGTGATTCTAACACGAAAAAAACCCAGGATCTGGCCAACAAGTATGCGAAGAAGGCAAAATCATGAGCCAGATGCGGGTATAACCCAGACCTAAGCCAGACATAACCGGTGTTATCCTCTGAAATATTGATCGAAACCAGGTTTAATTGACTACCACAGTATGGTACCACATTACTACGTGATTCAAACACGGAAAAACCCAGGATTTGGCCAAAAAGTTTGCGAAAAAGGCGAAAGTATAAGCCAGATGCGCGCATATCCCAGACCTAACCCAGACCTAACCGGTGTCATCCTCTAAAATATTGGTCGAAACCAGGTTTAATTGACTGCTTCAGTGTGTTACCACATTACTACGTGATTCAAACACGAAAAAAATCCAGGATCTGGCCAACAAGTATGCGAAGAAGGCAAAATCATGAGCCAGATGCGGGCATAACCCAGACCTAACCGGTGTCATCCTCTAAAATATTGATCGAAACCAGGTTTAATTGACTGCTTCAGTGTGTTACCACATTACTACGTGATTCAAACACGAAAAAAACCCGGGATCTGGCCAACAAGTATGCGAAGAAGGCAAAATCATGAGCCAGATGCGGGCATAACCCAGACCTAACCCAGACCTAACCGGTGTTATCCTCTAAAATAATGATCGAAACCAGGTTTAATTGACTCCTTCAGTGTGTTACCACAGTACTACGTGATTCAAACACGAAAAAAACCCAGGATCTGGCCAACAAGTATGCGAAGAAGGCAAAATCATGAGCCCGATGCGGGCATAACCCAGACCTAACCCAGACCTAACCGGTGTTATCCTCTAAAATATTGATCGAAACCAGGTTTAATTGACTGCTTCAGTGTATTACCACATTACTACGTGATTCAAACACGAAAAAAACCCAGGATCTGGCCAACAAGTATGCGAAGAATGCAAAATCATGAGCCAGATGCGGGCATATCCCGGACCTAACCCAGACCTAACCGGTGTTATCCTGTGAAATATTGATCGAAACCAGGTTTAATTGACTGCCTCAGTGTGGTACCACATTACTACGTGATTCAAACACGGAAAAAACCCAGGATCTGGCCAACAAGTTTGCGAAAAAGGCGAAAGTATAAGCCAGATGCGCGCATATCCCAGACCTAACCCAGACCTAACCGGTGTTATCCTCTAAAATATTGATCGAAACCTGGTTTAATTGACTGCTTCAGTGTGTTACCACGTTACTACGTGATTCAAACACGAAAAAATCCGAGGATCTGGCCAAGAAGTATGCGAAGAAGGCAAAATCATGAGCCAGATGCGGGCATAACCCAGACCTAACCCAGACCTAACCGGTGTTATCCTCTAAAATAATGTCCGAATCCAGGTTTAATTCACTGCCTCAGTGTGGTACAACATTACTACGTGATTCAAACACGGAAAAAACCCAGGATCTGGCCAACAAGTTTGCGAAAATGGCGAAATCATGAGCCAGATGCGGGCATAACCCAGACCTAACCCAGATCAAACCGGTGTTATCCTCTAAAATATTGATCGAAACCAGGTATAATTGACTGCTTCAGTGTATTACCACATTACTACGTGATTCACACACGAAAAAAACCCAGGATCTGGCCAACAAGTATGCGAAGAAGGCAAAATCATGAGCCAGATGCGGGCATATCCCGGACCTAACCCAGACCTAACCGGTGTTATCCTGTGAAATATTGATCGAAACCAGGTTTAATTGACTGCCTCAGTGTGGTACCACATTTCTACGTGATTCAAACATGGAAAAAACCCAGGATCTGGCCAACAAGTTTGCGAAAAAGGCGAAAGTATAAGCCAGATGCGCGCATATCCCAGACCTAACCCAGACCTAACCGGTGTTATCCTCTAAAATATTGATCGAAACCTGGTTTAATTGACTGCTTCAGTGTGTTACCACGTTACTACGTGATTCAAACACGAAAAAATCCGAGGATCTGGCCAACAAGTATGCGAAGAAGGCAAAATCATGAGCCAGATGCGGGCATAACCCAGACCTAACCCAGACCTAACCGCTGTTATCCTCTAAAATATTGATCGAAACCAGGCTTAGTTGACTGCTTCAGTGTGTTACCACATTACTACGTGATTCAAACACGGAAAAAACCCAGGATCTGGCCATCAAGTATGCGAAGAAGGCAAAATCATGAGCCAGATGCGGGTATAACCCAGACCTAAGCCAGACATAACCGGTGTGATCCTCTAAAATACTGAGCGAAACGAGGTTTAATTGACTGCTTCAGTGTGTTACCACATTACTACGTGATTCAAACACGAAAAAAACCCAGGATCTGGCCAACAAGTATGCGAAGAAGGCAAAATCATGAGCCAGATGCGGGCATAACCCAGACCTAAGCCAGACATAACCGGTGTTATCCTCTAAAATACTGAGCGAAACGAGGTTTAATTGACTGCTTCAGTGTGTTACCACATTACTACGTGATTCAAACACGAAAAAAACCCAGGATCTGGCCAACAAGTATGCGAAGAAGGCAAAATCATGAGCCAGATGCGGGCATAACCCAGACCTAACCCAGACCTAACCGGTGTTATCCTCTAAAATACTGTCCGAATCCAGGTTTAATTGACTGCCTCAGTGTGGTACAACATTACTACGTGATTCAAACACGGAAAAAACCCAGGATCTGGCCAACAAGTTTGCGAAAATGGCGAAATCATGAGCCAGATGCGGGCATAACCCAGACCTAACCCAGATCAAACCGGTGTTATCCTCTAAAATATTGATCGAAACCAGGTATAATTGACTGCTTCAGTGTATTACCACATTACTACGTGATTCACACACGAAAAAAACCCAGGATCTGGCCAACAAGTATGCGAAGAAGGCAAAATCATGAGCCAGATGCGGGCATATCCCGGACCTAACCCAGACCTAACCGGTGTTATCCTGTGAAATATTGATCGAAACCAGGTTTAATTGACTGCCTCAGTGTGGTACCACATTTCTACGTGATTCAAACATGGAAAAAACCCAGGATCTGGCCAACAAGTTTGAGAAAAAGGCGAAAGTATAAGCCAGATGCGCGCATATCCCAGACCTAACCCAGACCTAACCGGTGTTATCCTCTAAAATATTGATCGAAACCTGGTTTAATTGACTGCTTCAGTGTGTTACCACATTACTACGTGATTCAAACACGAAAAAATCCGAGGATCTGGCCAACAAGTATGCGAAGAAGGCAAAATCATGAGCCAGACGCGGGCATAACCCAGACCTAACCCAGACCTAACCGGTGTTATCCTCTTAAATACTGTCCGAATCCAGGTTTAATTCACTGCCTCAGTGTGGTACAACATTACTACGTGATTCAAACACGGAAAAAACCCAGGATCTGGCCAACAAGTTTGCGAAAATGGCGAAATCATGAGCCAGATGCGTGCATTTCCCGGACCTAACCCAGACCTAAACGGTGTTATCTTCTGAAGTATTGATCGAAACCAGGTTTAATTGACTACCTCAGTGTGTTACCACATTCCTACGTGATTCAAACACGGAAAAAACCCCGGGATCTGGCCAACAAGTTTGCGAAAATGGCGAAATCATGAGCCAGATGCGTGCATTTCCCGGACCTAACCCAGACCTAACCGGTGTTATCCTCTGAAATATTGATCGAAACCAGGCTTAATTGACTACCTCAGTGTGTTACCACATTCCGACGTGATTCTAACACGAAAAAAACCCAGGATCTGGCCAACAAGTATGCGAAGAAGGCAAAATCATGAGCCAGATGCGGGTATAACCCAGACCTAAGCCAGACATAACCGGTGTTATCCTCTGAAATATTGATCGAAACCAGGTTTAATTGACTACCACAGTATGGTACCACATTACTACGTGATTCAAACACGGAAAAACCCAGGATTTGGCCAAAAAGTTTGCGAAAAAGGCGAAAGTATAAGCCAGATGCGCGCATATCCCAGACCTAACCCAGACCTAACCGGTGTCATCCTCTAAAATATTGGTCGAAACCAGGTTTAATTGACTGCTTCAGTGTGTTACCACATTACTACGTGATTCAAACACGAAAAAAACCCGGGATCTGGCCAACAAGTATGCGAAGAAGGCAAAATCATGAGCCAGATGCGGGCATAACCCAGACCTAACCCAGACCTAACCGGTGTTATCCTCTAAAATAATGATCGAAACCTGGTTTAATTGACTGCTTCAGTGTGTTACCACATTACTACGTGATTCAAACACGAAAAAAATCCAGGATCTGGCCAACAAGTATGCGAAGAAGGCAAAATCATGAGCCAGATGCGGGCATAACCCAGACCTAACCGGTGTCATCCTCTAAAATATTGATCGAAACCAGGTTTAATTGACTGCTTCAGTGTGTTACCACATTACTACGTGATTCAAACACGAAAAAAACCCGGGATCTGGCCAACAAGTATGCGAAGAAGGCAAAATCATGAGCCAGATGCGGGCATAACCCAGACCTAACCCAGACCTAACCGGTGTTATCCTCTAAAATAATGATCGAAACCAGGTTTAATTGACTCCTTCAGTGTGTTACCACAGTACTACGTGATTCAAACACGAAAAAAACCCAGGATCTGGCCAACAAGTATGCGAAGAAGGCAAAATCATGAGCCCGATGCGGGCATAACCCAGACCTAACCCAGACCTAACCGGTGTTATCCTCTAAAATATTGATCGAAACCAGGTTTAATTGACTGCTTCAGTGTATTACCACATTACTACGTGATTCAAACACGAAAAAAACCCAGGATCTGGCCAACAAGTATGCGAAGAATGCAAAATCATGAGCCAGATGCGGGCATATCCCGGACCTAACCCAGACCTAACCGGTGTTATCCTGTGAAATATTGATCGAAACCAGGTTTAATTGACTGCCTCAGTGTGGTACCACATTACTACGTGATTCAAACACGGAAAAAACCCAGGATCTGGCCAACAAGTTTGCGAAAAAGGCGAAAGTATAAGCCAGATGCGCGCATATCCCAGACCTAACCCAGACCTAACCGGTGTTATCCTCTAAAATATTGATCGAAACCTGGTTTAATTGACTGCTTCAGTGTGTTACCACGTTACTACGTGATTCAAACACGAAAAAATCCGAGGATCTGGCCAAGAAGTATGCGAAGAAGGCAAAATCATGAGCCAGATGCGGGCATAACCCAGACCTAACCCAGACCTAACCGGTGTTATCCTCTAAAATAATGTCCGAATCCAGGTTTAATTCACTGCCTCAGTGTGGTACAACATTACTACGTGATTCAAACACGGAAAAAACCCAGGATCTGGCCAACAAGTTTGCGAAAATGGCGAAATCATGTGCCAGATGCGTGCATTTCCCGGACCTAACCCTGACCTAAACGGTGTTATCCTCTGAAATATTGATCGAAACCAGGTTTAATTGACTGCTTCAGTGTGTTACCACATTACTGCGTGATTCAAACACGAAAAAAACCCAGGATCTGGCCAACAAGTATGCGAAGAAGGCAAAATCATGAGCCAGGTGCGGACATATCCCAGACGAAACCCAGGCCTAACCGGTGTTATCCTCTAAAATACTGTCCGAATCCAGGTTTAATGGACTGTTTCTGTGTGGTACCACATTACTACGTGATTCAAACCCGAAAAAAACCCAGGATCTAGCAAACATAGTAGTATAGAGGGTGTTCGGCCAGCCCTGAGAAACATTTTAATAGGATATTCTAGAGGCCAAACTGAGACGAAAATCAAGAATACCAATTTGTTGATGGAGGCTTCGTTAAAAAGTTATTAACAATTTGATTCAAAAATTTCAAATCGTTCCAGAAAAATTATTTTCGGCTGCGGAGGTCAATTACAATCATTTTTGGTGAATAGACATATATTCGAAATCCTACTCAGTTTCGAGAAAAAAATTCGAGTATGTGTTGATATTTTTCGGCGAAAAACAAATTTTTCAAATCGTGCTAAAAAAATTATTTTCGGTTACAGGGGTCAATTACAATCATTTTTGGTCATTACACATACCCCCGAAATCCTACGCACTTTCGAGAAAAAAATTCAGTACGAGCGGAACTTTAAACATTAATAACTTTTTAACAGTGCCTCCATCAACAAATTGGTATTCTTGATTTTCGTCTTATTTTGACCTCCAGAATCCCCCATTAAAATTTTCCCCATGGATGGCCGAACACCCTGTACATATGTGTTCCCCGAGCAGGAAAACGACTTTTCGCTAAAATCATGAAAGTAAAAATTCTGTCCAAATGAGGAGTAGGAGTGATTTTCTAAGTAATTTTTATGTAAAAGTATAGATTGAGAAAGTGGCACGTGAGGAACGTACGTAACCTAGATCGATGCACGTGTTTTACTGCACCGGGCACGAACGTACGACGATTTACACACACACAGTCAATATCGCCGGTTTTTACAAAAGGTAAAGTCTTAAGTAAACATTTTGTTTTATAATTTTCTATTAAAGCCTCTGTAAGTTTTATCGCTTTTGCATTCTTGCAACTTAATTTAATTGGTTGTTTTTTGGAAAACAGATAAAACTATAAAAAGAATAAAAAACGGTTTTTACGAGTCCTGTACCTATGTTTAGTTCAGAATTTCGAATTCAGCGGTAAAAGTATGTAAATCTATATTATCCAATACACAGGACATAAAGGTAAGAGGAATGGATATTTTTACCAATATATTCATATTCTTAAATATCTGAATATTCTTCCTACTTGACCGACTTACTTTATAAATATATTTTTTAGGGACACATGTCGTTCGGTTGAAGGAAACAGGATATCTATACAGTGTATAGGTATTCAAAAACCCTTGGGAAAAATTTTAGACTTTGTTGAAAAGTTATGGAACATTATATTCCTAGCAAACGCTAGGCCCGTTCACGGATCGGGGTGAGTTATACATTATTCGATTCGCCTAATTCAGTACATTATTGATATGCATTTCTATGCATCTGTGGAAATTCGTTATTTTTTTATAAACTGTTACCGTTATTGTTAGAAATATGACTTAAAATTCGTTAGTTTCTTTAGTGTTTAGGAGTGTGTGTGTGTGTGTGTGTGCGCGCGCGCGCGCGCGTGTGTGTGTGAAAGAAGCACACGTCGAGAAATGTTCTTTTAGTTTTTAAGTTTTCTTTTCACAATGGAAAATAAGTGTGTTTGTTTTGTAACAAGATTCATTATAATAAATAATATAAACAGTATTTTAACATGGTAGCAGAGGTCCGTGGTTTGTTTGTTAACAGTAAAGAAAAGAAATTTAGTTGTGAAAGGAAGATAATCTAAGATAGAAGCATGGCAAGTGAAAAAAAGGACGATTTCATGTTACAAATATTTTATGGAACTGGAAATTCAGGCTAAATTTATTTTTAGAAATGAAAGACTGTAACGAGGTTATTCTACATGATGAAAGACCGGCTGAAATAAGAGTCGAAGATTGGAATAAAAACGGAAATTAAAGCAAAAAGTTACATCGTAAACAGTATTTCAAACACTCAGTTAGAATTAATAATATCAGAAACGACTGCGAAAAATATGATTGCAAAGCTTGACGAAATTTATCTAGTTAAAAACAGTGCAGTAAAGCTATTGTGTAAAAGAAGATTGTTTGAATTAAAAATGAAAGAAGGTGAAAATCCAAGTGACTTCTTTAACGAATTTGAAACGCATATAAATAGGCTCAAAAATACTGGTGAGACTGTGAATGAAGAGGATAAATTGAATTATCTGTTATTAACGTTAACTTCTCACGTATTGTTGATATTATTGATGCACTGCCAACGAAGGAGAAAACAGTCGAGTATGTAAAATCTAAATTACTGTTAGAGTATCAAAAGAGAAACGGTAAGAGTTACTACTTTGAGTACAGCAGAAATTACACTCGCACGTTTAGTTCAAATTTAACTAAAAATCCTAGAGGTCATAGGTTTCGACACGTACAACGCAATCAGAACAACTATCTCAATTCAAAAGGTAATCAGCATAGCAGTGCAACGACTACTGAAGCGGTATGTTACAAGTGTAATAAGTCAGGGCACATCCAACGTTACTGCCCAGAAAACCTTAATAATTATTACAAAAGGCAACCTTTTCAAACATATACAAAATAGACACGATACAAAAGTGGCTGGAAATTCGAGTCTAGATGACAGTAGAAATTACAATTCATTCAAGGTTGAAGTAATGAAAAGTAGCAAAATAGAAGAAGTAGAAATATTAAATGGCTACTAGATAGTGGTTGCTCAGATCACATAATAAACACAGATGAGTACTTTTATGAATCCAAAAATCTACAAAACCCGGTTGATATTAAAGTTGGTGATGGTTTTAAACTAATATCTGGAAAAATTGGTAATGTAATGATTAACATTAATGATAAGTCGGAGGAAATAAAGATTAAAAATGTATATGCTATGTACCAGAAATGAAACAAAACTTACTAAGTGTCTCTTGTATTTGTAAATCAAAACAATTAAAAATAATGTTTGAGAAAGACAATGAATTACAATAAAATTTGTAATTCGAAAGAAAAACTCATTGCTATTGCTGTTAAAAGAAATAAACTCTTTGAATTAAATGGAGAAGTTGCCAGACTTGAGAATAAGAAAACAAGTACGTACACTAGTTCAATGGGAATTTCAAATATAGAAAAATGGCATAGATATATACTTTGTCACACAAATTTTAGAGATTTAAAATATTTGTGTGAAGCTCAGCTGCTAAATGGAACACCGGTGAAACTCGAAAACGAATTTATAAAATGCGAAGTTTGTCCGGAGAATAAAATGACAAATTTGAAATTTAAAAACAAACGTACAAGAGCAAATGATTTGTTACAAATAGTCCATACAGATGTCCATGGTCCAATAACTCAGACAGGTCATAATGGTGAGAAATACTTTGTGTCTTTTATAGATGATTTCAGTAAAATTGCTGTTGTGTATTGCATAAAACAAAAAAGTGATGTTTTTTATTGCTTCATTAGGTATATTAGGAAATTAGTAAAAAATCAAACTGGAAAAAGTATTAAAGAAATTCGATGTGACAATGGAAGAGAATCATATCTTAACAAAAACTTTGATGAATTAGCGAAACGAGAAGGTATTTATTTGAAACCAGGACCAGCATACACACACGAATTGAACGGAGTCGCCGAAAGGCACAACAGAACGATAATGGATCGTGCACGCTGTTTGCTGTCAGAGGCAAATGTCGACAAGTTTTATTGGCCAGAATGTATTTACACGGCTGCCTACATTGGAAATCGCCTATTAGCAAACACAAGAATAAGAAAAACACCATATGAAATATTTTTTAATAAAAGGGCTGATGTTTCAAACTTACACTTATATGGAAGCACTGCTTTTGTACGAATTCCCGAGGCATGCAGATATTCAAAGCTAAATCCAAAGGCCGAAAAAGGAATTAATATTAATAGGGTATACAGATATTGGTTAATGACAAAATAGTTGTAAGTCGTCACGTGCAAGATATACCATTTATAGAAATACTGATAACGAAGAAAAATACGAAGGGGAAACGCCAAAAGAAGAAGAAGAAGAAGAAGAAGAAGAAGAAAGAGTTTTGAAAATAAAAGAAAATAAAACTGACGATGATCAATGCAGCAAAACTGAGGAAGTTAAATAAGATACACGCCCCAAGCGTAACATAATGTGTGAAATGTTGTGAAATTTGATGATCATGTCGTATATACAAACTATTGCAATGCTTTGATACCTGAAAACTACCAAGAACCATTGAACTGCGAAGAGTCAAGAAAATGGAAAGCGGCTATGAAACAAGAACTTGATGGTTTAAAAGAAAACGACACATGGGATTTGGTCAACGTTCCAATAAATAAGAAAATAATTGAAGTAAAGTGGATATATAGAATTAAGACAGATGGAGTATGCAAAGCGCGCATTGTCGCCAAAGTCGCATTTCCAACAGTTGTACCAAAGCGATGAAGAAGTTTATTCACCGGTTGCAAGAATGAGCACGCTAAAGGTGTTGCTGTCAATTGCATGTGTTAAAAATTTAAAAATAGAACAAATGGATGTTCAAACAGCTTTTTTAAACGGAAATATCAAGTCTGAAGTTTACATCTACCCTCCTGATGGTAGTAATATACAGTCAGATAAGGTTTGTTTACTTAAGAAGGCGCTTTATGGATTGAGAGAAAGTCCACGTGACTGGTATGATTGTTTTCATAATTACATGATAAGCTTGCATTTTAAAAGATCTGATTATGATTACTGTCTGTATACTGGAGAGATAAACGACACAAAAATATATATTATTTTATATGTGGATGATATATTAATCAGTGGTATAAATGAAATGGCTATAGATGAAGTTAAGATCATGCTTAATAAACGATTTCGCATGAAAGACTTGGGACAAATAAAGCAATACTTGGGAATTGAAGTACAACGTAACCAAAGTAAGGAGGAAATATACTTGAATCAAGAAAAATATATTGAAAATCTTAGTCATAAGTACGGAATAATAAATAGTAAAAGGTTCGATACACCTATGGAAATGAATCGAAAAATTGAACCTGCTGATATAGTGGATGAAGAACTGAAATATAGGAATTTAATTGGAGCATTATTGTATATTGCAAATGGTACTCGCCCAGACATTTCATTTGCGGTCAATTACCTAAGTCGATTCCAAAATAGCTATGACAGCACACGTGTTCTAAAATACTTGTATCACACTCGTTCCATAAATCTTGTTTATAACTCAACTACTCAGGAAATAATGGATGCATTTGTTGACGCTGATTGGGCTGCAGACACTACGGACAGAAAATCGACTACAGGGACAATCATACGAGTTTTTGGAAATGTAGTACTATGGAAATCGCAAAAACAAAAAATTGTCTCCAGAGCCTCAACGCATGCTGAATACTACGCTCTTGCTGATTGTGTAGAAGAAATCATTCCAATTAAGGGCATTTTATCTGTTTTTGACGTGAAGAATGACAATCCAGTAAAAATATATGAAGACAATATTGAAGCGATAGCCTTATCAAAAAATGGAAAATTTTCAAAAAATTCCAAGCATATAGATATAAGTTATCATTTTGTTTATGATTATGAAAAAAGGGACTAATAAGTGTGACTACGGACGATCAAATTGCAGATGTACTGACTAAATCGTTAGGAAAGGCAAAATTTTTGTTGTTGTTTTGATAAATTTTAAGTCAAGAAGGCGTGTTAGAAATATGACTTAAAATTCGTTAGTTTCTTTAGTGTTTAGGAGTTTACCGTTTCAGATAAGAGGGGTAGTGTGGTGTGTGTGTGTGTGTGTGAAAGAAGCACATGTAAAGGAATGTTCTTTTAGTTTTTAAGTTTTCTTTTCACAATGGAAAATGAGTGTGTTTGTTTTGTAACAAGATTCATTATAATAAATAATATAAACAGTATTTTAACAGTTATTATAAAAAGTTACAGTAAAAAAGTAAGGTCAAGTAGATTTTTTGACAGGTTCACAGATAGAAACTAGTGACCATCGTTGCTATGTTCATTTTAAAAATTATAAATAATTTATCTAATTGGATCTATTCTACATTGTCAAATGGGAATTTGTAGAACGTGTATGATGCATAAAAATCATTTTTTTAGGCATAGAACTTCCACGAGTCGGTCAGGTGGACAGTATTAAAACCAGGTATGTAGACAGTACATGCAGCAACAGTAAAAAATGTCTCCCCGTCGCTGACAGTGTTTACAATATATAGTAAATTACTATTGTACGCAGTACGTTGGTTTAACTTGTTTTTATTATTAAATTTCATTATCATCTAAGTCTGGTATATTTTGATTTTTTACAGAATCAATCATCATCAAATGAAATTTCTGAAATTTCTTTTAAGAACTGATTAAATAAATCATCCTTTCCTTGCTTGGAAGGTTTATAAAACACGTAATGGCTTAAGTACCCAATGAAATTATCTTTTTTGCTGAAAATAGAAAATATAATATTTATTATTTTGTATTATATGTTAGAAAAACGTATTAAAAAACGTGTGGAACTGCAAATACTAACCGACAATATTCAGGCAAAAAGTGTTTACTATGCTTCCACGTAGTTTCTGTTTTATTCGTATGAGCGCCTGTTTCTGGATCTTTAAAATGTAAACTATTTACGGTTTACGGTGAGATGTTTATACCCTTAGTTTTTAAAAGCCATTGCATTATATAAAGATATTTGAAAAGCAAAGAACGTGGTTTTCTAAAAACAAACTCAGTTACAGATATTGTTTTAAAATTACCATATATGCTAACATATAATTATGAGCAATGTCGTGATATTATATAACTAACATTAAATAAAAATACTGCGCAGCAATTGTGGAAGGGTAGAGTAGATAGAGACTGATGAATCAACATTTTGTTGTAGAAATAATGGCACAGAGGCCATTTGAAAATTAATCACAGCGTCAATTTTCAAGATCTCATTACTGATGCTTACATGAATTAAATTGAAGAAACCACTTTATTCTAACATATAATACTATCAATATTTTATATTTTCAAGAAGAGTAACTTCATTGGATACCTGAGCCATTATGTATTTAGTAAATGTATATATAATAGAAAGATGGTGATTTATTCAATGAGATATTTGCAGAAATAGCAGAAATTTCATTCAATAAATGTTATTGTTAACAAATTAGCATTTGACTAGCTGGCATTTTGAACACAGGTAACGACAGTCACTTGTTTCCACCTGTGAACCTGTCAGAATATATTTAAAATACTTAGTTACTTTGTAAAAATACCGAATTTCCGCAGATAATGAAATGCATATACTAATGAAATAATATACTGAATTAGACGAATCGAATTACGTATAACTCATCCCGATCGTTGAACGGGTCGTTTGCTAGGAATATACCAAAAAACGTTCTTGACAATTCTATAAAATACTTTAGTTCAGTTTGTTCATAATTCATCGATAAAAGAATCTAACTCTATGTTATCCAATAGACAAGATTTTAAAGTCAGTTTCTACTTTCATTATTAGATGCGTTGACTTTAATCCTATAAATTGTAATGATAAGTTCAAGATTTTACAGAAAGAGTTTATTTGTAATATTAAAGATTTCCTATATAAGGACAAGAAGAATACTTTTACCAATATCTATCTATCTATCTTAATATTCTTCCCACTTGGCCCACTTACTTTAACGAGTCTGAGTAAATCATCAGTACTATCTCTATTTTTATTAATAAAATGAATCTGTGATTCCATATCCAAAGATATAGTAAAAGCTACAAAATTCAGATTATTCAAGTTACTTCTATCACTCATCAAATTTTTTATGAAATTCTATGCTAATTCGTGCTCTTTAAAATATTTATAATCTACTGGGACTTCATTAACTTTATGTTTTAATAAATCAATAATCAAAGTATCTATAATTAATATTAAAATCAAATAACAGTGTCAAAATAGTATTAATATTATCTTTTATTAATACTATCAATCTCTGGTATTTAAATTTTATTAAATATTTCAAATCTGTTATCACCTTGTTCAAATAATTTATTGCTAGTTTTGACAATATATTTTGGGATGGATTTTTTTAGAATGATAGCAATTCAGTTGTGAATTTTTATGAGGAACAAAGAGATATTATCATACAATTAACATGTATATAATTCATTAACTTGCCCATTTAGGGGTAACATGTTATGCATAAATACAGATTTACATACTTGAATAAATACCCACACTAAAATCATGTAAATATCCAAATCATTTTTAAATCTATGATTTGGAAAATTTTAGGGACATGGAACTTAATTCATCCTTTATCTTACAGTTTTATCGTCAACACGTGGCCAACACGTATGCGAAGAAGGCAAAATCATGAGCCAGATGCTGGTATAACCCAGACCTAACCCAGACCTAACCGGTGTTATCCTCTAAAATACTGAGCGAAACGAGGTTTAATTGACTGCTTCAGTGTGGTACAACATTACTACGTGATTCAAACACGGAAAAAACCCAGGATCTGGCCAACAAGTATGCAAAGAAGGCAAAATCATGAGCCAGATGCGGGCATAACCCAGACCTAATCCAGACCTAACCGGTGTTATCCTCTGAAATATTGATCGAAACCAGGTTTAATTGACTGCCTCAGTGTGCTACAACATTACTACGTGATTCAAACACGGAAAAAACCCAGGATCTGGCCAACAAGTTTGCGAAAAAGGCAAAATCATGAGCCAGATGCGGGCATAACCCAGACCTAACCCAGACCTAACCGGTGTTATCCGCTAAAATATTGATCGAAACCAGGTTTAATTGACTCCTTCGGTGTGTTACCACATTACTACGTGATTCAAACACGAAAAAAACCCAGGATCTGGCCAACAAGTATGCGAAGAAGGCAAAATTATGAGCCAGATGCGGGCATAACCCAGACCTAACCCAGTCCTAACCGGTGTTATCCTCTAAAATATTGATCGAAGCCAGGTTTAATTGACTGCTTCAGTGTGTTACCACATTACTACGTGATTCAAACACGAAAAAAACCCAGGATCTGGCCAACAAGTATGCGAAGAAGGCAAAATCATGAGCCAGATGCGGGCATAACCCAGACCTAACCCCGACCTAACCGGTGTTATCCTCCAAAATATTGATCGAAACCAGGGTTAATTGACTGCTTCATTGTGTTACCACATTACTACGTGATTCAAACACGGTAAAAACCCAGGATCTGGCCAACAAGTATGCGAAGAAGGCAAAATCATGAGCCAGATGCGGGCATAACCCAGACCTAACCCAGACCTAACCGGTGTCATCCCCTAAAATATTGATCGAAACCAGGTTTAATTGACTGCTTCAGTGTGTTACCACATTACTACGTGATTCAAACACGAAAAAAACCCGGGATCTGGCCAACAAGTATGCGAAGAAGGCAAAATCATGAGCCAGATGCGGGCATAACGCAAACCTAACCCAGACCTAACCGGTGTTATCCTGTGAAATATTGATCGAAACCAGGTTTAATTGACTGCCTCAGTGTGGTACCACATTACTACGTGATTCAAACACGGAAAAACCCCAGGATCTGGCCAAGAAGGTTGCGAAAAAGGCGAAAGTTGAGGCCAGATGCGTGCATTACCCGGACCTAACCCAGACCTAACCGGTGTCATCCTGTGAAATATTGATCGAAACCAGGTTTAATTGACTGCCTCAGTGTGGTACCACATTACTACGTGATTCAAACACGGAAAAAACCCAGGATCAGGCCAACAAGTTTGCGAAAAAGGCGTAAGTATAAGCCAGATGCGCGTATATCCCAGACCTAACCCAGACCTAACCGGTGTTATCCTCTAAAATATTGATCGAAACCTGGTTTAATTGACTGCTTCAGTGTGTTACCACATTACTACGTGATTCAAACACGAAAAAATCCGAGGATCTGGCCAACAAGTATGCGAAGAAGGCAAAATGATGAGCCAGATGCGGGCATAACCCAGACCTAACCCAGACCTAACCGGTGTTATCCTCTAAAATACTGTCCGAATCCAGGTTTAATTCACTGCCTCAGTGTGGTACAACATTACTACGTGATTCAAACACGGAAAAAACCCAGGATCTGGCCAACAAGTTTGCGAAAATGGCGAAATCATGAGCCAGATGCGTGCATTTCCCGGACCTAACCCAGACCTAAACGGTGTTATCCTCTGAAGTATTGATCGAAACCAGGTTTAATTGACTACCTCAGTGTGCTACCACATTCCTACGTGATTCAAACACGGAAAAAACCCAGGATCTGGCCAACAAGTTTGCGAAAATGGCGAAATCATGAGCCAGATGCGTGCATTTCCCGGACCTAACCCAGACCTAACCGGTGTTATCCTCTGAAATATTGATCGAAATCAGGTTTAATTGACTACCTCAGTGTGTTACCACATTCCGACGTGATTCAAACACGAAAAAAACCCAGGATCTGGCCAACAGGTATGCGAAGAAGGCAAAATCATGAGCCAGATGCGGGCATATCCCGGACCTAACCCAGACCTAACCGGTGTTATCCTCTGAAATATTGATCGAAACCAGGTTTAATTGACTGCTTCAGTGTGTTACCACATTCCTACGTGATTCAAACACGAAAAAAACCCAGGATCTGGACAACAAGTATGCGAAGAAGGCAAAATCATGAGCCAGATGCTGGTATAACCCAGGCCTAAGCCAGACATAACCGGTGTTATCCTCTAAAATAATGAGCGAAACGAGGTTTAATTGACTGCTTCAGTGTGTTACCACATTACTACGTGATTCAAACACGGTAAAAACCCAGGATCTGGCCAACAAGTATGCGAAGAAGGCAAAATCATGAGCCAGATGCGGGCATAACCCAGACCTAACCCAGACCTAACCGGTGTCATCCCCTAAAATATTGATCGAAACCAGGTTTAATTGACTGCTTCAGTGTGTTACCACATTACTACGTGATTCAAACACGAAAAAAACCCGGGATCTGGCCAACAAGTATGCGAAGAAGGCAAAATCATGAGCCAGATGCGGGCATAACGCAAACCTAACCCAGACCTAACCGGTGTTATCCTGTGAAATATTGATCGAAACCAGGTTTAATTGACTGCCTCAGTGTGGTACCACATTACTACGTGATTCAAACACGGAAAAACCCCAGGATCTGGCCAAGAAGGTTGCGAAAAAGGCGAAAGTTGAGGCCAGATGCGTGCATTACCCGGACCTAACCCAGACCTAACCGGTGTCATCCTGTGAAATATTGATCGAAACCAGGTTTAATTGACTGCCTCAGTGTGGTACCACATTACTACGTGATTCAAACACGGAAAAAACCCAGGATCAGGCCAACAAGTTTGCGAAAAAGGCGTAAGTATAAGCCAGATGCGCGTATATCCCAGACCTAACCCTGACCTAACCGGTGTTATCCTCTAAAATATTGATCGAAATCTGGTTTAATTGACTGCTTCAGTGTGTTACCACATTACTACGTGATTCAAACACGAAAAAATCCGAGGATCTGGCCAACAAGTATGCGAAGAAGGCAAAATGATGAGCCAGATGCGGGCATAACCCAGACCTAACCCAGACCTAACCGGTGTTATCCTCTAAAATACTGTCCGAATCCAGGTTTAATTCACTGCCTCAGTGTGGTACAACATTACTACGTGATTCAAACACGGAAAAAACCCAGGATCTGGCCAACAAGTTTGCGAAAATGGCGAAATCATGAGCCAGATGCGTGCATTTCCCGGACCTAACCCAGACCTAAACGGTGTTATCCTCTGAAGTATTGATCGAAACCAGGTTTAATTGACTACCTCAGTGTGCTACCACATTCCTACGTGATTCAAACACGGAAAAAACCCAGGATCTGGCCAACAAGTTTGCGAAAATGGCGAAATCATGAGCCAGATGCGTGCATTTCCCGGACCTAACCCAGACCTAACCGGTGTTATCCTCTGAAATATTGATCGAAATCAGGTTTAATTGACTACCTCAGTGTGTTACCACATTCCGACGTGATTCAAACACGAAAAAAACCCAGGATCTGGCCAACAGGTATGCGAAGAAGGCAAAATCATGAGCCAGATGCGGGCATATCCCGGACCTAACCCAGACCTAACCGGTGTTATCCTCTGAAATATTGATCGAAACCAGGTTTAATTGACTGCTTCAGTGTGTTACCACATTCCTACGTGATTCAAACACGAAAAAAACCCAGGATCTGGACAACAAGTATGCGAAGAAGGCAAAATCATGAGCCAGATGCTGGTATAACCCAGGCCTAAGCCAGACATAACCGGTGTTATCCTCTAAAATAATGAGCGAAACGAGGTTTAATTGACTGCTTCAGTGTGTTACCACATTACTACGTGATTCAAACATGGAAAAAAACCGGGATCTGGCCAACAAGTATGCGAAGAAGGCAAAATCATGAGCCAGATGCGTGCATTTCCCGGACCTAACCCAGACCTAACCGGTGTTATCCTCTAAAATACTGAGCGAAACGAGGTTTAATTGACTGCTTCAGTGTGGTACAACATTACTACGTGATTCAAACACGGAAAAAACCCAGGATCTGGCCAACAAGTATGCGAAGAAGGCAAAATCATGAGCCAGATGCGGGCATAACCCAGACCTAATCCAGACCTAACCGGTGTTATCCTCTGAAATATTGATCGAAACCAGGTTTAATTGACTGCCTCAGTGTGCTACAACATTACTACGTGATTCAAACACGGAAAAAACCCAGGATCTGGCCAACAAGTTTGCGAAAAAGGCAAAATCATGAGCCAGATGCGGGCATAACCCAGACCTAACCCAGACCTAACCGGTGTTATCCGCTAAAATATTGATCGAAACCAGGTTTAATTGACTCCTTCGGTGTGTTACCACATTACTACGTGATTCAAACACGAAAAAAACCCAGGATCTGGCCAACAAGTATGCGAAGAAGGCAAAATTATGAGCCAGATGCGGGCATAACCCAGACCTAACCCAGTCCTAACCGGTGTTATCCTCTAAAATATTGATCGAAGCCAGGTTTAATTGACTGCTTCAGTGTGTTACCACATTACTACGTGATTCAAACACGAAAAAAACCCAGGATCTGGTCAACAAGTATGCGAAGAAGGCAAAATCATGAGCCAGATGCGGGCATAACCCAGACCTAACCCCGACCTAACCGGTGTTATCCTCCAAAATATTGATCGAAACCAGGCTTAATTGACTGCTTCATTGTGTTACCACATTACTACGTGATTCAAACACGGTAAAAACCCAGGATCTGGCCAACAAGTATGCGAAGAAGGCAAAATCATGAGCCAGATGCGGGCATAACCCAGACCTAACCCAGACCTAACCGGTGTCATCCCCTAAAATATTGATCGAAACCAGGTTTAATTGACTGCTTCAGTGTGTTACCACATTACTACGTGATTCAAACACGAGAAAAACCCGGGATCTGGCCAACAAGTATGCGAAGAAGGCAAAATCATGAGCAAGATGCGGGCATAACCCAGACCTAACCCAGACCTAACCGGTGTTATCCTCTAAAATAATGATCGAAACCAGGTTTAAGTGACTCCTTCAGTGTGTTACCACATTACTACGTGATTCAAACACGAAAAAAACCCAGGATCTGGCCAACAAGTATGCGAAGAAGGCAAAATCATGAGCCAGATGCGGGCATAACCCAGACCTAACCCAGACCTAACCGGTGTTATCCTCTAAAATATTGATCGAAACCAGGTTTAATTGACTGCTTCAGTGTGTTACCACATTACTACGTGATTCATACACGAAAAAATCCGAGGATCTGGCCAACAAGTATGCGAAGAAGGCAAAATCATGAGCCAGATGCGTGCATTTCCCGGACCTAACCCAGACCTAACCGGTGTTATCCTCTAAAATACTGAGCGAAACGAGGTTTAATTGACTGCTTCAGTGTGGTACAACATTACTACGTGATTCAAACACGGAAAAAACCCAGGATCTGGCCAACAAGTATGCGAAGAAGGCAAAATCATGAGCCAGATGCGGGCATAACCCAGACCTAATCCAGACCTAACCGGTGTTATCCTCTGAAATATTGATCGAAACCAGGTTTAATTGACTGCCTCAGTGTGCTACAACATTACTACGTGATTCAAACACGGAAAAAACCCAGGATCTGGCCAACAAGTTTGCGAAAAAGGCAAAATCATGAGCCAGATGCGGGCATAACCCAGACCTAACCCAGACCTAACCGGTGTTATCCGCTAAAATATTGATCGAAACCAGGTTTAATTGACTCCTTCGGTGTGTTACCACATTACTACGTGATTCAAACACGAAAAAAACCCAGGATCTGGCCAACAAGTATGCGAAGAAGGCAAAATTATGAGCCAGATGCGGGCATAACCCAGACCTAACCCAGTCCTAACCGGTGTTATCCTCTAAAATATTGATCGAAGCCAGGTTTAATTGACTGCTTCAGTGTGTTACCACATTACTACGTGATTCAAACACGAAAAAAACCCAGGATCTGGTCAACAAGTATGCGAAGAAGGCAAAATCATGAGCCAGATGCGGGCATAACCCAGACCTAACCCCGACCTAACCGGTGTTATCCTCCAAAATATTGATCGAAACCAGGGTTAATTGACTGCTTCATTGTGTTACCACATTACTACGTGATTCAAACACGGTAGAAACCCAGGATCTGGCCAACAAGTATGCGAAGAAGGCAAAATCATGAGCCAGATGCGGGCATAACCCAGACCTAACCCAGACCTAACCGGTGTCATCCCCTAAAATATTGATCGAAACCAGGTTTAATTGACTGCTTCAGTGTGTTACCACATTACTACGTGATTCAAACACGAAAAAAACCCGGGATCTGGCCAACAAGTATGCGAAGAAGGCAAAATCATGAGCAAGATGCGGGCATAACCCAGACCTAACCCAGACCTAACCGGTGTTATCCTCTAAAATAATGATCGAAACCAGGTTTAAGTGACTCCTTCAGTGTGTTACCACATTACTACGTGATTCAAACACGAAAAAAACCCAGGATCTGGCCAACAAGTATGCGAAGAAGGCAAAATCATGAGCCAGATGCGGGCATAACCCAGACCTAACCCAGACCTAACCGGTGTTATCCTCTAAAATATTGATCGAAACCAGGTTTAATTGACTGCTTCAGTGTGTTACCACATTACTACGTGATTCATACACGAAAAAATCCGAGGATCTGGCCAACAAGTATGCGAAGAAGGCAAAATCATGAGCCAGATGCGGGCATAACGCAGACCTAACCCAGACCTAACCGGTGTTATCCTCTGAAATATTGATCGAAACCAGGTTTAATTGACTGCCTCAGTGTGGTACCACATTACTACGTGATTCAAACACGGAAAAAACCCAGGATCTGGCCAAGAAGTTTGCGAAAAAGGCGAAAGTATAAGCCAGATGCGTGCATTACCCGGACCTAACCCAGACCTAACCGGTGTCATCCTGTGAAATATTGATCGAAACCAGGTTTAATTGACTGCCTCAGTGTGGTACCACATTACTACGTGATTCAAACACGGAAAAAACCCAGGATCTGGCCAACAAGTTTGCGAAAAAGGCGGAAGTATAAGCCAGATGCGCGCATATCCGGAACCTAACCCAGACCTAACCGGTGTTATCCTCTAAAATATTGATCGAAACCTGGTTTAATTGACTACTTCAGTGTGTTACCACATTACTACGTGATTCAAACACGAAAAAATCCGAGGATCTGGCCAACAAGTATGCGAAGAAGGCAAAATGATGAGCCAGATGCGGGCATAACCCAGACCTAACCCAGACCTAACCGGTGTTATCCTCTAAAATACTGTCCGAATCCAGGTTTAATTCACTGCCTCAGTGTGGTACAACATTACTACGTGATTCAAACACGGAAAAAACCCAGGATCTGGCCAACAAGTTTGCGAAAATGGCGAAATCATGAGCCAGATGCGTGCATTTCCCGGACCTAACCCAGACCTAAACGGTGTTATCCTCTGAAGTATTGATCGAAACCAGGTTTAATTGACTACCTCAGTGTGTCACCACATTCCTACGTGATTCAAACACGGAAAAAACCCAGGATCTGGCCAACAAGTTTGCGAAAATGGCGAAATCATGAGCCAGATGCGTGCATTTCCCGGACCTAACCCAGACCTAACCGGTGTTATCCTCTGAAATATTGATCGAAATCAGGTTTAATTGACTACCTCAGTGTGTTACCACATTCCGACGTGATTCAAACACGAAAAAAACCCAGGATCTGGCCAACAAGTATGCGAAGAAGGCAAAATCATGAGCCAGATGCGCGCATATCCCGGACCTAACCCAGACCTAACCGGTGTTATCCTCTGAAATATTGATCGAAACCAGGTTTAATTGACTGCTTCAGTGTGTTACCACATTCCTACGTGATTCAAACACGAAAAAAACCCAGGATCTGGACAACAAGTATGCGAAGAAGGCAAAATCATGAGCCAGATGCGGGTATAACCCAGGCCTAAGCCAGACATAACCGGTGTTATCCTCTAAAATAATGAGCGAAACGAGGTTTAATTGACTGCTTCAGTGTGTTACCACATTACTACGTGATTCAAACACGGAAAAAAACCGGGATCTGGCCAACAAGTATGCGAAGAAGGCAAAATCATGAGCCAGATGCGTGCATTTCCCGGACCTAACGCAGACCTAACCGGTGTTATCCTCTAAAATACTGTCCGAATCCAGGTTTAATTCACTGCCTCAGTGTGGTACAACATTACTACGTGATTCAAACACGGAAAAACCCAGGATCTGGCCAACAAGTATGCGAAAAGGCGAAAGTATATGCCAGATGCGCGCATATCCCAGACCTAACCCAGACCTAACCGGTGTTATCCTCTGAAATATTGATCGAAACCAGGTTTAATTGACAGTTTCAGTGTGTTACCACATTACTACGTGATTCAAACACGAGAAAAACCCAGGATCTGGCCAACAAGTATGCGAAGAAGGCAAAATCATGAGCCAGATGCGGGCATAACCCAGACCTAACCCAGACCTAACCGGTGTTATCCTCTAAAATACTGTCCGAATCCAGGTTTAATTCACTGCCTCAGTGTGGTACAACATTACTACGTGATTCAAACACGGAAAAAACCCAGGATCTGGCCAACAAGTTTGCGAAAATGGCGAAATCATGAGCCAGATGCGTGCATTTCCCGGACCTAACCCAGACCTAAACGGTGTTATCCTCTGAAGTATTGATCGAAACCAGGTTTAATTGACTACCTCAGTGTGTTACCACATTCCTACGTGATTCAAACACGGAAAAAACCCAGGATCTGGCCAACAAGTTTGCGAAAATGGCGAAATCATGAGCCAGATGCGTGCATTTCCCGGACCTAACCCAGACCTAACCGGTGTTATCCTCTGAAATATTGATCGAAATCAGGTTTAATTGACTACCTCAGTGTGTTACCACATTCCGACGTGATTCAAACACGAAAAAAACCCAGGATCTGGCCAACAAGTATGCGAAGAAGGCAAAATCATGAGCCAGATGCGGGCATATCCCGGACCTAACCCAGACCTAACCGGTGTTATCCTCTGAAATATTGATCGAAACCAGGTTTAATTGACTGCTTCAGTGTGTTACCACATTCCTACGTGATTCAAACACGAAAAAAACCCAGGATCTGGCCAACAAGTATGCGAAGAAGGCAAAATTATGAGCCAGATGCGGGCATAACCCAGACCTAACCCAGTCCTAACCGGTGTTATCCTCTAAAATATTGATCGAAGCCAGGTTTAATTGACTGCTTCAGTGTGTTACCACATTACTACGTGATTCAAACACGAAAAAAACCCAGGATCTGGTCAACAAGTATGCGAAGAAGGCAAAATCATGAGCCAGATGCGGGCATAACCCAGACCTAACCCCGACCTAACCGGTGTTATCCTCCAAAATATTGATCGAAACCAGGGTTAATTGACTGCTTCATTGTGTTACCACATTACTACGTGATTCAAACACGAAAAAAACCCAGGATCTGGCCAACAAGTATGCGAAGAAGGCAAAATCATGAGCCAGATGCGGGCATAACCCAGACCTAACCCAGACCTAACCGGTGTTATCCTCTAAAATATTGATCGAAACCAGGTTTAATTGACTGCTTCAGTGTGTTACCACATTACTACGTGATTCATACACGAAAAAATCCGAGGATCTGGCCAACAAGTATGCGAAGAAGGCAAAATCATGTGCCAGATGCGGGCATAACGCAGACCTAACCCAGACTTAACCGGTGTTATCCTCTGAAATATTGATCGAAACCAGGTTTAATTGACTGCCTCAGTGTGGTACCACATTACTACGTGATTCAAACACGGAAAAAACCCAGGATCTGGCCAAGAAGTTTGCGAAAAAGGCGAAAGTATAAGCCAGATGCGTGCATTACCCGGACCTAACCCAGACCTAACCGGTGTCATCCTGTGAAATATTGATCGAAACCAGGTTTAATTGACTGCCTCAGTGTGGTACCACATTACTACGTGATTCAAACACGGAAAAAACCCAGGATCTGGCCAACAAGTTTGCGAAAAAGGCGGAAGTATAAGCCAGATGCGCGCATATCCGGAACCTAACCCAGACCTAACCGGTGTTATCCTCTAAAATATTGATCGAAACCTGGTTTAATTGACTACTTCAGTGTGTTACCACATTACTACGTGATTCAAACACGAAAAAATCCGAGGATCTGGCCAACAAGTATGCGAAGAAGGCAAAATGATGAGCCAGATGCGGGCATAACCCAGACCTAACCCATACCTAACCGGTGTTATCCTCTAAAATACTGTCCGAATCCAGGTTTAATTCACTGCCTCAGTGTGGTACAACATTACTACGTGATTCAAACACGGAAAAAACCCAGGATCTGGCCAACAAGTTTGCGAAAATGGCGAAATCATGAGCCAGATGCGTGCATTTCCCGGACCTAACCCAGACCTAAACGGTGTTATCCTCTGAAGTATTGATCGAAACCAGGTTTAATTGACTACCTCAGTGTGTCACCACATTCCCACGTGATTCAAACACGGAAAAAACCCAGGATCTGGCCAACAAGTTTGCGAAAATGGCGAAATCATGAGCCAGATGCGTGCATTTCCCGGACCTAACCCAGACCTAACCGGTGTTATCCTCTGAAATATTGATCGAAATCAGGTTTAATTGACTACCTCAGTGTGTTACCACATTCCGACGTGATTCAAACACGAAAAAAACCCAGGATCTGGCCAACAAGTATGCGAAGAAGGCAAAATCATGAGCCAGATGCGGGCATATCCCGGACCTAACCCAGACCTAACCGGTGTTATCCTCTGAAATATTGATCGAAACCAGGTTTAATTGACTGCTTCAGTGTGTTACCACATTCCTACGTGATTCAAACACGAAAAAAACCCAGGATCTGGACAACAAGTATGCGAAGAAGGCAAAATCATGAGCCAGATGCGGGTATAACCCAGGCCTAAGCCAGACATAACCGGTGTTATCCTCTAAAATAATGAGCGAAACGAGGTTTAATTGACTGCTTCAGTGTGTTACCACATTACTACGTGATTCAAACACGGAAAAAAACCGGGATCTGGCCAACAAGTATGCGAAGAAGGCAAAATCATGAGCCAGATGCGTGCATTTCCCGGACCTAACCCAGACCTAACCGGTGTTATCCTCTGAAATATTGATCGAAACCAGGTTTAATTGACTGCTTCAGTGTGTTACCACATTACTACGTGATTCAAACACGAAAAAAACTCAGGATCTGGCCAACAAGTATGCGAAGAAGGCAAAATCATGAGCCTGATGCGGGCATAACCCAGACCTAACCCAGACCTAACCGGTGTTATCCTCTAAAATATTGATCGAAACCAGGCTTAGTTGACTGCTTCAGTGTGTTACCACATTACTACGTGATTCAAACACGGAAAAACCCAGGATCTGGCCAACAAGTATGCGAAAAGGCGAAAGTATATGCCAGATGCGCGCATATCCCAGACCTAACCCAGACCTAACCGGTGTTATCCTCTGAAATATTGATCGAAACCAGGTTTAATTGACAGTTTCAGTGTGTTACCACATTACTACGTGATTCAAACACGAGAAAAACCCAGGATCTGGCCAACAAGTATGCGAAGAAGGCAAAATCATGAGCCAGATGCGGGCATAACCCAGACCTAACCCAGACCTAACCGGTGTTATCCTCTAAAATACAGTCCGAATCCAGGTTTAATTCACTGCCTCAGTGTGGTACAACATTACTACGTGATTCAAACACGGAAAAAACCCAGGATCTGGCCAACAAGTTTGCGAAAATGGCGAAATCATGAGCCAGATGCGTGCATTTCCCGGACCTAACCCAGACCTAAACGGTGTTATCCTCTGAAGTATTGATCGAAACCAGGTTTAATTGACTACCTCAGTGTGTTACCACATTCCTACGTGATTCAAACACGGAAAAAACCCAGGATCTGGCCAACAAGTTTGCGAAAATGGCGAAATCATGAGCCAGATGCGTGCATTTCCCGGACCTAACCCAGACCTAACCGGTGTTATCCTCTGAAATATTGATCGAAATCAGGTTTAATTGACTACCTCAGTGTGTTACCACATTCCGACGTGATTCAAACACGAAAAAAACCCAGGATCTGGCCAACAAGTATGCGAAGAAGGCAAAATCATGAGCCAGATGCGGGCATATCCCGGACCTAACCCAGACCTAACCGGTGTTATCCTCTGAAATATTGATCGAAACCAGGTTTAATTGACTGCTTCAGTGTGTTACCACATTCCTACGTGATTCAAACACGAAAAAAACCCAGGATCTGGGCAACAAGTATGCGAAGAAGGCAAAATCATGAGCCAGATGCGGGTATAACCCAGGCCTAAGCCAGACATAACCGGTGTTATCCTCTAAAATAATGAGCGAAACGAGGTTTAATTGACTGCTTCAGTGTGTTACCACATTACTACGTGATTCAAACACGGAAAAAAACCGGGATCTGGCCAACAAGTATGCGAAGAAGGCAAAATCATGAGCCAGATGCGGGCATAACCCAGACCTAACCCAGACCTAACCGGTGTTATCCGCTAAAATATTGATCGAAACCAGGTTTAATTGACTCCTTCGGTGTGTTACCACATTACTACGTGATTCAAACACGAAAAAAACCCAGGATCTGGCCAACAAGTATGCGAAGAAGGCAAAATTATGAGCCAGATGCGGGCATAACCCAGACCTAACCCAGTCCTAACCGGTGTTATCCTCTAAAATATTGATCGAAGCCAGGTTTAATTGACTGCTTCAGTGTGTTACCACATTACTACGTGATTCAAACACGAAAAAAACCCAGGATCTGGCCAACAAGTATGCGAAGAAGGCAAAATCATGAGCCAGATGCGGGCATAACCCAGACCTAACCCCGACCTAACCGGTGTTATCCTCCAAAATATTGATCGAAACCAGGGTTAATTGACTGCTTCATTGTGTTACCACATTACTACGTGATTCAAACACGGTAAAAACCCAGGATCTGGCCAACAAGTATGCGAAGAAGGCAAAATCATGAGCCAGATGCGGGCATAACCCAGACCTAACCCAGACCTAACCGGTGTCATCCCCTAAAATATTGATCGAAACCAGGTTTAATTGACTGCTTCAGTGTGTTACCACATTACTACGTGATTCAAACACGAAAAAAACCCGGGATCTGGCCAACAAGTATGCGAAGAAGGCAAAATCATGAGCAAGATGCGGGCATAACCCAGACCTAACCCAGACCTAACCGGTGTTATCCTCTAAAATAATGATCGAAACCAGGTTTAATTGACTCCTTCAGTGTGTTACCACATTACTACGTGATTCAAACACGAAAAAAACCCAGGATCTGGCCAACAAGTATGCGAAGAAGGCAAAATCATGAGCCAGATGCGGGCATAACCCAGACCTAACCCAGACCTAACCGGTGTTATCCTCTAAAATATTGATCGAAACCAGGTTTAATTGACTACCTCAGTGTGTTACCACATTCCGACGTGATTCAAACACGGAAAAACCCCAGGATCTGGCCAAGAAGTTTGCGAAAAAGGCGAAAGTATAAGCCAGATGCGTGCATTACCCGGACCTAACCCAGACCTAACCGGTGTCATCCTGTGAAATATTGATCGAAACCAGGTTTAATTGACTGCCTCAGTGTGGTACCACATTACTACGTGATTCAAACACGGAAAAAACCCAGGATCTGGCCAACAAGTTTGCGAAAAAGGCGTAAGTATAAGCCAGATGCGCGCATATCCCAGACCTAACCCAGACCTAACCGGTGTTATCCTCTAAAATATTGATCGAAACCTGGTTTAATTGACTGCTTCAGTGTGTTACCACATTACTACGTGATTCAAACACGAAAAAATCCGAGGATCTGGCCAACAAGTATGCGAAGAAGGCAAAATGATGAGCCAGATGCGGGCATAACCCAGACCTAACCCAGACCTAACCGGTGTTATCCTCTAAAATACTGTCCGAATCCAGGTTTAATTCACTGCCTCAGTGTGGTACAACATTACTACGTGATTCAAACACGGAAAAAACCCAGGATCTGGCCAACAAGTTTGCGAAAATGGCGAAATCATGAGCCAGATGCGTGCATTTCCCGGACCTAACCCAGCCCTAAACGGTGTTATCCTCTGAAGGATTGATCGAAACCAGGTTTAATTGACTACCTCAGTGTGTTACCACATTCCTACGTGATTCAAACACGGAAAAAACCCAGGATCTGGCCAACAAGTTTGCGAAAATGGCGAAATCATGAGCCAGATGCGTGCATTTCCCGGACCTAACCCAGACCTAACCGGTGTTATCCTCTGAAATATTGATCGAAATCAGGTTTAATTGACTACCTCAGTGTGTTACCACATTCCGACGTGATTCAAACACGAAAAAAACCCAGGATCTGGCCAACAGGTATGCGAAGAAGGCAAAATCATGAGCCAGATGCGGGCATATCCCGGACCTAACCCAGACCTAACCGGTGTTATCCTCTGAAATATTGATCGAAACCAGGTTTAATTGACTGCTTCAGTGAGTTACCACATTCCTACGTGATTCAAACACGAAAAAAACCCAGGACCTGGCCAACAAGTATGCGAAGAAGGCAAAATCATGAGCCAGATGCGGGCATAACCCAGACCTAATCCAGACCTAACCGGTGTTATCCTCTGAAATATTGATCGAAACCAGGTTTAATTGACTGCCTCAGTGTGCTACAACATTACTACGTGATTCAAACACGGAAAAAACCCAGGATCTGGCCAACAAGTTTGCGAAAAAGGCAAAATCATGAGCCAGATGCGGGCATAACCCAGACCTAACCCAGACCTAACCGGTGTTATCCGCTAAAATATTGATCGAAACCAGGTTTAATTGACTCCTTCGGTGTGTTACCACATTACTACGTGATTCAAACACGAAAAAAACCCAGGATCTGGCCAACAAGTATGCGAAGAAGGCAAAATTATGAGCCAGATGCGGGCATAACCCAGACCTAACCCAGTCCTAACCGGTGTTATCCTCTAAAATATTGATCGAAGCCAGGTTTAATTGACTGCTTCAGTGTGTTACCACATTACTACGTGATTCAAACACGAAAAAAACCCAGGATCTGGTCAACAAGTATGCGAAGAAGGCAAAATCATGAGCCAGATGCGGGCATAACGCAGACCTAACCCAGACCTAACCGGTGTTATCCTGTGAAATATTGATCGAAACCAGGTTTAATTGACTGCCTCAGTGTGGTACCACATTACTACGTGATTCAAACACGGAAAAAACCCAGGATATGGCCAAGAAGTTTGCGAAAAAGGCGAAAGTATTAGCCAGATGCGTGCATTACCCGGACCTAACCCAGACCTAACCGGTGTCATCCTGTGAAATATTGATCGAAACCAGGTTTAATTGACTGCCTCAGTGTGGTACCACATTACTACGTGATTCAAACACGGAAAAAACCCAGGATCTGGCCAACAAGTTTGCGAAAAAGGCGGAAGTATAAGCCAGATGCGCGCATATCCGGAACCTAACCCAGACCTAACCGGTGTTATCCTCTAAAATATTGATCGAAACCTGGTTTAATTGACTACTTCAGTGTGTTACCACATTACTACGTGATTCAAACACGAAAAAATCCGAGGATCTGGCCAACAAGTATGCGAAGAAGGCAAAATGATGAGCCAGATGCGTGCATTTCCCGGACCTAACCCAGACCTAAACGGTGTTATCCTCTGAAGTATTGATCGAAACCAGGTTTAATTGACTACCTCAGTGTGTCACCACATTCCTACGTGATTCAAACACGGAAAAAACCCAGGATCTGGCCAACAAGTATGCGAAAATGGCGAAATCATGAGCCAGATGCGTGCATTTCCCGGACCTAACCCAGACCTAACCGGTGTTATCCTCTGAAATATTGATCGAAATCAGGTTTAATTGACTACCTCAGTGTGTTACCACATTCCGACGTGATTCAAACACGGAAAAAAACCCAGGATCTGGCCAACAAGTATGCGAAGAAGGCAAAATCATGAGCCAGTTGCGGGCATATCCCGGACCTAACCCAGACCTAACCGGTGTTATCCTCTGAAATATTGATCGAAACCAGGTTTAATTGACTGCTTCAGTGTGTTACCACATTCCTACGTGATTCAAACACGAAAAAAACCCAGGATCTGGACAACAAGTATGCGAAGAAGGCAAAATCATGAGCCAGATGCGGGTATAACCCAGGCCTAAGCCAGACATAACCGGTGTTATCCTCTAAAATAATGAGCGAAACGAGGTTTAATTGACTGCTTCAGTGTGTTACCACATTACTACGTGATTCAAACACGGAAAAAAACCGGGATCTGGCCAACAAGTATGCGAAGAAGGCAAAATCATGAGCCAGATGCGTGCATTTCCCGGACCTAACCCAGACCTAACCAGTGTTATCCTCTGAAATATTGATCGAAACCAGGTTTAATTGACTGCTTCAGTGTGTTACCACATTACTACGTGATTCAAACACGAAAAAAACTCAGGATCTGGCCAACAAGTATGCGAAGAAGGCAAAATCATGAGCCTGATGCGGGCATAACCCAGACCTAACCCAGACCTAACCGGTGTTATCCTCTAAAATATTGATCGAAACCAGGGTTAGTTGACTGCTTCAGTGTGTTACCACATTACTACGTGATTCAAACACGGAAAAAACCCAGGATCTGGCCAACAAGTATGCGAAAAAGGCGAAAGTATATGCCAGATGCGCGCATATCCCAGACCTAACCCAGACCTAACCGGTGTTATCCTCTAAAATATTGATCGAAACCAGGTTTAATTGACAGTTTCAGTGTGTTACCACATTACTACGTGATTCAAACACGAGAAAAACCCAGGATCTGGCCAACAAGTATGCGAAGAAGGCAAAATCATGAGCCAGATGCGGGCATAACCCAGACCTAACCCAGACCTAACCGGTGTTATCCTCTAAAATACTGTCCGAATCCAGGTTTAATTCACTGCCTCAGTGTGGTACAACATTACTACGTGATTCAAACACGGAAAAAACCCAGGATCTGGCCAACAAGTTTGCGAAAATGGCGAAATCATGAGCCAGATGCGTGCATTTCCCGGACCTAACCCAGACCTAAACGGTGTTATCCTCTGAAGTATTGATCGAAACCAGGTTTAATTGACTACCTCAGTGTGTTACCACATTCCTACGTGATTCAAACACGGAAAAAACCCAGGATCTGGCCAACAAGTATGCGAAGAAGGCAAAATCATGAGCCAGATGCGGGCATAACCCAGACCTAACCCCGACCTAACCGGTGTTATCCTCCAAAATATTGATCGAAACCAGGGTTAATTGACTGCTTCATTGTGTTACCACATTACTACGTGATTCAAACACGGTAAAAACCCAGGATCTGGCCAACAAGTATGCGAAGAAGGCAAAATCATGAGCCAGATGCGGGCATAACCCAGACCTAACCCAGACCTAACCGGTGTCATCCCCTAAAATATTGATCGAAACCAGGTTTAATTGACTGCTTCAGTGTGTTACCACATTACTACGTGATTCAAACACGAAAAAAACCCGGGATCTGGCCAACAAGTATGCGAAGAAGGCAAAATCATGAGCAAGATGCGGGCATAACCCAGACCTAACCCAGACCTAACCGGTGTTATCCTCTAAAATAATGATCGAAACCAGGTTTAATTGACTCCTTCAGTGTGTTACCACATTACTACGTGATTCAAACACGAAAAAAACCCAGGATCTGGCCAACAAGTATGCGAAGAAGGCAAAATCATGAGCCAGATGCGGGCATAACCCAGACCTAACCCAGACCTAACCGGTGTTATCCTCTAAAATATTGATCGAAACCAGGTTTAATTGACTACCTCAGTGTGTTACCACATTCCGACGTGATTCAAACACGGAAAAACCCCAGGATCTGGCCAAGAAGTTTGCGAAAAAGGCGAAAGTATAAGCCAGATGCGTGCATTACCCGGACCTAACCCAGACCTAACCGGTGTCATCCTGTGAAATATTGATCGAAACCAGGTTTAATTGACTGCCTCAGTGTGGTACCACATTACTACGTGATTCAAACACGGAAAAAACCCAGGATCTGGCCAACAAGTTTGCGAAAAAGGCGTAAGTATAAGCCAGATGCGCGCATATCCCAGACCTAACCCAGACCTAACCGGTGTTATCCTCTAAAATATTGATCGAAACCTGGTTTAATTGACTGCTTCAGTGTGTTACCACATTACTACGTGATTCAAACACGAAAAAATCCGAGGATCTGGCCAACAAGTATGCGAAGAAGGCAAAATGATGAGCCAGATGCGGGCATAACCCAGACCTAACCCAGACCTAACCGGTGTTATCCTCTAAAATACTGTCCGAATCCAGGTTTAATTCACTGCCTCAGTGTGGTACAACATTACTACGTGATTCAAACACGGAAAAAACCCAGGATCTGGCCAACAAGTTTGCGAAAATGGCGAAATCATGAGCCAGATGCGTGCATTTCCCGGACCTAACCCAGACCTAAACGGTGTTATCCTCTGAAGGATTGATCGAAACCAGGTTTAATTGACTACCTCAGTGTGTTACCACATTCCTACGTGATTCAAACACGGAAAAAACCCAGGATCTGGCCAACAAGTTTGCGAAAATGGCGAAATCATGAGCCAGATGCGTGCATTTCCCGGACCTAACCCAGACCTAACCGGTGTTATCCTCTGAAATATTGATCGAAATCAGGTTTAATTGACTACCTCAGTGTGTTACCACATTCCGACGTGATTCAAACACGAAAAAAACCCAGGATCTGGCCAACAGGTATGCGAAGAAGGCAAAATCATGAGCCAGATGCGGGCATATCCCGGACCTAACCCAGACCTAACCGGTGTTATCCTCTGAAATATTGATCGAAACCAGGTTTAATTGACTGCTTCAGTGAGTTACCACATTCCTACGTGATTCAAACACGAAAAAAACCCAGGACCTGGCCAACAAGTATGCGAAGAAGGCAAAATCATGAGCCAGATGCGGGCATAACCCAGACCTAATCCAGACCTAACCGGTGTTATCCTCTGAAATATTGATCGAAACCAGGTTTAATTGACTGCCTCAGTGTGCTACAACATTACTACGTGATTCAAACACGGAAAAAACCCAGGATCTGGCCAACAAGTTTGCGAAAAAGGCAAAATCATGAGCCAGATGCGGGCATAACCCAGACCTAACCCAGACCTAACCGGTGTTATCCGCTAAAATATTGATCGAAACCAGGTTTAATTGACTCCTTCGGTGTGTTACCACATTACTACGTGATTCAAACACGAAAAAAACCCAGGATCTGGCCAACAAGTATGCGAAGAAGGCAAAATTATGAGCCAGATGCGGGCATAACCCAGACCTAACCCAGTCCTAACCGGTGTTATCCTCTAAAATATTGATCGAAGCCAGGTTTAATTGACTGCTTCAGTGTGTTACCACATTACTACGTGATTCAAACACGAAAAAAACCCAGGATCTGGTCAACAAGTATGCGAAGAAGGCAAAATCATGAGCCAGATGCGGGCATAACGCAGACCTAACCCAGACCTAACCGGTGTTATCCTGTGAAATATTGATCGAAACCAGGTTTAATTGACTGCCTCAGTGTGGTACCACATTACTACGTGATTCAAACACGGAAAAAACCCAGGATATGGCCAAGAAGTTTGCGAAAAAGGCGAAAGTATAAGCCAGATGCGTGCATTACCCGGACCTTTTTTTTTTTTTTTTTTTTTTTTTTTTTTAACGTGGTGAAATCCTCATGGACACCCCGGCTCCCTGGGGGGGAGGCCGGGGTAGTGCCGGACTCTTACCGGCTAAAACACCACGGTGACCGCCTGCGCCCTTTATCTGGGGAGAGTCACGGGAACCAAACTAGCGATACTACCGTGACTCTCCCCGTTGGCGCAACGCCCTATTACGGGCCCTTCCCGGGGGAGGAGATGTTATCCTCCTCCCCCAATGGGGGGCAAACATAATTGATTGCCCCCCGGCGACGCCACGCGGTCACACGCGACGTCGCCCCCACTCGTGCCGTTGCTACTAGCCGCGACCGGGCCCCCACCCGATCGCGACCACGGCTGCGGGGCCGGCTAGCACTGCCGCCCCCGCTGGACGGGGCCTCTGCCACGGGCCCCTGGTACGGTGATGGGCTGGATACGAGGGGGAATGAGGGAACAGTGACCCTCACCTCGCACCCAAACACCATCACCGACCCCTTCGCGCTCCCCCTGCCACGGGGAGCGGTGGAGGGTCTTACGGTCGGCGTCGCCGCCTGCCCCCCACCTCCTCACGCGCCCTTTCGGCGTCCTCCTTGGCGGCCATGACCTCTTCACAAAACAAGGCCATGGCCGCCCAAGCCTCCTCACTGCCGACCATCGCACGAATGACGGCCGGCAGCGAGAGGTCCGCTCCAATCGCTCTAACGAGGACACCGCGCTGCGTTGCCCACGCTGGGCAAAACTGCAGCGTGTGCTGCGCGGTGTCCTCTCGTCCCCTGCAGTGACGGCACGCAGCCGTCGCCTCCCGCCCTATCCGATGCAGGTACCGACCGAAGCAACCGTGTCCGGTCAGTACCTGTGTCAGGCGGTAGGTGGGCGTACCCCAGCTACGGCCCACCCAGGCATAAAACACTGGGCGGACCGCCGCGGCGACGCGATCATCCCGCTGGTCTGGCTTCGATAACCAGACCAGCCACCGACTATAGACGCGTCGCCGCGCCTGGCTTCGGGCCCTGGCGGCCTCCTCGCCTTGCGGGTCCACGCCCCGCTGGCGAAGGTCGCAGAGGCTTTGATACACCTCTGCGTCCATTTTCGCCAGCAGGTGAAACGGTGCGGAACCCGCCAGCAAGGTGGCGGCTGTGTAGGAGATCGTGCGATAACCCCGCACGACTCTGATGGCGACCAACCTCTGTAACCGACGGAGTACAAATGTACCCCGCCGATTGACCATCAGACCGCCGGCCCATATTGGCGCGCCATAAAGCGCCATGGACCGGACGACTCCCAAATACAGCCGCCGTGCCGCCATGTTGGGCCCCCCGAGATTGGGCATTATGCGGCCTAACGCGGCCGCTGCCCTTTCAATACGGGGACCCAACCCTTCCAAATGATGCCCGAACCGCCAGTAGCTGTCGAGGGTGAGGCCCAAATACTTCATCCGGCGCCCCACCCCGACTTGGGCTCCGCCCACTCGTAGAGACGCCTGGCGCGGCACCCCTCGACCACTGACGTTGCACAGCCAGATGGCCTCGGTCTTCTGGGGTGCCACGCGCAACCCCAGACGCTCTACCTCGGCAACGACTCGTGCCGTCCCTTCCTCCGCGAGGGCCACGGTCCTCCTCCAAGTATCCCCGCCGGCAATCACCAGGGTGTCGTCGGCATAACAAACCAACGACACGCCGACGGGTAGGTCAGCCCGCAGCACCGCATCATACGCCAAGTTCCACAGGAGCGGCCCGAGGACCGACCCCTGTGGGACTCCGCGGTGCACCGCTCTCTGCTCCATCCCGTTCCGACCCGGATATTGGACTACCCTGCCCCGCAGATAATCCCCGATCAGTCGGCATAGATAGGCGGGCACCCGGTGGTACTGGAGTGCCCGACCTATCGCCCCCCAGGAGACGGTGTTAAAGGCGTTGGCTATGTCGAGAGATACTGCCAACGCCACACCCCCCCGGGAGATTGCCGATTCCGCTAGGGTCCGCACTGTCGCTATGGCGTCGACCGTGGAGCGGCCCCGGCGAAAGCCGAACTGTCGGTCGGCCAGATCAGGGCCGACGCGGGACAGGTGCCCCTCGAGCCTGGATACAATGACCCGCTCGAGGAGCTTTCCAGCCTCGTCCAACAGACAAATGGGTCGGAACGCAGATGGAGAATCTGCGGGCTTCCCTGGCTTGTGGAGGAGGACCAACCTCGCCACCTTCCATATGTGGGGGAACTGACCGGTCCGCAGGCACGCGTCAAAGACGCGTATCAAGCCAGCCCCCAGAGCACCCACCGCTATAGCCCAGGCCCTGCCAGGTATGCCGTCCGGTCCTGGCGCCGTCTTTTTGGCAGCCATTCTCCGGACGGCCCTGGCCAGCTCCTCCTCGGAGACCCCCAGTTCGTCGGACCACCAAGGCGGGTGATCCGGCTGTGGCTCGGGGGGATGCAGGAACGCCTCTCCCCCAACTGGGAAGAGGACGCGCATAGTTTCCCCGAGCAGCTGGGGGTCGAGGCTCTCTGTGACCGGGGGCGCCCATGATCGCATCTTCCCTACGACCATATGATAGGGGCGCCCCCACGGATTTGCATCCAGAGAGCCGAGGAGCTCCGCCCATGCATGGGCTTTCGCGGTCGCGATGGCCCGGCGGAGGGTTCTTCGCGCTAGGGAAAATTCCCCGCGCAACCCCACCACCTCTGCCTCCGTCGCCCCGCGCCGTCTCCTGGCGCGGGTGTACCGGCGTCGGGCGACAACGCAACGAGTGCGTAAGTCCTCGATCTCGCCCGACCACCAGTACACGGACCCCCCTCGGCTCGGGGCGGTGGCCCGCGGCATGACTGCGTCGCACAAGGACGTCATAGTGTCGCGGAACCAACGCGCCCCGGCAGAAGGATTGCCGAGGGTCCGGCGTGGCATCTCCTGCCATGCCACAACGGAGGCTGCCATCGCAAGGGCGTCCGGGTCCAGCCTCTTGGCGGACCAGCGTGGCGCCGGGTGTGCTTCCCTGCCCGGACATTACCCGGACCTAACCCAGACCTAACCGGTGTCATCCTGTGAAATATTGATCGAAACCAGGTTTAATTGACTGCCTCAGTGTGGTACCACATTACTACGTGATTCAAACACGGAAAAAACCCAGGATCTGGCCAACAAGTTTGCGAAAAAGGCGGAAGTATAAGCCAGATGCGCGCATATCCGGAACCTAACCCAGACCTAACCGGTGTTATCCTCTAAAATATTGATCGAAACCTGGTTTAATTGACTACTTCAGTGTGTTACCACATTACTACGTGATTCAAACACGAAAAAATCCGAGGATCTGGCCAACAAGTATGCGAAGAAGGCAAAATGATGAGCCAGATGCGTGCATTTCCCGGACCTAACCCAGACCTAAACGGTGTTATCCTCTGAAGTATTGATCGAAACCAGGTTTAATTGACTACCTCAGTGTGTCACCACATTCCTACGTGATTCAAACACGGAAAAAACCCAGGATCTGGCCAACAAGTATGCGAAAATGGCGAAATCATGAGCCAGATGCGTGCATTTCCCGGACCTAACCCAGACCTAACCGGTGTTATCCTCTGAAATATTGATCGAAATCAGGTTTAATTGACTACCTCAGTGTGTTACCACATTCCGACGTGATTCAAACACGGAAAAAAACCCAGGATCTGGCCAACAAGTATGCGAAGAAGGCAAAATCATGAGCCAGTTGCGGGCATATCCCGGACCTAACCCAGACCTAACCGGTGTTATCCTCTGAAATATTGATCGAAACCAGGTTTAATTGACTGCTTCAGTGTGTTACCACATTCCTACGTGATTCAAACACGAAAAAAACCCAGGATCTGGACAACAAGTATGCGAAGAAGGCAAAATCATGAGCCAGATGCGGGTATAACCCAGGCCTAAGCCAGACATAACCGGTGTTATCCTCTAAAATAATGAGCGAAACGAGGTTTAATTGACTGCTTCAGTGTGTTACCACATTACTACGTGATTCAAACACGGAAAAAAACCGGGATCTGGCCAACAAGTATGCGAAGAAGGCAAAATCATGAGCCAGATGCGTGCATTTCCCGGACCTAACCCAGACCTAACCAGTGTTATCCTCTGAAATATTGATCGAAACCAGGTTTAATTGACTGCTTCAGTGTGTTACCACATTACTACGTGATTCAAACACGAAAAAAACTCAGGATCTGGCCAACAAGTATGCGAAGAAGGCAAAATCATGAGCCTGATGCGGGCATAACCCAGACCTAACCCAGACCTAACCGGTGTTATCCTCTAAAATATTGATCGAAACCAGGGTTAGTTGACTGCTTCAGTGTGTTACCACATTACTACGTGATTCAAACACGGAAAAAACCCAGGATCTGGCCAACAAGTATGCGAAAAAGGCGAAAGTATATGCCAGATGCGCGCATATCCCAGACCTAACCCAGACCTAACCGGTGTTATCCTCTAAAATATTGATCGAAACCAGGTTTAATTGACAGTTTCAGTGTGTTACCACATTACTACGTGATTCAAACACGAGAAAAACCCAGGATCTGGCCAACAAGTATGCGAAGAAGGCAAAATCATGAGCCAGATGCGGGCATAACCCAGACCTAACCCAGACCTAACCGGTGTTATCCTCTAAAATACTGTCCGAATCCAGGTTTAATTCACTGCCTCAGTGTGGTACAACATTACTACGTGATTCAAACACGGAAAAAACCCAGGATCTGGCCAACAAGTTTGCGAAAATGGCGAAATCATGAGCCAGATGCGTGCATTTCCCGGACCTAACCCAGACCTAAACGGTGTTATCCTCTGAAGTATTGATCGAAACCAGGTTTAATTGACTACCTCAGTGTGTTACCACATTCCTACGTGATTCAAACACGGAAAAAACCCAGGATCTGGCCAACAAGTTTGCGAAAATGGCGAAATCATGAGCCAGATGCGTGCATTTCCCGGACCTAACCCAGACCTAACCGGTGTTATCCTCTGAAATATTGATCGAAATCAGGTTTAATTGACTACCTCAGTGTGTTACCACATTCCGACGTGATTCAAACACGAAAAAAACCCAGGATCTGGCCAACAAGTATGCGAAGAAGGCAAAATCATGAGCCAGATGCGGGCATATCCCGGACCTAACCCAGACCTAACCGGTGTTATCCTCTGAAATATTGATCGAAACCAGGTTTAATTGACTGCTTCAGTGTGTTACCACATTCCTACGTGATTCAAACACGAAAAAAACCCAGGATCTGGACAACAAGTATGCGAAGAAGGCAAAATCATGAGCCAGATGCGGGCATAACCCAGACCTAACCCAGACCTAACCGGTGTCATCCCCTAAAATATTGATCGAAACCAGGTTTAATTGACTGCTTCAGTGTGTTACCACATTACTACGTGATTCAAACACGAAAAAAACCCGGGATCTGGCCAACAAGTATGCGAAGAAGGCAAAATCATGAGCAAGATGCGGGCATAACCCAGACCTAACCCAGACCTAACCGGTGTTATCCTCTAAAATAATGATCGAAACCAGGTTTAAGTGACTCCTTCAGTGTGTTACCACATTACTACGTGATTCAAACACGAAAAAAACCCAGGATCTGGCCAACAAGTATGCGAAGAAGGCAAAATCATGAGCCAGATGCTGGCATAACCCAGACCTAACCCAGACCTAACCGGTGTTATCCTCTAAAATATTGATCGAAACCAGGTTTAATTGACTGCTTCAGTGTGTTACCACATTACTACGTGATTCATACACGAAAAAATCTGAGGATCTGGCCAACAAGTATGCGAAGAAGGCAAAATCATGAGCCAGATGCGGGCATAACGCAGACCTAACCCAGACCTAACCGGTGTTATCCTGTGAAATATTGATCGAAACCAGGTTTAATTGACTGCCTCAGTGTGGTACCACATTACTACGTGATTCAAACACGGAAAAAACCCAGGATCTGGCCAAGAAGTTTGCGAAAAAGGCGAAAGTATAAGCCAGATGCGTGCATTACCCGGACCTAACCCAGACCTAACCGGTGTCATCCTGTGAAATATTGATCGAAACCAGGTTTAATTGATGTGTTACCACATTCCGACGTGATTCAAACACGAAAAAAACCCAGGATCTGGCCAACAAGTATGCGAAGAAGGCAAAATCATGAGCCAGATGCGGGCATATCCCGGACCTAACCCAGACCTAACCGGTGTTATCCTCTGAAATATTGATCGAAACCAGGTTTAATTGACTGCTTCAGTGTGTTACCACATTCCGACGTGATTCAAACACGAAAAAAACCCAGGATCTGGCCAACAAGTATGCGAAGAAGGCAAAATCATGAGCCAGATGCGGGCATATCCCGGACCTAACCCAGACCTAACCGGTGTTATCCTCTGAAATATTGATCGAAACCAGGTTTAATTGACTGCTTCAGTGTGTTACCACATTCCTACGTGATTCAAACACGAAAAAAACCCAGGATCTGGACAACAAGTATGCGAAGAAGGCAAAATTATGAGCCAGATGCGGGCATAACCCAGACCTAACCCAGTCCTAACCGGTGTTATCCTCTAAAATATTGATCGAAGCCAGGTTTAATTGACTGCTTCATTGTGTTACCACATTACTACGTGATTCAAACACGGTAAAAACCCAGGATCTGGCCAACAAGTATGCGAAGAAGGCAAAATCATGAGCCAGATGCGGGCATAACCCAGACCTAACCCAGACCTAACCGGTGTCATCCCCTAAAATATTGATCGAAACCAGGTTTAATTGACTGCTTCAGTGTGTTACCACATTACTACGTGATTCAAACACGAAAAAAACCCGGGATCTGGCCAACAAGTATGCGAAGAAGGCAAAATCATGAGCAAGATGCGGGCATAACCCAGACCTAACCCAGACCTAACCGGTGTTATCCTCTAAAATAATGATCGAAACCAGGTTTAAGTGACTCCTTCAGTGTGTTACCACATTACTACGTGATTCAAACACGAAAAAAACCCAGGATCTGGCCAACAAGTATGCGAAGAAGGCAAAATCATGAGCCAGATGCGGGCATAACCCAGACCTAACCCAGACCTAACCGGTGTTATCCTCTAAAATATTGATCGAAACCAGGTTTAATTGACTGCTTCAGTGTGTTACCACATTACTACGTGATTCATACACGAAAAAATCTGAGGATCTGGCCAACAAGTATGCGAAGAAGGCAAAATCATGAGCCAGATGCGGGCATAACGCAGACCTAACCCAGACCTAACCGGTGTTATCCTGTGAAATATTGATCGAAACCAGGTTTAATTGACTGCCTCAGTGTGGTTCCACATTACTACGTGATTCAAACACGGAAAAAACCCAGGATCTGGCCAACAAGTTTGCGAAAAAGGCGGAAGTATAAGCCAGATGCGCGCATATCCGGAACCTAACCCAGACCTAACCGGTGTTATCCTCTAAAATATTGATCGAAACCTGGTTTAATTGACTACTTCAGTGTGTTACCACATTACTACGTGATTCAAACACGAAAAAATCCGAGGATCTGGCCAACAAGTATGCGAAGAAGGCAAAATGATGAGCCAGATGCGGGCATAACCCAGACCTAACCCAGACCTAACCGGTGTTATCCTCTAAAATACTGTCCGAATCCAGATTTAATTCACTGCCTCAGTGTGGTACAACATTACTACGTGATTCAAACACGGAAAAAACCCAGGATCTGGCCAACAAGTTTGCGAAAATGGCGAAATCATGAGCCAGATGCGTGCATTTCCCGGACCTAACCCAGACCTAAACGGTGTTATCCTCTGAAGTATTGATCGAAACCAGGTTTAATTGACTACCTCAGTGTGTTACCACATTCCTACGTGATTCAAACACGGAAAAAACCCAGGATCTGGCCAACAAGTTTGCGAAAATGGCGAAATCATGAGCCAGATGCGTGCATTTCCCGGACCTAACCCAGACTTAACCGGTGTTATCCTCTGAAATATTGATCGAAATCAGGTTTAATTGACTACCTCAGTGTGTTACCACATTCCGATGTGATTCAAACACGAAAAAAACCCAGGATCTGGTCAACAAGTATGCGAAGAAGGCAAAATCATGAGCCAGATGCGGGCATATCCCGGACCTAACCCAGACCTAACCGGTGTTATCCTCTGAAATATTGATCGAAACCAGGTTTAATTGACTGCTTCAGTGTGTTACCACATTCCTACGTGATTCAAACACGAAAAAATCCGAGGATCTGGCCAACAAGTATGCGAAGAAGGCAAAATCATGAGCCAGATGCGGGCATAACCCAGACCTAACCCAGACCTAACCGGTGTTATCCTCTAAAATACAGTCCGAATCCAGGTTTAATTCACTGCCTCAGTGTGGTACAACATTACTACGTGATTCAAACACGAAAAAAACCCGGGATCTGGCCAACAAGTATGCGAAGAAGGCAAAATCATGAGCCAGATGCGGGCATAACCCAGACCTAACCCAGACCTAACCGGTGTCATCCTCTAAAATATTGATCGAAACCAGGTTTAATTGACTGCTTCAGTGTGTTACCACATTCCTACGTGATTCAAACACGGAAAAAACCCAGGATCTGGCCAACAAGTTTGCGAAAATGGCGAAATCATGAGCCAGATGCTTGCATTTCCCGGACCTAACCCAGACCTAACCGGTGTTATCCTCTGAAATATTGATCGAAATCAGGTTTAATTGACTACCTCAGTGTGTTACCACATTCCGACGTGATTCAAACACGAAAAAAACCCAGGATCTGGCCAACAAGTATGCGAAGAAGGCAAAATCATGAGCCAGATGCGGGCATATCCCGGACCTAACCCAGACCTAACCGGTGTTATCCTCTGAAATATTGATCGAAACCAGGTTTAATTGACTGCTTCAGTGTGTTACCACATTCCTACGTGATTCAAACACGAAAAAAACCCAGGATCTGGACAACAAGTATGCGAAGAAGGCAAAATCATGAGCCAGATGCGGGTATAACCCAGGCCTAAGCCTGACATAACCGGTGTTATCCTCTAAAATACTGAGCGAAACGAGGTTTAATCGACTGCTTCAGTGTGTTACCACATTACTACGTGATTCAAACACGGAAAAAACCCAGGATCTGGCCAACAAGTATGCGAAGGAGGCAAAATCATGAGCCAGATGCGTGCATTTCCCGGACCTAACCCAGACCTAACCGGTGTTATCCTCTGAAATATTGATCGAAACCAGGTTTAATTGACTGCTTCAGTGTGTTACCACATTACTACGTGATTCAAACACGAAAAAAACCCAGGATCTGGCCAACAAGTATGCGAAGATGGCAAAATCATGAGCCAGATGCGGGCATAACCCAGACCTAACCCAGACCTAACCGGTGTTATCCTCCAAAATATTGATCGAAACCAGGCTTAGTTGACTGCTTCAGTGTGTTACCACATTACTACGTGATTCAAACACGGAAAAAACCCAGGATCTGGCCAACAAGTATGCGAAAAAGGCGAAAGTATATGCCAGATGCGCGCATATCCCAGACCTAACCCAGACCTAACCGGTGTTATCCTCTAAAATATTGATCGAAACCAGGTTTAATTGACAGTTTCAGTGTGTTACCACATTACTACGTGATTCAAACACGAGAAAAACCCAGGATCTGGCCAACAAGTATGCGAAGAAGGCAAAATCATGAGCCAGATGCGGGCATAACCCAGACTTAACCCAGACCTAACCGGTGTTATCCTCTAAAATACTGTCCGAATCCAGGTTTAATTGACTGCCTCAGTGTGGTACAACATTACCTCGTGATTCAAACACGGAAAAAACCCAGGATCTGGCCAACAAGTTTGCGAAAAAGGCGAAAGTATAAGCCAGATGCGCGCATATCCCAGACCTAACCCAGACCTAACCGGTGTCATCCTCTAAAATATTGATCGAAACCAGGTTTAATTGACTGCTTCAGTGTGTTACCACATTACTACGTGATTCAAACACGAAAAAAACCCGGGATCTGGCCAACAAGTATGCGAAGAAGGCAAAATCATGAGCCAGATGCGGGCATAACCCAGACCTAACCCAGACCTAACCGGTGTTATCCTCTAAAATAGTGATCGAAACCTGGTTTAATTGACTGCTTCAGTGTGTTACCACATTACTACGTGATTCAAGCACGAATAAAATCCAGGATCTGGCCAACAAGTATGCGAAGAAGGCAAAATCATGAGCCAGATGCGGGCATAACCCAGACCTAACCCAGACCTAACCGGTGTCATCCTCTAAAATATTGATCGAAACCAGGTTTAATTGACTGCTTCAGTGTGTTACCACATTAATACGTGATTCAAACACGAAAAAAACCCGGGATCTGGCCAACAAGTATGCGAGGAAGGCAAAATCATGAGCCAGATGCGGGCATAACCCAGACCTAACCCAGACCTAACCGGTGTTATCCTCTAAAATAATGATCGAAACCAGGCTTAGTTGACTGCTTCAGTGTGTTACCACATTACTACGTGATTCAAACACGGAAAAAACCCAGGATCTGGCCAACAAGTTTGCGAAAATGGCGAAATCATGAGCCAGATGCGTGCATTTCCCGGACCTAACCCAGACCTAACCGGTGTTATCCTCTGAAATATTGATCGAAATCGGGTTTAATTGACTACCTCAGTGTGTTACCACATTCCGACGTGATTCAAACACGAAAAAAACCCAGGATCTGGCCAACAAGTATGCGAAGAAGGCAAAATCATGAGCCAGATGCGGGCATATCCCGTACCTAACCCAGACCTAACCGGTGTTATCCTCTGAAATATTGATCGAAACCAGGTTTAATTGACTGCTTCAGTGTGTTACCACATTCCTACGTGATTCAAACACGAAAAAAACCCAGGATCTGGACAACAAGTATGCGAAGAAGGCAAAATCATGAGCCAGATGCGGGTATAACCCAGGCCTAAGCCAGACATAACCGGTGTTATCCTCTAAAATACTGAGCGAAACGAGGTTTAATTGACTGCTTCAGTGTGCTACCACATTACTACGTGATTCAAACACGGAAAAAACCCAGGATCTGGCCAACAAGTTTGCGAAAAAGGCGAAAGTATAAGCCAGATGCGGGCATAACCCAGACCTAACCCAGTCCTAACCGGTGTTATCCTCTAAAATATTGATCGAAGCCAGGTTTAATTGACTGCTTCAGTGTGTTACCACATTACTACGTGATTCAAACACGAAAAAAACCCAGGATCTGGCCAACAAGTATGCGAAGAAGGCAAAATCATGAGCCAGATGCGGGCATAACCCAGACCTAACCCCGACCTAACCGGTGTTATCCTCCAAAATATTGATCGAAACCAGGGTTAATTGACTGCTTCATTGTGTTACCACATTACTACGTGATTCAAACACGGTAAAAACCCAGGATCTGGCCAACAAGTATGCGAAGAAGGCAAAATCATGAGCCAGATGCGGGCATAACCCAGACCTAACCCAGACCTAACCGGTGTTATCCTCTAAAATAATGATCGAAACCAGGTTTAAGTGACTCCTTCAGTGTGTTACCACATTACTACGTGATTCAAACACGAAAAAAACCCAGGATCTGGCCAACAAGTATGCGAAGAAGGCAAAATCATGAGCCAGATGCGGGCATAACCCGGACCTAACCCAGACCTAACCGGTGTTATCCTCTAAAATATTGATCGAAACCAGGTTTAATTGACTGCTTCAGTGTGTTACCACATTACTACGTGATTCATACACGAAAAAATCCGAGGATCTGGCCAACAAGTATGCGAAGAAGGCAAAATCATGAGCCAGATGCGGGCATAACGCAGACCTAACCCAGACCTAACCGGTGTTATCCTGTGAAATATTGATCTAAACCAGGTTTAATTGACTGCCTCAGTGTGGTACCACATTACTACGTGATTCAAACACGGAAAAAACCCAGGATCTGGCCAAGAAGTTTGCGAAAAAGGCGAAAGTATAAGCCAGATGCGTGCATTACCCGGACCTAACCCAGACCTAACCGGTGTCATCCTGTGAAATATTGATCGAAACCAGGTTTAATTGACTGCCTCAGTGTGGTACCACATTACTACGTGATTCAAACACGGAAAAAACCCAGGATCTGGCCAACAAGTTTGCGAAAAAGGCGGAAGTATAAGCCAGATGCGCGCATATCCGGAACCTAACCCAGACCTAACCGGTGTTATCCTCTAAAATATTGATCGAAACCTGGTTTAATTGACTACTTCAGTGTGTTACCACATTACTACGTGATTCAAACACGAAAAAATCCGAGGATCTGGCCAACAAGTATGCGAAGAAGGCAAAATGATGAGCCAGATGCGGGCATAACCCAGACCTAACCCAGACCTAACCGGTGTTGTCCTCTAAAATACTGTCCGAATCCAGGTTTAATTCACTGCCTCAGTGTGGTACAACATTACTACGTGATTCAAACACGGAAAAAACCCAGGATCTGGCCAACAAGTTTGCGAAAATGGCGAAATCATGAGCCAGATGCGTGCATTTCCCGGACCTAACCCAGACCTAAACGGTGTTATCCTCTGAAGTATTGATCGAAACCAGGTTTAATTGACTACCTCAGTGTGTTACCACATTCCTACGTGATTCAAACACGGAAAAAACCCAGGATCTGGCCAACAAGTTTGCGAAAATGGCGAAATCATGAGCCAGATGCGTGCATTTCCCGGACCTAACCCAGACCTAACCGGTGTTATCCTCTGAAATATTGATCGAAATCAGGTTTAATTGACTACCTCAGTGTGTTACCACATTCCGACGTGATTCAAACACGAAAAAAACCCAGGATCTGGCCAACAAGTATGCGAAGAAGGCAAAATCATGAGCCAGATGCGGGCATATCCCGGACCTAACCCAGACCTAACCGGTGTTATCCTCTGAAATATTGATCGAAACCAGGTTTAATTGACTGCTTCAGTGTGTTACCACATTCCTACGTGATTCAAACACGAAAAAAACCCAGGATCTGGACAACAAGTATGCGAAGAAGGCAAAATCATGAGCCAGATGCGGGTATAACCCAGGCCTAAGCCAGACATAACCGGTGTTATCCTCTAAAATAATGAGCGAAACGAGGTTTAATTGACTGCTTCAGTGTGTTACCACATTACTACGTGATTCAAACACGGAAAAAAACCGGGATCTGGCCAACAAGTATGCGAAGAAGGCAAAATCATGAGCCAGATGCGTGCATTTCCCGGCCCTAACCCAGACCTAACCGGTGTTATCCTCTGAAATATTGATCGAAACCAGGTTTAATTGACTGCTTCAGTGTGTTACCACATTACTACGTGATTCAAACACGAAAAAAACTCAGGATCTGGCCAACAAGTATGCGAAGAAGGCAAAATCATGAGCCTGATGCGGGCATAACCCAGACCTAACCCAGACCTAACCGGTGTTATCCTCTAAAATATTGATTGAAACCAGGCTTAGTTGACTGCTTCAGTGTGTTACCACATTACTAGGTGATTCAAACACGGAAAAAACCCAGGATCTGGCCAACAAGTATGCGAAAAGGCGAAAGTATATGCCAGATGCGCGCATATCCCAGACCTAACCCAGACCTAACCGGTGTTATCCTCTGAAATATTGATCGAAACCAGGTTTAATTGACAGTTTCAGTGTGTTACCACATTACTACGTGATTCAAACACGAGAAAAACCCAGGATCTGGCCAACAAGTATGCGAAGAAGGCAAAATCATGAGCCAGATGCGGGCATAACCCAGACCTAACCCAGACCTAACCGGTGTTATCCTCTAAAATACTGTCCGAATCCAGGTTTAATTGACTGCCTCAGTGTGGTACAACATTACTACGTGATTCAAACACGGAAAAAACCCAGGATCTGGCCAACAAGTTTGCGAAAATGGCGAAATCATGAGCCAGATGCGTGCATTTCCCGGACCTAACCCAGACCTAACCGGTGTTATCCTCTGAAATATTGATCGAAACCAGGTTTAATTGACTACCACAGTGTGGTACCACATTACTACGTGATTCAAACACGAAAAAAACCCAGGATCTGGCCAACAAGTATGCGAAGAAGGCAAAATCATGAGCCAGATGCGGGCATAACCCAGACCTAACCCAGACCTAACCGGTGTCATCCTCTAAAATATTGATCGAAACCAGGTTTAATTGACTGCTTCAGTGTGTTACCACATTACTACGTGATTCAAACACGAAAAAAACCCGGGATCTGGCCAAGAAGTATGCGAAGAAGGCAAAATCATGAGCCAGATGCGGGCATAACCGAGACCTAACCCAGACCTAACCGGTGTTATCCTCTAAAATAATGATCGAAACCAGGCTTAGTTGACTGCTTCAGTGTGTTACCACATTACTACGTGATTCAAACACGGAAAAAACCCAGGATCTGGCCAACAAGTATGCGAAAAAGGCGAAAGTATATGCCAGATGCGCGCATATCCCAGACCTAACCCAGACCTAACCGGTGTTATCCTCTAAAATATTGATCGAAACCAGGTTTAATTGACAGTTTCAGTGTGTTACCACATTACTACGTGATTCAAACACGAGAAAAACCCAGGATCTGGCCAACAAGTATGCGAAGAAGGCAAAATCATGAGCCAGATGCGGCATAACCCAGACCTAACCCAGACCTAACCGGTGTTATCCTCTAAAATACTGTCCGAATCCAGGCTTAGTTGACTGCTTCAGTGTGTTACCACATTACTACGTGATTCAAACACGGAAAAAACCCAGAATCTGGCCAACAAGTATGCGAAAAAGGCGAAAGTATATGCCAGATGCGCGCATATCCCAGACCTAACCCAGACCTAACCGGTGTTATCCTCTAAAATATTGATCGAAACCAGGTTTAATTGACAGTTTCAGTGTGTTACCACATTACTACGTGATTCAAACACGAGAAAAACCCAGGATCTGGCCAACAAGTATGCGAAGAAGGCAAAATCATGAGCCAGATGCGGGCATAACCCAGACCTAACCCAGACCTAACCGGTGTTATCCTCTAAAATACTGTCCGAATCCAGGTTTAATTGACTGCCTCAGTGTGGTACAACATTACTACGTGATTCAAACACGGAAAAAACCCAGGATCTGGACAACAAGTTTGCGAAATTGGCGAAATCATGAGCCAGATGCGTGCATTTCCCGGACCTAACCCAGACCTAACCGGTGTTATCCTCTGAAATATTGATCGAAACCAGGTTTAATTGACTACCACAGTGTGGTACCACATTACTACGTGATTCAAACACGGAAAAAACCCAGGATCTGGCCAAAAAGTTTGCGAAAAAGGCGAAAGTATAAGCCAGATGCGCGCATATCCCAGACCTAACCCAGACCTAACCGGTGTCATCCTCTAAAATATTTATCGAAACCAGGTTTAATTGACTGCTTCAGTGTGTTACCACATTACTACGTGATTCAAACACGAAAAAAACCCGGGATCTGGCCAACAAGTATGCGAAGAAGGCAAAATCATGAGCCAGATGCGGGCATAACCCAGACCTAACCCAGACCTAACCGGTGTCATCCTCTAAAATATTGATCGAAACCAGGTTTAATTGACTGCTTCAGTGTGTTACCACATTACTACGTGATTCAAACACGAATAAAACCCGGGATCTGGCCAACAAGTATGCGAAGAAGGCAAAATCATGAGCCAGATGCGGGCATAACCCAGACCTAACCCAGACCTAACCGGTGTTATCCTCTAAAATACTGTCCGAATCCAGGTTTAATTCACTGCCTCAGTGTGGTACAACATTACTACGTGATTCAAACACGGAAAAAACCCAGGATCTGGCCAACAAGTTTGCGAAAATGGCGAAATCACCAGCCAGATGCGTGCATTTCCCGGACCTAAACCAGACCTAAACGGTGTTATCCTCTGAAGTATTGATCGAAACCAGGTTTAATTGACTACCTCAGTGTGTTACCACATTCCTACGTGATTCAAACACGGAAAAAACCCAGGATCTGGCCAACAAGTTTGCGAAAATGGCGAAATCATGAGCCAGATGCGTGCATTTCCCGGACCTAACCCAGACCTAACCGGTGTTATCCTCTGAAATATTGATCGAAATCAGGTTTAATTGACTACCTCAGTGTGTTACCACATTCCGACGTGATTCAAACACGAAAAAAACCCAGGATCTGGCCAACAAGTATGCGAAGAAGGCAAAATCATGAGCCAGATCCGGGCATATCCCGGACCTAACCCAGACCTAACCGGTGTTATCCTCTGAAATATTGATCGAAACCAGGTTTAATTGACTGCTTCAGTGTGTTACCACATTCCTACGTGATTCAAACACGAAAAAAACCCAGGATCTGGACAACAAGTATGCGAAGAAGGCAAAATCATGAGCCAGATGCGGGTATAACCCAGGCCTAAGCCTGACATAACCGGTGTTATCCTCTAAAATACTGAGCGAAACGAGGTTTAATTGACTGCTTCAGTGTGTTACCACATTACTACGTGATTCAAACACGGAAAAAACCCAGGATCTGGCCAACAAGTATGCGAAGAAGGCAAAATCATGAGCCAGATGCGTGCATTTCCCGGACCTAACCCAGACCTAACCGGTGTTATCCTCTGAAATATTGATCGAAACCAGGTTTTATTGACTGCCTCAGTGTGGTACCACATTACTACGTGATTCCAACACGGAAAAAACCCAGGATCTGGCCAACAAGTTTGCGAAAATGGCGAAATCACGAGCCAGATGCGTGCATTTCCCGGACCTAACCCAGACCTAAACGGTGTTATCCTCTGAAGTATTGATCGAAACCAGGTTTAATTGACTACCTCAGTGTGTTACCACATTCCTACGTGATTCAAACACGGAAAAAACCCAGGATCTGGCCAACAAGTTTGCGAAAATGGCGAAATCATGAGCCAGATGCGTGCATTTCCCGGACCTAACCCAGACCTAACCAGTGTTACCCTCTGAAATATTGATCGAAATCAGGTTTAATTGACTACCTCAGTGTGTTACCACATTCCGACGTGATTCAAACACGAAAAAAACCCAGGATCTGGCCAACAAGTATGCGAAGAAGGCAAAATCATGAGCCAGATGCGGGCATATCCCGGACCTAACCCAGACCTAACCGGTGTTATCCTCTGAAATATTGATCGAAACCAGGTTTAATTGACTGCTTCAGTGTGTTACCACATTCCTACGTGATTCAAACACGAAAAAAACCCAGGATCTGGACAACAAGTATGCGAAGAAGGCAAAATCATGAGCCAGATGCGGGTATAACCCAGGCCTAAGCCTGACATAACCGGTGTTATCCTCTAAAATACTGAGCGAAACGAGGTTTAATTGACTGCTTCAGTGTGTTACCACATTACTACGTGATTCAAACACGGAAAAAACCCAGGATCTGGCCAACAAGTATGCGAAGAAGGCAAAATCATGAGCCAGATGCGTGCATTTCCCGGACCTAACCCAGACCTAACCGGTGTTATCCTCTGAAATATTGATCGAAACCAGGTTTAATTGACTGCTTCAGTGTGTTACCACATTACTACGTGATTCAAACACGAAAAAAACCCAGGATCTGGCCAACAAGTATGCGAAGATGGCAAAATCATGAGCCAGATGCGGGCATAACCCAGACCTAACCCAGACCTAACCGGTGTTATCCTCTAAAATATTGATCGAAACCAGGCTTAGTTGACTGCTTCAGTGTGTTACCACATTACTACGTGATTCAAACACGGAAAAAACCCAGGATCTGGCCAACAAGTATGCGAAAAAGGCGAAAGTATATGCCAGATGCGCGCATATCCCAGACCTAACCCAGACCTAACCGGTGTTATCCTCTAAAATATTGATCGAAACCAGGTTTAATTGACAGTTTCAGTGTGTTACCACATTACTACGTGATTCAAACACGAGAAAAACCCAGGATCTGGCCAACAAGTATGCGAAGAAGGCAAAATCATGAGCCAGATGCAGGCATAACCCAGACCTAACCCAGACCTAACCGGTGTTATCCTCTAAAATACTGTCCGAATCCAGGTTTAATTGACTGCCTCAGTGTGGTACAACATTACCACGTGATTCAAACACGGAAAAAACCCAGGATCTGGCCAACAAGTTTGCGAAAATGGCGAAATCATGAGCCAGATGCGTGCATTTCCCGGACCTAAAACAGACCTAACCGGTGTTATCCTCTGAAATATTGATCGAAACCAGGTTTAATTGACTACCACAGTGTGGTACCACATTACTACGTGATTCAAACACGGAAAAAACCCAGGATCTGGCCAAAAAGTTTGCGAAAAAGGCGAAAGTATAAGCCAGATGCGCGCATATCCCAGACCTAACCCAGACCTAACCGGTGTCATCCTCTAAAATATTGATCGAAACCAGGTTTAATTGACTGCTTCAGTGTGTTACCACATTACTACGTGATTCAAACACGAAAAAAACCCGGGATCTGGCCAACAAGTATGCGAAGAAGGCAAAATCATGAGCCAGATGCGGGCATAACCCAGACCTAACCCAGACCTAACCGGTGTTATCCTCTAAAATAGTGATCGAAACCTGGTTCAATTGACTGCTTCAGTGTGTTACCACATTACTACGTGATTCAAGCACGAATAAAATCCAGGATCAGGCCAACAAGTATGCGAAGAAGGCAAAATCATGAGCCAGATGCGGGCATAACCCAGACCTAACCCAGACCTAACCGGTGTCATCCTCTAAAATATTGATCGAAACCAGGTTTAATTGACTGCTTCAGTGTGTTACCACATTACTACGTGATTCAAACACGAAAAAAACAAGGGATCTGGCCAACAAGTATGCGAGGAAGGCAAAATCATGAGCCAGATGCGGGCATAACCCAGACCTAACCCAGACCTAACCGGTGTTATCCTCTAAAATAATGATCGAAACCAGGCTTAGTTGACTGCTTCAGTGTGTTACCACATTACTACGTGATTCAAACACGGAAAAAACCCAGGATCTGGCCAACAAGTTTGCGAAAATGGCGAAATCATGAGCCAGATGCGTGCATTTCCCGGACCTAACCCAGACCTAACCGGTGTTATCCTCTGAAATATTGATCGAAATCGGGTTTAATTGACTACCTCAGTGTGTTACCACATTCCGACGTGATTCAAACACGAAAAAAACCCAGGATCTGGCCAACAAGTATGCGAAGAAGGCAAAATCATGAGCCAGATGCGGGCATATCCCGGACCTAACCCAGACCTAACCGGTGTTATCCTCTGAAATATTGATCGAAACCAGGTTTAATTGACTGCTTCAGTGTGTTACCACATTCCTACGTGATTCAAACACGAAAAAAACCCAGGATCTGGACAACAAGTATGCGAAGAAGGCAAAATCATGAGCCAGATGCGGGTATAACCCAGGCCTAAGCCAGACATAACCGGTGTTATCCTCTAAAATACTGAGCGAAACGAGGTTTAATTGACTGCTTCAGTGTGTTACCACATTACTACGTGATTCAAACACGGAAAAAACCCAGGATCTGGCCAACAAGTTTGCGAAAAAGGCGAAAGTATAAGCCAGATGCGCGCATATCCCAGACCTAACCGGTGTCATCCTCTAAAATATTGATCGAAACCAGGTTTAATTGACTGCTTCAGTGTGTTACCACATTACTACGTGATTCAAACACGAAAAAAACCCGGGATCTGGCCAACAAGTATGCGAAGAAGGCAAAATCATGAGCCAGATGCGGGCATAACCCAGACCTAACCCAGACCTAACCGGTGTTATCCTCTAAAATATTGATCGTAACCAGGCTTAGTTGACTGCTTCAGTGTGTTACCACATTACTACGTGATTCAAACACGGAAAAAACCCAGGATCTGGCCAACAAGTATGCGAAAAAGGTGAAAGTATATGCCAGATGCGCGCATATCCCAGACCTAACCCAGACCTAACCGGTGATATCCTCTAAAATATTGATCGAAACCAGGTTTAATTGACAGTTTCAGTGTGTTACCACATTACTACGTGATTCAAACACTAGAAAAACCCAGGATCTGGCCAACACGTATGCGAAGAAGGCAAAATCATGAGCCAGATGCGGGCATAACCCAGACCTAACCCAGACCTAACCGGTGTTATCCTCTAAAATACTGTCCGAATCCAGGTTTAATTGACTGCCTCAGTGTGGTACAACATTACCACGTGATTCAAACACGGAAAAAACCCAGGATCTGGCCAACAAGTTTGCGAAAATGGCGAAATCATGAGCCAGATGCGTGCATTTCCCGGACCTAACCCAGACCTAACCGGTGTTATCCTCTGAAATATTGATCGAAACCAGGTTTAATTGACTACCACAGTGTGGTACCACATTACTACGTGATTCAAACACGAAAAAAACCCGGGATCTGGCCAACAAGTATGCGAAGAAGGCAAAATCATGAGCCAGATGCGGGCATAACCCAGACCTAACCCAGACCTAACCGGTGTTATCCTCTAAAATAGTGATCGAAACCTGGTTTAATTGACTGCTTCAGTGTGTTACCACATTACTACGTGATTCAAACACGAAAAAAATCCAGGATCTGGCCAACAAGTATGCGAAGAAGGCAAAATCATGAGCCAGATGCGGGCATAACCCAGACCTAACCCAGACCTAACCGGTGTCATCCTCTAAAATATTGATCGAAACCAGGTTTAATTGACTGCTTCAGTGTGTTACCACATTACTACGTGATTCAAACACGAAAAAAACCCGGGATCTGGCCAACAAGTATGCGAGGAAGGCAAAATCATGAGCCAGATGCGGGCATAACCCAGACCTAACCCAGACCTAACCGGTGTTATCCTCTAAAATAATGATCGAAACCAGGCTTAGTTGATTGCTTCAGTGTGTTACCACATTACTACGTGATTCAAACACGGAAAAAACCCAGGATCTGGCCAACAAGTTTGCGAAAATGGCGAAATCATGAGCCAGATGCGTGCATTTCCCGGACCTAACCCAGACCTAACCGGTGTTATCCTCTGAAATATTGATCGAAATCGGGTTTAATTGACTACCTCAGTGTGTTACCACATTCCGACGTGATTCAAACACGAAAAAAACCCAGGATCTGGCCAACAAGTATGCGAAGAAGGCAAAATCATGAGCCAGATGCGGGCATATCCCGGACCTAACCCAGACCTAACCGGTGTTATCCTCTGAAATATTGATCGAAACCAGGTTTAATTGACTGCTTCATTGTGTTACCACATTCCTACGTGATTCAAACACGAAAAAAACCCAGGATCTGGACAACAAGTATGCGAAGAAGGCAAAATCATGAGCCAGATGCGGGTATAACCCAGGCCTAAGCCAGACATAACCGGTGTTATCCTCTAAAATACTGAGCGAAACGAGGTTTAATTGACGGCTTCAGTGTGTTACCACATTACTACGTGATTCAAACACGGAAAAAACCCAGGATCTGGCCAACAAGTATGCGAAGAAGGCAAAATCATGAGCCAGATGCGTGCATTTCCCGGACCTAACCCAGACCTAACCGGTGTTATCCTCTGAAATATTGATCGAAACCAGGTTTAATTGACTGCTTCAGTGTGTTACCACATTACTACGTGATTCAAACACGAAAAAAACCCAGGATCTGGCCAAAAAGTTTGCGAAAAAGGCGAAAGTATAAGCCAGATGCGCGCATATCCCGGACCTAACCCAGACCTAACCGGTGTTATCCTCTGAAATATTGATCGAAGCCAGGTTTAATTGACTACCACAGTGTGGTACCACATTACTACGTGATTCAAACACGGAAAAAACCCAGGATCTGGCCAAAAAGTTTGCGAAAAAGGCGAAAGTATAAGCCAGATGCGCGCATATCCCGGACCTAACCCAGACCTAACCGGTGTCTTCCTCTAAAATATTGGTCGAAACCAGGTTTAATTGACTGCTTCAGTGTGTTACCACATTACTACGTGATTCAAACACGAAAAAAACCCGGGATCTGGCCAACAAGTATGCGAAGAAGGCAAAATCATGAGCCAGATGCGGGCATAACCCAGACCTAACCCAGACCTAACCGGTGTTATCCTCTAAAATAATGATCGAAACCAGGCTTAGTTGACTGCTTCAGTGTGTTACCACATTACTACGTGATTCAAACACGGAAAAAACCCAGGATCTGGCCAACAAGTATGCGAAAAAGGCGAAAGTATATGCCAGATGCGCGCATATCCCAGACCTAACCCAGACCTAACCGGTGTTATCCTCTAAAATATTGATCGAAACCAGGTTTAATTGACAGTTTCAGTGTGTTACCACATTACTACGTGATTCAAACACGAGAAAAACCCAGGATCTGTCCAACAAGTATGCGAAGAAGGCAAAATCATGAGCCAGATGCGGGCATAACCCAGACCTAACCCAGACCTAACCGGTGTTATCCTCTAAAATACTGTCCGAATCCAGGTTTAATTGACTGCCTCAGTGTGGTACAACATTACTACGTGATTCAAACACGGAAAAAACCCAGGATCTGGCCAACAAGTTTGCGAAAAAGGCGAAAGTATAAGCCAGATGCGCGCATATCCCAGACCTAACCCAGACCTAACCGGTGTCATCCTCTAAAATATTGATCGAAACCTGGTTTAATTGACTGCTTCAGTGTGTTACCACATTACTACGTGATTCAAACACGAAAAAATCCGAGGATCTGGCCAACAAGTATGCGAAGAAGGCAAAATCATGAGCCAGATGCGGGCATAACCCAGACCTAACCCAGACCTAACCGGTGTTATCCTCTAAAATATTGATCGAAACCAGGTTTAATTGACTGCTTCAGTGTATTACCACATTACTACGTGATTCAAACACGGAAAAAACCCAGGATCTGGCCAACAAGTTTGCGAAAACGGCGAAATCATGAGCCAGATGCGTGCATTTCCCGGACCTAACCCAGACCTAAACGGTGTTATCCTCTGAAGTATTGATCGAAACCAGGTTTAATTGACTACCTCAGTGTGTTACCACATTCCTACGTGATTCAAACACGGAAAAAACCCAGGATCTGGCCAACAAGTTTGCGAAGAAGGCAAAATCATGAGCCAGATGCGGGCATAACCCAGACCTAACCCAGACCTAACCGGTGTTATCCTCTAAAATATTGATCGAAACCAGGTTTAATTGACTGCTTCAGTGTATTACCACATTACTACGTGATTCAAACACGGAAAAAACCCAGGATCTGGCCAACAAGTATGCGGAGAAGGCAAAATCATGAGCCAGATGCGGGCATATCCCGTACCTAATCCAGACCTAACCGGTGTTATCCGCTGAAATATTGATAGAAACCAGGTTTAATTGACTGCTTCAGTGTATTACCACATTACAACGTGATTCAGACACGAAAAAAACCCAGGATCTGGACAACAAGTATGCGAAGAAGGCAAAATCATGAGCCAGATGCGGGTATAACCCAGACCTAAGCCAGACATAACCGGTGTTATCCTCTAAAATACTGAGCGAAACCAGGCTTAGTTGACTGCTTCAGTGTGTTACCACATTGCTACGTGATTCAAACACGGAAAAAACCCAGGATCTGGCCAACAAGTATGCGAAAAAGAAAAGTATATGCCAGATGCGCGCATATCCCAGACCTAACCCAGACCTAACCGGTGTTATCCTCTAAAATATTGATCGAAACCAGGTTTAATTGACAGTTTCAGTGTGTTACCACATTACTACGTGATTCAAACACGAGAAAAACCCAGGATCTGTCCAACAAGTATGCGAAGAAGGCAAAATCATGAGCCAGATGCGGGCATAACCCAGATCTAACCCAGACCTAACCGGTGTTATCCTCTAAAATACTGTCCGAATCCAGGTTTAATTGACTGCCTCAGTGTGGTACAACATTACTACGTGATTCAAACACGGAAAAAACCCAGGATCTGGCCAACAAGTTTGCGAAAAAGGCGAAAGTATAAGCCAGATGCGCGCATATCCCAGACCTAACCCAGACCTAACCGGTGTCATCCTCTAAAATATTGATCGAAACCTGGTTTAATTGACTGCTTCAGTGTGTTACCACATTACTACGTGATTCAAACACGAAAAAATCCGAGGATCTGGCCAACAAGTATGCGAAGAAGGCAAAATCATGAGCCAGATGCGGGCATAACCCAGACCTAACCCAGACCTAACCGGTGTTATCCTCTAAAATACTGTCCGAATCCAGGTTTAATTCACTGCCTCAGTGTGGTACAACATTACTACATGATTCAAACACGGAAAAAACCCAGGATCTGGCCAACAAGTTTGCGAAAACGGCGAAATCATGAGCCAGATGCGTGCATTTCCCGGACCTAACCCAGACCTAAACGGTGTTATCCTCTGAAGTATTGATCGAAACCAGGTTTAATTGACTACCTCAGTGTGTTACCACATTCCTACGTGATTCAAACACGGAAAAAACCCAGGATCTGGCCAACAAGTTTGCGAAGAAGGCAAAATCATGAGCCAGATGCGGGCATAACCCAGACCTAACCCAGACCTAACCGGTGTTATCCTCTAAAATATTGATCGAAACCAGGTTTAATTGACTGCTTCAGTGTATTACCACATTACTACGTGATTCAAACACGGAAAAAACCCAGGATCTGGCCAACAAGTATGCGAAGAAGGCAAAATCATGAGCCAGATGCGGGCATATCCCGTACCTAATCCAGACCTAACCGGTGTTATCCGCTGAAATATTGATAGAAACCAGGTTTAATTGACTGCTTCAGTGTATTACCACATTACAACGTGATTCAGACACGAAAAAAACCCAGGATCTGGCCAACAAGTATGCGAAGAAGGCAAAATCATGAGCCAGATGCGGGTATAACCCAGACCTAAGCCAGACATAACCGGTGTTATCCTCTAAAATACTGAGCGAAACCAGGCTTAGTTGACTGCTTCAGTGTGTTACCACATTGCTACGTGATTCAAACACGGAAAAAACCCAGGATCTGGCCAACAAGTATGCGAAAAAGAAAAGTATATGCCAGATGCGCGCATATCCCAGACCTAACCCAGACCTAACCGGTGTTATCCTCTAAAATATTGATCGAAACCAGGTTTAATTGACAGTTTCAGTGTGTTACCACATTACTACGTGATTCAAACACGAGCAAAACCCAGGATCTGGCCAACAAGTATGCGAAGAAGGCAAAATCATGAGCCAGATGCGGGCATAACCCAGACCTAACCCAGACCTAACCGGTGTTATCCTCTAAAATACTGTCCGAATCCAGGTTTAATTCACTGCCTCAGTGTGGTACAACATTACTACATGATTCAAACACGGAAAAAACCCAGGATCTGGCCAACAAGTTTGCGAAAACGGCGAAATCATGAGCCAGATGCGTGCATTTCCCGGACCTAACCCAGACCTAAACGGTGTTATCCTCTGAAGTATTGATCGAAACCAGGTTTAATTGACTACCTCAGTGTGTTACCACATTCCTACGTGATTCAAACACGGAAAAAACCCAGTATCTGGCCAACAAGTTTGCGAAGAAGGCAAAATCATGAGCCAGATGGGGGCATAACCCAGACCTAACCCAGACCTAACCGGTGTTATCCTCTAAAATATTGATCGAAACCAGGTTTAATTGACTGCTTCAGTGTATTACCACATTACTACGTGATTCAAACACGGAAAAAACCCAGGATCTGGCCAACAAGTATGCGAAGAAGGCAAAATCATGAGCCAGATGCGGGCATATCCCGTACCTAATCCAGACCTAACCGGTGTTATCCGCTGAAATATTGATAGAAACCAGGTTTAATTGACTGCTTCAGTGTATTACCACATTACAACGTGATTCAGACACGAAAAAAACCCAGGATCTGGCCAACAAGTATGCGAAGAAGGCAAAATCATGAGCCAGATGCGGGTATAACCCAGACCTAAGCCAGACATAACCGGTGTTATCCTCTAAAATACTGAGCGAAACCAGGCTTAGTTGACTGCTTCAGTGTGTTACCACATTGCTACGTGATTCAAACACGGAAAAAACCCAGGATCTGGCCAACAAGTATGCGAAAAAGAAAAGTATATGCCAGATGCGCGCATATCCCAGACCTAACCCAGACCTAACCGGTGTTATCCTCTAAAATATTGATCGAAACCAGGTTTAATTGACAGTTTCAGTGTGTTACCACATTACTACGTGATTCAAACACGAGAAAAACCCAGGATCTGGCCAACAAGTATGCGAAGAAGGCAAAATCATGAGCCAGATGCGGGCATAACCCAGACCTAACCCAGACCTAACCGGTGTTATCCTCTAAAATACTGTCCGAATCCAGGTTTAATTGACTGCCTCAGTGTGGTACAACATTACTACGTGATTCAAACACGGAAAAAACCCAGGATCTGGCCAACAAGTTTGCGAAGAAGGCAAAATCATGAGCCAGATGCGGGCATAACCCAGACCTAACCCAGACCTAACCGGTGTTATCCTCTAAAATAATGATCGAAACCAGGTTTAATTGACTCCTTCAGTGTGTTACCACATTACTACGTGATTCAAACACGAAAAAAACCCAGGATCTGGCCAACAAGTATGCGAAGAAGGCAAAATCATGAGCCAGATGCGGGCATAACCCAGACCTAACCCAGACCTAACCGGTGTTATCCTCTAAAATATTGATCGAAACCAGGTTTAATTGACTGCTTCAGTGTATTACCACATTACTACGTGATTCAAACACGAAAAAAACCCAGGATCTGGCCAACAAGTATGCGAAGAAGGCAAAATCATGAGCCAGATGCGGGCATATCCCGGACCTAACCCAGACCTAACCGGTGTTATCCTGTGAAATATTCATCGAAACCAGGTTTAATTGACTGCCTCAGTGTGGTACCACATTACTACGTGATTCAAACACGAAAAAAACCCGGGATCTGGCCAACAAGTATGCGAAGAAGGCAAAATCATGAGCCAGATGCGGGCATAACCCAGACCTAACCCAGACCTAACCGGTGTTATCCTCTAAAATAATGATCGAAACCAGGTTTAATTGACTCCTTCAGTGTGTTACCACATTCCGACGTGATTCAAACACGAAAAAAACCCAGGATCTGGCCAACAAGTATGCGAAGAAGGCAAAATCATGAGCCAGATGCGGGCATATCCCGGACCTAACCCAGACCTAACCGGTGTTATCCTCTGAAATATTGATCGAAACCAGGTTTAATTGACTGCTTCAGTGTGTTACCACATTCCTACGTGATTCAAACACGAAAAAAACCCAGGATCTGGACAACAAGTATGCGAAGAAGGCAAAATCATGAGCCAGATGCGGGTATAACCCAGGCCTAAGCCAGACATAACCGGTGTTATCCTCTAAAATACTGAGCGAAACGAGGTTTAATTGACTGCTTCAGTGTGTTACCACATTGCTACGTGATTCAAACACGGAAAAAACCCAGGATCTGGCCAACAAGTTTGCGAAAAAGGCGAAAGTATAAGCCAGGTGCGCGCATATCCCAGACCTAACCCAGACCTAACCGGTGTCATCCTCTAAAATATTGATCGAAACCAGGTTTAATTGACTGCTTCAGTGTGTTACCACATTACTACGTGATTCAAACACGAAAAAAACCAGGGATCTGGCCAACAAGTATGCGAAGAAGGCAAAATCATGACCCAGATGCGGGCATAACCCAGACCTAACCCAGACCTAACCGGTGTTATCCTCTAAAATATTGATCGAAACCAGGTTTAATTGACTGCTTCAGTGTATTACCACATTACTACGTGATTCAAACACGAAAAAAACCCAGGATCTGGCCAACAAGTATGCGAAGAAGGCAAAATCATGAGCCAGATGCGGGCATATCCCGGACCTAACCCAGACCTAACCGGTGTTATCCTGTGAAATATTGATCGAAACCAGGTTTGATTGACTGCTTCAGTGTGTTACCACATTACTACGTGATTCAAACACGGAAAAAATCCGAGGAACTGGCCAACAAGTTTGCGAAAATGGCGAAATCATGAGCCAGATGCGTGCATTTCCCGGACCTAACCCAGACCTAACCGGTGTTATCCTCTGAAATATTGATCGAAATCGGGTTTAATTGACTACCTCAGTGTGTTACCACATTCCGACGTGATTCAAACACGAAAAAAACCCAGGATCTGGCCAACAAGTATGCGAAGAAGGCAAAATCATGAGCCAGATGCGGGCATACCCCGGACCTAACCCAGACCTAACCGGTGTTATCCGCTAAAATATTGATCGAAACCAGGTTTAATTGACTCCTTCGGTGTGTTACCACATTACTACGTGATTCAAACACGAAAAAAACCCAGGATCTGGCCAACAAGTATGCGAAGAAGGCAAAATTATGAGCCAGATGCGGGCATAACCCAGACCTAACCCAGTCCTAACCGGTGTTATCCTCTAAAATATTGATCGAAGCCAGGTTTAATTGACTGCTTCAGTGTGTTACCACATTACTACGTGATTCAAACACGAAAAAAACCCAGGATCTGGCCAACAAGTATGCGAAGAAGGCAAAATCATGAGCCAGATGCGGGCATAACCCAGACCTAACCCCGACCTAACCGGTGTTATCCTCCAAAATATTGACCGAATCCAGGTTTAATTCACTGCCTCAGTGTGGTACAACATTACTACATGATTCAAACACGGAAAAAACCCAGGATCTGGCCAACAAGTTTGCGAAAACGGCGAAATCATGAGCCAGATGCGTGCATTTCCCGGACCTAACCCAGACCTAAACGGTGTTATCCTCTGAAGTATTGATCGAAACCAGGTTTAATTGACTACCTCAGTGTGTTACCACATTCCTACGTGATTCAAACACGGAAAAAACCCAGGATCTGGCCAACAAGTTTGCGAAGAAGGCAATATCATGAGCCAGATGCGGGCATAACCCAGACCTAACCCAGACCTAACCGGTGTTATCCTCTAAAATATTGATCGAAACCAGGTTTAATTGACTGCTTCAGTGTATTACCACATTACTACGTGATTCAAACACGGAAAAAACCCAGGATCTGGCCAACAAGTATGCGAAGAAGGCAAAATCATGAGCCAGATGCGGGCATATCCCGTACCTAATCCAGACCTAACCGGTGTTATCCGCTGAAATATTGATAGAAACCAGGTTTAATTGACTGCTTCAGTGTATTACCACATTACAACGTGATTCAGACACGAAAAAAACCCAGGATCTGGCCAACAAGTATGCGAAGAAGGCAAAATCATGAGCCAGATGCGGGTATAACCCAGACCTAAGCCAGACATAACCGGTGTTATCCTCTAAAATACTGAGCGAAACCAGGCTTAGTTGACTGCTTCAGTGTGTTACCACATTGCTACGTGATTCAAACACGGAAAAAACCCAGGATCTGGCCAACAAGTATGCGAAAAAGAAAAGTATATGCCAGATGCGCGCATATCCCAGACCTAACCCAGACCTAACCGGTGTTATCCTCTAAAATATTGATCGAAACCAGGTTTAATTGACAGTTTCAGTGTGTTACCACATTACTACGTGATTCAAACACGAGAAAAACCCAGGATCTGGCCAACAAGTATGCGAAGAAGGCAAAATCATGAGCCAGATGCGGGCATAACCCAGACCTAACCCAGACCTAACCGGTGTTATCCTCTAAAATACTGTCCGAATCCAGGTTTAATTGACTGCCTCAGTGTGGTACAACATTACTACGTGATTCAAACACGGAAAAAACCCAGGATCTGGCCAACAAGTTTGCGAAGAAGGCAAAATCATGAGCCAGATGCGGGCATAACCCAGACCTAACCCAGACCTAACCGGTGTTATCCTCTAAAATAATGATCGAAACCAGGTTTAATTGACTCCTTCAGTGTGTTACCACATTACTACGTGATTCAAACACGAAAAAAACCCAGGATCTGGCCAACAAGTATGCGAAGAAGGCAAAATCATGAGCCAGATGCGGGCATAACCCAGACCTAACCGGTGTTATCCTCTAAAATATTGATCGAAACCAGGTTTAATTGACTGCTTCAGTGTATTACCACATTACTACGTGATTCAAACACGAAAAAAACCCAGGATCTGGCCAACAAGTATGCGAAGAAGGCAAAATCATGAGCCAGATGCGGGCATATCCCGGACCTAACCCAGACCTAACCGGTGTTATCCTGTGAAATATTCATCGAAACCAGGTTTAATTGACTGCCTCAGTGTGGTACCACATTACTACGTGATTCAAACACGAAAAAAACCCGGGATCTGGCCAACAAGTATGCGAAGAAGGCAAAATCATGAGCCAGATGCGGGCATAACCCAGACCTAACCCAGACCTAACCGGTGTTATCCTCTAAAATAATGATCGAAACCAGGTTTAATTGACTCCTTCAGTGTGTTACCACATTCCGACGTGATTCAAACACGAAAAAAACCCAGGATCTGGCCAACAAGTATGCGAAGAAGGCAAAATCATGAGCCAGATGCGGGCATATCCCGGACCTAACCCAGACCTAACCGGTGTTATCCTCTGAAATATTGATCGAAACCAGGTTTAATTGACTGCTTCAGTGTATTACCACATTACTACGTGATTCAAACACGAAAAAAACCCAGGATCTGGCCAACAAGTATGCGAAGAAGGCAAAATCATGAGCCAGGGGCGGGCATATCCCGGACCTAACCCAGACCTAACCGGTGTTATCCTCTAAAATAATGATCGAAACCAGGTTTAATTGACTGCTTCAGTGTGTTACCACATTGCTACGTGATTCAAACACGGAAAAAACCCAGGATCTGGCCAACAAGTTAGCGAAAAAGGCGAAAGTATAAGCCAGGTGCGCGCATATCCCAGACCTAACCCAGACCTAACCGGTGTCATCCTCTAAAATATTGATCGAAACCAGGTTTAATTGACTGCTTCAGTGTGTTACCACATTACTACGTGATTCAAACACGAAAAAAACCAGGGATCTGGCCAACAAGTATGCGAAGAAGGCAAAATCATGAGCCAGATGCGGGCATAACCCAGACCTAACCCAGACCTAACCGGTGTTATCCTCTAAAATATTGATCGAAACCAGGTTTAATTGACTGCTTCAGTGTATTACCACATTACTACGTGATTCAAACACGAAAAAAACCCAGGATCTGGCCAACAAGTATGCGAAGAAGGCAAAATCATGAGCCAGATGCGGGCATATCCCGGACCTAACCCAGACCTAACCGGTGTTATCCTGTGAAATATTGATCGAAACCAGGTTTGATTGACTGCTTCAGTGTGTTACCACATTACTACGTGATTCAAACACGGAAAAAATCCGAGGAACTGGCCAACAAGTTTGCGAAAATGGCGAAATCATGAGCCAGATGCGTGCATTTCCCGGACCTAACCCAGACCTAACCGGTGTTATCCTCTGAAATATTGATCGAAATCGGGTTTAATTGACTACCTCAGTGTGTTACCACATTCCGACGTGATTCAAACACGAAAAAAACCCAGGATCTGGCCAACAAGTATGCGAAGAAGGCAAAATCATGAGCCAGATGCGGGCATATCCCGGACCTAACCCAGACCTAACCGGTGTTATCCGCTAAAATATTGATCGAAACCAGGTTTAATTGACTCCTTCGGTGTGTTATCACATTACTACGTGATTCAAACACGAAAAAAACCCAGGATCTGGCCAACAAGTATGCGAAGAAGGCAAAATTATGAGCCAGATGCGGGCATAACCCAGACCTAACCCAGTCCTAACCGGTGTTATCCTCTAAAATATTGATCGAAGCCAGGTTTAATTGACTGCTTCAGTGTGTTACCACATTACTACGTGATTCAAACACGAAAAAAACCCAGGATCTGGCCAACAAGTATGCGAAGAAGGCAAAATCATGAGCCAGATGCGGGCATAACCCAGACCTAACCCAGACCTAACCGGTGTTATCCTCTAAAATATTGATCGAAACCAGGTTTAATTGACTGCTTCAGTGTATTACCACATTACTACGTGATTCAAACACGAAAAAAACCCAGGATCTGGCCAACAAGTATGCGAAGAAGGCAAAATCATGAGCCAGATGCGGGCATATCCCGGACCTAACCCAGACCTAACCGGTGTTATCCTGTGAAATATTCATCGAAACCAGGTTTAATTGACTGCCTCAGTGTGGTACCACATTACTACGTGATTCAAACACGAAAAAAACCCGGGATCTGGCCAACAAGTATGCGAAGAAGGCAAAATCATGAGCCAGATGCGGGCATAACCCAGACCTAACCCAGACCTAACCGGTGTTATCCTCTAAAATAATGATCGAAACCAGGTTTAATTGACTCCTTCAGTGTGTTACCACATTCCGACGTGATTCAAACACGAAAAAAACCCAGGATCTGGCCAACAAGTATGCGAAGAAGGCAAAATCATGAGCCAGATGCGGGCATATCCCGGACCTAACCCAGACCTAACCGGTGTTATCCTCTGAAATATTGATCGAAACCAGGTTTAATTGACTGCTTCAGTGTGTTACCACATTCCTACGTGATTCAAACACGAAAAAAACCCAGGATCTGGACAACAAGTATGCGAAGAAGGCAAAATCATGAGCCAGATGCGGGCATAACCCAGACCTAACCCAGACCTAACCGGTGTTATCCTCTAAAATATTGATCGAAACGAGGTTTAATTGACTGCTTCAGTGTGTTACCACATTGCTACGTGATTCAAACACGGAAAAAACCCAGGATCTGGCCAACAAGTTTGCGAAAAAGGCGAATGTATAAGCCAGGTGCGCGCATATCCCAGACCTAACCCAGACCTAACCGGTGTCATCCTCTAAAATATTGATCGAAACCAGGTTTAATTGACTCCTTCGGTGTGTTACCACATTACTACGTGATTCAAAGACGAAAAAAACCCAGGATCTGGCCAACAAGTATGCGAAGAAGGCAAAATTATGAGCCAGATGCGGGCATAACCCAGACCTAACCCAGTCCTAACCGGTGTTATCCTCTAAAATATTGATCGAAGCCAGGTTTAATTGACTGCTTCAGTGTGTTACCACATTACTACGTGATTCAAACACGAAAAAAACCCAGGATCTGGCCAACAAGTATGCGAAGAAGGCAAAATCATGAGCCAGATGCGGGCATAACCCAGACCTAACCCCGACCTAACCGGTGTTATCCTCCAAAATATTGATCGAAACCAGGGTTAATTGACTGCCTCATTGTGTTACCACATTACTACGTGATTCAAACACGGTAAAAACCCAGGATCTGGCCAACAAGTATGCGAAGAAGGCAAAATCATGAGCCAGATGCGGGCATAACCCAGACCTAACCCAGACCTAACCGGTGTCATCCCCTAAAATATTGATCGAAACCAGGTTTAATTGACTGCTTCAGTGTGTTACCACATTACTACGTGATTCAAACACGAAAAAAACCCGGGATCTGGCCAACAAGTATGCGAAGAAGGCAAAATCATGAGCAAGATGCGGGCATAACCCAGACCTAACCCAGACCTAACCGGTGTTATCCTCTAAAATAATGATCGAAACCAGGTTTAAGTGACTCCTTCAGTGTGTTACCACATTACTACGTGATTCAAACACGAAAAAAACCCAGGATCTGGCCAACAAGTATGCGAAGAAGGCAAAATCATGAGCCAGATGCGGGCATAACCCAGACCTAACCCAGACCTAACCGGTGTTATCCTCTAAAATATTGATCGAAACCAGGTTTAATTGACTGCTTCAGTGTGTTACCACATTACTACGTGATTCATACACGAAAAAATCCGAGGATCTGGCCAACAAGTATGCGAAGAAGGCAAAATCATGAGCCAGATGCGGGCATAACGCAGACCTAACACAGACCTAACCGGTGTTATCCTGTGAAATATTGATCGAAACCAGGTTTAATTGACTGCCTCAGTGTGGTACCACGTTACTACGTGATTCAAACACGGAAAAAACCCAGGATCTGGCCAAGAAGTTTGCGAAAAAGGCGAAAGTATAAGCCAGATGCGTGCATTACCCGGACCTAACCCAGACCTAACCGGTGTCATCCTGTGAAATATTGATCGAAACCAGGTTTAATTGACTGCCTCAGTGTGGTACCACATTACTACGTGATTCAAACACGGAAAAAACCCAGGATCTGGCCAACAAGTTTGCGAAAAAGGCGGAAGTATAAGCCAGATGCGCGCATATCCGGAACCTAACCCAGACCTAACCGGTGTTATCCTCTAAAATATTGATCGAAACCTGGTTTAATTGACTACTTCAGTGTGTTACCACATTACTACGTGATTCAAACACGAAAAAATCCGAGGATCTGGCCAACAAGTATGCGAAGAAGGCAAAATGATGAGCCAGATGCGGGCATAACCCAGACCTAACCCAGACCTAACCGGTGTTATCCTCTGAAATACTGTCCGAATCCAGGTTTAATTCACTGCCTCAGTGTGGTACAACATTACTACGTGATTCAAACACGGAAAAAACCCAGGATCTGGCCAACAAGTTTGCGAAAATGGCGAAGTCATGAGCCAGATGCGTGCATTTCCCGGACCTAACCCAGACCTAAACGGTGTTATCCTCTGAAGTATTGATCGAAACCAGGTTTAATTGACTACCTCAGTGTGTTACCACATTCCGACGTGATTCAAACACGAAAAAAACCCAGGATCTGGCCAACAAGTATGCGAAGAAGGCAAAATCATGAGCCAGATGCGGGCATATCCCGGACCTAACCCAGACCTAACCGGTGTTATCCTCTGAAATATTGATCGAAACCAAGTTTAATTGACTGCTTCAGTGTGTTACCACATTCCTACGTGATTCAAACACGAAAAAAACCCAGGATCTGGACAACAAGTATGCGAAGAAGGCAAAATCATGAGCCAGATGCGGGTATAACCCAGGCCTAAGCCAGACATAACCGGTGTTATCCTCTAAAATAATGAGCGAAACGAGGTTTAATTGACTGCTTCAGTGTGTTACCACATTACTACGTGATTCAAACACGGAAAAAAACCGGGATCTGGCCAACAAGTATGCGAAGAAGGCAAAATCATGAGCCAGATGCGTGCATTTCCCGGACCTAACCCAGACCTAACCGGTGTTATCCTCTGAAATATTGATCGAAACCAGGTTTAATTGACTGCTTCAGTGTGTTACCACATTACTACGTGATTCAAACACGAAAAAAACTCAGGATCTGGCCAACAAGTATGCGAAGAAGGCAAAATCATGAGCCTGATGCGGGCATAACCCAGACCTAACCCAGACCTAACCGGTGTTATCCTCTAAAATATTGATCGAAACCAGGCTTAGTTGACTGCTTCAGTGTGTTACCACATTACTACGTGATTCAAACACGGAAAAACCCAGGATCTGGCCAACAAGTATGCGAAAAGGCGAAAGTATATGCCAGATGCGCGCATATCCCAGACCTAACCCAGACCTAACCGGTGTTATCCTCTGAAATATTGATCGAAACCAGGTTTAATTGGCAGTTTCAGTGTGTTACCACATTACTACGTGATTCAAACACGAGAAAAACCCAGGATCTGGCCAACAAGTATGCGATGAAGGCAAAATCATGACCCAGATGCGGGCATAACCCAGACCTAACCCAGACCTAACCGGTGTTATCCTCTAAAATACTGTCCGAATCCAGGTTTAATTCACTGCCTCAGTGTGGTACAACATTACTACGTGATTCAAACACGGAAAAAACCCAGGATCTGGCCAACAAGTTTGCGAAAATGGCGAAATCATGAGCCAGATGCGTGCATTTCCCGGACCTAACCCAGACCTAAACGGCGTTATCCTCTGAAGTATTGATCGAAACCAGGTTTAATTGACTACCTCAGTGTGTTACCACATTCCTACGTGATTCAAACACGGAAAAAACCCAGGATCTGGCCAACAAGTTTGCGAAAATGGCGAAATCATGAGCCAGATGCGTGCATTTCCCGGACCTAACCCAGACCTAACCGGTGTTATCCTCTGAAATATTGATCGAAATCAGGTTTAATTGACTACCTCAGTGTGTTACCACATTCCGACGTGATTCAAACACGAAAAAAACCCAGGATAAGGCCAACAAGTATGCGAAAAGGCGAAAGTATATGCCAGATGCGCGCATATCCCAGACCTAACCCAGACCTAACCGGTGTTATCCTCTGAAATATTGATCCAAACCAGGTTTAATTGACAGTTTCAGTGTGTTACCACATTACTACGTGATTCAAACACGAGAAAAACCCAGGATCTGGCCAACAAGTATGCGAAGAAGGCAAAATAATGAGCCAGATGCGGGCATAACCCAGACCTAACCCAGACCTAACCGGTGTTATCCTCTAAAATACTGTCCGAATCCAGGTTTAATTGACTGCCTCAGTGTGGTACAACATTACTACGTCATTCAAACACGGAAAAAACCCAGGATCTGGCCAACAAGTTTGCGAAAATGGCGAAATCATGAGCCAGATGCGTGCATTTCCCGGACCTAACCCAGACCTAACCGGTGTTATCCTCTGAAATATTGATCGAAACCAGGTTTAATTGACTACCACAGTGTGGTACCACATTACTACGTGATTCATACACGAAAAAATCCGAGGATCTGGCCAACAAGTATGCGAAGAAGGCAAAATCATGAGCCCGATGCGGGCATAACGCAGACCTAAGCCAGACATAACCGGTGTTATCCTCTAAAATACTGAGCGAAACCAGGTTTAATTGACTGCCTCAGTGTGGTACCACATTACTACGTGATTCAAACACGGAAAAAACCCAGGATCTGGCCAAGAAGTTTGCGAAAAAGGCGAAAGTATAAGCCAGATGCGTGCATTACCCGGACCTAACCCAGACCTAACCGGTGTCATCCTGTGAAATATTGATCGAAACCAGGTTTAATTGACTGCCTCAGTGTGGTACCACATTACTACGTGATTCATACACGGAAAAAACCCAGGATCTGGCCAACAAGTTTGCGAAAAAGGCGGAAGTATAAGCCAGATGCGCGCATATCCGGAACCTAACCCAGACCTAACCGGTGTTATCCTCTAAAATATTGATCGAAACCTGGTTTAATTGACTACTTCAGTGTGTTACCACATTACTACGTGATTCAAACACGAAAAAATCCGAGGATCTGGCCAACAAGTATGCGAAGAAGGCAAAATGATGAGCCAGATGCGGGCATAACCCAGACCTAACCCAGACCTAACCGGTGTTATCCTCTAAAATACTGTCCGAATCCAGGTTTAATTCACTGCCTCAGTGTGGTACAACATTACTACGTGATTCAAACACGGAAAAAACCCAGGATCTGGCCAACAAGTTTGCGAAAATGGCGAAATCATGAGCCAGATGCGTGCATTTCCCGGACCTAACCCAGACCTAAACGGCGTTATCCTCTGAAGTATTGATCGAAACCAGGTTTAATTGACTACCTCAGTGTGTTACCACATTCCTACGTGATTCAAACACGGAAAAAACCCAGGATCTGGCCAACAAGTTTGCGAAAAAGGCGAAATCATGAGCCAGATGCGTGCATTTCCCGGACCTAACCCAGACCTAACCGGTGTTATCCTCTGAAATATTGATCGAAATCAGGTTTAATTGACTACCTCAGTGTGTTACCACATTCCGACGTGATTCAAACACGAAAAAAACCCAGGATCTGGCCAACAAGTATGCGAAGAAGGCAAAATCATGAGCCAGATGCGGGCATATCCCGGACCTAACCCAGACCTAACCGGTGTTATCCTCTGAAATATTGATCGAAACCAGGTTTAATTGACTGCTTCAGTGTGTTACCACATTCCTACGTGATTCAAACACGAAAAAAACCCAGGATCTGGACAACAAGTATGCGAAGAAGGCAAAATCATGAGCCAGATGCGGGTATAACCCAGGCCTAAGCCAGACATAACCGGTGTTATCCTCTAAAATAATGAGCGAAACGAGGTTTAATTGACTGCTTCAGTGTGTTACCACATTACTACGTGATTCAAACACGTAAAAAAACCGGGATCTGGCCAACAAGTATGCGAAGAAGGCAAAATCATGAGCCAGATGCGTGCATTTCCCGGACCTAACCCAGACCTAACCGGTGTTATCCTCTGAAATATTGATCGAAACCAGGTTTAATTGACTGCTTCAGTGTGTTACCACATTACTACGTGATTCAAACACGAAAAAAACTCAGGATCTGGCCAACAAGTATGCGAAGAAGGCAAAATCATGAGCCTGATGCGGGCATAACCCAGACCTAACCCAGACCTAACCGGTGTTATCCTCTAAAATATTGATCGAAACCAGGCTTAGTTGACTGCTTCAGTGTGTTACCACATTACTACGTGATTCAAACACGGAAAAAACCCAGGATCTGGCCAACAAGTATGCGAAAAGGCGAAAGTATATGCCAGATGCGCGCATATCCCAGACCTAACCCAGACCTAACCGGTGTTATCCTCTGAAATATTGATCGAAACCAGGTTTAATTGACAGTTTCAGTGTGTTACCACATTACTACGTGATTCAAACACGAGAAAAACCCAGGATCTGGCCAACAAGTATGCGAAGAAGGCAAAATCATGAGCCAGATGCGGGCATAACCCAGACCTAACCCAGACCTAACCGGTGTTATCCTCTAAATTACTGTCCGAATCCAGGCTTAGTTGACTGCTTCAGTGTGTTACCACATTACTACGTGATTCAAACACGGAAAAAACCCAGGATCTGGCCAACAAGTATGCGAAAAAGGCGAAAGTATATGCCAGATGCGCGCATATCCCAGACCTAACCCAGACCTAGCCGGTGTTATCCTCTAAAATATTGATCGAAACCAGGTTTAATTGACAGTTTCAGTGTGTTACCACATTACTACGTGATTCAAACACGAGAATAACCCAGGATCTGGCCAACAAGTATGCGAAGAAGGCAAAAGTATAAGCCAGATGCGTGCATTACCCGGACCTAACCCAGACCTAACCGGTGTCATCCTGTGAAATATTGATCGAAACCAGGTTTAATTGACTGCCTCAGTGTGGTACCACATTACTACGTGATTCAAACACGGAAAAAACCCAGGATCTGGCCAACAAGTTTGCGAAAAAGGCGGAAGTATAAGCCAGATGCGCGCATATCCGGAACCTAACCCAGACCTAACCGGTGTTATCCTCTAAAATATTGATCGAAACCTGGTTTAATTGACTACTTCAGTGTGTTACCACATTACTACGTGATTCAAACACGAAAAAATCCGAGGATCTGGCCAACAAGTATGCGAAGAAGGCAAAATGATGAGCCAGATGCGGGCATAACCCAGACCTAACCCAGACCTAACCGGTGTTATCCTCTAAAATACTGTCCGAATCCAGGTTTAATTCACTGCCTCAGTGTGGTACAACATTACTACGTGATTCAAACACGGAAAAAACCCAGGATCTGGCCAACAAGTTTGCGAAAATGGCGAAATCATGAGCCAGATGCGTGCATTTCCCGGACCTAACCCAGACCTAAACGGCGTTATCCTCTGAAGTATTGATCGAAACCAGGTTTAATTGACTACCTCAGTGTGTTACCACATTCCTACGTGATTCAAACACGGAAAAAACCCAGGATCTGGCCAACAAGTTTGCGAAAATGGCGAAATCATGAGCCAGATGCGTGCATTTCCCGGACCTAACCCAGACCTAACCGGTGTTATCCTCTGAAATATTGATCGAAATCAGGTTTAATTGACTACCTCAGTGTGTTACCACATTCCGACGTGATTCAAACACGAAAAAAACCCAGGATAAGGCCAACAAGTATGCGAAGAAGGCAAAATCATGAGCCAGATGCGGGCATATCCCGGACCTAACCCAGACCTAACCGGTGTTATCCTCTGAAATATTGATCGAAACCAGGTTTAATTGACTGCTTCAGTGTGTTACCACATTCCTACGTGATTCAAACACGAAAAAAACCCAGGATCTGGACAACAAGTATGCGAAGAAGGCAAAATCATGAGCCAGATGCGGGTATAACCCAGGCCTAAGCCAGACATAACCGGTGTTATCCTCTAAAATAATGAGCGAAACGAGGTTTAATTGACTGCTTCAGTGTGTTACCACATTACTACGTGATTCAAACACGGAAAAAAACCGGGATCTGGCCAACAAGTATGCGAAGAAGGCAAAATCATGAGCCAGATGCGTGCATTTCCCGGACCTAACCCAGACCTAACCGGTGTTATCCTCTGAAATATTGATCGAAACCAGGTTTAATTGACTGCTTCAGTGTGTTACCACATTACTACGTGATTCAAACACGAAAAAAACTCAGGATCTGGCCAACAAGTATGCGAAGAAGGCAAAATCATGAGCCTGATGCGGGCATAACCCAGACCTAACCCAGACCTAACCGGTGTTATCCTCTAAAATATTGATCGAAACCAGGTTTAGTTGACTGCTTCAGTGTGTTACCACATTACTACGTGATTCAAACACGGAAAAAACCCAGGATCTGGCCAACAAGTATGCGAAAAGGCGAAAGAATATGCCAGATGCGCGCATATCCCAGACCTAACCCAGACCTAACCGGTGTTATCCTCTGAAATATTGATCCAAACCAGGTTTAATTGACAGTTTCAGTGTGTTACCACATTACTACGTGATTCAAACACGAGAAAAACCCAGGATCTGGCCAACAAGTATGCGAAGAAGGCAAAATCATGAGCCAGATGCGGGCATAACCCAGACCTAACCCAGACCTAACCGGTGTTATCCTCTAAAATACTGTCCGAATCCAGGTTTAATTGACTGCCTCAGTGTGGTACAACATTACTACGTGATTCAAACACGGAAAAAACCCAGGATCTGGCCAACAAGTTTGCGAAAATGGCGAAATCATGAGCCAGATGCGTGCATTTCCCGGACCTAACCCAGACCTAACCGGTGTTATCCTCTGAAATATTGATCGAAACCAGGTTTAATTGACTACCACACTGTGGTACCACATTACTACGTGATTCAAACACGAAAAAAACCCAGGATCTGGCCAACAAGTATGCGAAGAAGGCAAAATCATGAGCCAGATGCGGGCATAACCCAGACCTAACCCAGACCTAACCGGTGTTATCCTCTAAATTACTGTCCGAATCCAGGCTTAGTTGACTGCTTCAGTGTGTTACCACATTACTACGTGATTCAAACACGGAAAAAACCCAGGATCTGGCCAACAAGTATGCGAAAAAGGCGAAAGTATATGCCAGATGCGCGCATATCCCAGACCTAACCCAGACCTAGCCGGTGTTATCCTCTAAAATATTGATCGAAACCAGGTTTAATTGACAGTTTCAGTGTGTTACCACATTACTACGTGATTCAAACACGAGAAAAACCCAGGATCTGGCCAACAAGTATGCGAAGAAGGCAAAATCATGAGCCACATGCGGGCATAACCCTGACCTAACCCAGACCTAACCGGTGTTATCCTCTAAAATACTGTCCGAATCCAGGTTTAATTGACTGCCTCAGTGTGGTACAACATTACTACGTGATTCAAACACGGAAAAAACCCAGGATTTGGACAACAAGTTTGCGAAATTGGCGAAATCATGAGCCAGATGCGTGCATTTCCCGGACCTAACCCAGACCTAACCGGTGTTATCCTCTGAAATATTGATCGAAACCAGGTTTAATTGACTACCACAGTGTGGTACCACATTACTACGTGATTCAAACACGGAAAAAACCCAGGATCTGGCCAAAAAGTTTGCGAAAAAGGCGAAAGTATAAGCCAGATGCGCGCATATCCCAGACCTAACCCAGACCTAACCGGTGTCATCCTCTAAAATATTGATCGAAACCAGGTTTAATTGACTGCTTCAGTGTGTTACCACATTACTACGTGATTCAAACACGAAAAAAACCCGGGATCTGGCCAACAAGTATGCGAAGAAGGCAAAATCATGAGCCAGATGCGGGCATAACCCAGACCTAACCCAGACCTAACCGGTGTCATCCTCTAAAATATTGATCGAAACCAGGTTTAATTGACTGCTTCAGTGTGTTACCACATTACTACGTGATTCAAACACGAAAAAAACCCGGGATCTGGCCAACAAGTATGCGAAGAAGGCAAAATCATGAGCCAGATGCGGGCATAACCCAGACCTAACCCAGACCTAACCGGTGTTATCCTCTAAAATAATGATCGAAACCAGGTTTAATTGACTCCTTCAGTGTGTTACCACATTACTACGTGATTCAAACACGAAAAAAACCCAGGATCTGGCCAACAAGTATGCGAAGAAGGCAAAATCATGAGCCAGATGCGGGCATAACCCAGACCTAACCCAGACCTTACCGGTGTTATCCTCTAAAATATTGATCGAAACCTGGTTTAATTGACTGCTTCAGTGTGTTACCACATTACTACGTGATTCAAACACGAAAAAATCCGAGGATCTGGCCAACAAGTATGCGAAGAAGGCAAAATCATGAGCCAGATGCGGGCATAACCCAGACCTAACCCAGACCTAACCGGTGTTATCCTCTAAAATACTGTCCGAATCCAGGTTTAATTCACTGCCTCAGTGTGGTACAACATTACTACGTGATTCAAACACGGAAAAAACCCAGGATCTGGCCAACAAGTTTGCGAAAATGGCGAAATCACGAGCCAGATGCGTGCATTTCCCGGACCTAACCCAGACCTAAACGGTGTTATCCTCTGAAGTATTGATCGAAACCAGGTTTAATTGACTACCTCAGTGTGTTACCACATTCCTACGTGATTCAAACACGGAAAAAACCCAGGATCTGGCCAACAAGTTTGCGAAAATGGCGAAATCATGAGCCAGATGCGTGCATTTCCCGTACCTAACCCAGACCTAACCGGTGTTATCCTCTGAAATATTGATCGAAATCAGGTTTAATTGACTACCTCAGTGTGTTACCACATTCCGACGTGATTCAAACACGAAAAAAACCCAGGATCTGGCCAACAAGTATGCGAAGAAGGCAAAATCATGAGCCAGATGCGGGCATATCCCGGACCTAACCCAGACCTAACCGGTGTTATCCTCTGAAATATTGATCGAAACCAGGTTTAATTGACTGCTTCAGTGTGTTACCACATTCCTACGTAATTCAAACACGAAAAAAACCCAGGATCTGGACAACAAGTATGCGAAGAAGGCAAAATCATGAGCCAGATGCGGGTATAACCCAGGCCTAAGCCTGACATAACCGGTGTTATCCTCTAAAATACTGAGCGAAACGAGGTTTAATTGACTGCTTCAGTGTGTTACCACATTACTACGTGATTCAAACACGGAAAAAACCCAGGATCTGGCCAACAAGTATGCGAAGAAGGCAAAATCATGAGCCAGATGCGTGCATTTCCCGGACCTAACCCAGACCTAACCGGTGTTATCCTCTGAAATATTGATCGAAACCAGGTTTAATTGACTGCTTCAGTGTGTTACCACATTACTACGTGATTCAAACACGAAAAAAACCCAGGATCTGGCCAACAAGTATGCGAAGATGGCAAAATCATGAGCCAGATGCGGGCATAACCCAGACCTAACCCAGACCTAACCGGTGTTATCCTCTAAAATATTGATCGAAACCAGGCTTAGTTGACTGCTTCAGTGTGTTACCACATTACTACGTGATTCAAACACGGAAAAAACCCAGCATCTGGCCAACAAGTATGCGAAAAAGGCGAAAGTATATGCCAGATGCGCGCATATCCCAGACCTAACCCAGACCTAACCGGAGTTATCCTCTAAAATATTGATCGAAACCAGGTTTAATTGACAGTTTCAGTGCGTTACCATATTACTACGTGATTCAAACACGAGAAAAACCCAGGATCTGGCCAACAAGTATGCGAAGAAGGCAAAATCATGAGCCAGATGCGGGCATAACCCAGCCCTAACCCAGACCTAACCGGTGTTATCCTCTAAAATACTGTCCGAATCCAGGTTTAATTGACTGCCTCAGTGTGGTACAACATTACCACGTGATTCAAACACGGAAAAAACCCAGGATCTGGCCAACAAGTTTGCGAAAATGGCGAAATCATGAGCCAGATGCGGGCATTTCCCGGACCTAACCCAGACCTAACCGGTGTTATCCTCTGAAATATTGATCGAAACCAGGTTTAATTGACTACCACCGTGTGGTACCACATTACTACGTGATTCAAACACGGAAAAAACCCAGGATCTGGCCAAAAAGTTTGCGAAAAAGGCGAAAGTATAAGCCAGATGCGCGCATATCCCAGACCTAACCCAGACCTAACCGGTGTCATCCTCTAAAATATTGATCGAAACCAGGTTTAATTGACTGCTTCAGTGTGTTACCACATTACTACGTGATTCAAACACGAAAAAAACCCGGGATCTGGCCAACAAGTATGCGAAGAAGGCAAAATCATGAGCCAGATGCGGGCATAACCCAGACCTAACCCAGACCTAACCGGTGTTATCCTCTAAAATAGTGATCGAAACCTGGTTTAATTGACTGCTTCAGTGTGTTACCACATTACTACGTGATTCAAGCACGAATAAAATCCAGGATCTGGCCAACAAGTATGCGAAGAAGGTAAAATCATGAGCCAGATGCGGGCATAACCCAGACCTAACCCAGACCTAACCGGTGTCATCCTCTAAAATATTGATCGAAACCAGGTTTAATTGACTGCTTCAGTGTGTTACCACATTACTACGTGATTCAAACACGAAAAAAACCCGGGATCTGGCCAACAAGTATGCGAGGAAGGCAAAATCATGAGCCAGATGCGGGCATAACCCAGACCTAACCCAGACCTAACCGGTGTTATCCTCTAAAATAATGATCGAAACCAGGCTTAGTTGACTGCTTCAGTGTGTTACCACATTACTACGTGATTCAAACACGGAAAAAACCCAGGATCTGGCCAACAAGTTTGCGAAAATGGCGAAATCATGAGCCAGATGCGTGCATTTCCTGGACCTAACCCAGACCTAACCGGTGTTATCCTCTGAAATATTGATCGAAATCGGGTTTAATTGACTACCTCAGTGTGTTACCACATTCCGACGTGATTCAAACACGAAAAAAACCCAGGATCTGGCCAACAAGTATGCTAAGAAGGCAAAATCATGAGCCAGATGCGGGCATATCCCGGACCTAACCCAGACCTAACCGGTGTTATCCTCTGAAATATTGATCGAAACCAGGTTTAATTGACTGCTTCAGTGTGTTACCACATTCCTACGTGATTCAAACACGAAAAAAACCCAGGATCTGGACAACAAGTATGCGAAGAAGGCAAAATCATGAGCCAGATGCGGGTATAACCCAGGCCTAAGCCAGACATAACCGGTGTTATCCTCTAAAATACTGAGCGAAACGAGGTTTAATTGACTGCTTCAGTGTGTTACCACATTACTACGTGATTCAAACACGGAAAAAACCCAGGATCTGGCCAACAAGTTTGCGAAAAAGGCGAAAGTATAAGCCAGATGCGCGCATATCCCAGACCTAACCGGTGTCATCCTCTAAAATATTGATCGAAACCAGGTTTAATTGACTGCTTCAGTGTGTTACCACATTACTACGTGATAAAAACACGAAAAAAACCCGGGATCTGGCCAACAAGTATGCGAAGAAGGCAAAATCATGAGCCAGATGCGGGCATAACCCAGACCTAACCCAGACCTAACCGGTGTTATCCTCTAAAATATTGATCGAAACCAGGCTTAGTTGACTGCTTCAGTGTGTTACCACATTACTACGTGATTCAAACACGGAAAAAACCCAGGATCTGGCCAACAAGTATGCGAAAAAGGCGAAAGTATATGCCAGATGCGCGCATATCCCAGACCTAACCCAGACCTAACCGGTGTTATCCTCTAAAATATTGATCGAAACCAGGTTTAATTGACAGTTTCAGTGTGTTACCACATTACTACGTGATTCAAACACGAGAAAAACCCAGGATCTGGCCAACACTTATGCGAAGAAGGCAAAATCATGAGCCAGATGCGGGCATAACCCAGACCTAACCCAGACCTAACCGGTGTTATCCTCTAAAATACTGTCCGAATCCAGGTTTAATTGACTGCCTCAGTGTGGTACAACATTACCACGTGATTCAAACACGGAAAAAACCCAGGATCTGGCCAACAAGTTTGCGAAAATGGCGAAATCATGAGCCAGATGCGCGCATTTCCCGGACCTAGCCCAGACCTAACCGGTGTTATCCTCTGAAATATTGATCGAAATCGGGTTTAATTGACTACCTCAGTGTGTTACCACATTCCGACGTGATTCAAACACGAAAAAAACCCAGGATCTGGCCAACAAGTATGCGAAGAAGGCAAAATCATGAGCCAGATGCGGGCATATCCCGGACCTAACCCAGACCTAACCGGTGTTATCCTCTGAAATATTGATCGAAACCAGGTTTAATTGACTGCTTCAGTGTGTTACCACATTCCTACGTGATTCAAACACGAAAAAAACCCAGGATCTGGACAACAAGTATGCGAAGAAGGCAAAATCATGAGCCAGATGCGGGTATAACCCAGGCCTAAGCCAGACATAACCGGTGTTATCCTCTAAAATACTGAGCGAAACGAGGCTTAATTGACTGCTTCAGTGTGTTACCACATTGCTACGTGATTCAAACACGGAAAAAACCCAGGATCTGGCCAACAAGTTTGCGAAAAAGGCGAAAGTATAAGCCAGGTGCGCGCATATCCCAGACCTAACCCAGACCTAACCGGTGTCATCCTCTAAAATATTGATCGAAACCAGGTTTAATTGACTGCTTCAGTGTGTTACCACATTACTACGTGATTCAAACACGAAAAAAACCCGGGATCTGGCCAACAAGTATGCGAAGAAGGCAAAATCATGAGCCAGATGCGGGCATAACCCAGACCTAACCCAGACCTAACCGGTGTTATCCTCTAAAATATTGATCGAAACCAGGTTTAATTGACTGCTTCAGTGTATTACCACATTACTACGTGATTCAAACACGCAAAAAACCCAGGATCTGGCCAACAAGTATGCGAAGAAGGCAAAATCATGAGCCAGATGCGGGCATATCCCGGACCTAACCCAGACCTAATCGGTGTTATCCTGTGAAATATTGATCGAAACCAGGTTTAATTGACTGCCTCAGTGTGGTACCACATTACTACGTGATTCAAACACGGAAAAAACCCAGGATCTGGCCAACAAGTTTGCGAAAAAGGCGAAAGTATAAGCCAGATGCGCGCATATCCCAGACCTAACCCAGACCTAACCGGTGTTATCCTCTAAAATATTGATCGAAACCTGGTTTAATTGACTGCTTCAGTGTGTTACCACATTACTACGTGATTCAAACACGGAAAAAACCCAGGATCTGGCCAAAAAGTTTGCGAAAAAGGCGAAAGTATAAGCCAGATGCGCGCATATCCCAGACCTAACCCAGACCCAACCGGTGTTATCGTCTAAAATATTGATCGAAACCAGGTTTGATTGACTGCTCCAGTGTGTTACCACATTACTACGTGATTCAAACACGGAAAAAATCCGAGGAACTGGCCAACAAGTTTGCGAAAATGGCGAAATCATGAGCCAGATGCGTGCATTTCCCGGACCTAACCCAGACCTAACCGGTGTTATCCTCTGAAATATTGATCGAAATCGGGTTTAATTGACTACCTCAGTGTGTTACCACATTCCGACGTGATTCAAACACGAAAAAAACCCAGGATCTGGCCAACAAGTATGCGAAGAAGGCAAAATCATGAGCCAGATGCGGGCATATCCCGGACCTAACCCAGACCTAACCGGTGTTATCCTCTGAAATATTGATCGAAACCAGGTTTAATTGACTGCTTCAGTGTGTTACCACATTCCTACGTGATTCAAACACGAAAAAAACCCAGGATCTGGACAACAAGTATGCGAAGAAGGCAAAATCATGAGCCAGATGCGGGTATAACCCAGGCCTAAGCCAGACATAACCGGTGTTATCCTCTAAAATACTGAGCGAAACGAGGTTTAATTGACTGCTTCAGTGTGTTACCACATTACTACGTGATTCAAACACGGAAAAAACCCAGGATCTGGCCAACAAGTATGCGAAGAAGGCAAAATCATGAGCCAGATGCGTGCATTTCCCGGACCTAACCCAGACCTAACCGGTGTTATCCTCTGAAATATTGATCGAAACCAGGTTTAATTGACTGCTTCAGTGTGTTACCACATTACTACGTGATTCAAACACGAAAAAAACCCAGGATCTGGCCAACAAGTATGCGAAGAAGGCAAAATCATGAGCCAGATGCGGGCATAACTCAGACCTAACCCAGACCTAACCGGTGTTATCCTCTAAAATATTGATCGAAACCAGGCTTAGTTGACTGCTTCAGTGTGTTACCACATTACTACGTGATTCAAACACGGAAAAAACCCAGGATCTGGCCAACAAGTATGCGAAAAAGGCGAAAGTATATGCCAGATGCGCGCATATCCCAGACCTAACCCAGACCTAACCGGTGTTATCCTCTAAAATATTGATCGAAACCAGGTTTAATTGACAGTTTCAGTGTGTTACCACATTACTACGTGAGTCAAACACGAGAAAAACCCAGGATCTGGCCAACAAGTATGCGAAGAAGGCAAAATCATGAGCCAGATGCGGGCATAACCCAGACCTAACCCAGACCTAACCGGTGTTATCCTCTAAAATACTGTCCGAATCCAGGTTTAGTTGACTGCCCCAGTGTGGTACAACATTACTACGTGATTCAAACACGGAAAAAACCCAGGATCTGGCCAACAAGTTTGCGAAAATGGCGAAATCATGAGCCAGATGCGGGCATATCCCGGACCTAACCCAGACCTAACCGGTGTTATCCTCTGAAATATTGATCGAGACCAGGTTTAATTGACTACCACAGTGTGGTACCACATTACTACGTGATTCAAACACGGAAAAAACCCAGGATCTGGCCAAAAAGTTTGCGAAAAAGGCGAAAGTATAAGCCAGATGCGCGCATATCCCGGACCTAACCCAGACCTAACCGGTGTCTTCCTCTAAAATATTGATCGAAACCAGGTTTAATTGACTGCTTCAGTGTGTTACCACATTACTACGTGATTCAAACACGAAAAAAACCCGGGATCTGGCCAACAAGTATGCGAAGAAGGCAAAATCATGAGCCAGATGCGGGCATAACCCAGACCTAACCCAGACCTAACCGGTGTTATCCTCTAAAATAATGATCGAAACCAGGCTTAGTTGACTGCTTCAGTGTGTTACCACATTACTACGTGATTCAAACACGGAAAAAACCCAGGATCTGGCCAACAAGTATGCGAAAAAGGCGAAAGTATATGCCAGATGCGCGCATATCCCAGACCTAACCCAGACCTAACCGGTGTTATCCTCTAAAATATTGATCGAAACCAGGTTTAATTGACAGTTTCAGTGTGTTACCACATTACTACGTGATTCAAACACGAGAAAAACCCAGGATCTGTCCAACAAGTATGCGAAGAAGGCAAAATCATGAGCCAGATGCGGGCATAACCCAGAGCTAATCCAGACCTAACCGGTGTTATCCTCTAAAATACTGTCCGAATCCAGGTTTAATTGACTGCCTCAGTGTGGTACAACATTACTACGTGATTCAAACACGGAAAAAACCCAGGATCTGGCCAACAAGTTTGGGAAAAAGGCGAAAGTATAAGCCAGATGCGCGCATATCCCAGACCTAACCCAGACCTAACCGGTGTCATCCTCTAAAATACTGAGCGAAACCAGGCTTAGTTGACTGCTTCAGTGTGTTACCACATTGCTACGTGATTCAAACACGGAAAAAACCCAGGATCTGGCCAACAAGTATGCGAAAAAGAAAAGTATATGCCAGATGCGCGCATATCCCAGACCTAACCCAGACCTAACCGGTGTTATCCTCTAAAATACTGTCCGAATCCAGGTTTAATTCACTGCCTCAGTGTGGTACAACATTACTACATGATTCAAACACGGAAAAAACCCAGGATCTGGCCAACAAGTTTGCGAAAATGGCGAAATCATGAGCCAGATGCGTGCATTTCCCGGACCTAACCCAGACCTAAACGGTGTTATCCTCTGAAGTATTGATCGAAACCAGGTTTAATTGACTACCTCAGTGTGTTACCACATTCCTACGTGATTCAAACACGGAAAAAACCCAGGATCTGGCCAACAAGTTTGCAAAAATGGCGAAATCATGAGCCAGATGCGTGCATTTCCCGGACCTAACCCAGACCTAAACGGTGTTATCCTCTGAAGTATTGATCGAAACCAGGTTTAATTGACTACCTCAGTGTGTTACCACATTCCTACGTGATTCAAACACGGAAAAAACCCAGGATCTGGCCAACAAGTTTGCGAAGAAGGCAAAATCATGAGCCAGATGCGGGCATAACCCAGACCTAACCCAGACCTAACCGGTGTTATCCTCTAAAATATTGATAGAAACCAGGTTTAGTTGACTGCTTCAGTGTGTTACCACATTACTACGTGATTCAAACACGAGAAAAACCCAGGATCTGGCCAACAAGTATGCGAAGAAGGCAAAATCATGAGCCAGATGCGGGCATAACCCAGACCTAACCCGGACCTAACCGGTGTTATCCTCTAAAATACTGTCCGAATCCAGGTTTAATTGACTGCCTCAGTGTGGTACAACATTACTACGTGATTCAAACACGGAAAAAACCCAGGATCTGGCCAACAAGTTTGCGAAGAAGGCAAAATCATGAGCCAGATGCGGGCATAACCCAGACCTAACCCAGACCTAACCGGTGTTATCCTCTAAAATAATGATCGAAACCAGGTTTAATTGACTCCTTCAGTGTGTTACCACATTACTACGTGATTCAAACACGAAAAAAACCCAGGATCTGGCCAACAAGTATGCGAAGAAGGCAAAATCATGAGCCAGATGCGGGCATAACCCAGACCTAACCCAGACCTAACCGGTGTTATCCTCTAAAATATTGATCGAAACCAGGTTTAATTGACTGCTTCAGTGTATTACCACATTACTACGTGATTCAAACACGAAAAAAACCCAGGATCTGGCCAACAAGTATGCGAAGAAGGCAAAATCATGAGCCAGATGCGGGCATATCCCGGACCTAACCCAGACCTAACCGGTGTTATCCTGTGAAATATTCATCGAAACCAGGTTTAATTGACTGCCTCAGTGTGGTACCACATTACTACGTGATTCAAACACGAAAAAAACCCGGGATCTGGCCAACAAGTATGCGAAGAAGGCAAAATCATGAGCCAGATGCGGGCATAACCCAGACCTAACCCAGACCTAACCGGTGTTATCCTCTAAAATAATGATCGAAACCAGGTTCAATTGACTCCTTCAGTGTGTTACCACATTCCGACGTGATTCAAACACGAAAAAAACCCAGGATCTGGCCAACAAGTATGCGAAGAAGGCAAAATCATGAGCCAGATGCGGGCATATCCCGGACCTAACCCAGACCTAACCGGTGTTATCCTCTGAAATATTGATCGAAACCAGGTTTAATTGACTGCTTCAGTGTGTTACCACATTCCTACGTGATTCAAACACGAAAAAAACCCAGGATCTGGACAACAAGTATGCGACGAAGGCAAAATCATGAGCCAGATGCGGGTATAACCCAGGCCTAAGCCAGACATAACCGGTGTTATCCTCTAAAATACTGAGCGAAACGAGGTTTAATTGACTGCTTCAGTGTGTTACCACATTGCTACGTGATTCAAACACGGAAAAAACCCAGGATCTGGCCAACAAGTTTGCGAAAAAGGCGAAAGTATAAGCCAGGTGCGCGCATATCCCAGACCTAACCCAGACCTAACCGGTGTCATCCTCTAAAATATTGATCGAAACCAGGTTTAATTGACTGCTTCAGTGTGTTACCACATTACTACGTGATTCAAACACGAAAAAAACCAGGGATCTGGCCAACAAGTATGCGAAGAAGGCAAAATCATGAGCCAGATGCGGGCATAACCCAGACCTAACCCAGACCTAACCGGTGTTATCCTCTAAAATATTGATCGAAACCAGGTTTAATTGACTGCTTCAGTGTATTACCACATTACTACGTGATTCAAACACGAAAAAATCCCAGGATCTGGCCAACAAGTATGCGAAGAAGGCAAAATCATGAGCCAGATGCGGGCATATCCCGGACCTAACCCAGACCTAACCGGTGTTATCCTGTGAAATATTGATCGAAACCAGGTTTGATTGACTGCTTCAGTGTGTTACCACATTACTACGTGATTCAAACACGGAAAAAATCCGAGGAACTGGCCAACAAGTTTGCGAAAATGGCGAAATCATGAGCCAGATGCGTGCATTTCCCGGACCTAACCCAGACCTAACCGGTGTTATCCTCTGAAATATTGATCGAAATCGGGTTTAATTGACTACCTCAGTGTGTTACCACATTCCGACGTGATTCAAACACGAAAAAAACCCAGGATCTGGCCAACAAGTATGCGAAGAAGGCAAAATCATGAGCCAGATGCGGGCATATCCCGGACCTAACCCAGACCTAACCGGTGTTATCCTCTGAAATATTGATCGAAACCAGGTTTAATTGACTGCTTCAGTGTGTTACCACATTCCTACGTGATTCAAACACGAAGAAAACCCAGGATCTGGACAACAAGTATGCGAAGAAGGCAAAATCATGAGCCAGATGCGGGTATAACCCAGGCCTAAGCCAGACATAACCGGTGTTATCCTCTAAAATACTGAGCGAAACGAGGTTTAATTGACTGCTTCAGTGTGTTACCACATTACTACGTGATTCAAACACGGAAAAAACCCAGGATCTGGCCAACAAGTATGCGAAGAAGGCAAAATCATGAGCCAGATGCGTGCATTTCCCGGACCTAACCCAGACCTAACCGGTGTTATCCTCTGAAATATTGATCGAAACCAGGTTTAATTGACTGCTTCAGTGTGTTACCACATTACTACGTGATTCAAACACGAAAAAAACCCAGGATCTGGCCAACAAGTATGCGAAGAAGGCAAAATCATGAACCAGATGCGGGCATAACTCAGACCTAACCCAGACCTAACCGGTGTTATCCTCTAAAATATTGATCGAAACCAGGCTTAGTTGACTGCTTCAGTGTGTTACCACATTACTACGTGATTCAAACACGGAAAAAACCCAGGATCTGGCCAACAAGTATGCGAAAAAGGCGAAAGTATATGCCAGATGCGCGCATATCCCAGACCTAACCCAGACCTAACCGGTGTTATCCTCTAAAATATTGATCGAAACCAGGTTTAATTGACAGTTTCAGTGTGTTACCACATTACTACGTTATTCAAACACGAGAAAAACCCAGGATCTGGCCAACAAGTATGCGAAGAAGGCAAAATCATGAGCCAGATGCGGGCATAACCCAGACCTAACCCAGACCTAACCGGTGTTATCCTCTAAAATACTGTCCGAATCCAGGTTTAATTGACTGCCTCAGTGTGGGACAACATTACTACGTGATTCAAACACGGAAAAAACCCAGGATCTGGCCAACAAGTTTGCGAAAATGGCGAAATCATGAGCCAGATGCGGGCATATCCCGGAACTAACCCAGACCTAACCGGTGTTATCCTCTGAAATATTGATCGAAACCAGGTTTAATTGACTACCACAGTGTGGTACCACATTACTACGTGATTCAAACACGGAAGAAACCCAGGATCTGGCCAAAAAGTTTGCGAAAAAGGCGAAAGTATAAGCCAGATGCGCGCATATCCCGGACCTAACCCAGACCTAACCGGTGTCTCCCTCTAAAATATTGATCGAAACCAGGTTTAATTGACTGCTTCAGTGTGTTACCACATTACTACGTGATTCAAACACGAAAAAAACCCGGGATCTGGCCAACAAGTATGCGAAGAAGGCAAAATCATGAGCCAGATGCGGGCATAACCCAGACCTAACCCAGACCTAACCGGTGTTATCCTCTAAAATAATGATCGAAACCAGGCTTAGTTGACTGCTTCAGTGTGTTACCACATTACTACGTGATTCAAACACGGAAAAAACCCAGGATCTGGCCAACAAGTATGCGAAAAAGGCGAAAGTATATGCCAGATGCGCGCATATCCCAGACCTAACCCAGACCTAACCGGTGTTATCCTCTAAAATATTGATCGAAACCAGGTTTAATTGACAGATTCAGTGTGTTACCACATTACTACGTGATTCAAACACGAGAAAAACCCAGGATCTGTCCAACAAGTATGCGAAGAAGGCAAAATCATAAGCCAGATGCGTGCATTTCCCGGACCTAACCCAGACCTAAACGGTGTTATCCTCTGAAGTATTGATCGAAACCAGGTTTAATTGACTACCTCAGTGTGTTACCACATTCATACGTGATTCAAACACGGAAAAAACCCAGGATCTGGCCAACAAGTTTGCGAAGAAGGCAAAATCATGAGCCAGATGCGGGCATAACCCAGACCTAACCCAGACCTAACCGGTGTTATCCTCTAAAATATTGATCGAAACCAGGTTTAATTGACTGCTTCAGTGTATTACCACATTACTACGTGATTCAAGCACGGAAAAAACCCAGGATCTGGCCAACAAGTATGCGAAGAAGGCAATATCATGAGCCAGATGCGGGCATATCCCGTACCTAATCCAGACCTAACCGGTGTTATCCGCTGAAATATTGATCGAAACCAGGTTTAATTGACTGCTTCAGTGTATTACCACATTACAACGTGATTCAGACACGAAAAAAACCCAGGATCTGGCCAACAAGTATGCGAAGAAGGCAAAATCATGAGCCAGATGCGGGTATAACCCAGACCTAAGCCAGACATAACCGGTGTTATCCTCTAAAATACTGAGCGAAACCAGGCTTAGTTGACTGCTTCAGTGTGTTACCACATTGCTACGTGATTCAAACACGGAAAAAACCCAGGATCTGGCCAACAAGTATGCGAAAAAGAAAAGTATATGCCAGATGCGCGCATATCCCAGACCTAACCCAGACCTAACCGGTGTTATCCTCTAAAATATTGATCGAAACCAGGTTTAATTGACAGTTTCAGTGTGTTACCACATTACTACGTGATTCAAACACGAGAAAAACCCAGGATCTGGCCAACAAGTATGCGAAGAAGGCAAAATCATGAGCCAGATGCGGGCATAACCCAGACCTAACCCAGACCTAACCGGTGTTATCCTCTAAAATATTGATCGAAACCAGGTTTAATTGACTGCTTCAGTGTATTACCACATTACTACGTGATTCAAACACGAAAAAAACCCAGGATCTGGCCAACAAGTATCCGAAGAAGGCAAAATCATGAGCCAGATGCGGGCATATCCCGGACCTAACCCAGACCTAACCGGTGTTATCCTGTGAAATATTGATCGAAACCAGGTTTAATTGACTGCCTCAGTGTGGTACCACATTACTACGTGATTCAAACACGAAAAAAACCCGGGATCTGGCCAACAAGTATGCGAAGAAGGCAAAATCATGAGCCAGATGCGGGCATAACCCAGACCTAACCCAGACCTAACCGGTGTTATCCTCTAAAATAATGATCGAAACCAGGTTTAATTGACTCCTTCAGTGTGTTGCCACATTACTACGTGATTCAAACACGAAAAAAACCCAGTATCTGGCCAACAAGTATGCGAAGACGGCAAAATCATGAGCCAGATGCGGGCATAACCCAGACCTAACCCAGACCTAACCGGTGTTATCCTCTAAAATATTGGACGAAACCAGGTTTAATTGACTGCTTCAGTGTATTACCACATTACTACGTGATTCAAACACGAAAAAAACCCAGGATCTGGCCAACAAGTATGCGAAGAAGGCAAAATCATGAGCCAGATGCGGGCATATCCCGGACCTAACCCAGACCTAACCGGTGTTATCCTGTGAAATATTGATCGAAACCAGGTTTAATTGACTGCCTCAGTGTGGTACCACATTGCTACGTGATTCAAACACGAAAAAAACCCGGGATCTGGCCAACAAGTTTGCGAAAAAGGCGAAAGTATAAGCCAGATGCGCGCATATCCCAGACCTAACCCAGACCTAACCGGTGTTATCCTCTAAAATATTGATCGAAACCTGGTTTAATTGACTGCTTCAGTGTGTTACCACATTACTACGTGATTCAAACACGAAAAAATCCGAGGATCTGGCCAACAAGTATGCGAAGAAGGCAAAATCATGAGCCAGATGCGGGCATAACCCAGACCTAACCCAGACCTAACCGGTGTTATCCTCTTAAATACTGTCCGAATCCAGGTTTAATTCACTGCCTCAGTGTGGTACAACATTACTACGTGATTCAAACACGGAAAAAACCCAGGATCTGGCCAACAAGTTTGCGAAAATGGCGAAATCATGAGCCAGATGCGTGCATTTCCCGGACCTAACCCAGACCTAAACGGTGTTATCCTCTGAAGTATTGATCGAAACCAGGTTTAATTGACTACCTCAGTGTGTTACCACATTCCTACGTGATTCAAACACGGAAAAAACCCAGGATCTGGCCAACAAGTTTGCGAAAATGGCGAAATCATGAGCCAGATGCGTGCATTTCCCGGACCTAACCCAGACCTAACCGGTGTTATCCTCTGAAATATTGATCGAAACCAGGTTTAATTGACTACCTCAGTGTGTTACCACATTCCGACGTGATTCAAACACGAAAAAAACCCAGGATCTGGCCAACAAGTATGCGAAGAAGGCAAAATCATGAGCCAGATGCGGGCATATCCCGGACCTAACCCAGACCTAACCGGTGTTATCCTCTGAAATATTGATCGAAACCAGGTTTAATTGACTGCTTCAGTGTGTTACCACATTCCTACGTGATTCAAACACGAAAAAAACCCAGAATCTGGACAACAAGTATGCGAAGAAGGCAAAATCATGAGCCAGATGCGGGTATAACCCAGACCTAAGCCAGACATAACCGGTGTTATCCTCTAAAATACTGAGCGAAACGAGGTTTAATTGACTGCTTCAGTGTATTACCACATTACTACGTGATTCAAACACGGAAGAAACCCAGGATCTGGCCAACAAGTATGCGAAGAAGGCAAAATCATGAGCCAGATGCGGGCATATCCCGTACCTAACCCAGACCTGACCGGTGTTATCCTCTGAAATATTGATCGAAACCAGGTTTAATTGACTGCTTCAGTGTGTTACCACATTCCTACGTGATTCAAACACGAAAAATACCCAGGATCTGGCCAACAAGTATGCGAAGAAGGCAAAATCATGAGCCAGATGCGGGCATAACCCAGACCTAACCTAGACCTAACCGATGTTATCCTCTAAAATATTGATCGAAACCAGGTTTAATTGACTGCTTCAGTGTATTACCACATTACAACGTGATTCAAACACGAAAAAAACCCAGGATCTGGCCAACAAGTATGCGAAGAAGGCAAAATCATGAGCCAGATGCGGGTATAACCCAGACCTAAGCCAGACATAACCGGTGTTATCCTCTAAAATACTGAGCGAAACGAGGTTTAATTGACTGCTTCAGTGTGTTACCACATTACTACGTGAATCAAACACGAAAAAAACCCAGGATCTGGCCAACAAGTATGCGAAGAAGGCAAAATCGTGAGCCAGATGCGGGCATAACCCAGACCTAACCCAGACCTAACCGGTGTTATCCTCTAAAGTATTGATCGAAACCAGGTTTAATTGACAGTTTTAGTGTGTTACCACATTACTACGTGATTCAAACACGAGAAAAACCCAGGATCTGGCCAACAAGTATGCGAAGAAGGTAAAATCATGAGCCAGATGCGCGCATATCCCAGACCTAACCCAGACCTAACCGGTGTCATCCTCTAAAATATTGATCGAAACCAGGTTTAATTGACTGCTTCAGTGTGTTACCACATTACTACGTGATTCAAACTCGAAAAAAATCCAGGATCTGGCCAACAAGTATGCGAAGAAGGCAAAATCATGAGCCAGATGCGGGCATATCCCGGACCTAAACCAGACCTAACCGGTGTTATCCTGTGAAATATTGATCGAAACCAGGTTAAATTGACTGCTTCAGTGTGTTACCACATTACTACGTGATTCAAACACGAAAAAAATCCAGGATCTGGCCAACAAGTATGCGAAGAAGGCAAAATCATGAGCCAGATGCGGGCATAACCCAGACCTAACCCAGACCTAACCGGTGTCATCCTCTAAAATATTGATCGAAACCAGGTTTAAATGACTGCTTCAGTGTGTTACCACATTACTACGTGATTCAAACACGAAAAAAACCCGGGATCTGGCCAACAAGTATGCGAAGAAGGCAAAATCATGAGCCAGATGCGGGCAAAACCCAGACCTAACCCAGACCTAACCGGTGTTATCCTCTAAAATAATGATCGAAACCAGGTTTAATTGACTCCTTCAGTGTGTTACCACATTACTACGTGATTCAAACACGAAAAAAACCCGGGATCTGGCCAACAAGTATGCGAAGAAGGCAAAATCATGAGCCAGATGCGGGCATAACCCAGACCTAACCCAGACCTAACCGGTGTTATCCTCTAAAATAATGATCGAAACCAGGTTTAATTGACTCCTTCAGTGTGTTACCACATTACTACGTGATTCAAACACGAAAGAAACCCAGGATCTGGCCAACAAGTATGCGAAGAAGGCAAAATCATGAGCCAGATGCGGGCATAACCCAGACCTAACCCAGACCTAACCGGTGTTATCCTCTAAAATATTGATCGAAACCAGGTTTAATTGACTGCTTCAGTGTATTACCACATTACTACGTGATTCAAACACGGAAAAAACCCAGGATCTGGCCAACAAGTTTGCGAAAAGGGCGAAATCATGAGCCAGATGCGTGCATTTCCCGGAACTATCCAAGACCTAACCGGTGTTATCCTCTGAAATATGGATCGAAACCAGGTTTAATTGACTGCTTCAGTGTGGTGCAACATTACTACGTGATTGAAACACTGAAAAAACCCAGGATCTGGCCAAAAAGTTTGCGAAAAAGGCGAAAGTATAAGCCAGATGCGCGCATATCCCAGACCTAACCCTGACCTAACCGGTGTTATCCTCTAAAATATTAATCGAAACCAGGTTTGATTGACTGCTCCAGTGTGTTACCACATGACTACGTGATTCAATCACGAAAAAAACCCAGGATCTAGCCAACAAGTTTGCGTAAAAGGCGAAAGTATATGCCAGATGCGCGCATATCCCAGACCTAACCCAGACCTAACCGGTGTTATCCTCTAAAATAATGATCGAAACCAGGCTTAGTTGACTGCTTCAGTGTGTTACCACATTACTACGTGATTCAAACACGGAAAAAACCCAGGATCTGGCCAACAAGTATGCGAAAAAGGCGAAAGTATATGCCAGATGCGCGCATATCCCAGACCTAACCCAGACCTAACCGGTGTTATCCTCTAAAATATTGATCGAAACCAGGTTTAATTGACAGATTCAGTGTGTTACCACATTACTACGTGATTCAAACACGAGAAAAACCCAGGATCTGTCCAACAAGTATGCGAAGAAGGCAAAATCATAAGCCAGATGCGTGCATTTCCCGGACCTAACCCAGACCTAAACGGTGTTATCCTCTGAAGTATTGATCGAAACCAGGTTTAATTGACTACCTCAGTGTGTTACCACATTCATACGTGATTCAAACACGGAAAAAACCCAGGATCTGGCCAACAAGTTCGCGAAGAAGGCAAAATCATGAGCCAGATGCGGGCATAACCCAGACCTAACCCAGACCTAACCGGTGTTATCCTCTAAAATATTGATCGAAACCAGGTTTAATTGACTGCTTCAGTGTATTACCACATTACTACGTGATTCAAACACGGAAAAAACCCAGGATCTGGCCAACAAGTATGCGAAGAAGGCAATATCATGAGCCAGATGCGGGCATATCCCGTACCTAATCCAGACCTAACCGGTGTTATCCGCTGAAATATTGATCGAAACCAGGTTTAATTGACTGCTTCAGTGTATTACCACATTACAACGTGATTCAGACACGAAAAAAACCCAGGATCTGGCCAACAAGTATGCGAAGAAGGCAAAATCATGAGCCAGATGCGGGTATAACCCAGACCTAAGCCAGACATAACCGGTGTTATCCTCTAAAATACTGAGCGAAACCAGGCTTAGTTGACTGCTTCAGTGTGTTACCACATTGCTACGTGATTCAAACACGGAAAAAACCCAGGATCTGGCCAACAAGTATGCGAAAAAGAAAAGTATATGCCAGATGCGCGCATATCCCAGACCTAACCCAGACCTAACCGGTGTTATCCTCTAAAATATTGATCGAAACCAGGTTTAATTGACAGTTTCAGTGTGTTACCACATTACTACGTGATTCAAACACGAGAAAAACCCAGGATCTGGCCAACAAGTATGCGAAGAAGGCAAAATCATGAGCCAGATGCGGGCATATCCCGGACCTAACCCAGACCTAACCGGTGTTATCCTCTAAAATATTGATCGAAACCAGGTTTAATTGACTGCTTCAGTGTATTACCACATTACTACGTGATTCAAACACGGAAAAAACCCAGGATCTGGCCAACAAGTTTGCGAAAAGGGCGAAATCATGAGCCAGATGCGTGCATTTCCCGGACCTAACCCAGACCTAACCGGTGTTATCCTGTGAAATATTGATCGAAACCAGGTTTAATTGACTGCCTCAGTGTGGTACCACATTACTACGTGATTCAAACACGAAAAAAACCCGGGATCTGGCCAACAAGTATGCGAAGAAGGCAAAATCATGAGCCAGATGCGGGCATAACCCAGACCTAACCCAGACCTAACCGGTGTTATCCTCTTAAATACTGTCCGAATCCAGGTTTAATTCACTGCCTCAGTGTGGTACAACATTACTACGTGATTCAAACACGGAAAAAACCCAGGATCTGGCCAACAAGTTTGCGAAAATGGCGAAATCATGAGCCAGATGCGTGCATTTCCCGGACCTAACCCAGACCTAAACGGTGTTATCCTCTGAAGTATTGATCGAAACCAGGTTTAATTGTCTACCTCAGTGTGTTACCACATTCCTACGTGATTCAAACACGGAAAAAACCCAGGATCTGGCCAACAAGTTTGCGAAAATGGCGAAATCATGAGCCAGATGCGTGCATTTCCCGGACCTAACCCAGACCTAACCGGTGTTATCCTCTGAAATATTGATCGAAACCAGGTTTAATTGACTACCTCAGTGTGTTACCACATTCCGACGTGATTCAAACACGAAAAAAACCCAGGATCTGGCCAACAAGTACGCGAAGAAGGCAAAATCATGAGCCAGATGCGGGCATATCCCGGACCTAACCCAGACCTAACCGGTGTTATCCTCTGAAATATTGATCGAAACCAGGTTTAATTGACTGCTTCAGTGTGTTACCACATTCCTACGTGATTCAAACACGAAAAAAACCCAGGATCTGGACAACAAGTATGCGAAGAAGGCAAAATCATGAGCCAGATGCGGGTATAACCCAGACCTAAGCCAGACATAACCGGTGTTATCCTCTAAAATACTGAGCGAAACGAGGTTTAATTGACTGCTTCAGTGTATTACCACATTACTACGTGATTCAAACACGGAAGAAACCCAGGATCTGGCCAACAAGTATGCGAAGAAGGCAAAATCATGAGCCAGATGCGGGCATATCCCGTACCTAACCCAGACCTGACCGGTGTTATCCTCTGAAATATTGATCGAAACCAGGTTTAATTGACTGCTTCAGTGTGTTACCACATTCCTACGTGATTCAAACACGAAAAATACCCAGGATCTGGCCAACAAGTATGCGAAGAAGGCAAAATCATGAGCCAGATGCGGGCATAACCCAGACCTAACCTAGACCTAACCGATGTTATCCTCTAAAATATTGATCGAAACCAGGTTTAATTGACTGCTTCAGTGTATTACCACATTACAACGTGATTCAAACACGAAAAAAACCCAGGATCTGGCCAACAAGTATGCGAAGAAGGCAAAATCATGAGCCAGATGCGGGTATAACCCAGACCTAAGCCAGACATAACCGGTGTTATCCTCTAAAATACTGAGCGAAACGAGGTTTAATTGACTGCTTCAGTGTGTTACCACATTACTACGTGAATCAAACACGAAAAAAACCCAGGATCTGGCCAACAAGTATGCGAAGAAGGCAAAATCGTGAGCCAGATGCGGGCATAACCCAGACCTAACCCAGACCTAACCGGTGTTATCCTCTAAAGTATTGATCGAAACCAGGTTTAATTGACAGTTTCAGTGTGTTACCACATTACTACGTGATTCAAACACGAGAAAAACCCAGGATCTGGCCAACAAGTATGCGAAGAAGGCAAAATCATGAGCCAGATGCGCGCATATCCCAGACCTAACCCAGACCTAACCGGTGTCATCCTCTAAAATATTGATCGAAACCAGGTTTAATTGACTGCTTCAGTGTGTTACCACATTACTACGTGATTCAAACACGAAAAAAATCCAGGATCTGGCCAACAAGTATGCGAAGAAGGCAAAATCATGAGCCAGATGCGGGCATATCCCGGACCTAAACCAGACCTAACCGGTGTTATCCTGTGAAATATTGATCGAAACCAGGTTAAATTGACTGCTTCAGTGTGTTACCACATTACTACGTGATTCAAACACGAAAAAAATCCAGGATCTGGCCAACAAGTATGCGAAGAAGGCAAAATCATGAGCCAGATGCGGGCATAACCCAGACCTAACCCAGACCTAACCGGTGTTATCCTCTAAAATAATGATCGAAACCAGGTTTAATTGACTCCTTCAGTGTGTTACCACATTACTACGTGATTCAAACACGAAAGAAACCCAGGATCTGGCCAACAAGTATGCGAAGAAGGCAAAATCATGAGCCAGATGCGGGCATAACCCAGACCTAACCCAGACCTAACCGGTGTTATCCTCTAAAATATTGATCGAAACCAGGTTTAATTGACTGCATTAGTGTATTACCACATTACTACGTGATTCAAACACGGAAAAAACCCAGGATCTGGCCAACAAGTTTGCGAAAGGGGCGAAATCATGAGCCAGATGCGTGCATTTCCCGGAACTATCCAAGACCTAACCGGTGTTATCCTCTGAAATATGGATCGAAACCAGGTTTAATTGACTGCTTCAGTGTGGTGCAACATTACTACGTGATTGAAACACTGAAAAAACCCAGGATCTGGCCAAAAAGTTTGCGAAAAAGGCGAAAGTATAAGCCAGATGCGCGCATATCCCAGACCTAACCCTGACCTAACCGGTGTTATCCTCTAAAATATTAATCGAAACCAGGTTTGATTGACTGCTCCAGTGTGTTACCACATGACTACGTGATTCAATCACGAAAAAAACCCAGGATCTAGCCAACAAGTTTGCGTAAAAGGCGAAAGTATATGCCAGATGCGCGCATATCCCAGACCTAACCCAGACCTAACCGGTGTTATCCTCTAAAATATTGATCGAAACCAGGTTTAATTGACTGCTTCAGTGTGTTACCACATTACTACGTGATTCAATCACGAAGAAAACCCTGGATCTAGCCAACAAGTTTGCGTAAAAGGCGAAAGTATATGCCAGATGCGGGCATAACCCAGACCTAACCCAGACCTAACCGGTGTTATCCTCTAATATACTGTCCGAATCCAGGTTTAATTGACTGCCTCAGTGTGGTACAACATTACTACGTGATTCAAACACGGAAAAAACCCAGGATCTGGCCAAAAAGTTTGCGAAAAAGGCGAAAGTATAACCCAGATGCGCGCATATCCCAGACCTAACCCAGACCCAACCGGTGTTATCCTCTAAAATATTGATCGAAACCAGGTTTGATTGACTGCTTCAGTGTGTTACCACATTACTACGTGATTCAATCACGAAAAAAACCCAGGATCTAGCCAACAAGTTTGCGTAAAAGGCGAAAGTATATGCCAGATGCGCGCATATCCCAGACCTAACCCAGACCTAACCGGTGTTATCCTCTAAAATACTGTTCGAAACCAGGTTTAATTGACTGCTTCAGTGTATTACCACATTACTACGTGATTCAAACACGGAAAAACCCCAGGATCTGGCCAACAAGTTTGCGAAAAAGGCGAAATCATGAGCCAGATGCGTGCATTTCCCGGACCTATCCCAGACCTTACCGGTGTTATCCTCTGAAATATGGATCGAAACCAGGTTTAATTGACTGCCTCAGTGTGGTACAACATTACTACGTGATTCAAACACGGAGAAAACCCAGGATCTGGGCAACAAGTTTGCGAAAATGGCGAAAGTGTAAGCCAGATGCGCGCATATCCCAGACATAACCCAGACCTAACCGGTGTTATCCTCTAAAATATTGATCGAAACCAGGTTTAATTGACTGCTTCAGTGTGTTACCACATTACTACGTGATTCAAACACGAAAAAAACCCAGGATCTGGCCAACAAGTATGCGAAGAAGGCAAAATCATGAGCCAGATGCGGGCATAACCCAGACCTAACCCAGACCTAACCGGTGTTATCCTCTGAAATATTGATCGAAACCAGGTTTAATTGAATACCACAGTGTGGTACCACATTACTACGTGATTCAAACACGGAAAAAACCCAGGATCTGGCCAAAAAGTTTGCGAAAAAGGCGAAAGTATAAGCCAGATGCGCGCATATCCCAGACCTAACCCAGACCTAACCGGTGTCATCCTCTAAAATATTGATCGAAACCAGGTTTAATTGACTGCTTCAGTGTGTTACCACATTACTACGTGATTCAAACACGGAAAAACCCCAGGATCTGGCCAACAAGTTTGCGAAAAAGGCGAAATCATGAGCCAGATGCGTGCATTTCCCGGACCTATCCCAGACCTTACCGGTGTTATCCTCTGAAATATGGATCGAAACCAGGTTTAATTGACTGCCTCAGTGTGGTACAACATTACTACGTGATTCAAACACGGAGAAAACCCAGGATCTGGGCAACAAGTTTGCGAAAATGGCGAAAGTGTAAGCCAGATGCGCGCATATCCCAGACATAACCCAGACCTAACCGGTGTTATCCTCTAAAATATTGATCGAAACCAGGTTTAATTGACTGCTTCAGTGTGTTACCACATTACTACGTGATTCAAACACGAAAAAAACCCAGGATCTGGCCAACAAGTATGCGAAGAAGGCAAAATCATGAGCCAGATGCGGGCATAACCCAGACCTAACCCAGACCTAACCGGTGTTATCCTCTGAAATATTGATCGAAACCAGGTTTAATTGACTACCACAGTGTGGTACCACATTACTACGTGATTCAAACACGGAAAAAACCCAGGATCTGGCCAAAAAGTTTGCGAAAAAGGCGAAAGTATAAGCCAGATGCGCGCATATCCCAGACCTAACCCAGACCTAACCGGTGTCATCCTCTAAAATATTGATCGAAACCAGGTTTAATTGACTGCTTCAGTGTGTTACCACATTACTACGTGATTCAAACACGAAAAAAATCCAGGATCTGGCCAACAAGTATGCGAAGAAGGCAAAATCATGAGCCAGATGCGGGCATAACCCAGACCTAACCCAGACCTAACCGGTGTCATCCTCTAAAATATTGATCGAAACCAGGTTTAATTGACTGCTTCAGTGTGTTACCACATTACTACGTGATTCAAACACGAAAAAAACCCAGGATCTGGCCAACAAGTATGCGAAGAAGGCAAAATCATGAGCCAGATGCGGGCATAACCCAGACCTAACCCAGACCTAACCGGTGTTATCCTCTAAAATAATGATCGAAACCAGGTTTAGTTGACTCCTTCAGTGTGTTACCACATTTCTACGTGATTCAAACACGAAAGAAACCCAGGATCTGGCTAACAAGTATGCGAAGAAGGCAAAATCATGAGCCAGATGCGGGCATAACCCAGACCTAACCCAGACCTAACCGGTGTTATCCTCTAAAATATTGATCGAAACCAGGTTTAATTGACTGCTTCAGTGTATTACCACATTACTACGTGATTCAAACACGAAAAAAACCCAGGATCTGGCCAACAAGTATGCGAAGAAGGCAAAATCATGAGCCAGATGCGGGCATATCCCGGACCTAAACCAGACCTAACCGGTGTTATCCTGTGAAATATTGATCGAAACCAGGTTTAATTGACTGCTTCAGTGTGTTACCACATTACTACGTGATTCAAACACGAAAAAAACCCAGGATCTGGCCAACAAGTATGCGAAGAAGGCAAAATCATGAGCCAGATGCGGGCATAACCCAGACCTAACCCAGACCTAACCGGTGTTATCCTCTAAAATATTGATCGAAACCAGGTTTAATTGACTGCTTCAGTGTGTTACCACATTACTACGTGATTCAAACACGAAAAAAACCCAGGATCTGGCCAACAAGTTTGCGAAGAAGGCAAAATCATGAGCCAGATGCGGGAATAACCAAGACCTAACCCAGACCTAACCGGTGTTATCCTCTAAAATATTGATCGAAACCAGGTTTAATTGACTGCTTCAGTGTATTACCACATTACTACGTGATTCAAACACGGAAAAAACCCAGGATCTGGCCAACAAGAATGCGAAGAAGGCAAAATCATGAGCCAGATGCGGGTATAACCCAGACCTAAGCCAGACATAACCGGTGTTATCCTCTAAAATACTGAGCGAAACGAGGTTTAATTGACTGCTTCAGTGTGTTACCACATTACCACGTGATTCAAACCCGAAAAAAACCCAGGATCTAGCAAACAAGTTTGCGAAAAAGGCGAAAGTATAAGCCAGATGCGGGCATAACCCAGACCTAACCCAGACCTAACCGGTGTTATCCTCTAAAATATTGATCGAAACCAGGTTTAATTGACTGCTTCAGTGTATTACCACATTACTACGTGATTCAAACACGAAAAAAACCCAGGATCTGGCCAACAAGTATGCGAAGAAGGCAAAATCATGAGCCAGATGCGGGCATATCCCGGACCTAACCCAGACCTAACCGGTGTTATCCTGTGAAATATTGATCGAAACCAGGTTTAATTGACTGCCTCAGTGTGGTACCACATTACTACGTGTTTCAAACACGAAAAAAACCCGGGATCTGGCCAACAAGTATGCGAAGAAGGCAAAATCATGAGCCAGATGCGGGCATAACCCAGACCTAACCCAGACCTAACCGGTGTTATCCTCTAAAATAATGATCGAAACCAGGTTTAATTGACTCCTTCAGTGTGTTACCACATTACTACGTGATTCAAACACGAAAAAAACCCAGGATCTGGCCAACAAGTTTGCGAAAATGGCGAAATCATGAGCCAGATGCGTGCATTTCCCGGACCTAACCCAGACCTAAACGGTGTTATCCTCTGAAGTATTGATCGAAACCAGGTTTAATTGACTACCTCAGTGTGTTACCACATTCCTACGTGATTCAAACACGGAAAAAACCCAGGATCTGGCCAACAAGTATGCGAAGAAGGCAAAATCATGAGCCAGATGCGGGCATATCCCGTACCTAACCCAGACCTGACCGGTGTTATCCTCTGAAATATTGATCGAAACCAGGTTTAATTGACTGCTTCAGTGTGTTACCACATTCCTACGTGATTCAAACACGAAAAATACCCAGGATCTGGCCAACAAGTATGCGAAGAAGGCAAAATCATGAGCCAGATGCGGGCATAACCCAGACCTAACCTAGACCTAACCGATGTTATCCTCTAAAATATTGATCGAAACCAGGTTTAATTGACTGCTTCAGTGTATTACCACATTACAACGTGATTCAAACACGAAAAAAACCCAGGATCTGGCCAACAAGTATGCGAAGAAGGCAAAATCATGAGCCAGATGCGGGTATAACCCAGACCTAAGCCAGACATAACCGGTGTTATCCTCTAAAATACTGAGCGAAACGAGGTTTAATTGACTGCTTCAGTGTGTTACCACATTACTACGTGATTCAAACACGAAAAAAACCCAGGATCTGGCCAACAAGTATGCGAAGAAGGCGAAATCATGAGCCAGATGCGTGCATTTCCCGGACCTATCCCAGACCTTACCGGTGTTATCCTCTGAAATATGGATCGAAACCAGGTTTAATTGACTGCCTCAGTGTGGTACAACATTACTACGTGATTCAAACACGGAGAAAACCCAGGATCTGGGCAACAAGTTTGCGAAAATGGCGAAAGTGTAAGCCAGATGCGCGCATATCCCAGACATAACCCAGACCTAACCGGTGTTATCCTCTAATATATTGATCGAAACCAGGTTTAATTGACTGCTTCAGTGTGTTACCACATTACTACGTGATTCAAACACGAAAAAAACCCAGGATCTGGCCAACAAGTATGCGAAGAAGGCAAAATCATGAGCCAGATGCGGGCATAACCCAGACCTAACCCAGACCTAACCGGTGTTATCCTCTGAAATATTGATCGAAACCAGGTTTAATTGACTACCACTGTGTGGTACCACATTACTACGTGATTCAACCACGGAAAAAACCTAGGATCTGGCCAAAAAGTTTGCGAAAAAGGCGAAAGTATAAGCCAGATGCGCGCATATCCCAGAACTAACCCAGACCTAACCGGTGTCATCCTCTGAAATATTGATCGAAACCAGGTTTAATTGACTGCTTCAGTGTGTTACCACATTACTACGTGATTCAAACACGAAAAAAATCCAGGATCTGGCCAACAAGTATGCGAAGAAGGCAAAATCATGAGCCAGATGCGGGCATAACCCAGACCTAACCCAGACCTAACCGGTGTCATCCTCTAAAATATTGATCGAAACCAGGTTTAATTGACTGCTTCAGTGTGTTACCACATTACTACGTGATTCAAACACGAAAAAAACCCGGGATCTGGCCAACAAGTATGCGAAGAAGGCAAAATCATGAGCCAGATGCGGGCATAACCCAGACCTAACCCAGACCTCACCGGTGTTATCCTCTAAAATAATGATCGAAACCAGGTTTAGTTGACTCCTTCAGTGTGTTACCACATTTCTACGTGATTCAAACACGAAAGAAACCCAGGATCTGGCTAACAAGTATGCGAAGAAGGCAAAATCATGAGCCAGATGCGGGCATAACCCAGACCTAACCCAGACCTAACCGGTGTTATCCTCTAAAATATTGATCGAAACCAGGTTTAATTGACTGCTTCAGTGTATTACCACATTACTACGTGATTCAAACACGAAAAAAACCCAGGATCTGGCCAACAAGTATGCGAAGAAGGCAAAATCATGAGCCAGATGCGGGCATATCCCGGACCTAAACCAGACCTAACCGGTGTTATCCTGTGAAATATTGATCGAAACCAGGTTTAATTGACTGCTTCAGTGTGTTACCACATTCCTACGTGATTCAAACACGAAAAATACCCAGGATCTGGCCAACAAGTATGCGAAGAAGGCAAAATCATGAGCCAGATGCGGGCATAACCAAGACCTAACCCAGACCTGACCGGTGTTATCCTCTAAAATATTGATCGAAACCAGGTTTAATTGACTGCTTCAGTGTATTACCACATTACTACGTGATTCAAACACGGAAAAAACCCAGGATCTGGCCAACAAGAATGCGAGGAAGGCAAAATCATGAGCCAGATGCGGGTATAACCCAGACCTAAGCCAGACATAACCGGTGTTATCCTCTAAAATACTGAGCGAAACGAGGTTTAATTGACTGCTTCAGTGTGTTACCACATTACCACGTGATTCAAACCCGAAAAAAACCCAGGATCTAGCAAACAAGTTTGCGAAAAAGGCGAAAGTATAAGCCAGATGCGGGCATAACCCAGACCTAACCCAGACCTAACCGGTGCTATCCTCTAAAATATTGATCGAAACAAGGTTTAATTGACTGCTTCAGTGCATTACCACATTACTACGTGATTCAAACACGAAAAAAACCAAGGATCTGGCCAACAAGTATGCGAAGAAGGCGAATGTATGAGCCAGATGCGCGCATATCCCAGACCTAACCCAGACCTAACCGGTGTTATCCTCTAAAATATTGATCGAAGCCAGGTTTAATTGACTGCTTCAGTGTGTTACCACATTACTACGTGATTCAATCACGAAAAAAACCCAGGATCTAGCCAACAAGTATGCGAAGAAGGCAAAATCATGAGCCAGATGCGGGCATAACCCAGACCTAACCCAGACCTAACCGGTGTTATCCTCTAAAATATTGACCGAAACCAGGTTTAATTGACTGCTTCAGTGTATTACCACATTACTACGTGATTCAAACACGGAAAAAACCCAGGATCTGTCCAACAAGTTTGCGAAAAAGGCGAAATCATGAGCCAGATGCGTGCATTTCCCGGACCTATCCCAGACCTTACCGGTGTTATCCTCTGAAATATGGATCGAAACCAGGTTTAATTGACTGCCTCAGTGTGGTACAACATTACTACGTGATTCAAACGCGGTGAAAACCCAGGATCCGGGCAACAAGTTTGCGAAAATGGCGAAAGTGTAAGCCAGATGCGCGCATATCCCAGACATAACCCAGACCTAACCGGTGTTATCCTCTAAAATATTGATCGAAACCAGGTTTAATTGACTGCTTCAGTGTGTTACCACATTACTACGTGATTCAAACACGAAAAAAACCCAGGATCTGGCCAACAAGTATGCGAAGAAGGCAAAATCATGAGCCAGATGCGGGCATAACCCAGACCTAACCCAGACCTAACCCGTGTTATCCTCTAAAATATTGATCGAAACCAGGTTCAATTGACTGCATCAGTGTGTTACCACATTACTACGTGATTCAAACACGAAAAAAACCCAGAATCTGGCCAACAAGTATGCGAAGAAGGCAAAATCATGAGCCAGATGCGGGCATAACCCAGACCTAACCCAGACCTAACCGGTGTTATCCTCTAAAATATTGATCGAAACCAGGTTTAATTGACTGCTTCAGTGTGTTACCACATTACTACGTGATTCAATCACGAAAAAAACCCAGGATCTAGCCAACAAGTATGCGAAGAAGGCAAAATCATGAGCCAGATGCGCGCATATCCTAGACCTAACCCAGACCTAACCGGTGTTATCCTCTAAAATATTGATCGAAACCAGGTTTAATTGACTGCTTCAGTGTGTTACCACATTACTACGTGATTCAAACACGAAAAAAACCCAGGATCTGGCCAACAAGTATGCGAAGAAGGCAAAATCATGAGCCAGATGCGGGCATAACCCAGACCTAACCCAGACCTAACCGGTGTTATCCTCTAATATACTGTCCGAATCCAGGTTTAATTGACTGCCTCAGTGTGGTACAACATTACTACGTGATTCAAACACGGAAAAAACCCAGGATCTGGCCAAAAAGTTTGCGAAAAAGGCGAAAGTATAAGCCAGATGCGCGCATATCCCAGACCTAACCCTGACCTAACCGGTGTTATCCTCTAAAATATTGATCGAACCCAGGTTTGACTGACTGCTCCAGTGTGTTACCACATGACTACGTGATTCAATCACGAAGAAAACCCTGGATCTAGCCAACAAGTTTGCGTAAAAGGCTAAAGTATATGCCAGATGCGCGCATAACCCAGACCTAACCCAGACCTAACCGGTGTTATCCTCTAATATACTGTCCGAATCCAGGTTTAATTGACTGCCTCAGTGTGGTACAACATTACTACGTGATTCAAACACGGAAAAAACCCAGGATCTGGCCAAAAAGTTTGCGAAAAAGGCGAAAGTATATGCCAGATGCGCGCATATCCCAGACCTAACCCAGACCTAACCGGTGTTATCCTCTAAAATACTGATCGAAACCAGGTTTAATTGACTGCTTCAGTGTTTTACCATATTACTACGTGATTCAAACACGAAAAAACCCAGGATCTGGCCAACAAGTATGCGAAGAAGGCAAAATCATGAGCCAGATGCGGGCATAACCCAGACCTAACCCAGACCTAACCGGTGTTATCCTCTAAAATATTGATCGAAACCAGGTTTAAATGACTGCTTCAGTGTATTACCACATTACTACGTGACTCAAATACGAAAAAAACCCAGGATCTGGCCAACAAGTATTGCGAAGCAGGCAAAACCATGAGCCAGACGTGGGCATAACCCAGACCTAACACAGACCCAACCGGTGTTATCCTCTAAAATATTGATCGAAGCCAGGTTTAATTGACTGCTTCAGTGTGGTACAACATTACTACGTGATTCAAACACGGAAAAAACCCAGAATCTGGCCAACAAGTTTGCGAAAATGGCGAAATCATGAGCCAGATGCGTGCATTTCCCGGGCCTAACCCAGACCTAACCGGTGTTATCCTCTGAAATATTGATCGAAACCAGGTTTAATTGACTACCTCAGTGTGTTACCACATTCCTACGTGATTCAAACACGAAAAAAACCCAGGATCTGGACAACAAGTATGCGAAGAAGGCAAAATCATGAGCCAGATGCGGGTATAACCCAGACCTAAGCCAGACATAACCGGTGTTATCCTCTAAAATACTGAGCGAAACGAGGTTTAATTGACTGCTTCAGTGTGTTACCACATTACTACGTGATTCAAACACGAAAAAAACCCAGGATCTGGCCAACAAGTATGCGAAGAAGGCAAAATCATGAGCCAGATGCGGGCATAACCCAGACCTAACCCAGACCTAACCGGTGTTATCCTCTAAAATATTGATCGAAACCAGGTTTAATTGACTGCTTCAGTGTATTACCACATTACTACGTGATTCAAACACGGAAAAAACCCAGGATCTGGCCAACACGTATGCGAAGAAGGCAAAATCATGAGCCAGATGCGGGCATATCCCGTACCTAACCCAGACCTAACCGGTGTTATCCTCTGAAATATTGATCGAAACCAGGTTTAATTGACTGCTTCAGTGTGTTACCACATTCCTACGTGATTCAAACACGAAAAATACCCAGGATCTGGCCAACAAGTATGCGAAGAAGGCAAAATCATGAGCCAGATGCGGGCATAACCCAGACCTAACCCAGACCTAACCGGTGTTATCCTCTAAAATATTGATCGAAACCAGGTTTAATTGACTGCTTCAGTGTATTACCACATTACTACGTGATTCAAACACGGAAAAAACCCAGGATCTGGCCAACAAGTATGCGAAGAAGGCAAAATCATGAGCCAGATGCGGGTATAACCCAGACCTAAGCCAGACATAACCGGTGTTATCCTCTAAAATACTGAGCGAAACGAGGTTTAATTGACTGCTTCAGTGTGTTACCACATTACCACGTGATTCAAACCCGAAAAAAACCCAGGATCTAGGAAACAAGTTTGCGAAAAAGGCGAAAGTATAAGCCAGATGCGGGCATAACCCAGACCTAACCCAGACCTAACCGGTGCTATCCTCTAAAATAATGATCGAAACAAGGTTTAATTGACTGCTTCAGTGCATTACCACATTACTACGTGATTCAAACACGAAAAAAACCCAGGATCTGGCCAACAAGTATGCGAAGAAGGCGAAAGTATGAGCCAGATGCGCGCATATCCCAGACCTAACCCAGACCTAACCGGTGTTATCCTCTAAAATATTGATCGAAACCAGGTTTAATTGATTGCTTCAGTGTGTTACCACATTACTACGTGATTCAAACACGAAAAAAACCCAGGATCTGGCCAACAAGTATGCGAAGAAGGCAAAATCATGAGCCAGATGCGGGCATATCCCGGACCTAACCCAGACCTAACCGGTGTTATCCTGTGAAATATTGATCGAAACCAGGTTTTATTGACTGCCTCAGTGTGGTACCACATTACTACGTGATTCAAACACGGAAAAAACCCAGGATCTGGCCAACAAGTTTGCGAAAAAGGCGAAAGTATAAGCCAGATGCGGGCATATCCCGTACCTAACCCAGACCTAACCGGTGTTATCCTCTGAAATATTGATCGAAACCAGGTTTAATTGACTGCTTCAGTGTGTTACCACATTCCTACGTGATTCAAACACGAAAAATACCCAGGATCTGGCCAACAAGTATGCGAAGAAGGCAAAATCATGAGCCAGATGCGGGCATAACCCAGACCTAACCCAGACCTAACCGGTGTTATCCTCTAAAATATTGATCGAAACCAGGTTTAATTGACTGCTTCAGTGTATTACCACATTACTACGTGATTCAAACACGAAAAAATCCGAGGATCTGGCCAACAAGTATGCGAAGAAGGCAAAATCATGAGCCAGATGCGGGCATAACCCAGACCTAACCCAGACCTAACCGGTCTTATCCTCTAAAATACTGTCCGAATCCAGGTTTAATTCACTGTCTCAGTGTGGTACAACATTACTACGTGATTCAAACACGGAAAAAACCCAGGATCTGGCCAACAAGTATGCGAAGAATGCAAAATCATGAGCCAGATGCGGGCATAACCCAGACCTAACCCAGACCTAACCGGTGTTATCCTCTAATATACTGTCCGAATCCAGGTTTAATTCACTGCCTCAGTGTGGTACAACATTACTACGTGATTCAAACACGGAAAAAAACCCAGGATCTGGCCAACAAGTTTGCGAAAATGGCGAAATCATGAGCCAGATGCGTGCATTTCCCGGACCTATCCCAGACCTAACCGGTGTTATCCTCTGAAATATTGATCGAAACCAGGTTTAATTGACTACCTCAGTGTGTTACCACATTCCTACGTGAATCAAACACGAAAAAAACCCAGGATCTGGCCAACAAGTATGCGAAGAAGGCAAAATCATGAGCCAGATGCGGGCATATCCCGGACCTAACCCAGACCTAACCGGTGTTATCCTCTGAAATATTGATCGAAACCAGGTTTAATTGACTGCTTCAGTGTGCTACCACATTCCTACGTGATTCAAACACGAAAAAAACCCAGGATCTGGACAACAAGTATGCGAAGAAGGCAAAATCATGAGCCAGATGCGGGTATAACCCAGACCTAAGCCAGACATAACCGGTGTTATCCTCTAAAATACTGAGCGAAACGAGGTTTAATTGACTGCTTCAGTGTGTTACCACATTACTACGTGATTCAAACACGAAAAAAACCCAGGATCTGGCCAACAAGTATGCGAAGAAGGCAAAATCATGAGCCAGATGCGGGCAAAACCCAGACCTAACCCAGACCTAACCGGTGTTATCCTCTAAAATATTGATCGAAACCAGGTTTAATTGACTGCTTCAGTGTATTACCACATTACTACGAGATTCAAACACGGAAAAAACCCAGGATCTGGCCAACAAGTATGCGAAGAAGGCAAAATCATGAGCCAGATGCGGGCATATCCCGTACCTAACCCAGACCTAACCGGTGTTATCCTCTAAAATATTGATCGAAACCAGGTTTAATTGACTGCTTCAGTGTATTACCACATTACTACGAGATTCAAACACGGAAAAAACCCAGGATCTGGCCAACAAGTATGCGAAGAAGGCAAAATCATGAGCCAGATGCGGGCATATCCCGTACCTAACCCAGACCTAACCGGTGTTATCCTCTGAAATATTGATCGAAACCAGGTTTAATTGACTGCTTCAGTGTGTTACCACATTCCTACGTGATTCAAACACGAAAAATACCCAGGATCTGGCCAACAAGTATGCGAAGAAGGCAAAATCATGAGCCAGATGCGGGCATAACCCAGACCTAACCCAGACCTAACCGGTGTTATCCTCTAAAATATTGATCGAAACCAGGTTTAATTGACTGCTTCAGTGTATTACCACATTACTACGTGATTCAAACACGGAAAAAACCCAGGATCTGGCCAACAAGTATGCGAAGAAGGCAAAATCAAGAGCCACATGCGGGTATAACCCAGACCTAAGCCAGACATAACCGGTGTTATCCTCTAAAATACTGAGCGAAACGAGGTTTAATTGACTGCTTCAGTGTGTTACCACATTACCACGTGATTCAAACCCGAAAAAAACCCAGGATCTAGCAAACAAGTTTGCGAATAAGGCGAAAGTATAAGCCAGATGCGGGCATAACCCAGACCTAACCCAGACCTAACCGGTGCTATCCTCTAAAATATTGATCGAAACAAGGTTTAATTGACTGCTTCAGTGCATTACCACATTACCTCGTGATTCAAACACGAAAAAAACCCAGGATCTGGCCAACAAGTATGCGAAGAAGGCGAAAGTATGAGCCAGATGCGCGCATATCCCAGACCTAACCCAGACCTAACCGGTGTTATCCTCTAAAATATTGATCGAAACCAGGTTTAATTGACTGCTTCAGTGTATTACCACATTACTACGTGATTCAAACACGAAAAAAACCCAGGATCTGGCCAACAAGTATGCGAAGAAGGCAAAATCATGAGCCAGATGCGGGCATAACCCAGACCTAACCCAGACCTAACCGGTGTTATCCTCTAAAATATTGATCGAAACCAGGTTTAATTGACTGCTTCAGTGTATTACCACATTACTACGTGATTCAAACACGGAAAAAACCCAGGATCTGGCCAACAAGTTTGCGAAAAAGGCGAAATCATGAGCCAGATGCGTGCATTTCCCGGACCTATCCCAGACCTTACCGGTGTTATCCTCTGAAATATGGATCGAAACCAGGTTTAATTGACTGCCTCAGTGTGGTACAACATTACTACGTGATTCAAACACGGAGAAAACCCAGGATCTGGGCAACAAGTTTGCGAAAATGGCGAAAGTGTAAGCCAGATGCGCGCATATCCCAGACATAACCCAGACCTAACCGGTGTTATCCTCTAAAATATTGATCGAAACCAGGTTTAATTGACTGCTTCAGTGTGTTACCACATTACTACGTGATTCAAACACGAAAAAAACCCAGGATCTGGCCAACAAGTATGCGAAGAAGGCAAAATCATGAGCCAGATGCGGGCATAACCCAGACCTAACCCAGACCTAACCGGTGTTATCCTCTAAAATATTGATCGAAACCAGGTTCAATTGACTGCTTCAGTGTGTTACCACATTACTACGTGATTCAAACACGAAAAAAACCCAGGATCTGGCCAACAAGTATGCGAAGAAGGCAAAATCATGAGCCAGATGCGGGCATAACCCAGACCTAACCCAGACCTAACCGGTGTTATCCTCTAAAATATTGATCGAAACCAGGCTTAGTTGACTGCTTCAGTGTGTTACCACATTACTACGTGATTCAAACACGGAAAAAACCCAGGATCTGGCCAACAAGTATGCGAAAAAGGCGAAAGTATATGCCAGATGCGCGCATATCCCAGACCTAACCCAGACCTAACCGGTGTTATCCTCTAAAATATTGATCGAAACCAGGTTTAGTTGACTGCTTCAGTGTGTTACCACATTACTACGTGATTCAAACACGAAAAAAACCCAGGATCTGGCCAACAAGTTTGCGAAAAAGGCGAAAGTATAAGCCAGATGCGCGCATATCCCAGACCTAACCCAGACCTAACCGGTGTTATCCTCTAAAATATTGATCGAAACCAGGTTTAATTGACAGCTTCTGTGTGTTACCACATTACTACGTGATTCAAACACGAAAAAAACCCAGGATCTGGCCAACAAGTTTGCGAAAAAGGCGAAAGTATAAGCCAGATGCGCGCATATCCCAGACCTAACCCAGACCTAACCGGTGTTATCCTCTAAAATATTGATCGAAACCAGGTTTAATTGACTGCTTCTGCGTGTTACCACATTACTACGTGATTCAAACACGAAAAAAACCCAGGATCTGGCCAACAAGTATGCGAAGAAGGCAAAATCATGAGCCTGATGCGGGCATAACCCAGACCTAACCCAGACCTAACCGGTGTTATCCTCTAAAATATTGATCGAAACCAGGTTTAATTGACTGTTTCAGTGTATTACCACATTACTACGTGATTCAAACACGGAAAAAACCCAGGATCTGGCCAACAAGTTTGCGAAAAGGGCGAAATCATGAGCCAGATGCGTGCATTTCCCGGAACTATCCAAGACCTAACCGGTGTTATCCTCTGAAATATGGATCGAAACCAGGTTTAATTGACTGCTTCAGTGTGTTACCACATTACTACGTGATTCAATCACGAAAAAAACCCTGGATCTAGCCAACAAGTTTGCGTAAAAGGCGAAAGTATATGCCAGATGCGGGCATAACCCAGTCCTAACCCAGACCTAACCGGTGTTATCCTCTAATATACTGTCCGAATCCAGGTTTAATTGACTGCCTCGGTGTGGTACAACATTACTACGTGATTCAAACACGGAAAAAACCCAGGATCTGGCCAACAAGTATGCGAAGAAGGCAAAATCATGAGCCAGATGCGGGCATAACCCAGACCTAACCCAGACCTAACCGGTGTTATCCTCTAAAATATTGATCGAATCCAGGTTTAATTGACTGCTTCAGTGTATTACCACATTACTACGTGATTCAAACACGAAAAAAACCCAGGATCTGGCCAACAAGTATTCGAAGAAGGCAAAATCATGAGCCAGATGCGGGTATAACCCAGACCTAAGCCAGACATAACCGGTGTTATCCTCTAAAATACTGAGCGAAACGAGGTTTAATTGACTGCTTCAGTGTGTTACCACATTACCACGTGATTCAAACCCGAAAAAACCCAGGATCTGGCCAACAAGTATGCGAAGAAGGCGAAAGTATGAGCCAGATGCGCGCATATCCCAGACCTAACCCAGACCTAACCGGTGTTATCCTCTAAAATATTGATCGAAACCAGGTTTAATTGACTGCTTCAGTGTGTTACCACATTACTACGTGATTCAAACACGAAAAAAACCCTGGATCTGGCCAACAAGTATGCGAAGAAGGCAAAATCATGAGCCAGATGCGGGCATAACCCAGACCTAACCCAGACCTAACCGGTGTTATCCTCTAAAATATTGATCGAAACCAGGTTTAATTGACTGTTTCAGTGTATTACCACATTACTACGTGATTCAAACACGAAAAAAACCCAGGATCTGGCCAACAAGTATTCGAAGAAGGCAAAATCATGAGCCAGATGCGGGTATAACCCAGACCTAACCCAGACCTAACCGGTGTTATCCTCTAAAATATTGATCGAAACCAGGTTTAATTGACTGTTTCAGTGTATTACCACATTACTACGTGATTCAAACACGGAAAAAACCCAGGATCTGGCCAACAAGTTTGCGAAAAGGGCGAAATCATGAGCCAGATGCGTGCATTTCCCGGAACTATCCAAGACCTAACCGGTGTTATCCTCTGAAATATGGATCGAAACCAGGTTTAATTGACTGCTTCAGTGTGTTACCACATTACTACATGATTCAATCACGAAAAAAACCCTGGATCTAGCCAACAAGTTTGCGTAAAAGGCGAAAGTATATGCCAGATGCGGGCATAACCCAGTCCTAACCCAGACCTAACCGGTGTTATCCTCTAATATACTGTCCGAATCCAGGTTTAATTGACTGCCTCAGTGTGGTACAACATTACTACGTGATTCAAACACGGAAAAAACCCAGGATCTGGCCAAAAAGTTTGCGAAGAAGGCAAAATCATGAGCCAGATGCGGGCATAACCCAGACCTAACCCAGACCTAACCGGTGTTATCTTCTAAAATATTGATCGAATCCAGGTTTAATTGACTGCTTCAGTGTATTACCACATTACTACGTGATTCAAACACGAAAAAAACCCAGGATCTGGCCAACAAGTATTCGAAGAAGGCAAAATCATGAGCCAGATGCGGGTATAACCCAGACCTAAGCCAGACATAACCGGTGTTATCCTCTAAAATACTGAGCGAAACGAGGATTAATTGACTGCTTCAGTGTGTTACCACATTACCACGTGATTCAAACCCGAAAAAACCCAGGATCTGGCCAACAAGTATGCGAAGAAGGCGAAAGTATGAGCCAGATGCGCGCATATCCCAGACCTAACCCAGACCTAACCGGTGTTATCCTCTAAAATATTGATCGAAACCAGGTTTAATTGACTGCTTCAGTGTGTTACCACATTACTACGTGATTCAAACACGAAAAAAACCCTGGATCTGGCCAACAAGTATGCGAAGAAGGCAAAATCATGAGCCAGATGCGGCCATAACCCAGACCTAACCCAGACCTAACCGGTGTTATCCTCTAAAATATTGATCGAAACCAGGTTTAATTGACTGCTTCAGTGTATTACCACATTACTACGTGATTCAAACACGGAAAAACCCCAGGATCTGGCCAACAAGTTTGCGAAAAAGGCGAAATCATGAGCCAGATGCGTGCATTTCCCGGACCTATCCCAGGCCTTACCGGTGTTATCCTCTGAAATATGGATCGAAACCAGGTTTAATTGACTGCCTCAGTGTGGTACAACATTACTACGTGATTCAAACACGGAGAAAACCCAGGATCTGGGCAACAAGTTTGCGAAAATGGCGAAAGTGTAAGCCAGATGCGCGCATATCCCAGACATAACCCAGACCTAACCGGTGTTATCCTCTAAAATATTGATCGAAACCAGGTTTAATTGACTGCTTCAGTGTGTTACCACATTACTACGTGATTCAAACACGAAAAAAACCCAGGATCTGGCCAACAAGTATGCGAAGAAGGCAAAATCATGAGCCAGATGCGGGCATAACCCAGACCTAACCCAGACCTAACCGGTGTTATCCTCTAAAATATTGATCGAAACCAGGTTCAATTGACTGCTTCAGTGTGTTACCACATTACTACGTGATTCAAACACGAAAAAAACCCAGGATCTGGCCAACAAGTATGCGAAGAAGGCAAAATCATGAGCCAGATGCGGGCATAACCCAGACCTAACCCAGACCTAACCGGTGTTATCCTCTAAAATATTGATCGAAACCAGGCTTAGTTGACTGCTTCAGTGTGTTACCACATTACTACGTGATTCAAACACGGAAAAAACCCAGGATCTGGCCAACAAGTATGCGAAAAAGGCGAAAGTATATGCCAGATGCGCGCATATCACAGACCTAACCCAGACCTAACCGGTGTTATCCTCTAAAATATTGATCGAAACCAGGTTTAGTTGACTGCTTCAGTGTGTTACCACATTACTACGTGATTCAAACACGAAAAAAACCCAGGATCTGGCCAACAAGTTTGCGAAAAAGGCGAAAGTATAAGCCAGATGCGCGCATATCCCAGACCTAACCCAGACCTAACCGGTGTTATCCTCTAAAATATTGATCGAAACCAGGTTTAATTGACAGCTTCTGTGTGTTACCACATTACTACGTGATTCAAACACGAAAAAAACCCAGGATCTGGCCAACAAGTTTGCGAAAAAGGCGAAAGTATAAGCCAGATGCGCGCATATCCCAGACCTAACCCAGACCTAACCGGTGTTATCCTCTAAAATATTGATCGAAACCAGGTTTAATTGACCGCTTCTGCGTGTTACCACATTACTACGTGATTCAAACACGAAAAAAACCCAGGATCTGGCCAACAAGTATGCGAAGAAGGCAAAATCATGAGCCTGATGCGGGCATAACCCAGACCTAACCCAGACCTAACCGGTGTTATCCTCTAAAATATTGATCGAAACCAGGTTTAATTGACTGTTTCAGTGTATTACCACATTACTACGTGATTCAAACACGGAAAAAACCCAGGATCTGGCCAACAAGTTTGCGAAAAGGGCGAAATCATGAGCCAGATGCGTGCATTTCCCGGAACTATCCAAGACCTAACCGGTGTTATCCTCTGAAATATGGATCGAAACCAGGTTTAATTGACTGCTTCAGTGTGTTACCACATTACTACGTGATTCAATCACGAAAAAAACCCTGGATCTAGCCAACAAGTTTGCGTAAAAGGCGAAAGTATATGCCAGATGCGGGCATAACCCAGTCCTAACCCAGACCTAACCGGTGTTATCCTCTAATATACTGTCCGAATCCAGGTTTAATTGACTGCCTCAGTGTGGTACAACATTACTACGTGATTCAAACACGGAAAAAACCCAGGATCTGGCCAAAAAGTTTGCGAAGAAGGCAAAATCATGAGCCAGATGCGGGCATAACCCAGACCTAACCCAGACCTAACCGGTGTTATCCTCTAAAATATTGATCGAATCCAGGTTTAATTGACTGCTTCAGTGTATTACCACATTACTACGTGATTCAAACACGAAAAAAACCCAGGATCTGGCCAACAAGTATTCGAAGAAGGCAAAATCATGAGCCAGATGCGGGTATAACCCAGACCTAAGCCAGACATAACCGGTGTTATCCTCTAAAATACTGAGCGAAACGAGGTTTAATTGACTGCTTCAGTGTGTTACCACATTACCACGTGATTCAAACCCGAAAAAACCCAGGATCTGGCCAACAAGTATGCGAAGAAGGCGAAAGTATGAGCCAGATGCGCGCATATCCCAGACCTAACCCAGACCTAACCGGTGTTATCCTCTAAAATATTGATCGAAACCAGGTTTAATTGACTGCTTCAGTGTGTTACCACATTACTACGTGATTCAAACACGAAAAAAACCCTGGATCTGGCCAACAAGTATGCGAAGAAGGCAAAATCATGAGCCAGATGCGGGCATAACCCAGACCTAACCCAGACCTAACCGGTGTTATCCTCTAAAATATTGATCGAAACCAGGTTTAATTGACTGCTTCAGTGTATTACCACATTACTACGTGATTCAAACACGGAAAAACCCCAGGATCTGGCCAACAAGTTTGCGAAAAAGGCGAAATCATGAGCCAGATGCGTGCATTTCCCGGACCTATCCCAGGCCTTACCGGTGTTATCCTCTGAAATATGGATCGAAACCAGGTTTAATTGACTGCCTCAGTGTGGTACAACATTACTACGTGATTCAAACACGGAGAAAACCCAGGATCTGGGCAACAAGTTTGCGAAAATGGCGAAAGTGTAAGCCAGATGCGCGCATATCCCAGACATAACCCAGACCTAACCGGTGTTATCCTCTAAAATATTGATCGAAACCAGGTTCAATTGACTGCTTCAGTGTGTTACCACATTACTACGTGATTCAAACACGAAAAAAACCCAGGATCTAGCCAACAAGTATGCGAAGAAGGCAAAATCATGAGCCAGATGCGGGCATAACCCAGACCTAACCCAGACCTAACCGGTGTTATCCTCTAAAATATTGATCGAAACCAGGTTCAATTGACTGCTTCAGTGTGTTACCACATTACTACGTGATTCAAACACGAAAAAAACCCAGGATCTGGCCAACAAGTATGCGAAAAAGGCGAAAGTATAAGCCAGATGCGCGCATATCCCAGACCTAACCCAGACCTAACCGGTGTTATCCTCTAAAATATTGATCGAAACCAGGTTTAATTGACTGCTTCTGTGTGTTACCACATTACTACGTGATTCAAACACGAAAAAAACCCAGGATCTGGCCAACAAGTATGCGAAGAAGGCAAAATCATGAGCCTGATGCGGGCATAACCCAGACCTAACCCAGACCTAACCGGTGTTATCCTCTAAAATATTGATCGAAACCAGGTTTAATTGACTGCTTCAGTGTATTACCACATTACTACGTGATTCAAACACGGAAAAAACCCAGGATCTGGCCAACAAGTTTGCGAAAAGGGCGAAATCATGAGCCAGATGCGTGCATTTCCCGGAACTATCCAAGACCTAACCGGTGTTATCCTCTGAAATATGGATCGAAACCAGGTTTAATTGACTGCTTCAGTGTGTTACCACATTACTACGTGATTCAATCACGAAAAAAACCCTGGATCTAGCCAACAAGTTTGCGTAAAAGGCGAAAGTATATGCCAGATGCGGGCATAACCCAGACCTAACCCAGACCTAACCGGTGTTATCCTCTAATATACTGTCCGAATCCAGGTTTAATTGACTGCCTCAGTGTGGTACAACATTACTACGTGATTCAAACATGGAAAAAACCCAGGATCTGGCCAAAAAGTTTGCGAAAAAGGCGAAAGTATAAGCCAGATGCGCGCATAGCCCAGACCTAACCCTGACCTAACCGGTGTTATCCTCTAAAATATTGATCGAAACCAGGTTTGATTGACTGCTTGAGTGTGTTACCACATGACTACGTGATTCAATCACGAAAAAAACCCAGGATCTAGCCAACAAGTTTGCGTAAAAGGCGAAAGTATATGCCACATGCGCGCATATCCCAGACCTAACCCAGACCTAACCGGTGTTATCCTCTAAAATATTGATCGAAACCAGGTTTAATTGACTGCTTCAGTGTGTTACCACATTACTACGTGATTCAAACACGAAAAAAACCCTGAATCTAGCCAACAAGTTTGCGTAAAAGGCGAAAGTATATGCCAGATGCGGGCATAACCCAGACCTAACCCTGACCTAACCGGTGTTAACCTCTAATATACTGTCCGAATCCAGGTTTAATTGACTGCCTCAGTGTGGTACAACATTACTACGTGATTCAAACACGGAAAAAACCCAGGATCAGGCCAAAAAGTTTGCGAAAAAGGCGAAAGTATAAGCCAGATGCGCGCATATCCCAGACCTAACCCTGACCTAACCGGTGTTATCCTCTAAAATATTGATCGAAACCAGGTTTGATTGACTGCTCCAGTGTGTTACCACATGACTACGTGATTCAATCACGAAAAAAACCCAGGATCTAGCCAACAAGTTTGCGTAAAAGGCGAAAGTATATGCCAGATGCGCGCATATCCCAGACCTAACCCAGACCTAACCGGTGTTATCCTCTAAAATATTGATCGAAACCAGGTTTAATGGACTGCTTCAGTGTGTTACCACATTACTACGTGATTCAATCACGAAGAAAACTCTGGATCTAGCCAACAAGTTTGCGTAAAAGGCGAAAGTATATGCCAGATGCGGGCATAACCCAGACCTAACCCAGACCTAACCGGTGTTATCCCCTAATATACTGTCCGAATCCAGGTTTAATAGACTGCCTCAGTGTGGTACAACATTACTACGTGATTCAAACACGGAAAAAACCCAGGATCTGGCCAAAAAGTTTGCGAAAAAGGCGAAAGTATAAGCCAGATGCGCGGATATCCCAGACCTAACCCAGACCTAACCCAGATATTGATCGAAACCAGGTTTAATTGACTGCTTCAGTGTGTTACCACATTACTACGTGATTCAATCACGAAAAAAACCCAGGATCTAGCCAACAAGTTTGCGTAAAAGGCGAAAGTATATGCCAGATGCGCGCATATCCCAGACCTAACCCAGACCTAACCGGTGTTATCCTCTAAAATACTGATCGAAACCAGGTTTAATGGACTGCTTCAGTGTTTTACCACATTACTACGTGATTCAAACACGAAAAAGACCCAGGATCTGGCCAACAAGTATGCGAAGAAGGCAAAATCATGAGCCAGATGCGGGCATAACCCAGACCTAACCCAGACCTAACCGGTGTTATCCTCTAAAATATTGATCGAAACCAGGTTTTATTGACTGCTTCAGTGTATTACCACATTACTACGTGATTCAAAAACGAAAAAAACCCAGGATCTGGCCAACAAGTATTGCGAAGCAGGCAAAACCATGAGCCAGACGTGGGCATAACCCAGACCTAACCCAGACCCAACCGGTGTTATCCTCTAAAATATTGATCGAAACCAGGTTTAATTGACTGCTTCAGTGTGTTACCACATTACTACGTGATTCAAACACGAAAAAAACCCAGGATCTGGCCAACAAGTATGCGAAGAAGGCAAAATCATGAGCGAGATGCGGGCATAACCCAGACCTAACCCAGACCAAACCGGTGTTATCCTCTAAAATATTGATCGAAACCAGGTTTAATTGACTGCTTCAGTGTATTACCACATTACAACGTGATTCAAACACGAAAAAAACCCAGGATCTGGCCAACAAGTATGCGAAGAAGGCAAAATCATGAGCCAGATGCGGGCATATCCCGGACCTAACCCAGACCTAACCGGTGTTATCCTGTGAAATATTGATCGAAACCAGGTTTTATTGACTGCTTCAGTGTGGTACCACATTACTACATGATTCAAACACGGAAAAAACCCAGGATCTGGCCAACAAGTTTGCGAAAAAGGCGAAAGTATAAGCCAGATGCGCGCATATCCCAGACCTAACCCAGACCTAACCGGTGTTATCCTCTAAAATATTGATCGAAACCTGGTTTAATTGACTGCTTCAGTGTGTTACCACATTACTACGTGATTCAAACACGAAAAAATCCGAGGATCTGGCCAACAAGTATGCGAAGAAGGCAAAATCATGAGCCAGATGCGGGCATAACCCAGACCTAACCCCGACCTAACCGGTGTTATCCTCTAAAATACTGTCCGAATCTAGGTTTAATTCACTGCCTCAGTGTGGTACAACATTACTACGTGATTCAAATACGGAAAAAACCCAGGATCTGGCCAACAAGTTTGCGAAAATGGCGAAATCATGAGCCAGATGCGTGCATTTCCCGGACCTAACCCAGACCTAACCGGTGTTATCCTCTGAAATATTGATCGAAACCAGGTTTAATTGACTACCTCAGTGTGTTACCACATTCCTACGTGATTCAAACTCGAAAAAAACCCAGGATCTGGCCAACAAGTATGCGAAGAAGGCAAAATCATGAGCCAGATGCGGGCATATCCCGGACCTAACCCAGACCTAACCGGTGTTATCCTCTGAAATATTGATCGAAACCAGGTTTAATTGACTGCTTCAGTGTGTTACCACATTCCTACGCGATTCAAACACGAAAAAAACCCAGGATCTGGACAACAAGTATGCGAAGAAGGCAAAATCATGAGCCAGATGCGGGTATAACCCAGACCTAAGCCAGACCTAACCGGTGTTATCCTCTAAAATACTGAGCGAAACGAGGTTTATTTGACTGCTTCAGTGTGTTACCACATTACTACGTGATTCAATCACGAAAAAAACCCAGGATCTGGCCAACAAGTATGCGAAGAAGGCAAAATCATGAGCCAGATGCGGGCATAACCCAGGCCTAACCCAGACCTAACCGGTGTTATCCTCTAAAATATTGATCGAAACCAGGTTTAATTGACTGCTTCAGTGTATTACCACTTTACTACGTGATTCAAACACGGAAAAAACCCAGGATCTGGCCAACAAGTATGCGAAGAAGACAAAATCATGAGCCAGATGCGGGCATATCCCGTACCTAACCCAGAGCTAACCGGTGTTATCCTCTGAAATATTGATCGAAACCAGGTTTAATTGATTGCTTCAGTGTGTTACCACATTCCTACGTGATTCAAACACGAAAAATACCCAGGATCTGGCCAACAAGTATGCGAAGAAGGCAAAATCATGAGCCAGATGCGGGCATATCCCGGACCTAACCCAGACCTAACCGGTGTTATCCTGTGAAATATTGATCGAAACCAGGTTTTATTGACTGCCTCAGTGTGGTACCACATTACTACGTGATTCAAACACGGAAAAAACCCAGGATCTGGCCAACAAGTTTGCGAAAAAGGCGAAAGTATAAGCCAGATGCGCGCATATCCCAGAACTAACCCAGACCTAACCGGTGGTATCCTCTAAAATATTGATCGAAACCTGGTTTAATTGACTGCTTCAGTGTGTTACCACATTACTACGTGATTCAAACACGAAAAAATCCGAGGATCTGGCCAACAAGTATGCGAAGAAGGCAAAATCATGAGCCAGATGCGGGCATAACCCAGACCTAACCCAGACCTAACCGGTGTTATCCTCTAAAATACTGTCCGAATCCAGGTTTAATTCACTGCCTCAGTGTGGTACAACATTACTACGTGATTCAAACACGGAAAAAACCCAGGATCTGGCCAACAAGTTTGCGAAGAAGGCAAAATCATGAGCCAGATGCGGGCATAACCCAGACCTAACCCAGACCTAACCGGTGTTATCCTCTAAAATACTGTCCGAATCCAGGTTTAATTCACTGCCTCAGTGTGGTACAACATTACTACGTGATTCAAACACGGAAAAAACCCAGGATCTGGCCAACAAGTTTGCGAAAATGGCGAAATCATGAGCCAGATGCGTGCATTTCCCGGACCTAATCCAGACCTAACCGGTGTTATCCTCTGAAATATTGATCGAAACCAGGTTTAATTGACTACCTCAGTGTGTTACCACATTCCTACGTGATTCAAACACGAAAAAAACCCAGGATCTGGCCAACAAGTATGCGAAGAAGGCAAAATCATGAGCCAGATGCGGGCATATCCCGGACCTAACCCAGACCTAACCGGTGTTATCCTCTAAAATATTGATCGAAACCAGGCTTAGTTGACTGCTTCAGTGTGTTACCACATTACTACGTGATTCAAACACGGAAAAAACCCAGGATCTGGCCAACAAGTATGCGAAAAAGGCGAAAGTATATGCCAGATGCGCGCATATCCCAGACCTAACCCAGACCTAACCGGTGTTAACCTCTAAAATATTGATCGAAACCAGGTTTAGTTGACTACCACAGTGTGGTACCACATTACTACGTGATTCAAACACGGAAAAAACCCAGGATCTGGCCAAAATGTTTGCGAAAAAGGCGAAAGTATAAGCCAGATGCGCGCATATCCCAGACCTAACCCAGACCTAACCGGTGTCATCCTCTAAAATATTGATCGAAACCAGGTTTAATTGACTGCTTCAGTGTGTTACCACATTACTACGTGATTCAAACACGAAAAAAACCCGGGATCTGCCCAACAAGTAGCGAAGAAGGCAAAATCATGAGCCAGATGCGGGCATAACCCAGACCTAACCCAGACCTAACCGGTGTTATCCTCTAAAATAATGATCGAAACCAGGTTTAATTGACTCCTTCAGTGTGTTACCACATTACTACGTGATTCAAACACGAAAAAAACCCAGGATCTGGCCAACAAGTATGCGAAGAAGGCAAAATCATGAGCCAGATGCGGGCATAACCCAGACCTAACCCAGACCTAACCGGTGTTATCCTCTAAAATATTGATCGAAACCAGGTTTAATTGACTGCTTCAGTGTATTACCACATTACTACGTGATTCAAACACGAAAAAAACCCAGGATCTGGCCAACAAGTATGCGAAGAAGGCAAAATCATGAGCCAGATGCGTGCATTTCCCGGACCTAATCCAGACCTAACCGGTGTTATCCTCTGAAATATTGATCGAAACCAGGTTTAATTGACTACCTCAGTGTGTTACCACATTCCTACGTGATTCAAACACGAAAAAAACCCAGGATCTGGCCAACAAGTATGCGAAGAAGGCAAAATCATGAGCCAGATGCGGGCATATCCCGGACCTAACCCAGACCTAACCGGTGTTATCCTCTGAAATATTGATCGAAACCAGGTTTAATTGACTACCTCAGTGTGTTACCACATTCCTACGTGATTCAAACACGAAAAAAACCCAGGATCTGGCCAACAAGTATGCGAAGAAGGCAAAATCATGAGCCAGATGCGGGCATAACCCAGACCTAACCCAGACCTAACCGGTGTTATCCTCTAAAATATTGATCGAAACCAGGTTTAATTGACTGCTTCAGTGTATTACCACATTACTACGTGATTCAAACACGGAAAAACCCCAGGATCTGGCCAACAAGTTTGCGAAAAAGGCGAAATCATGAGCCAGATGCGTGCATTTCCCGGACCTATCCCAGGCCTTACCGGTGTTATCCTCTGAAATATGGATCGAAACCAGGTTTAATTGACTGCCTCAGTGTGGTACAACATTACTACGTGATTCAAACACGGAGAAAACCCAGGATCTGGGCAACAAGTTTGCGAAAATGGCGAAAGTGTAAGCCAGATGCGCGCATATCCCAGACATAACCCAGACCTAACCGGTGTTATCCTCTAAAATATTGATCGAAACCAGGTTCAATTGACTGCTTCAGTGTGTTACCACATTACTACGTGATTCAAACACGAAAAAAACCCAGGATCTAGCCAACAAGTATGCGAAGAAGGCAAAATCATGAGCCAGATGCGGGCATAACCCAGACCTAACCCAGACCTAACCGGTGTTATCCTCTAAAATATTGATCGAAACCAGGTTCAATTGACTGCTTCAGTGTGTTACCACATTACTACGTGATTCAAACACGAAAAAAACCCAGGATCTGGCCAACAAGTATGCGAAAAAGGCGAAAGTATAAGCCAGATGCGCGCATATCCCAGACCTAACCCAGACCTAACCGGTGTTATCCTCTAAAATATTGATCGAAACCAGGTTTAATTGACTGCTTCTGTGTGTTACCACATTACTACGTGATTCAAACACGAAAAAAACCCAGGATCTGGCCAACAAGTATGCGAAGAAGGCAAAATCATGAGCCTGATGCGGGCATAACCCAGACCTAACCCAGACCTAACCGGTGTTATCCTCTAAAATATTGATCGAAACCAGGTTTAATTGACTGCTTCAGTGTATTACCACATTACTACGTGATTCAAACACGGAAAAAACCCAGGATCTGGCCAACAAGTTTGCGAAAAGGGCGAAATCATGAGCCAGATGCGTGCATTTCCCGGAACTATCCAAGACCTAACCGGTGTTATCCTCTGAAATATGGATCGAAACCAGGTTTAATTGACTGCTTCAGTGTGTTACCACATTACTACGTGATTCAATCACGAAAAAAACCCTGGATCTAGCCAACAAGTTTGCGTAAAAGGCGAAAGTATATGCCAGATGCGGGCATAACCCAGACCTAACCCAGACCTAACCGGTGTTATCCTCTAATATACTGTCCGAATCCAGGTTTAATTGACTGCCTCAGTGTGGTACAACATTACTACGTGATTCAAACATGGAAAAAACCCAGGATCTGGCCAAAAAGTTTGCGAAAAAGGCGAAAGTATAAGCCAGATGCGCGCATAGCCCAGACCTAACCCTGACCTAACCGGTGTTATCCTCTAAAATATTGATCGAAACCAGGTTTGATTGACTGCTTGAGTGTGTTACCACATGACTACGTGATTCAATCACGAAAAAAACCCAGGATCTAGCCAACAAGTTTGCGTAAAAGGCGAAAGTATATGCCACATGCGCGCATATCCCAGACCTAACCCAGACCTAACCGGTGTTATCCTCTAAAATATTGATCGAAACCAGGTTTAATTGACTGCTTCAGTGTGTTACCACATTACTACGTGATTCAAACACGAAAAAAACCCTGAATCTAGCCAACAAGTTTGCGTAAAAGGCGAAAGTATATGCCAGATGCGGGCATAACCCAGACCTAACCCTGACCTAACCGGTGTTAACCTCTAATATACTGTCCGAATCCAGGTTTAATTGACTGCCTCAGTGTGGTACAACATTACTACGTGATTCAAACACGGAAAAAACCCAGGATCAGGCCAAAAAGTTTGCGAAAAAGGCGAAAGTATAAGCCAGATGCGCGCATATCCCAGACCTAACCCTGACCTAACCGGTGTTATCCTCTAAAATATTGATCGAAACCAGGTTTGATTGACTGCTCCAGTGTGTTACCACATGACTACGTGATTCAATCACGAAAAAAACCCAGGATCTAGCCAACAAGTTTGCGTAAAAGGCGAAAGTATATGCCAGATGCGCGCATATCCCAGACCTAACCCAGACCTAACCGGTGTTATCCTCTAAAATATTGATCGAAACCAGGTTTAATGGACTGCTTCAGTGTGTTACCACATTACTACGTGATTCAATCACGAAGAAAACTCTGGATCTAGCCAACAAGTTTGCGTAAAAGGCGAAAGTATATGCCAGATGCGGGCATAACCCAGACCTAACCCAGACCTAACCGGTGTTATCCCCTAATATACTGTCCGAATCCAGGTTTAATAGACTGCCTCAGTGTGGTACAACATTACTACGTGATTCAAACACGGAAAAAACCCAGGATCTGGCCAAAAAGTTTGCGAAAAAGGCGAAAGTATAAGCCAGATGCGCGGATATCCCAGACCTAACCCAGACCTAACCCAGATATTGATCGAAACCAGGTTTAATTGACTGCTTCAGTGTGTTACCACATTACTACGTGATTCAATCACGAAAAAAACCCAGGATCTAGCCAACAAGTTTGCGTAAAAGGCGAAAGTATATGCCAGATGCGCGCATATCCCAGACCTAACCCAGACCTAACCGGTGTTATCCTCTAAAATACTGATCGAAACCAGGTTTAATGGACTGCTTCAGTGTTTTACCACATTACTACGTGATTCAAACACGAAAAAGACCCAGGATCTGGCCAACAAGTATGCGAAGAAGGCAAAATCATGAGCCAGATGCGGGCATAACCCAGACCTAACCCAGACCTAACCGGTGTTATCCTCTAAAATATTGATCGAAACCAGGTTTTATTGACTGCTTCAGTGTATTACCACATTACTACGTGATTCAAAAACGAAAAAAACCCAGGATCTGGCCAACAAGTATTGCGAAGCAGGCAAAACCATGAGCCAGACGTGGGCATAACCCAGACCTAACCCAGACCCAACCGGTGTTATCCTCTAAAATATTGATCGAAACCAGGTTTAATTGACTGCTTCAGTGTGTTACAACATTACTACGTGATTCAAACACGAAAAAAACCCAGGATCTGGCCAACAAGTATGCGAAGAAGGCAAAATCATGAGCGAGATGCGGGCATAACCCAGACCTAACCCAGACCAAACCGGTGTTATCCTCTAAAATATTGATCGAAACCAGGTTTAATTGACTGCTTCAGTGTATTACCACATTACAACGTGATTCAAACACGAAAAAAACCCAGGATCTGGCCAACAAGTATGCGAAGAAGGCAAAATCATGAGCCAGATGCGGGCATATCCCGGACCTAACCCAGACCTAACCGGTGTTATCCTGTGAAATATTGATCGAAACCAGGTTTTATTGACTGCTTCAGTGTGGTACCACATTACTACATGATTCAAACACGGAAAAAACCCAGGATCTGGCCAACAAGTTTGCGAAAAAGGCGAAAGTATAAGCCAGATGCGCGCATATCCCAGACCTAACCCAGACCTAACCGGTGTTATCCTCTAAAATATTGATCGAAACCTGGTTTAATTGACTGCTTCAGTGTGTTACCACATTACTACGTGATTCAAACACGAAAAAATCCGAGGATCTGGCCAACAAGTATGCGAAGAAGGCAAAATCATGAGCCAGATGCGGGCATAACCCAGACCTAACCCCGACCTAACCGGTGTTATCCTCTAAAATACTGTCCGAATCTAGGTTTAATTCACTGCCTCAGTGTGGTACAACATTACTACGTGATTCAAATACGGAAAAAACCCAGGATCTGGCCAACAAGTTTGCGAAAATGGCGAAATCATGAGCCAGATGCGTGCATTTCCCGGACCTAACCCAGACCTAACCGGTGTTATCCTCTGAAATATTGATCGAAACCAGGTTTAATTGACTACCTCAGTGTGTTACCACATTCCTACGTGATTCAAACTCGAAAAAAACCCAGGATCTGGCCAACAAGTATGCGAAGAAGGCAAAATCATGAGCCAGATGCGGGCATATCCCGGACCTAACCCAGACCTAACCGGTGTTATCCTCTGAAATATTGATCGAAACCAGGTTTAATTGACTGCTTCAGTGTGTTACCACATTCCTACGCGATTCAAACACGAAAAAAACCCAGGATCTGGACAACAAGTATGCGAAGAAGGCAAAATCATGAGCCAGATGCGGGTATAACCCAGACCTAAGCCAGACCTAACCGGTGTTATCCTCTAAAATACTGAGCGAAACGAGGTTTATTTGACTGCTTCAGTGTGTTACCACATTACTACGTGATTCAATCACGAAAAAAACCCAGGATCTGGCCAACAAGTATGCGAAGAAGGCAAAATCATGAGCCAGATGCGGGCATAACCCAGGCCTAACCCAGACCTAACCGGTGTTATCCTCTAAAATATTGATCGAAACCAGGTTTAATTGACTGCTTCAGTGTATTACCACTTTACTACGTGATTCAAACACGGAAAAAACCCAGGATCTGGCCAACAAGTATGCGAAGAAGACAAAATCATGAGCCAGATGCGGGCATATCCCGTACCTAACCCAGAGCTAACCGGTGTTATCCTCTGAAATATTGATCGAAACCAGGTTTAATTGATTGCTTCAGTGTGTTACCACATTCCTACGTGATTCAAACACGAAAAATACCCAGGATCTGGCCAACAAGTATGCGAAGAAGGCAAAATCATGAGCCAGATGCGGGCATATCCCGGACCTAACCCAGACCTAACCGGTGTTATCCTGTGAAATATTGATCGAAACCAGGTTTTATTGACTGCCTCAGTGTGGTACCACATTACTACGTGATTCAAACACGGAAAAAACCCAGGATCTGGCCAACAAGTTTGCGAAAAAGGCGAAAGTATAAGCCAGATGCGCGCATATCCCAGAACTAACCCAGACCTAACCGGTGGTATCCTCTAAAATATTGATCGAAACCTGGTTTAATTGACTGCTTCAGTGTGTTACCACATTACTACGTGATTCAAACACGAAAAAATCCGAGGATCTGGCCAACAAGTATGCGAAGAAGGCAAAATCATGAGCCAGATGCGGGCATAACCCAGACCTAACCCAGACCTAACCGGTGTTATCCTCTAAAATACTGTCCGAATCCAGGTTTAATTCACTGCCTCAGTGTGGTACAACATTACTACGTGATTCAAACACGGAAAAAACCCAGGATCTGGCCAACAAGTTTGCGAAGAAGGCAAAATCATGAGCCAGATGCGGGCATAACCCAGACCTAACCCAGACCTAACCGGTGTTATCCTCTAAAATACTGTCCGAATCCAGGTTTAATTCACTGCCTCAGTGTGGTACAACATTACTACGTGATTCAAACACGGAAAAAACCCAGGATCTGGCCAACAAGTTTGCGAAAATGGCGAAATCATGAGCCAGATGCGTGCATTTCCCGGACCTAATCCAGACCTAACCGGTGTTATCCTCTGAAATATTGATCGAAACCAGGTTTAATTGACTACCTCAGTGTGTTACCACATTCCTACGTGATTCAAACACGAAAAAAACCCAGGATCTGGCCAACAAGTATGCGAAGAAGGCAAAATCATGAGCCAGATGCGGGCATATCCCGGACCTAACCCAGACCTAACCGGTGTTATCCTCTAAAATATTGATCGAAACCAGGCTTAGTTGACTGCTTCAGTGTGTTACCACATTACTACGTGATTCAAACACGGAAAAAACCCAGGATCTGGCCAACAAGTATGCGAAAAAGGCGAAAGTATATGCCAGATGCGCGCATATCCCAGACCTAACCCAGACCTAACCGGTGTTAACCTCTAAAATATTGATCGAAACCAGGTTTAGTTGACTACCACAGTGTGGTACCACATTACTACGTGATTCAAACACGGAAAAAACCCAGGATCTGGCCAAAATGTTTGCGAAAAAGGCGAAAGTATAAGCCAGATGCGCGCATATCCCAGACCTAACCCAGACCTAACCGGTGTCATCCTCTAAAATATTGATCGAAACCAGGTTTAATTGACTGCTTCAGTGTGTTACCACATTACTACGTGATTCAAACACGAAAAAAACCCGGGATCTGCCCAACAAGTAGCGAAGAAGGCAAAATCATGAGCCAGATGCGGGCATAACCCAGACCTAACCCAGACCTAACCGGTGTTATCCTCTAAAATAATGATCGAAACCAGGTTTAATTGACTCCTTCAGTGTGTTACCACATTACTACGTGATTCAAACACGAAAAAAACCCAGGATCTGGCCAACAAGTATGCGAAGAAGGCAAAATCATGAGCCAGATGCGGGCATAACCCAGACCTAACCCAGACCTAACCGGTGTTATCCTCTAAAATATTGATCGAAACCAGGTTTAATTGACTGCTTCAGTGTATTACCACATTACTACGTGATTCAAACACGAAAAAAACCCAGGATCTGGCCAACAAGTATGCGAAGAAGGCAAAATCATGAGCCAGATGCGTGCATTTCCCGGACCTAATCCAGACCTAACCGGTGTTATCCTCTGAAATATTGATCGAAACCAGGTTTAATTGACTACCTCAGTGTGTTACCACATTCCTACGTGATTCAAACACGAAAAAAACCCAGGATCTGGCCAACAAGTATGCGAAGAAGGCAAAATCATGAGCCAGATGCGGGCATATCCCGGACCTAACCCAGACCTAACCGGTGTTATCCTCTGAAATATTGATCGAAACCAGGTTTAATTGACTGCTTCAGTGTGTTACCACATTCCTACGTGATTCAAACACGAAAAAAACCCAGGATCTGGACAACAAGTATGCGAGGAAGGCAAAATCATGAGCCAGATGCGGGTATAACCCAGACCTAAGCCAGACATAACCGGTGTTATCCTCTAAAATACTGAGCGAAACGAGGTTTAATTGACTGCTTCAGTGTGTTACCACATTACTACGTGATTCAAACACGAAAAAAACCCAGGATCTGGCCAACAAGTATGCGAAGAAGGCAAAATCATGAGCCAGATGCGGGCATAACCCAGACCTAACCCAGACCTAACCGGTGTTATCCTCTAAAATATTGATCGAAACCAGGCTTAGTTGACTGCTTCAGTGTGTTACCACATTACTACGTGATTCAAACGCGGAAAAAACCCAGGATCTGGCCAACAAGTATGCGAAAAAGGCGAAAGTATATGCCAGATGCGCGCATATCCCAGACCTAACCCAGACCTAACCGGTGTCATCCTCTAAAATATTGATCGAAACCAGGTTTAATTGACTGCTTCAGTGTGTTACCACAATACTACGTGATTCAAACACGAAAAAAACCCAGGATCTGGCCAACAAGTATGCGAAGAAGGCAAAATCATGAGCCAGATGCGGGCATAACCCAGACCTAACCCAGGGCTAACCGGTGTTATCCTCTAAAATAATGATCGAAACCAGGTTTAATTGACTCCTTCAGTGTGTTACCACATTACTACGTGATTCAAACACGAAAAAAACCCAGGATCTGGCCAACAAGTATGCGAAGAAGGCAAAATCATGAGCCAGATGCGGGCATAACCCAGACCTAACCCAGACCTAACCGGTGTTATCCTCTAAAATATTGATCGAAACCAGGTTTAATTGACTGCTTCAGTGTATTACCACATTACTACGTGATTCAAACACGAAAAAAACCCAGGATCTGGCCAACAAGTATGCGAAGAAGGCAAAATCATGAGCCAGATGCGGGCATATCCCGGACCTAACCCAGACCTAACCGGTGTTATCCTGTGAAATATTGATCGAAACCAGGTTCAATTGACTGCCTCAGTGTGGTACCACATTACTACGTGATTCAAACACGGAAAAAACCCAGGATCTGGCCAACAAGTTTGCGAAAAAGGCGAAAGTATAAGCCAGATGCGCGCATATCCCAGACCTAACCCAGACCTAACCGGTGTTATCCTCTAAAATATTGATCGAAACCAGGTTTAATTGACTGCCTCAGTGTGGTACCACATTACTACGTGATTCAAACACGGAAAAAACCCAGGATCTGGCCAACAAGTTTGCGAAAATGGCGAAATCATGAGCCAGATGCGTGCATTTCCCGGAACTAACCCAGACCTAAACGGTGTTATCGTCTGAAGTATTGATCGAAACCAGGTTTAATTGACTACCTCAGTGTGTTACCACATTCATACGTGATTCAAACACGGAAAAAACCCAGGATCTGGCCAACAAGTTTGCGAAAATGGCGAAATCATGAGCCAGATGCGTGCATTTCCCGGACCTAACCCAGACCTAACCGGTGTTATCCTCTGAAATATTGATCGAAACCAGGTTTAATTGACTGCTTCAGTGTGTTACCACATTCCTACGTGATTCAAACACGAAAAAAACCCAGGATCTGGACAACAAGTATGCGAAGAAGGCAAAATCATGAGCCAGATGCGGGCATAACCCAGACCTAACCCAGACCTAACCGGTGTTATCCTCTAAAATAATGATCGAAACCAGGTTTAATTGACTCCTTCAGTGTGTTACCACATTACTACGTGATTCAAACACGAAAAAAACCCAGGATCTGGCCAACAAGTATGCGAAGAAGGCAAAATCATGAGCCAGATGCGGGCATAACCCAGACCTAACCCAGACCTAACCGGTGTTATCCTCTAAAATATTGATCGAAACCAGGTTTAATTGACTGCTTCAGTGTATTACCACATTACTACGTGATTCAAACACGAAAAAAACCCAGGATCTGGCCAACAAGTATGCGAAGAAGGCAAAATCATGAGCCAGATGCGTGCATTTCCCGGACCTAATCCAGACCTAACCGGTGTTATCCTCTGAAATATTGATCGAAACCAGGTTTAATTGACTACCTCAGTGTGTTACCACATTCCTACGTGATTCAAACACGAAAAAAACCCAGGATCTGGCCAACAAGTATGCGAAGAAGGCAAAATCATGAGCCAGATGCGGGCATATCCCGGACCTATCCCAGACCTAACCGGTGTTATCCTCTGAAATATTGATCGAAACCAGGTTTAATTGACTGCTTCAGTGTGTTACCACATTACTACGTGATTCAAACACGGAAAAAACCCAGGATCTGGCCAAAATGTTTGCGAAAAAGGCGGAAGTATAAGCCAGATGCGCGCATATCCCAGACCTAACCCAGACCTAACCGGTGTCATCCTCTAAAATATTGATCGAAACCAGGTTTAATTGACTGCTTCAGTGTGTTACCACATTACTACGTGATTAAAACACGAAAAAAACCCGGGATCTGGCCAACAAGTATGCGAAGAAGGCAAAATCATGAGCCAGATGCGGGCATAACCCAGACCTAACCCAGACCTAACCGGTGTTATCCTCTAAAATAATGATCGAAACCAGGTTTAATTGACTCCTTCAGTGTGTTACCACATTACTACGTGATTCAAACACGAAAAAAACCCAGGATCTGGCCAACAAGTATGCGAAGAAGGCAAAATCATGAGCCAGATGCGGGTATAACCCAGACCTAACCCAGACCTAACCGGTGTTATCCTCTAAAATATTGATCGAAACCAGGTTTAATTGGCTGCTTCAGTGTATTACCACATTACTACGTGATTCAAACACGAAAAAAACCCAGGATCTGGCCAACAAGTATGCGAAGAAGGCAAAATCATGAGCCAGATGCGGGCATATCCCGGACCTAACCCAGACCTAACCGGTGTTATCCTGTGAAATATTGATCGAAACCAGGTTTAATTGACTGCCTCAGTGTGGTACCACATTACTACGTGATTCAAACACGGAAAAAACCCAGGATCTGGCCAACAAGTTTGCGAAAAAGGCGAAAGTATAAGCCAGATGCGCGCATATCCCAGACCTAACCCAGACCTAACCGGTGTTATCCTCTAAAATATTGATCGAAACCAGGTTTAATTGACTGCCTCAGTGTGGTACCACATTACTACGTGATTCAAACACGGAAAAAACCCAGGATCTGGCCAACAAGTTTGCGAAAATGGCGAAATCATGAGCCAGATGCGTGCATTTCCCGGAACTAACCCAGACCTAAACGGTGTTATCGTCTGAAGTATTGATCGAAACCAGGTTTAATTGACTACCTCAGTGTGTTACCACATTCCTACGTGATTCAAACACGGAAAAAACCCAGGATCTGGCCAACAAGTTTGCGAAAATGGCGAAATCATGAGCCAGATGCGTGCATTTCCCGGACCTAACCCAGACCTAACCGGTGTTATCCTCTGAAATATTGATCGAAACCAGGTTTAATTGACTGCTTCAGTGTGTTACCACATTCCTACGTGATTCAAACACGAAAAATACCCAGGATCTGGACAACAAGTATGCGAAGAAGGCAAAATCATGAGCCAGATGCGGGTATAACCCAGACCTAAGCCAGACATAACCGGTGTTATCCTCTAAAATACTGAGCGAAACGAGGTTTAATTGACTGCTTCAGTGTGTTACCACATTACTACGTGATTGAAACACGGAAAAAAACCAGGATCTGGCCAACAAGTATGCGAAGAAGGCAAAATCATGAGCCAGATGCGTGCATTTCCCGGACCTAACCCAGACCTAACCGGTGTTATCCTCTGAAATATTGATCGAAACCAGGTTTAATTGACTGCCTCAGTGTGGTACAACATTACTACGTGATTCAAACACGGAAAAAACCCAGGATCTGGCCAACAAGTTTGCGAAAATGGCGAAATCATGAGCCAGATGCGTGTATTTCCCGGACCTAACCCAGACCTAACCGGTGTTATCCTCTAAAATACTGTCCGAATCCAGGTTTAATTGACTGCCTCAGTGTGGTACAACATTACTACGTGATTCAAACACGGAAAAATCCCAGGATCTGGCCAACAAGTTTGCGAAAATGGCGAAATCATGAGCCAGATGCGTGTATTTCCCGGACCTAACCCAGACCTAACCGGTGTTATCCTCTAAAATACTGTCCGAATCCAGGTTTAATTGACTGCCTCAGTGTGGTACAACATTACTACGTGATTCAAACACGGAAAAAACCCAGGATCTGGCCAACAAGTTTGCGAAAATGGCGAAATCATGAGCCAGATGCGTGTATTTCCCGGACCTAACCCAGACCTAACCGGTGTTATCCTCTGAAATATTGATCGAAACCAGGTTTAGTTGACTACCACAGTGTGGTACCACATTACTACGTGATTCAAACACGGAAAAAACCCAGGATCTGGCCAAAAAGTTTGCGAAAAATTCGAAAGTATAAGCCAGATGCGCGCATATCCCAGACCTAACGCAGACCTAACCGGTGTCATCCTCTAAAATATTGATCGAAACCAGGTTTAATTGACTGCTTCAGTGTGTTACCACATTACTACGTGATTCAAACACGGAAAAATCCCGGGATCTGGCCAACAAGTATGCGAAGAAGGCAAAATCATGAGCCAGATGCGGGCATAACCCAGACCTAACCCAGACCTAACCGGTGTCATCCTCTAAAATATTGATCGAAACCAGGTTTAATTGACTGCTTCAGTGTGTTACCACATTACTACGTGATTCAAACACGAAAAAAACCCGGGATCTGGCCAACAAGTATGCGAAGAAGGCAAAATCATGAGCCAGATGCGGGCATAACCCAGACCTAACCCAGACCTAACCGGTGTTATCCTCTAAAATAATGATCGAAACCAGGTTTAATTGACTCCTTCAGTGTGTTACCACATTACTACGTGATTCAAACACGAAAAAAACCCAGGATCTGGCCAACAAGTATGCGAAGAAGGCAAAATCATGAGCCAGATGCGGGCATAACCCAGACCTAACCCAGACCTAACCGGTGTTATCCTCTAAAATATTGATCGAAACCAGGTTTAATTGACTGCTTCAGTGTATTACCACATTACTACGTGATTCAAACACGAAAAAAACCCAGGATCTGGCCAACAAGTATGCGAAGAAGGCAAAATCATGAGCCAGATGCGGGCATATCCCGGACCTAACCCAGACCTAACCGGTGTTATCCTGTGAAATATTGATCGAAACCAGGTTTAATTGACTGCCTCAGTGTGGTACCACATTACTACGTGATTCAAACACGAAAAAATCCGAGGATCTGGCCAACAAGTATGCGAAGAAGGCAAAATCATGAGCCAGATGCGGGCATAACCCAGACCTAACCCGGACCTAACCGGTGTTATCCTCTAAAATGCTGTCCGAATCCAGGTTTAATTCACTGCCTCAGTGAGGTACAACATTACTACGTGATTCAAACACGGAAAAAACCCAGGATCTGGCCAACAAGTTTGCGAAAATGGCGAAATCATGAGCCAGATGCGTGCATTTCCTGGACCTAACCCAGACCTAACCGGTGTTATCCTCTGAAATATTGATCGAAACCAGGTTTAGTTGACTACCTCAGTGTGTTACCACATTCCGACGTGATTCAAACACGAAAAAAACCCAGGATCTGGCCAACAAGTATGCGAAGAAGGCAAAATCATGAGCCAGATGCGGGCATAACCCAGACCTAACCCAGACCTAACCGGTGTCATCCTCTAAAATATTGATCGAAACCAGGTTTAATTGACTGCTTCAGTGTGTTACCACATTACTACGTGATTCAAACACGAAAAAAACCCGGGATCTGGCCAACAAGTATGCGAAGAAGGCAAAATCATGAGCCAGATGCGGGCATAACCCAGACCTAACCCAGACCTAACCGGTGTTATCCTGTGAAATATTGATCGAAACCAGGTTTTATTGACTGCTTCAGTGTGGTACCACATTACTACATGATTCAAACACGGAAAAAACCCAGGATCTGGCCAACAAGTTTGCGAAAAAGGCGAAAGTATAAGCCAGATGCGCGCATATCCCAGACCTAACCCAGACCTAACCGGTGTTATCCTCTAAAATATTGATCGAAACCTGGTTTAATTGACTGCTTCAGTGTGTTACCACATTACTACGTGATTCAAACACGAAAAAATCCGAGGATCTGGCCAACAAGTATGCGAAGAAGGCAAAATAATGAGCCAGATGCGGGCATAACCCAGACCTAACCCAGACCTAACCGGTGTTATCCTCTAAAATATTGATCGAAACCAGGTTTAATTGACTGCTTCAGTGTGTTACCACATTACTACGTGATTCAAACACGAAAAAAACCCGGGATCTGGCCAACAAGTATGCGAAGAAGGCAAAATCATGAGCCAGATGCGGGCATATCCCAGACCTAACCCAGACCTAACCGGTGTTATCCTGTGAAATATTGATCGAAACCAGGTTTAATTGACTGCCTCAGTGTGGTACCACATTACTACGTGATTCAAACACTGAAAAAACCCAGGATCTGGCCAACAAGTTTGCGAAAAAGGCGAAAGTATAAGCCAGATGCGCGCATATCCCAGACCTAACCCAGACCTAACCGGTGTTATCCTCTGAAATATTGATCGAAACCAGGTTTAGTTGACTACCTCAGTGTGTTACCACATTCCGACGTGATTCAAACACGAAAAAAACCCAGGATCTGGCCAACAAGTATGCGAAGAAGGCAAAATCATGAGCCAGATGCGGGCATAACCCAGACCTAACCCAGACCTAACCGGTGTTATCCTCTAAAATAATGATCGAAACCAGGTTTAATTGACTCCTTCAGTGTGTTACCACATTACTACGTGATTCAAACACGAAAAAAACCCAGGATCTGGCCAACAAGTATGCGAAGAAGGCAAAATCATGAGCCAGATGCGGGCATAACCCAGACCTAACCCAGACCTAACCGGTGTTATCCTCTAAAATACTGTCCGAATCCAGGTTTAATTCACTGCCTCAGTGTGGTACAACATTACTACGTGATTCAAACACGGAAAAAACCCAGGATCTGGCCAACAAGTTTGCGAAAATGGCGAAATCATGAGCCAGATGCGTGCATTTCCCGGAACTAACCCAGACCTAAACGGTGTTATCGTCTGAAGTATTGATCGAAACCAGGTTTAGTTGACTACCTCAGTGTGTTACCACATTCCGACGTGATTCAAACACGAAAAAAACCCAGGATCTGGCCAACAAGTATGCGAAGAAGGCAAAATCATGAGCCAGATGCGGGCATATCCCAGACCTAACCCAGACCTAACCGGTGTTATCCTGTGAAATATTGATCGAAACCAGGTTTAATTGACTGCCTCAGTGTGGTACCACATTACTACGTGATTCAAACACGGAAAAAACCCAGGATCTGGCCAACAAGTTTGCGAAAAAGGCGAAAGTATAAGCCAGATGCGCGCATATCCCAGACCTAACCCAGACCTAACCGGTGTTATCCTCTAAAATATTGATCGAAACCTGGTTTAATTGACTGCTTCAGTGTGTTACCACATTACTACGTGATTCAAACACGAAAAAATCCGAGGATCTGGCCAACAAGTATGCGAAGAAGGCAAAATCATGAGCCAGATGCGGGCATAACCCAGACCTAACCCAGACCTAACCGGTGTTATCCTCTAAAATACTGTCCGAATCCAGGTTTATTTCACTGCCTCAGTGTGGTACAACATTACTACGTGATTCAAACATGGAAAAAACACAGGATCTGGCCAACAAGTTTGCGAAAATGGCGAAATCATGAGCCAGATGCGTGCATTTCCCGGAACTAACCCAGACCTAAACGGTGTTATCGTCTGAAGTATTGATCGAAACCAGGTTTAATTGACTACCTCAGTGTGTTACCACATTCCTACGTGATTCAAACACGGAAAAAACCCAGGATCTGGCCAACAAGTTTGCGAAAATGGCGAAATCATGAGCCAGATGCGTGCATTTCCCGGACCTAACCCAGACCTAACCGGTGTTATCCTCTGAAATATTGATCGAAACCAGGTTTAGTTGACTACCTCAGTGTGTTACCACATTCCGACGTGATTCAAACACGAAAAAAACCCAGGATCTGGCCAACAAGTATGCGAAGAAGGCAAAATCATGAGCCAGATGCGGGCATATCCCGGACCTAACCCAGACCTAACCGGTGTTATCCTCTGAAATATTGATCGAAACCAGGTTTAATTGACTGCTTCAGTGTGTTACCACATTCCTACGTGATTCAAACACGAAAAAAACCCAGGATCTGGACAACAAGTATGCGAAGAAGGCAAAATCATGAGCCAGATGCGGGTATAACCCAGACCTAAGCCAGACATAACCGGTGTTATCCTCTAAAATACTGAGCGAAACGAAGTTTAATTGACAGCTTCAGTGTGTTACCACATTACTACGTGATTCAAACACGGAAAAAACCCAGGATCTGGCCAACAAGTATGCGAAGAAGGCAAAATCATGAGCCAGATGCGTGCATTTCCCGGACCTAACCCAGACCTAACCGGTGTTATCCTCTGAAATATTGATCGAAACCAGGTTTAATTGACTGCTTCAGTGTGTTACCACATTACTACGTGATTCAAACACGAAAAAAACCCAGGATCTGGCCAACAAGTATGCGAAGAAAGCAAAATCATGAGCCAGATGCGGGCATAACCCAGACCTATCCCAGACCTAACCGGTGTTATCCTCTAAAATATTGATCGAAACCAGGCTTAGTTGACTGCTTCAGTGTGGTACAACATTACTACGTGATTCAAACACGGAAAAAACCCAGGATCTGGCCAACAAGTTTGCGAAAATGGCGAAATCATGAGCCAGATGCGTGCATTTCCCGGACCTAACCCAGACCTAACCGGTGTTATCCTCTGAAATATTGATCGAAACCAGGTTTAATTGACTACCACAGTGTGGTACCACATTACTACGTGATTCAAACATGGAAAAAACCCAGGATCTGGCCAAAAAGTTTGCGAAAACGGCGAAAGTATAAGCCAGATGCGCGCATATCCCAGACCTAACCCAGACCTAACCGGTGTCATCCTCTAAAATATTGATCGAAACCAGGTTTAATTGACTGCTTCAGTGTGTTACCACATTACTACGTGATTCAAACACGAAAAAAACCCGGGATCTGGCCAACAAGTTTGCGAAAATGGCAAAATCATGAGCCAGATGCGAGCATAACCCAGACCTAACCCAGACCTAACCGGTGTTATCCTCTAAAATAGTGATCGAAACCTGGTTTAATTGACTGCTTCAGTGTGTTACCACATTACTACGTGATTCAAACACGAAAAAAATCCAGGATCTGGCCAACAAGTATGCGAAGAAGGCAAAATCATGAGCCAGATGCGGGCATAACCCAGACCTAACCCAGACCTAACCGGTGTCATCCTCTAAAATATTGATCGAAACCAGGTTTAATTGACTGCTTCAGTGTGTTACCACATTACTACGTGATTCAAACACGAAAAAAACCCGGGATCTGGCCAACAAGTATGCGAAGAAGGCAAAATCATGAGCCAGATGCGCGCATATCCCAGACCTAACCCAGACCTAACCGGTGTCATCCTCTAAAATATTGATCGAAACCAGGTTTAATTGACTGCTTCAGTGTGTTACCACATTACTACGTGATTCAAACACGAAAAAAACCCGGGATCTGGCCAACAAGTTTGCGAAAATGGCAAAATCATGAGCCAGATGCGAGCATAACCCAGACCTAACCCAGACCTAACCGGTGTTATCCTCTAAAATAGTGATCGAAACCTGGTTTAATTGACTGCTTCAGTGTGTTACCACATTACTACGTGATTCAAACACGAAAAAAATCCAGGATCTGGCCAACAAGTATGCGAAGAAGGCAAAATCATGAGCCAGATGCGGGCATAACCCAGACCTAACCCAGACCTAACCGGTGTTATCCTCTAAAATATTGATCGAAACCAGGTTTAATTGACTGCTTCAGTGTGTTACCACATTACTACGTGATTCAAACACGAAAAAAACCCGGGATCTGGCCAACAAGTATGCGAAGAAGGCAAAATCATGAGCCAGATGCGGGCATATCCCAGACCTAACCCAGACCTAACCGGTGTTATCCTGTGAAATATTGATCGAAACCAGGTTTAATTGACTGCCTCAGTGTGGTACCACATTACTACGTGATTCAAACACTGAAAAAACCCAGGATCTGGCCAACAAGTTTGCGAAAAAGGCGAAAGTATAAGCCAGATGCGCGCATATCCCAGACCTAACCCAGACCTAACCGGTGTTATCCTCTGAAATATTGATCGAAACCAGGTTTAGTTGACTACCTCAGTGTGTTACCACATTCCGACGTGATTCAAACACGAAAAAAACCCAGGATCTGGCCAACAAGTATGCGAAGAAGGCAAAATCATGAGCCAGATGCGGGCATAACCCAGACCTAACCCAGACCTAACCGGTGTTATCCTCTAAAATAATGATCGTAACCAGGTTTAATTGACTCCTTCAGTGTGTTACCACATTACTACGTGATTCAAACACGAAAAAAACCCAGGATCTGGCCAACAAGTATGCGAAGAAGGCAAAATCATGAGCCAGATGCGGGCATAACCCAGACCTAACCCAGACCTAACCGGTGTTATCCTCTAAAATACTGTCCGAATCCAGGTTTAATTCACTGCCTCAGTGTGGTACAACATTACTACGTGATTCAAACACGGAAAAAACCCAGGATCTGGCCAACAAGTTTGCGAAAATGGCGAAATCATGAGCCAGATGCGTGCATTTCCCGGAACTAACCCAGACCTAAACGGTGTTATCGTCTGAAGTATTGATCGAAACCAGGTTTAGTTGACTACCTCAGTGTGTTACCACATTCCGACGTGATTCAAACACGAAAAAAACCCAGGATCTGGCCAACAAGTATGCGAAGAAGGCAAAATCATGAGCCAGATGCGGGCATATCCCAGACCTAACCCAGACCTAACCGGTGTTATCCTGTGAAATATTGATCGAAACCAGGTTTAATTGACTGCCTCAGTGTGGTACCACATTACTACGTGATTCAAACACGGAAAAAACCCAGGATCTGGCCAACAAGTTTGCGAAAAAGGCGAAAGTATAAGCCAGATGCGCGCATATCCCAGACCTAACCCAGACCTAACCGGTGTTATCCTCTAAAATATTGATCGAAACCTGGTTTAATTGACTGCTTCAGTGTGTTACCACATTACTACGTGATTCAAACACGAAAAAATCCGAGGATCTGGCCAACAAGTATGCGAAGAAGGCAAAATCATGAGCCAGATGCGGGCATAACCCAGACCTAACCCAGACCTAACCGGTGTTATCCTCTAAAATACTGTCCGAATCCAGGTTTATTTCACTGCCTCAGTGTGGTACAACATTACTACGTGATTCAAACATGGAAAAAACACAGGATCTGGCCAACAAGTTTGCGAAAATGGCGAAATCATGAGCCAGATGCGTGCATTTCCCGGAACTAACCCAGACCTAAACGGTGTTATCGTCTGAAGTATTGATCGAAACCAGGTTTAATTGACTACCTCAGTGTGTTACCACATTCCTACGTGATTCAAACACGGAAAAAACCCAGGATCTGGCCAACAAGTTTGCGAAAATGGCGAAATCATGAGCCAGATGCGTGCATTTCCCGGACCTAACCCAGACCTAACCGGTGTTATCCTCTGAAATATTGATCGAAACCAGGTTTAGTTGACTACCTCAGTGTGTTACCACATTCCGACGTGATTCAAACACGAAAAAAACCCAGGATCTGGCCAACAAGTATGCGAAGAAGGCAAAATCATGAGCCAGATGCGGGCATATCCCGGACCTAACCCAGACCTAACCGGTGTTATCCTCTGAAATATTGATCGAAACCAGGTTTAATTGACTGCTTCAGTGTGTTACCACATTCCTACGTGATTCAAACACGAAAAAAACCCAGGATCTGGACAACAAGTATGCGAAGAAGGCAAAATCATGAGCCAGATGCGGGTATAACCCAGACCTAAGCCAGACATAACCGGTGTTATCCTCTAAAATACTGAGCGAAACGAAGTTTAATTGACAGCTTCAGTGTGTTACCACATTACTACGTGATTCAAACACGGAAAAAACCCAGGATCTGGCCAACAAGTATGCGAAGAAGGCAAAATCATGAGCCAGATGCGTGCATTTCCCGGACCTAACCCAGACCTAACCGGTGTTATCCTCTGAAATATTGATCGAAACCAGGTTTAATTGACTGCTTCAGTGTGTTACCACATTACTACGTGATTCAAACACGAAAAAAACCCAGGATCTGGCCAACAAGTATGCGAAGAAAGCAAAATCATGAGCCAGATGCGGGCATAACCCAGACCTATCCCAGACCTAACCGGTGTTATCCTCTAAAATATTGATCGAAACCAGGCTTAGTTGACTGCTTCAGTGTGGTACAACATTACTACGTGATTCAAACACGGAAAAAACCCAGGATCTGGCCAACAAGTTTGCGAAAATGGCGAAATCATGAGCCAGATGCGTGCATTTCCCGGACCTAACCCAGACCTAACCGGTGTTATCCTCTGAAAAATTGATCGAAACCAGGTTTAATTGACTACCACAGTGTGGTACCACATTACTACGTGATTCAAACACGGAAAAAACCCAGGATCTGGCCCAAAAGTTTGCGAAAACGGCGAAAGTATAAGCCAGATGCGCGCATATCCCAGACCTAACCCAGACCTAACCGGTGTCATCCTCTAAAATATTGATCGAAACCAGGTTTAATTGACTGCTTCAGTGTGTTACCACATTACTACGTGATTCAAACACGAAAAAAACCCGGGATCTGGCCAACAAGTTTGCGAAAATGGCAAAATCATGAGCCAGATGCGAGCATAACCCAGACCTAACCCAGACCTAACCGGTGTTATCCTCTAAAATAGTGATCGAAACCTGGTTTAATTGACTGCTTCAGTGTGTTACCACATTACTACGTGATTCAAACACGAAAAAAATCCAGGATCTGGCCAACAAGTATGCGAAGAAGGCAAAATCATGAGCCAGATGCGGGCATAACCCAGACCTAACCCAGACCTAACCGGTGTCATCCTCTAAAATATTGATCGAAACCAGGTTTAATTGACTGCTTCAGTGTGTTACCACATTACTACGTGATTCAAACACGAAAAAAACCCGGGATCTGGCCAACAAGTATGCGAAGAAGGCAAAATCATGAGCCAGATGCGGGCATAACCCAGACCTAACCCAGACCTAACCGGTGTTATCCTCTAAAATAATGATCGAAACCAGGTTTAATTGACTCCTTCAGTGTGTTACCACATTACTACGTGATTCAAACACGAAAAAAACCCAGGATCTGGCCAACAAGTATGCGAAGAAGGCAAAATCATGAGCCAGATGCGGGCATAACCCAGACCTAACCCAGACCTAACCGGTGTTATCCTCTAAAATAATGATCGAAACCAGGTTTAACTGACTCCTTCAGTGTGTTACCACATTACTACGTGATTCAAACACGAAAAAAACCCAGGATCTGGCCAACAAGTATGCGAAGAAGGCAAAATAATGAGCCAGATGCGGGCATAACCCAGACCTAACCCAGACCTAACCGGTGTTATCCTCTAAAATATTGATCGAAACCAGGTTTAATTGACTGCTTCAGTGTGTTACCACATTACTACGTGATTCAAACACGAAAAAAACCCGGGATCTGGCCAACAAGTATGCGAAGAAGGCAAAATCATGAGCCAGATGCGGGCATATCCCAGACCTAACCCAGACCTAACCGGTGTTATCCTGTGAAATAATGATCGAAACCAGGTTTAATTGACTGCCTCAGTGTGGTACCACATTACTACGTGATTCAAACACGGAAAAAACCCAGGATCTGGCCAACAAGTTTGCGAAAAAGGCGAAAGTATAAGCCAGATGCGCGCATATCCCAGACCTAACCCAGACCTAACCGGTGTTATCCTCTGAAATATTGATCGAAACCAGGTTTAGTTGACTACCTCAGTGTGTTACCACATTCCGACGTGATTCAAACACGAAAAAAACCCAGGATCTGGCCAACAAGTATGCGAAGAAGGCAAAATCATGAGCCAGATGCGGGCATAACCCAGACCTAACCCAGACCTAACCGGTGTTATCCTCTAAAATAATGATCGAAACCAGGTTTAATTGACTCCTTCTGTGTGTTACCACATTACTACGTGATTCAAACACGAAAAAAACCCAGGATCTGGCCAACAAGTATGCGAAGAAGGCAAAATCATGAGCCAGATGCGGGCATAACCCAGACCGAACCCAGACCTAACCGGTGTTATCCTCTAAAATACTGTCCGAATCCAGGTTTAATTCACTGCCTCAGTGTGGTACAACATTACTACGTGGTTCAAACACGGAAAAAACCCAGGATCTGGCCAACAAGTTTGCGAAAATGGCGAAATCATGAGCCAGATGCGTGCATTTCCCGGAACTAACCCAGACCTAAACGGTGTTATCGTCTGAAGTATTGATCGAAACCAGGTTTAATTGACTACCTCAGTGTGTTACCACATTCCTACGTGATTCAAACACGGAAAAAACCCAGGATCTGGCCAACAAGTTTGCGAAAATGGCGAAATCATGAGCCAGATGCGTGCATTTCCCGGACCTAACCCAGACCTAACCGGTGTTATCCTCTGAAATATTGATCGAAACCAGGTTTAGTTGACTACCTCAGTGTGTTACCACATTCCGACGTGATTCAAACACGAAAAAAACCCAGGATCTGGCCAACAAGTATGCGAAGAAGGCAAAATCATGAGCCAGATGCGGGCATATCCCGGACCTAACCCAGACCTAACCGGTGTTATCTTCTGAAATATTGATCGAAACCAGGTTTAATTGACTGCTTCAGTGTGTTACCACATTCCTACGTGATTCAAACACGAAAAAAACCCAGGATCTGGACAACAAGTATGCGAAGAAGGCAAAATCATGAGCCAGATGCGGGTATAACCCAGACCTAAGCCAGACATAACCGGTGTTATCCTCTAAAATACTGAGCGAAACGAGGTTTAATTGACTCCTTCAGTGTGTTACCACATTACTACGTGATTCAAACACGGAAAAAACCCAGGATCTGGCCAACAAGTATGCGAAGAAGGCAAAATCATGAGCCAGATGCGTGCATTTCCCGGACCTAACCCAGACCTAACCGATGTTATCCTCTGAAATATTGATCGAAACCAGGTTTAATTGACTGCTTCAGTGTATTACCATATTACTACGTGATTCAAACACGGAAAAAACCCAGGATCTGGCCAACAAGTATGCGAAGAAGGCAAAATCATGAGCCAGATGCGGGTATAACCCAGACCTAAGCCAGACATAACCGGTGTTATCCTCTGAAATACTGAGCGAAACGAGGTTTAATTGACTGCTTCAGTGTGTTACCACATTACTACGTGATTCAAACACGAAAAAAACCCAGGATCTGGCCAACAAGTATGCGAAGAAGGCAAAATCATGAGCCAGATGCGGGCATAACCCAGACCTAACCCAGACCTAACCGGTGTTATCCTCTAAAATATTGATCGAAACCAGGCTTAGTTGACTGCTTCAGTGTGTTACCACATTACTACGTGATTCAAACACGGAAAAAACCCAGGATCTGGCCAACAAGTATGCGAAAAAGGCGAAAGTATATGCCAGATGCGCGCATATCCCAGACCTAACCCAGACCTAACCGGTGTTATCCTCTAAAATATTGATCGAAACCAGGTTTAATTGACAGTTTCAGTGTGTTACCACATTACTACGTGAGTCAAACACGAGAAAAACCCAGGATCTGGCCAACAAGTATGCGGAGAAGGCAAAATCATGAGCCAGATGCGGGCATAACCCAGACCTAACCCAGACCTAACCGGTGTTATCCTCTAAAATACTGTCCGAATCCAGGTTTAATTGACTGCCTCAGTGTGGTACAACATTACTACGTGATTCAAACACGGAAAAAACCCAGGATCTGGCCAACAAGTTTGCGAAAATGGCGAAATCATGAGCCAGATGCGTGCATTTCCCGGACCTAACCCAGACCTAACCGGTGTTATCCTCTGAAATATTGATCGAAACCAGGTTTAGTTGACTACCACAGTGTGGTACCACATTACTACGTGATTCAAACACGGAAAAAACCCAGGATCTGGCCAAAAAGTTTGCGAAAAAGGCGAAAGTATAAGCCAGATGCGCGCATATCCCATACCTAACCCAGACCTAACCGGTGTTATCCTCTAAAATATTGATCGAAACCAGGTTTAATTGACAGTTTCAGTGTGTTACCACATTACTACGTGATTCAAACACGAGAAAAACCCAGGATCTGGCCAACAAGTATGCGAAGAAGGCAAAATCATGAGCCAGATGCGGGCATAACCCAGACCTAACCCAGACCTAACCGGTGTTATCCTCTAAAATACTGTCCGAATCCAGGTTTAATTGACTGCCTCAGTGTGGTACAACATTACTACGTGATTCAAACACGGAAAAAACCCAGGATCTGGCCAACATGTTTGCGAAAATGGCGAAATCATGAGCCAGATGCGTGCATTTCCCGGACCTAAACCAGACCTAACCGGTGTTATCCTCTGAAATATTGATCGAAACCAGGTTTAGTTGACTACCACAGTGTGGTACCACATTACTACGTGATTCAAACACGGAAAAAACCCAGGATCTGGCCAAAAAGTTTGCGAAAAAGGCGAAAGTATAAGCCAGATGCGCGCATATCCCAAGACCTAACCCAGACCTAACCGGTGTCATCCTCTAAAATATTGATCGAAACCAGGTTTAATTGACTGCTTCAGTGTGTTACCACATTACTACGTGATTCAAACACGAAAAAAACCCGGGATCTGGCCAACAAGTATGCGAAGAAGGCAAAATCATGAGCCAGATGCGGGCATAACCCAGACCTAACCCAGACCTAACCGGTGTCATCCTCTAAAATATTGATCGAAACCAGGTTTAATTGACTGCCTCAGTGTGTTACCACATTACTACGTGATTCAAACACGAAAAAAACCCGGGATCTGGCCAACAAGTATGCGAAGAAGGCAAAATCATGAGCCAGATGCGGGCATAACCCAGACCTAACCCAGACCTAACCGGTGTTATCCTCTAAAATAATGATCGAAACCAGGTTTAATTGACTCCTTCAGTGTGTTACCACATTACATCGTGATTCAAACACGAAAAAAACCCAGGATCTGGCCAACAAGTATGCGAAGAAGGCAAAATCATGAGCCAGATGCGGGCATAACCCAGACCTAACCCAGATCTAACCGGTGTCATCCTCTAAAATATTGATCGAAACCAGGTTTAATTGACTGCTTCAGTGTGTTACCACATTACTACGTGAATCAAACACGAAAGAAACCCAGGATCTGGTCAACAAGTATGCGAAGAAGGCAAAATCATGAGCCAGATGCGGGCATAACCCAGACCTAACCCAGACCTAACCGGTGTCATCCTCTAAAATATTGATCGAAACCAGGTTTAATTGACTGCCTCAGTGTGTTACCACATTACTACGTGATTCAAACACGAAAAAAACCCGGGATCTGGCCAACAAGTTTGCGAAAATGGCGAAATCATGAGCCAGATGCGTGCATTTCCCGGACCTAACCCAGACCTAAACGGTGTTATCCTCTGAAGTATTGATCGAAACCAGGTTTAATTGACTACCGCAGTGTGTTACCACATTCCTACGTGATTCAAACACGGAAAAAACCCAGGATCTGGCCAACAAGTTTGCGAAAATGGCGAAATCATGAGCCAGATGCGTGCATTTCCCGGATGTAACCCAGAGCTAACCGGTGTTATCCTCTGAAATATTGATCGAAACCAGGTTTAATTGACTGCTTCAGTGTATTACCATATTACTACGTGATTCAAACACGGAAAAAACCCAGGATCTGGCCAACAAGTATGCGAAGAAGGCAAAATCATGAGACAGATGCGGGTATAACCCAGACCTAAGCCAGACATAACCGGTGTTATCCTCTAAAATACTGAGCGAAACGAGGTTTAATTGACTGCTTCAGTGTGTTACCACATTACTACATGATTCAAACACGAAAAAAACCCAGGATCTGGCCAACAAGTATGCGAAGAAGGCAAAATCATGAGCCAGATGCGGTCATAACCCAGACCTAACCCAGACTTAACCGGTGTTATCCTGTAAAATATTGATCGAAACCAGGTTTAATTGACTGCTTCAGTGTATTACCACATTACTACGTGATTCAAACACGGAAAAAACCCAGGATCTGGCCAACAAGTATGCGAAGAAGGCAAAATCATGAGCCAGATGCGGGTATAACCCAGACCTAAGCCAGACATAACCGGTGTTATCCTCTAAAATACTGAGCGAAACGAGGTTTAATTGACTGCTTCAGTGTATTACCATATTACTACGTGATTCAAACACGGAAAAAACCCAGGATCTGGCCAACAAGTATGCGAAAAAGGCGAAAGTATATGCCAGATGCGCGCACATCCCAGACCTAACCCAGACCTAACCGGTGTTATCCTCTAAAATATTGATCGAAACCAGGTTTAATTGACAGTTTCAGTGTGTTACCACATTACTACGTGATTCAAACACGAAAAAAACCCGGGATCTGGCCAACAAGTATGCGAAGAAGGCAAAATCATGAGGCAGATGCGGGCATAACCCAGACCTAACCCAGACCTAACCGGTGTTATCCTCTAAAATAATGATCGAAACCAGGTTTAATTGACTCCTTCAGTGTGTTACCACATTACTACGTGATTCAAACACGAAAAAAACCCAGGATCTGACCAACAAGTATGCGAAGAAGGCAAAATCATGAGGCAGATGCGGGCATAACCCAGACCTAACCCAGACCTAACCGGTGTTATCCTCTAAAATAATGATCGAAACCAGGTTTAATTGACTCCTTCAGTGTGTTACCACATTACTACGTGATTCAAACACGAAAAAAACCCAGGATCTGACCAACAAGTATGCGAAGAAGGCAAAATCATGAGCCAGATGCGGGCATATCCCGGACCTAACCCAGACCTAACCGGTGTTATCCTGTGAAATATTGATCGAAACCAGGTTTAATTGACTGCCTCAGTGTGGTACCACATTACTACGTGATTCAAACACGAAAAAAACCCAGGATCTGGCCAACAAGTTTGCGAAAAAGGCGAAAGTATAAGCCAGATGCGCGCATATCCCAGACCTAACCCAGACCTAACCGGTGTTATCCTCTAAAATATTGATCGAAACCTGGTTTAATTGACTGCTTCAGTGTGTTACCACATTACTACGTGATTCAAACACGAAAAAATCCGAGGATCTGGCCAACAAGTATGCGAAGAAGGCAAAATCATGAGCCAGATGCGGGCATAACCCAGACCTAACCCAGACCTAACCGGTGTTATCCTCTTAAATACTGTCCGAATCCAGGTTTAATTCACTGCCTCAGGGTGGTACAACATTACTACGTGATTCTAACACGGAAAAAACCCAGGATCTGGCCAACAAGTTTGCGAAGAAGGCAAAATCATGAGCCAGATGCGGGCATATCCCGGACCTAACCCAGACCTAAACGGTGTTATCCTCTGAAGTATTGATCGAAACCAGGTTTAATTGACTACCTCAGTGTGTTACCACATTCCTACGTGATTCAAACACGGAAAAAACCCAGGATCTGGCCAACAAGTTTGCGAAAATGGCGAAATCATGAGCCAGATGCGTGCATTTCCCGGACCTAACCCAGACCTAACCGGTGTTATCCTCTGAAATATTGATCGAAACCAGGTTTAATTGACTACCTCAGTGTGTTACCTCATTCCTACGTGATTCAAACACGAAAAAAACCCAGGATCTGGCCAACAAGTATGCGAAGAAGGCAAAATCATGAGCCAGATGCGGGCATATCCCGGACCTAACCCAGACCTAACCAGTGTTATCCTCTGAAATATTGTTCGAAACCAGGTTTAATTGACTGCTTCAGTGTGTTACCACATTCCTACGTGATTCAAACACGAAAAAAACCCAGGATCTGGACAACAAGTATGCGAAGAAGGCAAAATCATGAGCCAGATGCGGGTATAACCCAGACCTAAGCCAGACCTAACCGGTGTTATCCTCTAAAATACTGAGCGAAACGAGGTTTAATTGACTGCTTCAGTGTGTTACCACATTACTACGTGATTCAAACACGAAAAAAACCCAGGATCTGGCCAACAAGTATGCGAAGATGGCAAAATCATGAGCCAGATGCGGGCATAACCCAGACCTAACCCAGACCTAACCGGTGTTATCCTGTAAAATATTGATCGAAACCAGGTTTACTTGACTGCTTCAGTGTATTACCATATTACTACGTGATTCAAACACGGAAAAAACCCAGGATCTGGCCAACAAGTTTGCGAAAATGGCGAAATCATGAGCCAGATGCGGGTATAACCCAGACCTAAGCCAGACATAACCGGTGTTATCCTCTAAAATACTGAGCGAAACGAGGTTTAATTGACTGCTTCAGTGTATTACCATATTACTACGTGATTCAAACACGGTAAAAACCCAGGATCTGGCCAACAAGTATGCGAAAAAGGCGTAAGTATATGCCAGATGCGCGCATATCCCAGACCTAACCCAGACCTAACCGGTGTTATCCTCTAAAATATTGATTGAAACCAGGTTTAATTGACAGTTTCAGTGTGTTACCACATTACTACGTGATTCAAACACGAGAAAACCCCAGGATCTGGCCAACAAGTATGCGAAGAAGGCAAAATCATGAGCCAGATGCGGGCATAACCCAGACCTAACCCAGACCTAACCGGTGTCATCCTCTAAAATATTGATCGAAACCAGGTTTAATTGACTGCTTCAGTGTGTTACCACATTACTACGTGATTCAAACACGAAAAAAACCCGGGATCTGGCCAACAAGTATGCGAAGAAGGCAAAATCATGAGCCAGATGCGGGCATCACCCAGACCTAACCCAGACCTAACCGGTGTCATCCTCTAAAATATTGATCGAAACCAGGTTTAATTGACTGCTTCAGTGTGTTACCACATTACTACGTGATTCAAACACGAAAAAAACCCGGGATCTGGCCAACAAGTATGCGAAGAAGGCAAAATCATGAGGCAGATGCGGGCATAACCCAGACCTAACCAAGACCTAACCGGTGTTATCCTCTAAAATAATGATCGAAACCAGGTTTAATTGACTCCTTCAGTGTGTTACCACATTACTACGTGATTCAAACACGAAAAAAACCCAGGATCTGACCAACAAGTATGCGAAGAAGGCAAAATCATGAGCCAGATGCGGGCATAACCCAGACCTAACCCAGATCTAACCGGTGTTATCCTCTAAAATATTGATCGAAACCAGGTTAAGTTGACTGCTTCAGTGTATTACCACATTACTACGTGATTCAAACACGAAAAAAACCCAGGATCTGGCCAACAAGTATGCGAAGAAGGCAAAATCATGAGCCAGATGCGGGCATATCCCGGACCTAACCCAGACCTAACCGGTGTTATCCTGTGAAATATTGATCGAAACCAGGTTTAATTGACTGCCTCAGTGTGGTACCACATTACTACGTGATTCAAACACGGAAAAAACCCAGGATCTGGCCAACAAGTTGCGAAAAAGGCGAAAGTATAAGCCAGATGCGCGCATATCCCAGACCTAACCCAGACCTAACCGGTGTTATCCTCTAAAATATTGATCGAAACCTGGTTTAATTGACTGCTTCAGTGTGTTACCACATTACTACGTGATTCAAACACGAAAAAAACCCGGGATCTGGCCAACAAGTATGCGAAGAAGGCAAAATCATGAGGCAGATGCGGGCATAACCCAGACCTAACCCAGACCTAACCGGTGTTATCCTCTAAAATAATGATCGAAACCAGGTTTAATTGACTCCTTCAGTGTGTTACCACATTACTACGTGATTCAAAAACGAAAAAAACCCAGGATCTGACCAACAAGTATGCGAAGAAGGCAAAATCATGAGCCAGATGCGGGCATAACCCAGACCTAACCCAGATCTAACCGGTGTTATCCTCTAAAATATTGATCGAAACCAGGTTAAGTTGACTGCTTCAGTGTATTACCACATTACTACGTGATTCAAACACGAAAAAAACCCAGGATCTGGCCAACAAGTATGCGAAGAAGGCAAAATCATGAGCCAGATGCGGGCATATCCCGGACCTAACCCAGACCTAACCGGTGTTATCCTGTGAAATATTGATCGAAACCAGGTTTAATTGACTGCCTCAGTGTGGTACCACATTACTACGTGATTCAAACACGGAAAAAACCCAGGATCTGGCCAACAAGTTTGCGAAAAAGGCGAAAGTATAAGCCAGATGCGCGCATATCCCAGACCTAACCCAGACCTAACCGGTGTTATCCTCTATAATATTGATCGAAACCTGGTTTAATTGACTGCTTCAGTGTGTTACCACATTACTACGTGATTCAAACACGAAAAAAATCCAGGATCTGGCCAACAAGTATGCGAAGAAGGCAAAATCATGAGCCAGATGCGGGCATAACCCAGACCTAACCCAGACCTAACCGGTGTCATCCTCTAAAATATTGATCGAAACCAGGTTTAATTGACTGCTTCAGTGTGTTACCACATTACTACGTGATTCAAACACGAAAAAAACCCGGGATCTGGCCAACAAGTATGCGAAGAAGGCAAAATCATGAGCCAGATGCGGGCATAACCCAGACCTAACCCAGACCTAACCGGTGTTATCCTCTAAAATAATGATCGAAACCAGGTTTAATTGACTCCTTCAGTGTGTTACCACATTACTACGTGATTCAAACACGAAAAAAACCCAGGATCTGGCCAACAAGTATGCGAAGAAGGCAAAATCATGAGCCAGATGCGGGCATAACCCAGACCTAACCCAGACCTAACCGGTGTTATCCTCTAAAATAATGATCGAAACCAGGTTTAACTGACTCCTTCAGTGTGTTACCACATTACTACGTGATTCAAACACGAAAAAAACCCAGGATCTGGCCAACAAGTATGCGAAGAAGGCAAAATAATGAGCCAGATGCGGGCATAACCCAGACCTAACCCAGACCTAACCGGTGTTATCCTCTAAAATATTGATCGAAACCAGGTTTAATTGACTGCTTCAGTGTGTTACCACATTACTACGTGATTCAAACACGAAAAAAACCCGGGATCTGGCCAACAAGTATGCGAAGAAGGCAAAATCATGAGCCAGATGCGGGCATATCCCAGACCTAACCCAGACCTAACCGGTGTTATCCTGTGAAATATTGATCGAAACCAGGTTTAATTGACTGCCTCAGTGTGGTACCACATTACTACGTGATTCAAACACGGAAAAAACCCAGGATCTGGCCAACAAGTTTGCGAAAAAGGCGAAAGTATAAGCCAGATGCGCGCATATCCCAGACCTAACCCAGACCTAACCGGTGTTATCCTCTGAAATATTGATCGAAACCAGGTTTAGTTGACTACCTCAGTGTGTTACCACATTCCGACGTGATTCAAACACGAAAAAAACCCAGGATCTGGCCAACAAGTATGCGAAGAAGGCAAAATCATGAGCCAGATGCGGGCATAACCCAGACCTAACCCAGACCTAACCGGTGTTATCCTCTAAAATAATGATCGAAACCAGGTTTAATTGACTCCTTCTGTGTGTTACCACATTACTACGTGATTCAAACACGAAAAAAACCCAGGATCTGGCCAACAAGTATGCGAAGAAGGCAAAATCATGAGCCAGATGCGGGCATAACCCAGACCGAACCCAGACCTAACCGGTGTTATCCTCTAAAATACTGTCCGAATCCAGGTTTAATTCACTGCCTCAGTGTGGTACAACATTACTACGTGGTTCAAACACGGAAAAAACCCAGGATCTGGCCAACAAGTTTGCGAAAATGGCGAAATCATGAGCCAGATGCGTGCATTTCCCGGAACTAACCCAGACCTAAACGGTGTTATCGTCTGAAGTATTGATCGAAACCAGGTTTAATTGACTACCTCAGTGTGTTACCACATTCCTACGTGATTCAAACACGGAAAAAACCCAGGATCTGGCCAACAAGTTTGCGAAAATGGCGAAATCATGAGCCAGATGCGTGCATTTCCCGGACCTAACCCAGACCTAACCGGTGTTATCCTCTGAAATATTGATCGAAACCAGGTTTAGTTGACTACCTCAGTGTGTTACCACATTCCGACGTGATTCAAACACGAAAAAAACCCAGGATCTGGCCAACAAGTATGCGAAGAAGGCAAAATCATGAGCCAGATGCGGGCATATCCCGGACCTAACCCAGACCTAACCGGTGTTATCCTCTGAAATATTGATCGAAACCAGGTTTAATTGACTGCTTCAGTGTGTTACCACATTCCTACGTGATTCAAACACGAAAAAAACCCAGGATCTGGACAACAAGTATGCGAAGAAGGCAAAATCATGAGCCAGATGCGGGTATAACCCAGACCTAAGCCAGACATAACCGGTGTTATCCTCTAAAATACTGAGCGAAACGAGGTTTAATTGACTCCTTCAGTGTGTTACCACATTACTACGTGATTCAAACACGGAAAAAACCCAGGATCTGGGCAACAAGTATGCGAAGAAGGCAAAATCATGAGCCAGATGCGTGCATTTCCCGGACCTAACCCAGAGCTAACCGGTGTTATCCTCTGAAATATTGATCGAAACCAGGTTTAATTGACTGCTTCAGTGTATTACCATATTACTACGTGATTCAAACACGGAAAAAACCCAGGATCTGGCCAACAAGTATGCGAAGAAGGCAAAATCATGAGCCAGATGCGGGTATAACCCAGACCTAAGCCAGACATAACCGGTGTTATCCTCTGAAATACTGAGCGAAACGAGGTTTAATTGACTGCTTCAGTGTGTTACCACATTACTACGTGATTCAAACACGAAAAAAACCCAGGATCTGGCCAACAAGTATGCGAAGAAGGCAAAATCATGAGCCAGATGCGGGCATAACCCAGACCTAACCCAGACCTAACCGGTGTTATCCTCTAAAATATTGATCGAAACCAGGCTTAGTTGACTGCTTCAGTGTGTTACCACATTACTACGTGATTCAAACACGGAAAAAACCCAGGATCTGGCCAACAAGTATGCGAAAAAGGCGAAAGTATATGCCAGATGCGCGCATATCCCAGACCTAACCCAGACCTAACCGGTGTTATCCTCTAAAATATTGATCGAAACCAGGTTTAATTGACAGTTTCAGTGTGTTACCACATTACTACGTGAGTCAAACACGAGAAAAACCCAGGATCTGGCCAACAAGTATGCGGAGAAGGCAAAATCATGAGCCAGATGCGGGCATAACCCAGACCTAACCCAGACCTAACCGGTGTTATCCTCTAAAATACTGTCCGAATCCAGGTTTAATTGACTGCCTCAGTGTGGTACAACATTACTACGTGATTCAAACACGGAAAAAACCCAGGATCTGGCCAACAAGTTTGCGAAAATGGCGAAATCATGAGCCAGATGCGTGCATTTCCCGGACCTAACCCAGACCTAACCGGTGTTATCCTCTGAAATATTGATCGAAACCAGGTTTAGTTGACTACCACAGTGTGGTACCACATTACTACGTGATTCAAACACGGAAAAAACCCAGGATCTGGCCAAAAAGTTTGCGAAAAAGGCGAAAGTATAAGCCAGATGCGCGCATATCCCAGACCTAACCCAGACCTAACCGGTGTTATCCTCTAAAATATTGATCGAAACCAGGTTTAATTGACAGTTTCAGTGTGTTACCACATTACTACGTGATTCAAACACGAGAAAAACCCAGGATCTGGCCAACAAGTATGCGAAGAAGGCAAAATCATGAGCCAGATGCGGGCATAACCCAGACCTAACCCAGACCTAACCGGTGTTATCCTCTAAAATACTGTCCGAATCCAGGTTTAATTGACTGCCTCAGTGTGGTACAACATTACTACGTGATTCAAACACGGAAAAAACCCAGGATCTGGCCAACATGTTTGCGAAAATGGCGAAATCATGAGCCAGATGCGTGCATTTCCCGGACCTAAACCAGACCTAACCGGTGTTATCCTCTGAAATATTGATCGAAACCAGGTTTAGTTGACTACCACAGTGTGGTACCACATTACTACGTGATTCAAACACGGAAAAAACCCAGGATCTGGCCAAAAAGTTTGCGAAAAAGGCGAAAGTATAAGCCAGATGCGCGCATATCCCAAGACCTAACCCAGACCTAACCGGTGTCATCCTCTAAAATATTGATCGAAACCAGGTTTAATTGACTGCTTCAGTGTGTTACCACATTACTACGTGATTCAAACACGAAAAAAACCCGGGATCTGGCCAACAAGTATGCGAAGAAGGCAAAATCATGAGCCAGATGCGGGCATAACCCAGACCTAACCCAGATCTAACCGGTGTCATCCTCTAAAATATTGATCGAAACCAGGTTTAATTGACTGCTTCAGTGTGTTACCACATTACTACGTGATTCAAACACGAAAAAAACCAGGGATCTGGCCAACAAGTATGCGAAGAAGGCAAAATCATGAGCCAGATGCGGGCATAACCCAGACCTAACCCAGACCTAACCGGTGTCATCCTCTAAAATATTGATCGAAACCAGGTTTAATTGACTGCCTCAGTGTGTTACCACATTACTACGTGATTCAAACACGAAAAAAACCCGGGATCTGGCCAACAAGTTTGCGAAAATGGCGAAATCATGAGCCAGATGCGTGCATTTCCCGGACCTAACCCAGACCTAAACGGTGTTATCCTCTGAAGTATTGATCGAAACCAGGTTTAATTGACTACCGCAGTGTGTTACCACATTCCTACGTGATTCAAACACGGAAAAAACCCAGGATCTGGCCAACAAGTTTGCGAAAATGGCGAAATCATGAGCCAGATGCGTGCATTTCCCGGATGTAACCCAGAGCTAACCGGTGTTATCCTCTGAAATATTGATCGAAACCAGGTTTAATTGACTGCTTCAGTGTATTACCATATTACTACGTGATTCAAACACGGAAAAAACCCAGGATCTGGCCAACAAGTATGCGAAGAAGGCAAAATCATGAGACAGATGCGGGTATAACCCAGACCTAAGCCAGACATAACCGGTGTTATCCTCTAAAATACTGAGCGAAACGAGGTTTAATTGACTGCTTCAGTGTGTTACCACATTACTACATGATTCAAACACGAAAAAAACCCAGGATCTGGCCAACAAGTATGCGAAGAAGGCAAAATCATGAGCCAGATGCGGGCATAACCCAGACCTAACCCAGACTTAACCGGTGTTATCCTGTAAAATATTGATCGAAACCAGGTTTAATTGACTGCTTCAGTGTATTACCACATTACTACGTGATTCAAACACGGAAAAAACCCAGGATCTGGCCAACAAGTATGCGAAGAAGGCAAAATCATGAGCCAGATGCGGGTATAACCCAGACCTAAGCCAGACATAACCGGTGTTATCCTCTAAAATACTGAGCGAAACGAGGTTTAATTGACTGCTTCAGTGTATTACCATATTACTACGTGATTCAAACACGGAAAAAACCCAGGATCTGGCCAACAAGTATGCGAAAAAGGCGAAAGTATATGCCAGATGCGCGCACATCCCAGACCTAACCCAGACCTAACCGGTGTTATCCTCTAAAATATTGATCGAAACCAGGTTTAATTGACAGTTTCAGTGTGTTACCACATTACTACGTGATTCAAACACGAAAAAAACCCGGGATCTGGCCAACAAGTATGCGAAGAAGGCAAAATCATGAGGCAGATGCGGGCATAACCCAGACCTAACCCAGACCTAACCGGTGTTATCCTCTAAAATAATGATCGAAACCAGGTTTAATTGACTCCTTCAGTGTGTTACCACATTACTACGTGATTCAAACACGAAAAAAACCCAGGATCTGACCAACAAGTATGCGAAGAAGGCAAAATCATGAGGCAGATGCGGGCATAACCCAGACCTAACCCAGACCTAACCGGTGTTATCCTCTAAAATAATGATCGAAACCAGGTTTAATTGACTCCTTCAGTGTGTTACCACATTACTACGTGATTCAAACACGAAAAAAACCCAGGATCTGACCAACAAGTATGCGAAGAAGGCAAAATCATGAGCCAGATGCGGGCATATCCCGGACCTAACCCAGACCTAACCGGTGTTATCCTGTGAAATATTGATCGAAACCAGGTTTAATTGACTGCCTCAGTGTGGTACCACATTACTACGTGATTCAAACACGAAAAAAACCCAGGATCTGGCCAACAAGTTTGCGAAAAAGGCGAAAGTATAAGCCAGATGCGCGCATATCCCAGACCTAACCCAGACCTAACCGGTGTTATCCTCTAAAATATTGATCGAAACCTGGTTTAATTGACTGCTTCAGTGTGTTACCACATTACTACGTGATTCAAACACGAAAAAATCCGAGGATCTGGCCAACAAGTATGCGAAGAAGGCAAAATCATGAGCCAGATGCGGGCATAACCCAGACCTAACCCAGACCTAACCGGTGTTATCCTCTTAAATACTGTCCGAATCCAGGTTTAATTCACTGCCTCAGGGTGGTACAACATTACTACGTGATTCAAACACGGAAAAAACCCAGGATCTGGCCAACAAGTTTGCGAAGAAGGCAAAATCATGAGCCAGATGCGGGCATATCCCGGACCTAACCCAGACCTAAACGGTGTTATCCTCTGAAGTATTGATCGAAACCAGGTTTAATTGACTACCTCAGTGTGTTACCACATTCCTACGTGATTCAAACACGGAAAAAACCCAGGATCTGGCCAACAAGTTTGCGAAAATGGCGAAATCATGAGCCAGATGCGTGCATTTCCCGGACCTAACCCAGACCTAACCGGTGTTATCCTCTGAAATATTGATCGAAACCAGGTTTAATTGACTACCTCAGTGTGTTACCTCATTCCTACGTGATTCAAACACGAAAAAAACCCAGGATCTGGCCAACAAGTATGCGAAGAAGGCAAAATCATGAGCCAGATGCGGGCATATCCCGGACCTAACCCAGACCTAACCGGTGTTATCCTCTGAAATATTGTTCGAAACCAGGTTTAATTGACTGCTTCAGTGTGTTACCACATTCCTACGTGATTCAAACACGAAAAAAACCCAGGATCTGGACAACAAGTATGCGAAGAAGGCAAAATCATGAGCCAGATGCGGGTATAACCCAGACCTAAGCCAGACCTAACCGGTGTTATCCTCTAAAATACTGAGCGAAACGAGGTTTAATTGACTGCTTCAGTGTGTTACCACATTACTACGTGATTCAAACACGAAAAAAACCCAGGATCTGGCCAACAAGTATGCGAAGATGGCAAAATCATGAGCCAGATGCGGGCATAACCCAGACCTAACCCAGACCTAACCGGTGTTATCCTGTAAAATATTGATCGAAACCAGGTTTACTTGACTGCTTCAGTGTATTACCATATTACTACGTGATTCAAACACGGAAAAAACCCAGGATCTGGCCAACAAGTTTGCGAAAATGGCGAAATCATGAGCCAGATGCGGGTATAACCCAGACCTAAGCCAGACATAACCGGTGTTATCCTCTAAAATACTGAGCGAAACGAGGTTTAATTGACTGCTTCAGTGTATTACCATATTACTACGTGATTCAAACACGGTAAAAACCCAGGATCTGGCCAACAAGTATGCGAAAAAGGCGAAAGTATATGCCAGATGCGCGCATATCCCAGACCTAACCCAGACCTAACCGGTGTTATCCTCTAAAATATTGATTGAAACCAGGTTTAATTGACAGTTTCAGTGTGTTACCACATTACTACGTGATTCAAACACGAGAAAACCCCAGGATCTGGCCAACAAGTATGCGAAGAAGGCAAAATCATGAGCCAGATGCGGGCATAACCCAGACCTAACCCAGACCTAACCGGTGTCATCCTCTAAAATATTGATCGAAACCAGGTTTAATTGACTGCTTCAGTGTGTTACCACATTACTACGTGATTCAAACACGAAAAAAACCCGGGATCTGGCCAACAAGTATGCGAAGAAGGCAAAATCATGAGCCAGATGCGGGCATCACCCAGACCTAACCCAGACCTAACCGGTGTCATCCTCTAAAATATTGATCGAAACCAGGTTTAATTGACTGCTTCAGTGTGTTACCACATTACTACGTGATTCAAACACGAAAAAAACCCGGGATCTGGCCAACAAGTATGCGAAGAAGGCAAAATCATGAGGCAGATGCGGGCATAACCCAGACCTAACCAAGACCTAACCGGTGTTATCCTCTAAAATAATGATCGAAACCAGGTTTAATTGACTCCTTCAGTGTGTTACCACATTACTACGTGATTCAAACACGAAAAAAACCCAGGATCTGACCAACAAGTATGCGAAGAAGGCAAAATCATGAGCCAGATGCGGGCATAACCCAGACCTAACCCAGATCTAACCGGTGTTATCCTCTAAAATATTGATCGAAACCAGGTTAAGTTGACTGCTTCAGTGTATTACCACATTACTACGTGATTCAAACACGAAAAAAACCCAGGATCTGGCCAACAAGTATGCGAAGAAGGCAAAATCATGAGCCAGATGCGGGCATATCCCGGACCTAACCCAGACCTAACCGGTGTTATCCTGTGAAATATTGATCGAAACCAGGTTTAATTGACTGCCTCAGTGTGGTACCACATTACTACGTGATTCAAACACGGAAAAAACCCAGGATCTGGCCAACAAGTTGCGAAAAAGGCGAAAGTATAAGCCAGATGCGCGCATATCCCAGACCTAACCCAGACCTAACCGGTGTTATCCTCTAAAATATTGATCGAAACCTGGTTTAATTGACTGCTTCAGTGTGTTACCACATTACTACGTGATTCAAACACGAAAAAAACCCGGGATCTGGCCAACAAGTATGCGAAGAAGGCAAAATCATGAGGCAGATGCGGGCATAACCCAGACCTAACCCAGACCTAACCGGTGTTATCCTCTAAAATAATGATCGAAACCAGGTTTAATGACTCCTTCAGTGTGTTACCACATTACTACGTGATTCAAACACGAAAAAAACCCAGGATCTGACCAACAAGTATGCGAAGAAGGCAAAATCATGAGCCAGATGCGGGCATAACCCAGACCTAACCCAGATCTAACCGGTGTTATCCTCTAAAATATTGATCGAAACCAGGTTAAGTTGACTGCTTCAGTGTATTACCACATTACTACGTGATTCAAACACGAAAAAAACCCAGGATCTGGCCAACAAGTATGCGAAGAAGGCAAAATCATGAGCCAGATGCGGGCATATCCCGGACCTAACCCAGACCTAACCGGTGTTATCCTGTGAAATATTGATCGAAACCAGGTTTAATTGACTGCCTCAGTGTGGTACCACATTACTACGTGATTCAAACACGGAAAAAACCCAGGATCTGGCCAACAAGTTTGCGAAAAAGGCGAAAGTATAAGCCAGATGCGCGCATATCCCAGACCTAACCCAGACCTAACCGGTGTTATCCTCTATAATATTGATCGAAACCTGGTTTAATTGACTGCTTCAGTGTGTTACCACATTACTACGTGATTCAAACACGAAAAAATCCGAGGATCTGGCCAACAAGTATGCGAAGAAGGCAAAATCATGAGCCAGATGCGGGCATAACCCAGACCTAACCCAGACCTAAACGGTGTTATCCTCTTAAATACTGTCCGAATCCAGGTTTAATTCACTGCCTCAGGGTGGTACAACATTACTACGTGATTCAAACACGGAAAAAACCCAGGATCTGGCCAACAAGTTTGCGAAAATGGCGAAATCATGAGCCAGATTCGTGCATTTCCCGGACCTAACCCAGACCTAAACGGTGTTATCCTCTGAAGTATTGATCGAAACCAGGTTTAATTGACTACCTCAGTGTGTTACCACATTCCTACGTGATTCAAACACGGAAAAAACCCAGGATCTGGCCAACAAGTTTGCGAAAATGGCGAAATCATGAGCCAGATGCGTGCATTTCCCGGACCTAACCCAGACCTAACCGGTGTTATCCTCTGAAATATTGATCGAAACCAGGTTTAATTGACTACTTCAGTGTGTTACCACATTCCTACGTGATTCAAACACGAAAAAAACCCAGGATCTGGCCAACAAGTATGCGAAGAAGGCAAAATCATGAGCCAGATGCGGGCATATCCCGGACCTAACCCAGACCTAACCGGTGTTATCCTCTGAAATATTGTTCGAAACCAGGTTTAATTGACTGCTTCAGTGTGTTACCACATTCCTACGTGATTCAAACACGAAAAAAACCCAGGATCTGGACAACAAGTATGCGAAGAAGGCAAAATCATGAGCCAGATGCGGGTATAACCCAGACCTAAGCCAGACCTAACCGGTGTTATCCTCTAAAATATTAATCGAAACCAGGCTTAATTGACTGCTTCAGTGTGTTACCACATTCCTACGTGATTCAAACACGGAAAAAACCCAGGATCTGGCCAACACGTTTGCGAAAAAGGCGAAAGTACAAGCCAGATGCGCGCATATCCCAGACCTAACCCATACCTAACCGGTGCTATCCTCTAAAATATTGATTGAAACCAGGTTTAATTGATTGCTTCAGTGTGTTACCACATTACTACGTGATTCGAACACGAAAAAAACCCAGGATCTGGCCAACAAGTATGCGAAGAAGGCAAAATCATGAGCCAGATGCGGGCATAACCCAGACGAAACCCAGACCTAACCGGTGTTATCCTCTAAAATATTGATCGAAACCAGGCTTAATTGACTGCTTCAGTGTGTTACCACATTACTACGTGATTCGAACACGAAAAAAACCCGGGATCTGGCCAACAAGTATGCGAAGAAGGCAAAATCATGAGCCAGATGCGGGCATAACCCAGACCTAACCGGTGTTATCCTCTAAAATACTGTCCGAATCCAGGTTTAATTGACTGCCTCAGTGTGGTACAACATTACTACGTGATTCAAACACGGAAAAAACCCAGGATCTGGCCAACAAGTTTGCGAAAATGGCGAAATCATGAGCCAGATGCGTGCATGCCCCGGACCTAACCCAGACCTAACCGGTGTTATCCTCTGAAATATTGATCGAAACCAGGTTTAATAGACTACCACAGTGTGGTACCACATTACTACGTGTTTCAAACACGGAAAAAACCCAGGATCTGGCCAAAAGTTTGCGAAAAAGGCGAAAGTATAGGCCACATGCTCGCATATCCCAGACCTAACCCAGACCTAACCGGTATTATCCTCTATAATAATGATCGAAACCTGGTTTAATTGACTGCTTCAGTGTGTTGCCACATTACTACGTGATTCAAACACGGAAAAAACCCAGGATCTGGCCAACAAGTACGCGAAGAAGGCAAAATCATGAGCCAGATGCGGGCATAACCCAGACCTAACCCAGACCTAACCGGTGTTATCCTCTAAAATATTGATCGAAACCAGGTTTAATTGACTGCTTCAGTGTATTACCACATTACTACGTGATTCAAACACGAAAAAAACCCAGGATCTGGCCAACAAGTTTGCGAAAAAGGCGAAAGTATAAGCCAGATGCGCGCATATCCCAGACCTAACCCAGACCTAACCGGTGTTATCCTCTAAAATATTGATCGAAACCTGGTTTAATTGACTGCTTCAGTGTGTTACCATATTACTGCGTTATTCAAACCCGAAAAAAACCCAGGATCTGGCCAACAAGTATGCGAAGAAGGCAAAATCATGAGCCAGATGCGGGTATAACCCAGACCTAAGCCAGACCTAACCGGTGTTATCCTCTAAAATACTGAGCGAAGCGAGGGTTAATTGACTGCTTCAGTGTGTTACCACATTACTACGTGATTCAAACACGAAAAAAACCCCGGATCTGGCCAACAAGTATGCGAAGATGGCAAAATCATGAGCCAGATGCGGGCATAACCCAGACGAAACCCAGACCTAACCGGTGTTATCCTCTAAAATATTGATCGAAACCAGGCCTAATTGAATGCTTCAGTGTGTTACCACATTACTACGTGATTCAAACACGGAAAAAACCCAGGATCTGGCCAACAAGTATGCGAAAAAGGCGAAAGTATATGCCAGATGCGCGCATATCCCAGATCTAACCCAGACCTAGCTGGTGTTATCCTCTAAAATATTGATCGAAACCAGGTTTAATTGACAGTTCCAGTGTGTTACCACATTACTACGTGATTCAAACACGAGAAAAACCCAGGATCTGGCCAACAAGTATGCGAAGGATGCAAAATCATGAGCCAGATGCGGGCATAACCCAGACCTAACCCAGACCTAACCGGTGTTATCCTCTAAAATGCTGTCCGAACCCAGGTTTAATTGACTGCCTCAGTGTGGTACCACATTACTACGTGATTCAAACACGGAAAAACCCCAGGATCTGGCCAACAAGTTTGCGAAAAAGGCGAAAGTATAAGCCAGATGCGCGCATATCCCGGACCTAACCCAGACCTAACCGGTGTTATCCTGTGAAATATTGATCGAAACCAGGTTTAATTGACTGCCTCAGTGTGGTACCACATTACTACGTGATTCATACACGGAAAAACCCCAGGATCTGGCCAACAAGTTTGCGAAAAAGGCGAAAGTATAAGCCAGATGCGCGCATATCCCAGACCTAACCCAGACCTAACCGGTGTTGTCCTCTAAAATATTGATCGAAACCTGGTTTAATTGACTGCTTCAGTGTGTTACCACATTACTACGTGATTCAAACACGAAAAAATCCGAGGATCTGGCCAACAAGTATGCGAAGAAGGCAAAATCATGAGCCAGATGCGGGTATAACCCAGACCTAAGCCAGACCTAACCGGTGTCATCCTCTAAAATATTGATCGAAACCAGGTTTAATTGACTGCTTCAGTGTGTTACCACATTACTACGTGATTCAAACACGAAAAAAACCCGGGGTCTGGCCAACAAGTATGCGAAGAAGGCAAAATCATGAGCCAGATGCGGGCATAACCCAGACCTAACCCAGACCTAACCGGTGTTATCCTCTAAAATAATGATCGAAACCAGGTTTAATTGACTCCTTCAGTGTGTTACCACATTACTACGTGATTCAAACACGAAAAAAACCCAGGATCTGGCCAACAAGTATGCGAAGAAGGCAAAATCATGAGCCAGATGCGGGCATAACCCAGACCTAACCCAGACCTAACCGGTGTTATCCTCTAAAATATTGATCGAAACCAGGTTTAATTGACTGCTTCAGTGTATTACCACATTACAACGTGATTCAAACACGAAAAAAACCCAGGATCTGGCCAACAAGTATGCGAAGAAGGCAAAATCATGAGCCAGATGCGGGCATAACCCAGACCTAACCCAGACCTAACCGGTGTTATCCTCTAAAATATTGATCGAAACCAGGTTTAATTGACTGCTTCAGTGTGTTACCACATTACTACGTGAATCAAACACGGAAAAAACCCAGGATCTGGCCACCAAGTTTGCGAAAAAGGCGAAAGTATAAGCCAGATGCGCGCATATCCCAGACCTAACCCAGACCTAACCGGTGTTATCCTCTGAAATACTGATCGAAACCAGGTTTAATTGACTACCTCAGTGTGTTACCACATTCCTACGTGATTCAAACACGAAAAAAACCCAGGATCTGGCCAACAAGTATGCGAAGAAGGCAAAATCATGAGCCAGATGCGTGCATTTCCCGGACCTAACCCAGACCTAACCGGTGTTATCCTCTGAAATATTGATTTAAACCAGGTTTAATTGACTACCTCAGTGTGTTACCACATTCCTACGTGATTCAAACACGAAAAAAACCCAGGATCTGGCCAACAAGTATGCGAAGAAGGCAAAATCATGAGCCAGATGCGGGCATATCCCGGACCTAACCCAGACCTAACCGGTGTTATCCTCTGAAATATTGTTCGAAACCAGGTTTAATTGACTGCTTCAGTGTGTTACCACATTACTACGTGATTCAACCACGAAAAAAACCCAGGATCTGGACAACAAGTATGCGAAGAAGGCAAAATCATGAGCCAGATGCGGGTATAACCCAGACCTAAGCCAGACCTAACCGGTGTTATCCTCTAAAATACTGAGCGAAACGAGGTTTAATTGACTGCTTCAGTGTGTTACCACATTACTACGTGATTCAAACACGAGAAAAACCCAGGATCTGGCCAACAAGTATGCGAAGGATGCAAAATCATGAGCCAGATGCGGGCATAACCCAGACCTAACCCAGACCTAACCGGTGTTATCCTCTAAAATGCTGTCCGAACCCAGGTTTAATTGACTGCCTCAGTGTGGTACCACATTACTACGTGATTCAAACACGGAAAAACACCAGGATCTGGCCAACAAGTTTGCGAAAAAGGCGAAAGTATAAGCCAGATGCGCGCATATCCCGGACCGAACCCAGACCTAACCGGTGTTATCCTGTGAAATATTGATCGAAACCAGGTTTAATTGACTGCCTCAGTGTGGTACCACATTACTACGTGATTCAAACACGGAAAAACCCCAGGATCTGGGCAACAAGTTTGCGAAAAAGGCGAAAGTATAAGCCAGATGCGCGCATATCCCAGACCTAACCCAGACCTAACCGGTGTTGTCCTCTAAAATATTGATCGAAACCTGGTTTAATTGACTGCTTCAGTGTGTTACCACATTACTACGTGATTCAAACACGAAAAAATCCGAGGATCTGGCCAACAAGTATGCGAAGAAGGCAAAATCATGAGCCAGATGCGGGTATAACCCAGACCTAAGCCAGACCTAACCGGTGTCATCCTCTAAAATATTGATCGAAACCAGGTTTAATTGACTGCTTCAGTGTGTTACCACATTACTACGTGATTCAAACACGAAAAAAACCCGGGGTCTGGCCAACAAGTATGCGAAGAAGGCAAAATCATGAGCCAGATGCGGGCATAACCCAGACCTAACCCAGACCTAACCGGTGTTATCCTCTAAAATAATGATCGAAACCAGGTTTAATTGACTCCTTCAGTGTGTTACCACATTACTACGTGATTCAAACACGAAAAAAACCCAGGATCTGGCCAACAAGTATGCGAAGAAGGCAAAATCATGAGCCAGATGCGGGCATAACCCAGACCTAACCCAGACCTAACCGGTGTTATCCTCTAAAATATTGATCGAAACCAGGTTTAATTGACTGCTTCAGTGTCTTACCACATTACAACGTGATTCAAACACGAAAAAAACCCAGGATCTGGCCAACAAGTATGCGAAGAAGGCAAAATCATGAGCCAGATGCGGGCATAACCCAGACCTAACCCAGACCTAACCGGTGTTATCCTCTAAAATATTGATCGAAACCAGGTTTAATTGACTGCTTCAGTGTGTTACCACATTACTACGTGAATCAAACACGGAAAAAACCCAGGATCTGGCCACCAAGTTTGCGAAAAAGGCGAAAGTATAAGCCAGATGCGCGCATATCCCAGACCTAACCCAGACCTAACCGGTGTTATCCTCTGAAATACTGATCGAAACCAGGTTTAACTGACTACCTCAGTGTGTTACCACATTCCTACGTGATTCAAACACGAAAAAAACCCAGGATCTGGCCAACAAGTATGCGAAGAAGGCAAAATCATGAGCCAGATGCGTGCATTTCCCGGACCTAACCCAGACCTAACCGGTGTTATCCTCTGAAATATTGATCGAAACCAGGTTTAATTGACTACCTCAGTGTGTTACCACATTCCTACGTGATTCAAACACGAAAAAAACCCAGGATCTGGCCAACAAGTATGCGAAGAAGGCAAAATCATGAGCCAGATGCGGGCATATCCCGGACCTAACCCAGACCTAACCGGTGTTATCCTCTGAAATATTGTTCGAAACCAGGTTTAATTGACTGCTTCAGTGTGTTACCACATTCCTACGTGATTCAAACACGAAAAAAACCCAGGATCTGGCCAACAAGTATGCGAAGGATGCAAAATCATGAGCCAGATGCGGGCATAACCCAGACCTAACCCAGACCTAACCGGTGTTATCCTCTAAAATGCTGTCCGAACCCAGGTTTAATTGACTGCCTCAGTGTGGTACCACATTACTACGTGATTCAAACACGGAAAAACCCCAGGATCTGGCCAACAAGTTTGCGAAAAAGGCGAAAGTATAAGCCAGATGCGCGCATATCCCGGACCTAACCCAGACCTAACCGGTGTTATCCTGTGAAATATTGATCGAAACCAAGTTTAATTGACTGCCTCAGTGTGGTACCACATTACTACGTGATTCAAACACGGAAAAACCCCAGGATCTGGCCAACAAGTTTGCGAAAAAGGCGAAAGTATAAGCCAGATGCGCGCATATCCCAGACCTAACCCAGACCTAACCGGTGTTGTCCTCTAAAATATTGATCGAAACCTGGTTTAATTGACTGCTTCAGTGTGTTACCACATTACTACGTGATTCAAACACGAAAAAATCCGAGGATCTGGCCAACAAGTATGCGAAGAAGGCAAAATCATGAGCCAGATGCGGGTATAACCCAGACCTAAGCCAGACCTAACCGGTGTCATCCTCTAAAATATTGATCGAAACCAGGTTTAATTGACTGCTTCAGTGTGTTACCACATTACTACGTGATTCAAACATGAAAAAAACCCGGGGTCTGGCCAACAAGTATGCGAAGAAGGCAAAATCATGAGCCAGATGCGGGCATAACCCAGACCTAACCCAGACCTAACCGGTGTTATCCTCTAAAATAATGATCGAAACCAGGTTTAATTGACTCCTTCAGTGTGTTACCACATTACTACGTGATTCAAACACGAAAAAAACCCAGGATCTGGCCAACAAGTATGCGAAGAAGGCAAAATCATGAGCCAGATGCGGGCATAACCCAGACCTAACCCAGACCTAACCGGTGTTATCCTCTAAAATATTGATCGAAACCAGGTTTAATTGACTGCTTCAGTGTCTTACCACATTACAACGTGATTCAAACACGAAAAAAACCCAGGATCTGGCCAACAAGTATGCGAAGAAGGCAAAATCATGAGCCAGATGCGGGCATAACCCAGACCTAACCCAGACCTAACCGGTGTTATCCTCTAAAATATTGATCGAAACCAGGTTTAATTGACTGCTTCAGTGTGTTACCACATTACTACGTGAATCAAACACGGAAAAAACCCAGGATCTGGCCACCAAGTTTGCGAAAAAGGCGAAAGTATAAGCCAGATGCGCGCATATCCCAGACCTAACCCAGACCTAACCGGTGTTATCCTCTGAAATACTGATCGAAACCAGGTTTAATTGACTACCTCAGTGTGTTACCACATTCCTACGTGATTCAAACACGAAAAAAACCCAGGATCTGGCCAACAAGTATGCGAAGAAGGCAAAATCATGAGCCAGATGCGTGCATTTCCCGGACCTAACCCAGACCTAACCGGTGTTATCCTCTGAAATATTGATCGAAACCAGGTTTAATTGACTACCTCAGTGTGTTACCACATTCCTACGTGATTCAAACACGAAAAAAACCCAGGATCTGGCCAACAAGTATGCGAAGAAGGCAAAATCATGAGCCAGATGCGGGCATATCCCGGACCTAACCCAGACCTAACCGGTGTTATCCTCTGAAATATTGTTCGAAACCAGGTTTAATTGACTGCTTCAGTGTGTTACCACATTCCTACGTGATTCAAACACGAAAAAAACCCAGGATCTGGACAACAAGTATGCGAAGAAGGCAAAATCATGAGCCAGATGCGGGTATAACCCAGACCTAAGCCAGACCTAACCGGTGTTATCCTCTAAAATACTGAGCGAAACGAGGTTTAATTGACTGCTTCAGTGTGTTACCACATTACTACGTGATTCAAACACGAAAAAAACCCAGGATCTGGCCAACAAGTATGCGAAGATGGCAAAATCATGAGCCAGATGCGGGCATAACCCAGACCTAACCCAGACCTAACCGGTGTTATCCTCTAAAATATTAATCGAAACCAGGCTTAATTGACTGCTTCAGTGTGTTACCACATTCCTACGTGATTCAAACACGGAAAAAACCCAGGATCTGGCCAACACGTTTGCGAAAAAGGCGAAAGTACAAGCCAGATGCGCGCATATCCCAGACCTAACCCATACCTAACCGGTGCTATCCTCTAAAATATTGATCGAAACCAGGTTTAATTGATTGCTTCAGTGTGTTACCACATTACTACGTGATTCGAACACGAAAAAAACCCAGGATCTGGCCAACAAGTATGCGAAGAAGGCAAAATCATGAGCCAGATGCGGGCATAACCCAGACGAAACCCAGACCTAACCGGTGTTATCCTCTAAAATATTGATCGAAACCAGGCTTAATTGACTGCCTCAGTGTGTTACCACATTACTACGTGATTCGAACACGAAAAAAACCCGGGATCTGGCCAACAAGTATGCGAAGAAGGCAAAATCATGAGCCAGATGCGGGCATAACCCAGACCTAACCGGTGTTATCCTCTAGAATACTATCCGAATCCAGGTTTAATTGACTGCCTCAGTGTGGTACAACATTACTACGTGATTCAAACACGGAAAAAACCCAGGATCTGGCCAACAAGTTTGCGAAAATGGCGAAATCATGAGCCAGATGCGTGCATGCCCCGGACCTAACCCAGACCTAACCGGTGTTATCCTCTGAAATATTGATCGAAACCAGGTTTAATAGACTACCACAGTGTGGTACCACTTTACTACGTGTTTCAAACACGGAAAAAACCCAGGATCTGGCCAAAAGTTTGCGAAAAAGGCGAAAGTATAAGCCAGATGCTCGCATATCCCAGACCTAACCCAGACCTAACCGGTATTATCCTCTATAATAATGATCGAAACCTGGTTTAATTGACTGCTTCAGTGTGTTACCACATTACTACGTGATTCAAACACGGAAAAAACCCAGGATCTGGCCAACAAGTTTGCGAAAAAGGCAAAATCATGAGCCAGATGCGGGTATAACCCAGACCTAAGCCAGACCTAACCGGTGTTATCCTCTAAAATACTGAGCGAAGCGAGGGTTAATTGACTGCTTCAGTGTGTTACCACATTACTACGTGATTCAAACACGAAAAAAACCCCGGATCTGGCCAACAAGTATGCGAAGATGGCAAAATCATGAGCCAGATGCGGGCATAACCCAGACGAAACCCAGACCTAACCGGTGTTATCCTCTAAAATATTGATCGAAACCAGGCTTAATTGAATGCTTCAGTGTGTTACCACATTACTACGTGATTCAAACACGGAAAAAACCCAGGATCTGGCCAACAAGTATGCGAAAAAGGCGAAAGTATATGCCAGATGCGCGCATATCCCAGATCTAACCCAGACCTAGCCGGTGTTATCCTCTAAAATATTGATCGAAATCAGGTTTAATTGACAGTTCCAGTGTGTTACCACATTACTACGTGATTCAAACACGAGAAAAACCTAGGATCTGGCCAACAAGTATGCGAAGGATGCAAAATCATGAGCCAGATGCGGGCATAACCCAGACCTAACCCAGACCTAACCGGTGTTATCCTCTAAAATGCTGTCCGAACCCAGGTTTAATTGACTGCCTCAGTGTGGTACCACATTACTACGTGATTCAAACACGGAAAAACCCCAGGATCTGGCCAACAAGTTTGCGAAAAAGGCGAAAGTATAGGCCAGATGCGCGCATATCCCAGACCTAACCCAGACCTAACCGGTGTTATCCCCTATAATAATGATCGAAACCTGGTTTGATTGACTGCTTCAGTGTGTTACCACATTACTACGTGATTCAAACACGAAAAAAATCCAGGATCTGGCCAACAAGTATGCGAAGATGGCAAAATCATGAGCCAGATGCGGGCATAACCCAGACTTAACCCAGACCTAACCGGTGTTATCCTGTGAATTATTGATCGAAACAGGTTTAATTGACTGCCTCAGTGTGGTACCACATTACTACGTGATTCAAACACGAAAAAAACCCGGGATCTGGCCAACAAGTATGCGAAGAAGGCAAAATCATGAGCCAGATGCGGGCATAACCCAGACCTAACCCAGACCTAACCGGTGTTATCCTCTATAATATTGATCGAAACCAGGTTTAATTGACTCCTTCAGTGTGTTACCACATTACTACGTGATTCAGACACGAAAAAAACCCTGGATCTGGCCAACAAGTATGCAAAGAAGGCAAAATCATGAGCCAGATGCGGGCATAATCCAGACGAAACCCAGACCTAACCGGTGTTATCCTCTAAAATATTGATCGAAACCTGGTTTAATTGACTGCTTCAGTGTGTTACCACATTACTACGTGATTCAAACACGAAAAAAACCCACGATCTGGCCAACAAGTATGCGAAGAAGGCAAAATCATGAGCCAGATGCGGGCATAACCCAGACCTAACCCAGACCTAACCGGTGTTATCCTCTGAAATCTTGATCGAAACCAGGTTTAATTGACTGCTTCAGTGTGTTACCACATTACTACGTGATTCAAACACGAAAAAAACCCAGGATCTGGCCAACAAGTATGCGAAGGAGGCAAAATCATGAGCCAGATGCGGGCATAACCCAGACCTAACCCAGACCTAACCGGTGTTATCTTCTAAAATATTGATCGAAACCAGGTTTAATTGACTGCTTCAGTGTGTTACCACATTACTACGTGATTCAAACACGAAAAAAACCCAGGATCTGGCCAACAAGTATGCGAAGGAGGCAAAATCATGAGCCAGATGCGCGCATATCCCAGACCTAACCCAGACCTAACCGGTGTTATCCCCTAAAATATTCATCGAAACCTGGTTTAATTAACTGCTTCAGTGTGTTACCACATTACTACCTGATTCAAACACGAAAAAAACCCAGGATCTGGACAACAAGTATGCGAAGAAGGCAAAATCATGAGCCAGATGCGGGCATAACCCAGACCTAACCCAGACCTAACCGGTGTTATCCTCTAAAATATTGATCGAAACCAGGTTTAATTGACTGCTTCAGTGTGTTACCACATTACTACGTGAATCAAACACGAAAGAAACCCACGATCTGGCCAACAAGTATGCGAAGAAGGCAAAATCATGAGCCAGATGCGGGCATAACCCAGACCTAACCCAGATCTATCCGGTGTTATCCTCTAAAATATTGATCGAAACCAGGTTTAATTGACTGCTTCAGTGTGGTACAACATTACTACGTGATTCAAACACGGAAAAAACCCAGGATCTGGCCAACAAGTTTGCGAAAATGGCGAAATCATGAGCCAGATGCGGGCATATCCCAGACCTAACCCAGACCTAACCGGTGTTATCCTCTAAAATATTGATCGAAACCAGGTTTAATTGATTCCTTCAGTGTGTTACCACATTACTACGTGATTCAAACACGAAAAAAACCCAGGATCTGGCCAACAAGTATGCGAAGATGGCAAAATCATGAGCCAGATGCGGGCATAACCCAGACTTAACCCAGACCTAACCGGTGTTATCCTGTGAATTATTGATCGAAACAGGTTAAATTGACTGCCTCAGTGTGGTACCACATTACTACGTGATTCAAACACGGAAAAAACCCAGGATCTGGCCAACAAGTTTGCGAAAAATGCGGAAGTATAAGCCAGATGCGCGCATATCCCAGACCTAACCCAGACCTAACCGGTGTTATCCCCTAAAATATTGATCGAAACCTGGTTTAATTAACTGCTTCAGTGTGTTACCACATTACTACCTGATTCAAACACGAAAAAAACCCAGGATCTGGTCAACAAGTATGCGAAGAAGGCAAAATCAGGAGCCAGATGCGGGCATAACCCAGACCTAACCCAGACCTAACCGGTGTTATCCTCTAAAATATTGATCGAAACCAGGTTTAATTGACTGCTTCAGTGTGTTACCACATTACTACGTGATTCAAACACGAAAAAAACCCAGGATCTGGCCAACAAGTATGCGAAGAATGCAAAATCATGAGCCAGATGCGGGCATAACGCAGACCTAACCCAGCCCTAACCGGTGTTATCCTCTAAAATATTGATCGAAACCAGGTTTAATTGACTGCTTCAGTGTGTTACCACATTACTACGTGAATCAAACACGAAAGAAGCCCAGGATCAGGTCAACAAGTATGCGAAGAAGGCAAAATCATGAGCCAGACGCGGGCATAACCTAGACCTAACCCAGACCTAACCGGTGTTATCCTCTAAAATATTGATCGAAACCAGGTTTAATTGACTGCTTCAGTGTGTTACCACATTACTACGTGATTCAAACACGAAAAAAACCCAGGATCTGGCCAACAAGTATGCGAAGAAGGCAAAATCATGAGCCAGATGCGGGCATAACCCAGACCTAACCCAGTCCTAACCGGTGTTATCCTCTAAAATATTGATCGAAACCAGGTTTAATTGACTGCTTCAGTGTGTTACCACATTACTACGTGATTCAAACACGAAAAAAACCCAGGATCTGGCCAACAAGTATGCGAAGAAGGCAAAATCATGAGCCAGATGCGGGCATAACATAGACCAAACCCAGACCTAACCGGTGTTATCCTCTAAAATACTGTCCGAATCCAGGTTTAATTGACTGCCTCAGTGTGGTGCAACATTACTACGTGATTCAAACACGGAAAAAACCCATGATCTGGCCAACAAGTTTGCGAAAAAGTCGTAAGTATAAGCCAGATGCGCGCATATACCAGACCTAACCCAGACCTAACCGGTGTTATCCTCTAAAATATTGATCGAAACCAGGTTTAATTGACTGCTTCAGTGTGTTACCACATTACTACGTGATTCAAACACGAAAAAAACCCAGGATCTGGCCAACAAGTATGCGAAGAAGGCAAAATCATGAGCCAGATGCGGGCATAACCCAGACCTAACCCAGTCCTAACCGGTGTTATCCACTAAAATATTGATCGAAACCTGGTTTAATTGACTGCTTCAGTGTGTTACCACATTACTACGTGATTCAAACACGAAAAAAACCCACGATCTGGCCAACAAGTATGCGAAGAAGGCAAAATCATGAGCCAGATGCGGGCATAACCCAGACCTAACCCAGACCTATCCGGTGTTATCCTCTAAAATATTGATCGAAACCAGGTTTAATTGACTGCTTCAGTGTGGTACAACATTACTACGTGATTCAAACACGGAAAAAACCCAGGATCTGGCCAACAAGTTTGCGAAAATGGCGAAATCATGAGCCAGATGCGGGCATAACCCAGACCTAACCCAGACCTAACCGGTGTTATCCTCTAAAATATTGATCGAAACCAGGTTTAATTGACACCTTCAGTGTGTTACCACATTACTACGTGATTCAAACACGAAAAAAACCCAGGATCTGGCCAACAAGTATGCGAAGATGGCAAAATCATGAGCCAGATGCGGGCATAACCCAGACTTAACCCAGACCTAACCGGTGTTATCCTGTGAATTATTGATCGAAACCGGTTTAATTGACTGCCTCAGTGTGGTACCACATTACTACGTGATTCAAACACGGAAAAAACCCAGGATCTGGCCAACAAGTTTGCGAAAAATGCGAAAGTATAAGCCAGATGCGCGCATATCCCAGACCTAACCCAGACCTAACCGGTGTTATCCCCTAAAATATTGATCGAAACCTGGTTTAATTAACTGCTTCAGTGTGTTACCACATTACTACCTGATTCAAACACGAAAAAAACCCAGGATCTGGACAACAAGTATGCGAAGAAGGCAAAATCATGAGCCAGATGCGGGCATAATCCAGACGAAACCCAGACCTAACCGGTGTTATCCTCTAAAATATTGATCGAAACCTGGTTTAATTGACTGCTTCAGTGTGTTACCACATTACTACGTGAATCAAACACGAAAGAAACCCAGGATCTGGTCAACAAGTATGTGAAGAACGCAAAATCAAGAGACAGATGCGGGCATAACCCAGACCTAACCCAGACCTAACCGGTGTTATCCTGTGAAATATTGATCGAAACAGGTTTAATTGACTGCCTCAGTGTGGTACCACATTACTACGTGATTCAAACACGGAAAAAACCCAGGATCTGGCCAACAAGTTTGCGAAAAATGCGAAAGTATAAGCCAGATGCGCGCATATCCCAGACCTAACCCAGACCTAACAGGTGTTATCCCCTAAAATATTGATCGTAACCTGGTTTAATTTACTGCTTCAGTATGTTACCACATTACTACCTGATTCAAACACGAAAAAAACCCAGGATCTGGACAACAAGGATGCGAAGAAGGCAAAATCATGAGCCAGATGCGGGCATAACCCAGACCTAACCCAGACCTAACCGGTGTTATCCTCTAAAATATTGATCGAAACCAGGTTTAATTGACTGCTTCAGTGTGTTACCACATTACTACGTGAATCAAACACGAAAGAAACCCAGGATCTGGTCAACAAGTATGCGAAGAAGGCAAAATCAGGAGCCAGATGCGGGCATAACCCAGACCTAACCCAGACCTAACCGGTGTTATCCTCTAAAATATTGATCGAAACCAGGTTTAATTGACTGCTTCAGTGTGTTACCACATTACTACGTGATTCAAACACGAAAAAAACCCAGGATCTGGCCAACAAGTATGCGAAGAATGCAAAATCATGAGCCAGATGCGGGCATAACGCAGACCTAACCCAGCCCTAACCGGTGTTATCCTCTAAAATATTGATCGAAACCAGGTTTAATTGACTGCTTCAGTGTGTTACCACATTACTACGTGAATCAAACACGAAAGAAGCCCAGGATCAGGTCAACAAGTATGCGAAGAAGGCAAAATCATGAGCCAGACGCGGGCATAACCTAGACCTAACCCAGACCTAACCGGTGTTATCCTCTAAAATATTGATCGAAAGCAGGTTTAATTGACTGCTTCAGTGTGTTACCACATTACTACGTGATTCAAACACGAAAAAAACCCAGGATCTGGCCAACAAGTATGCGAAGAAGGCAAAATCATGAGCCAGATGCGGGCATAACCCAGACCTAACCCAGTCCTAACCGGTGTTATCCTCTAAAATATTGATCGAAACCAGGTTTAATTGACTGCTTCAGTGTGTTACCACATTACTATGTGATTCAAACACGAAAAAAACCCAGGATCTGGCCAACAAGTATGCGAAGAAGGCAAAATCATGAGCCAGATGCGGGCATAACATAGACCAAACCCAGACCTAACCGGTGTTATCCTCTAAAATACTGTCCGAATCCAGGTTTAATTGACTGCCTCAGTGTGGTACAACATTACTACGTGATTCAAACACGGAAAAAACCCATGATCTGGCCAACAAGTTTGCGAAAAAGTCGTAAGTATAAGCCAGATGCGCGCATATACCAGACCTAACCCAGACCTAACCGGTGTTATCCTCTAAAATATTGATCGAAACCAGGTTTAATTGACTGCTTCAGTGTGTTACCACATTACTACGTGATTCAAACACGAAAAAAACCCAGGATCTGGCCAACAAGTATGCGAAGAAGGCAAAATCATGAGCCAGATGCGGGCATAACCCAGACCTAACCCAGTCCTAACCGGTGTTATCCTCTAAAATATTGATCGAAACCAGGTTTAATTGACTGCCTCAGTGTGGTACAACATTGCTACGTGATTCAAACACGGAAAAAACCCAGGATCTGGCCAACAAGTTTGCGAAAATGGCGAAATCATGAGGCAGATGCGTGCATTTCCCGGAACTAACCCAGACCTAACCGGTGTTATCCTCTGAAATATTGATCGAAACCAGGTTTAATTGACTGCTTCAGTGTGTTACCACATTACTACGTGATTCAAACACGAAAAAAACCCAGGATCTGGCCAACAAGTATGCGAAGAAGGCAAAATCATGAGCCAGATGCGGGCATAATCCAGACCTAACCGGTGTTATCCTCTAAAATACTGTCCGAATCCAGGTTTAATTGACTGCCTCAGTGTGGTACAACATTACTACGTGATTCAAACACGGAAAAAACCCATGATCTGGCCAACAAGTTTGCGAAAAAGGCGTAAGTATAAGCCAGATGCGCGCATAACCCAGACCTAACCCAGACCTAACCGGTGTTATCCTCTAAAATATTGATCGAAACCAGGTTTAATTGACTGCTTCAGTGTATTACCACATTACTACGTGATTCAAACACGGAAAAAACCCAGGATCTGGCCAACAAGTATGCGAAGAAGGCAAAATCATGAGCCAGATGCGGGCATAACCCAGACCTAACCTAGACCTAACCGGTGTTATCCTCTAAAATATTGATCGAAACCAGGTTTAATTGACTGCTTCAGTGTATCACCACATTACTACGTGATTCAAACACGGAAAAACCCAGGATCTGGCCAACAAGTATGCGAAGAAGGCAAAATCATGAGCCAGATGCGGGCATAACCCAGACCTAACCGGTGTTATCCTCTAAAATACTGACCGAATACAGGTTTAATTGACTGCCTCAGTGTGGTACAACATTACTACGTGATTCAAACACGGAAAAAACCCAGGATCTGGCCAACAAGTTTGCGAAAATGGCGAAATCATGAGCCAGATGCGTGCATTTCCCGGACCTAACCCAGACCTAACCGGTGTTATCCTCTGAAATATTGATCGAAACCAGGTTTAATTGACTACCACAGTGTGGTACCACATTACTACGTGATTCAAAAACGGAAAAAACCCAGGATCTGGCCAAAAGTTTGCGAAAAAGGCGAAAGTATAAGCCAGATGCGGGTTTAACCCAGACCTAACCCAGACCTAACCGGTGTTATCCTCTAAAATATTGATCGAAACCAGGTTTAATTGACTGCTTCAGTGTGTTACCACATTACTACGTGATTCAAACACGAAAAAAACCCAGGATCTGGCCAACAAGTATGCGAAGAAGGCAAAATCATGAGCCAGATGCGGGCATAACCCAGACCTAACCCAGTCCTAACCGGTGTTATCCTCTAAAATATTGATCGAAACCAGGTTTAATTGACTGCCTCAGTGTGGTACAACATTACTACGTGATTCAAACACGGAAAAAACCCAGGATCTGGCCAACAAGTTTGCGAAAATGGCGAAATCATGAGCCAGATGCGTGCATTTCCCGGACCTAACCCAGACCTAACCGGTGTTATCCTCTGAAATATTGATCGAAACCAGGTTTAATTGACTACCACAGTGTGGTACCACATTACTACGTGATTCAAACACGAAAAAAACCCAGGATCTGGCCAACAAGTATGCGAAGAAGGCAAAATCATGAGCCAGATGCGGGCATAACGCAGACCTAACCCAGCCCTAACCGGTGTTATCCTCTAAAATATTGATCGAAACCAGGTTTAATTGACTGCTTCAGTGTGTTACCACATTACTACGTGATTCAAACACGAAAAAAACCCAGGATCTGGCCAACAAGTATGCGAAGAAGGCAAAATCATGAGCCAGATGCGGGCATAACATAGACCAAACCCAGACCTAACCGGTGTTATCCTCTAAAATACTGTCCGAATCCAGGTATAATTGACTGCCTCAGTGTGGTACAACATTACTAAGTGATTCAAACACGGAAAAAACCCATGATCTGGCCAACAAGTTTGCGAAAAAGGCGTAAGTATAAGCCAGATGCGGGCATAACCCAGACCTAACCCAGACCTAACCGGTGTTATCCTCTGAAATCTTGATCGAAACCAGGTTTAATTGACTGCTTCAGTGTGTTACCACATTACTACGTGATTCAAACACGAAAAAAACCCAGGATCTGGCCAACAAGTATGCGAAGGAGGCAAAATCATGAGCCAGATGCGGGCATAACCCAGACCTAACCCAGACCTAACCGGTGTTATCTTCTAAAATATTGTTCGAAACCAGGTTTAATTGACTGCTTCAGTGTGTTACCACATTACTACGTGATTCAAACACGAAAAAAACCCAGGATCTGGCCAACAAGTATGCGAAGGAGGCAAAATCATGAGCCAGATGCGCGCATATCCCAGACCTAACCCAGACCTAACCGGTGTTATCCCCTAAAATATTGATCAAAACCTGGTTTAATTAACTGCTTCAGTGTGTTACCACATTACTACCTGATTCAAACACGAAAAAAACCCAGGATCTGGACAACAAGTATGCGAAGAAGGCAAAATCATGAGCCAGATGCGGGCATAACCCAGACCTAACCCAGACCTAACCGGTGTTATCCTCTAAAATATTGATCGAAACCAGGTTTAATTGACTGCTTCAGTGTGTTACCACATTACTACGTGAATCAAACACGAAAGAAACCCAGGATCTGGTCAACAAGTATGCGAAGAAGGCAAAATCATGAGCCAGATGCGGGCATAACCCAGACCTAACCCAGACCTAACCGGTGTTATCCTCTAAAATATTGATCGAAACCAGGTTTAACTGAGTGCTTCAGTGTGTTACCACATTACTACGTGATTCAAACACGAAAAAATCCCAGGATCTGGCCAACAAGTATGCGAAGAAGGCAAAATCATGAGCCAGATGCGGGCATAACCCAGACCTAACCCAGTCCTAACCGGTGTTATCCTCTAAAATATTGATCGAAACCAGGTTTAATTGACTGCTTCAGTGTGTTACCACATTACTACGTGATTCAAACACGAAAAAAACCCAGGATCTGGCCAACAAGTATGCGAAGGAGGCAAAATCATGAGCCAGATGCGGGCATAACATAGACCAAACCCAGACCTAACCGGTGTTATCCTCTAAAATACTGTCCGAATCCAGGTTTAATTGACTCCTTCAGTGTGTTACCACATTACTACGTGATTCAAACACGAAAAAAACCCAGGATCTGGCCAACAAGTATGCGAAGATGGCAAAATCATGAGCCAGATGCGGGCATAACCCAGACTTAACCCAGACCTAACCGGTGTTATCCTGTGAAATATTGATCGAAACAGGTTTAATTGACTGCCTCAGTGTGGTACCACATTACTACGTGATTCAAACACGGAAAAAACCCAGGATCTGGCCAACAAGTTTGCGAAAAATGCGAAAGTACAAGCCAGATGCGCGCATATCCCAGACCTAACCCAGACCTAACCGGTGTTATCCCCTAAAATATTGATGGAAACCTGGTTTAATTAACTGCTTCAGTGTGTTACCACATTACTACCTGATTCAAACACGAAAAAAACCCAGGATCTGGACAACAAGTATGCGAAGAAGGCAAAATCATGAGCCAGATGCGGGCATAACCCAGACCTAACCCAGACCTAACCGGTGTTATCCTCTAAAATATTCATCGAAACCAGGTTTAATTGACTGCTTCAGTGTGTTACCACATTACTACGTGAATCAAACACGAAAGAAACCCAGGATCTGGTCAACAAGTATGCGAAGAAGGCAAAATCAAGAGCCAGATGCGGGCATAACCCAGACCTAACCCAGACCTAACCGGTGTTATCCTCTAAAATATTGATCGAAACCAGGTTTAATTGACTGCTTCAGTGTGTTACCACATTACTACGTGATTCAAACACGAAAAAAACCCAGGATCTGGCCAACAAGTATGCGAAGAAGGCAAAATCATGAGCCAGATGCGGGCATAACGCAGACCTAACCCAGCCCTAACCGGTGTTATCCTCTAAAATATTGATCGAAACCAGGTTTAATTGACTGCTTCAGTGTGTTACCACATTACTACGTGATTCAAACACGAAAAAAACCCAGGATCTGGCCAACAAGTATGCGAAGAAGGCAAAATCATGAGCCAGATGCGGGCATAACATAGACCAAACCCAGACCTAACCGGTGTTATCCTCTAAAATACTGTCCGAATCCAGGTATAATTGACTGCCTCAGTGTGGTACAACATTACTACGTGATTCAAACACGGAAAAAACCCATGATCTGGCCAACAAGTTTGCGAAAAAGGCGTAAGTATAAGCCAGATGCGCGCATAACCCAGACCTAACCTAGACCTAACCGGTGTTATCCTCTAAAATATTGATCGAAACCAGGTTTAATTGACTGCTTCAGTGTATTACCACATTACTACGTGATCCAAACACGGAAAAAACCCAGGATCTGGCCAACAAGTATGCGAAGAAGGCAAAATCATGAGCCAGATGCGGGCATAACCCAGACCTAACCTAGACCTAACCGGTGTTATCCTCTAAAATATTGATCGAAACCAGGTTTAATTGACTGCTTCAGTGTATTACCACATTACTACGTGATTCAAACACGGAAAAACCCAGGATCTGGCCAACAAGTATGCGAAGAAGGCAAAATCATGAGCCAGATGCGGGCATAACCCAGACCTAACCGGTGTTATCCTCTAAAATACTGTCCGAATCCAGGTTTAATTGACTGCCTCAGTGTGGTACAACATTACTACGTGATTCAAACACGGAAAAAACCCAGGATCTGGCCAACAAGTTTGCGAAAATGGCGAAATCATGAGCCAGATGCGTGCATTTCCCGGACCTAACCCAGACCTAACCGGTGTTATCCTCTGAAATATTGATCGAAACCAGGTTTAATTGACTACCACAGTGTGGTACCACATTACTACGTGATTCAAACACGGAAAAAACCCAGGATCTGGCCAAAAGTTTGCGAAAAAGGCGAAAGTATAAGCCAGATGCGGGCATAACCCAGACCTAACCCAGACCTAACCGGTGTTATCCTCTAAAATATTGATCGAAACCAGGTTTAATTGACTCCTACAGTGTGTTACCACATTACTACGTGATTCAGACACGAAAAAAACCCTGGATCTGGCCAACAAGTATGCGAAGAAGGCAAAATCATGAGCCAGATGCGGGCATAATCCAGACGAAACCCAGACCTAACCGGTGTTATCCTCTAAAATATTGATCGAAACCTGGTTTAATTGACTGCTTCAGTGTGTTACCACATTATTACGTGATTCAAACACGAAAAAAACCCAGGATCTGGCCAACAAGTATGCGAAGAAGGCAAAATCATGAGCCAGATGCGGGCATAACCCAGACCTAACCCAGACCTAACCGGTGTTATCCTCTGAAATCTTGATCGAAACCAGGTTTAATTGACTGCTTCAGTGTGTTACCACATTACTACGTGATTCAAACACGAAAAAAACCCAGGATCTGGCCAACAAGTATGCGAAGGAGGCAAAATCATGAGCCAGATGCGGGCATAACCCAGACCTAACCCAGACCTAACCGGTGTTATCTTCTAAAATATTGATCGAAACCAGGTTTAATTGACTGCTTCAGTGTGTTACCACATTACTACGTGATTCAAACACGAAAAAAACCCAGGATCTGGCCAACAAGTATGCGAAGGAGGCAAAATCATGAGCCAGATGCGCGCATATCCCAGACCTAACCCAGACCTAACCGGTGTTATCCCCTAAAATATTGATCGAAACCTGGTTTAATTAACTGCTTCAGTGTGTTACCACATTACTACCTGATTCAAACACGAAAAAAACCCAGGATCTGGACAACAAGTATGCGAAGAAGGCAAAATCATGAGCCAGATGCGGGCATAACCCAGACCTAACCCAGACCTAACCGGTGTTATCCTCTAAAATATTGATCGAAACCAGGTTTAATTGACTGCTTCAGTGTGTTACCACATTACTACGTGAATCAAACACGAAAGAAACCCAGGATCTGGTCAACAAGTATGCGAAGAAGGCAAAATCATGAGCCAGATGCGGGCATAACCCAGACCTAACCCAGACCTAACCGGTGTTATCCTCTAAAATATTGATCGAAACCAGGGTTAATTGACTGCTTCAGTGTGTTACCACATTACTACGTGATTCAAACACGAAAAAAACCCAGGATCTGGCCAACAAGTATGCGAAGAAGGCAAAATCATGAGCCAGATGCGGGCATAACCCAGACCTAACCCAGTCCTAACCGGTGTTATCCTCTAAAATATTGATCGAAACCAGGTTTAATTGACTGCTTCAGTGTGTTACCACATTACTACGTGATTCAAACACGAAAAAAACCCAGGATCTGGCCAACAAGTATGCGAAGGAGGCAAAATCATGAGCCAGATGCGGGCATAACATAGACCAAACCCAGACCTAACCGGTGTTATCCTCTAAAATACTGTCCGAATCCAGGTTTAATTGCCTGCCTCAGTGTGGTACAACATTACTACGTGATTCAAACACGGAAAAAACCCATGATCTGGCCAACAAGTTTGCGAAAAAGGCGTAAGTATAAGCCAGATGCGCGCATATACCAGACCTAACCCAGACCTAACCGGTGTTATCCTCTAAAATATTGATCGAAACCAGGTTTAATTGACTGCTTCAGTGTGTTACCACATTACTACGTGATTCAAACACGAAAAAAACCCAGGATCTGGCCAACAAGTATGCGAAGAAGGCAAAATCATGAGCCAGATGCGGGCATAACCCAGACCTAACCCAGTCCTAACCGGTGTTATCCTGTGAAATATTGATCGAAACCAGGTTTAATTGACTGCCTCAGTGTGGTACCACATTACTACGTGATTCAAACACGGAAAAAACCCAGGATCTGGCCAACAAGTTTGCGAAAAATGCGAAAGTATAATCCAGATGCGCGCATATCCCAGACCTAACCCAGACCTAACCGGTGTTATCCCCTAAAATATTGATCGAAACCTGGTTTTATTAACTGCTTCAGTGTGTTACCACATTACTACGTGAATCAAACACGAAAGAAACCCAGGATCTGGTCAACAAGTATGCGAAGAAGGCAAAATCATGAGCCAGATGCGGGCATAACCCAGACCTAACCCAGACCTAACCGGTGTTATCCTCTAAAATATTGATCGAAACCAGGTTTAATTGACTGCTTCAGTGTGTTACCACATTACTACGTGAATCAAACACGAAAGAAACCCAGGATCTGGTCATCAATTATGCGAAGAAGGCAAAATCATGAGCCAGATGCGGGCATAACCCAGACCTAACCGGTGTTATCCTCTAAAATATTGATCGAAACCAGGTTTAATTGTCTGCTTCAGTGTGTTACCACATTACTACGTGATTCAAACACGAAAAAAACCCAGGATCTGGCCAACAAGTATGCGAAGAAGGCAAAATCATGAGCCAGATGCGGGCATAACCCAGACCTAACCCAGTCCTACCCGGTGTTATCCTCTAAAATATTGATCGAAACCAGGTTTAATTGACTGCTTCAGTGTGTTACCACATTACTACGTGATTCAAACACAAAAAAAACCCAGGATCTGGCCAACAAGTATGCGAAGAAGGCAAAATCATGAGCCAGATGCGGGCATAACATAGACTAAACCCAGACCTAACCGGTGTTATCGTCTAAAATACTGTCCGAATCCAGGTTTAATTGACTGCCTCAGAGTGGTACAACATTACTACGTGATTCAAACACGGAAAAAACCCATGATCTGGCCAACAAGTTTGCGAAAAAGGCGTAAGTATAAGCCAGATGCGCGCATATACCAGACCTAACCCAGACCTAACCGGTGTTATCCTCTAAAATATTGATCGAAACCAGGTTTAATTGACTGCTTCAGTGTGTTACCACATTACTACGTGATTCAAACACGAAAAAAACCCAGGATCTGGCCAACAAGTATGCGAAGAAGGCAAAATCATGAGCCAGATGCGGGCATAACCCAGACCTAACCCAGTCCTAACCGGTGTTATCCTCTAAAATATTGATCGAAACCGCGTTTAATTGACTGCTTCAGTGTGTTACCACATTACTACGTGATTCAAACACGAAAAAAACCCAGGATCTGGCCAACAAGTATGCGAAGAATGCAAAATCATGGCCAGATGCGGGCATAATATAGACCAAACCCAGACCTAACCGGTGTTATCCTCTAAAATACTGTCCGAATCCAGGTTTAATTGACTGCCTCAGAGTGGTACAACATTACTACGTGATTCAAACACGGAAAAAACCCATGATCTGGCCAACAAGTTTGCGAAAAAGGCGTAAGTATAAGCCAGATGCGCGCATATACCAGACCTAACCCAGACCTAACCGGTGTTATCCTCTAAAATATTGATCGAAACCAGGTTTAATTGACTGCTTCAGTGTGTTACCACATTACTACGTGATTCAAACACGAAAAAAACCCAGGATCTGGCCAACAAGTATGCGAAGAAGGCAAAATCATGAGCCAGATGCGGGCATAACCCAGACCTAACCCAGTCCTAACCGGTGTTATCCTCTAAAATATTGATCGAAACCGCGTTTAATTGACTGCTTCAGTGTGTTACCACATTACTACGTGATTCAAACACGAAAAAAACCCAGGATCTGGCCAACAAGTATGCGAAGAAGGCAAAATCATGAGCCAGCTGCGGGCATATCCCGGACCTAACCCAGACCTAACCGGTGTTATCCTCTGAAATATTGATCGAAACCAGCTTTAATTGACTGCCTCAGTGTGGTACCACATTACTACGTGATTCAAACACGGAAAAAACCCAGGATCTGGCCAACAAGTTTGCGAAAAAGGCGAAAGTATAAGCCAGATGCGCGCATATCCCAGACCTAACCCAGACCTAACCGGTGTTAACCTCTAAAATATTGATCGAAACCTGGTTTAATTGACTGCTTCAGTGTGTTACCACATTACTACGTGTTTCAAACACGAAAAAATCCGAGGATCTGGCCAACAAGTATGCGAAGAAGGCAAAATCATGAGCCAGATGCGGGCATAACCCAGACCTAACCCAGACCTAACCGGTGTTAACCTCTAAAATATTGATCGAAACCAGCTTTAATTGACTGCCTCAGTGTGGTACCACATTACTACGTGATTCAAACACGGAAAAAACCCAGGATCTGGCCAACAAGTTTGCGAAAAAGGCGAAAGTATAAGCCAGATGCGCGCATATCCCAGACCTAACCCAGACCTAACCGGTGTTAACCTCTAAAATATTGATCGAAACCTGGTTTAATTGACTGCTTCAGTGTGTTACCACATTACTACGTGTTTCAAACACGAAAAAATCCGAGGATCTGGCCAACAAGTTTGCGAAAAAGGCGAAAGTATAAGCCAGATGCGCGCATATCCCAGACCTAACCCAGACCTAACCGGTGTTAACCTCTAAAATATTGATCGAAACCTGGTTTAATTGACTGCTTCAGTGTGTTACCACATTACTACGTGTTTCAAACACGAAAAAATCCGAGGATCTGGCCAACAAGTATGCGAAGAAGGCAAAATCATGAGCCAGATGCGGGCATAACCCAGACCTAACCCAGACCTAACCGGTGTTATCCTCTTAAATATTGATCGAAACCAGGTTTAATTGACTGCTTCAGTGTGTTACCACATTACTACGTGATTCAAACACGAAAAAAACCCAGGATCTGGCCAACAAGTATGCGAAGAAGGCAAAATCATGAGCCAGATGCGGGCATAACATAGACCAAACCCAGACCTAACCGGTGTTATCCTCTAAAATACTGTCCGAATCCAGGTTTAATTGACTGCCTCAGTGTGGTACAACATTACTACGTGATTCTAACACGGAAAAAACCCATGATCTGGCCAACAAGTTTGCGAAAAAGGCAAAATCATGAGCCAGATGCGCGCAAATACCAGACCTAACCCAGACCTAACCGGTGTTATCCTCTAAAATATTGATCGAAACCAGGTTTAATTGACTGCTTCAGTGTGTTACCACATTACTACGTGATTCAAACACGAAAAAAACCCAGGATCTGGCCAACAAGTATGCGAAGAAGGCAAAATCATGAGCCAGCTGCGGGCATATCCCGGACCTAACCCAGACCTAACCGGTGTTATCCTCTGAAATATTGATCGAAACCAGCTTTAATTGACTGCCTCAGTGTGGTACCACATTACTACGTGATTCAAACACGGAAAAAACCCAGGATCTGGCCAACAAGTTTGCGAAAAAGGCGAAAGTATAAGCCAGATGCGGGCATAACCCAGACCTAACCCAGACCTAACCGGTGTTATCCTCTGAAATCTTGATCGAAACCAGGTTTAATTGACTGCTTCAGTGTGTTACCACATTACTACGTGATTCAAACACGGAAAAACCCAGGATCTGGCCAACAAGTATGCGAAGAAGGCAAAATCATGAGCCAGATGCGGGCATAACCCAGACCTAACCGGTGTTATCCTCTAAAATACTGTCCGAATCCAGGTTTAATTGACTGCCTCAGTGTGGTACAACATTACTACGTGATTCAAACACGGAAAAAACCCAGGATCTGGCCAACAAGTTTGCGAAAATGGCGAAATCATGAGCCAGATGCGTGCATTTCCCGGACCTAACCCAGACCTAACCGGTGTTACCCTCTGAAATATTGATCGAATCCAGGTTTAATTGACTACCACAGTGTGGTACCACATTACTACGTGATTCAAACACGGAAAAAACCCAGGATCTGGCCAAAAGTTTGCGAAAAAGGCGAAAGTATAAGCCAGATGCGGGCATAACCCAGACCTAACCCAGACCTAACCGGTGTTATCCTCTAAAATATTGATCGAAACCAGGTTTAATTGACTCCTTCAGTGTGTTACCACATTACTACGTGATTCAGACACGAAAAAAACCCTGGATCTGGCCAACAAGTATGCGAAGAAGGCAAAATCATGAGCCAGATGCGGGCATAATCCAGACGAAACCCAGACATAACCGGTGTTATCCTCTAAAATATTGATCGAAACCTGGTTTAATTGACTGCTTCAGTGTGTTACCACATTACTACGTGATTCAAACACGAAAAAAACCCAGGATCTGGCCAACAAGTATGCGAAGAAGGCAAAATCATGAGCCAGATGCGGGCATAACCCAGACCTAACCCAGACCTAACCGGTGTTATCCTCTGAAATCTTGATCGAAACCAGGTTTAATTGACTGCTTCAGTGTGTTACCACATTACTACGTGATTCAAACACGAAAAAACCCCAGGATCTGGCCAACAAGTATGCGAAGGAGGCAAAATCATGAGCCAGATGAGGGCATAACCCAGACCTAACCCAGACCTAACCGGTGTTATCTTCTAAAATATTGATCGAAACCAGGTTTAATTGACTGCTTCAGTGTGTTACCACATTACTACGTGATTCAAACACGAAAAAAACCCAGGATCTGGCCAACAAGTATGCGAAGGAGGCAAAATCATGAGCCAGATGCGCGCATATCCCAGACCTAACCCAGACCTAACCGGTGTTATCCCCTAAAATATTGATCGAAACCTGGTTTAATTAACTGCTTCAGTGTGTTACCACATTACTACCTGATTCAAACACGAAAAAAACCCAGGATCTGGACAACAAGTATGCGAAGAAGGCAAAATCATGAGCCAGATGCGGGCATAACCCAGACCTAACCCAGACCTAACCGGTGTTATCCTCTAAAATATTGATCGAAACCAGGTTTAATTGACTGCTTCAGTGTGTTACCACATTACTACGTGAATCAAACACGAAAGAAACCCAGGATCTGGTCAACAAGTATGCGAAGAAGGCAAAATCATGAGCCAGATGCGGGCATAACCCAGACCTAACCCAGACCTAACCGGTGTTATCCTCTAAAATATTGATCGAAACCAGGTTTAATTGACTGCTTCAGTGTGTTACCACATTACTACGTGATTCAAACACGAAAAAAACCCAGGATCTGGCCAACAAGTATGCGAAGAAGGCAAAATCATGAGCCAGATGCGGGCATAACCCAGACCTAACCCAGTCCTAACCGGTGTTATCCTCTAAAATATTGATCGAAACCAGGTTTAATTGACTGCTTCAGTGTGTTACCACATTACTACGTGATTCAAACACGAAAAAAACCCAGGATCTGGCCAACAAGTATGCGAAGGAGGCAAAATCATGAGCCAGATGCGGGCATAACATAGACCAAACCCAGACCTAACCGGTGTTATCCTCTAAAATACTGTCCGAATCCAGGTTTAATTGCCTGCCTCAGTGTGGTACAACATTACTACGTGATTCAAACACGGAAAAAACCCATGATCTGGCCAACAAGTTTGCGAAAAAGGCGTAAGTATAAGCCAGATGCGCGCATATACCAGACCTAACCCAGACCTAACCGGTGTTATCCTCTAAAATATTGATCGAAACCAGGTTTAATTGACTGCTTCAGTGTGTTACCACATTACTACGTGATTCAAACACGAAAAAAACCCAGGATCTGGCCAACAAGTATGCGAAGGAGGCAAAATCATGAGCCAGATGCGCGCATATCCCAGACCTAACCCAGACCTAACCGGTGTTATCCCCTAAAATATTGATCGAAACCTGGTTTAATTAACTGCTTCAGTGTGTTACCACATTACTACCTGATTCAAACACGAAAAAAACCCAGGATCTGGACAACAAGTATGCGAAGAAGGCAAAATCATGAGCCAGATGCGGGCATAACCCAGACCTAACCCAGACCTAACCGGTGTTATCCTCTAAAATATTGATCGAAACCAGGTTTAATTGACTGCTTCAGTGTGTTACCACATTACTACGTGAATCAAACACGAAAGAAACCCAGGATCTGGTCAACAAGTATGCGAAGAAGGCAAAATCATGAGCCAGATGCGGGCATAACCCAGACCTAACCCAGACCTAACCGGTGTTATCCTCTAAAATATTGATCGAAACCAGGTTTAATTGACTGCTTCAGTGTGTTACCACATTACTACGTGATTCAAACACGAAAAAAACCCAGGATCTGGCCAACAAGTATGCGAAGAAGGCAAAATCATGAGCCAGATGCGGGCATAACCCGGACCTAACCCAGTCCTAACCGGTGTTATCCTCTAAAATATTGATCGAAACCAGGTTTAATTGACTGCTTCAGTGTGTTACCACATTACTACGTGATTCAAACACGAAAAAAACCCAGGATCTGGCCAACAAGTATGCGAAGGAGGCAAAATCATGAGCCAGATGCGGGCATAACATAGACCAAACCCAGACCTAACCGGTGTTATCCTCTAAAATACTGCCCGAATCCAGGTTTAATTGCCTGCCTCAGTGTGGTACAACATTACTACGTGATTCAAACACGAAAAAAACCCAGGATCTGGCCAACAAGTATGCGAAGAAGGCAAAATCATGAGCCAGATGCGGGCATAACCCAGACCTAACCCAGACCTAACCGGTGTTATCCTCTAAAATATTGATCGAAACCAGGTTTAATTGACTGCTTCAGTGTGTTACCACATTACTACGTGATTCAAACACGAAAAAAACCCAGGATCTGGCCAACAAGTATGCGAAGAAGGCAAAATCATGAGCCAGATGCGGGCATAACCCAGACCTAACCCAGTCCTAACCGGTGTTATCCTGTGAAATATTGATCGAAACCAGGTTTAATTGACTGCCTCAGTGTGGTACCACATTACTACGTGATTCAAACACGGAAAAAACCCAGGATCTGGCCAACAAGTTTGCGAAAAATGCGAAAGTATAATCCAGATGCGCGCATATCCCAGACCTAACCCAGACCTAACCGGTGTTATCCCCTAAAATATTGATCGAAACCTGGTTTAATTAACTGCTTCAGTGTGTTACCACATTACTACGTGAATCAAACACGAAAGAAACCCAGGATCTGGTCAACAAGTATGCGAAGAAGGCAAAATCATGAGCCAGATGCGGGCATAACCCAGACCTAACCCAGACCTAACCGGTGTTATCCTCTAAAATATTGATCGAAACCAGGTTTAATTGACTGCTTCAGTGTGTTACCACATTACTACGTGAATCAAACACGAAAGAAACCCAGGATCTGGTCAACAATTATGCGAAGAAGGCAAAATCATGAGCCAGATGCGGGCATAACCCAGACCTAACCGGTGTTATCCTCTAAAATATTGATCGAAACCAGGTTTAATTGTCTGCTTCAGTGTGTTACCACATTACTACGTGATTCAAACACGAAAAAAACCCAGGATCTGGCCAACAAGTATGCGAAGAAGGCAAAATCATGAGCCAGATGCGGGCATAACCCAGACCTAACCCAGTCCTACCCGGTGTTATCCTCTAAAATATTGATCGAAACCGCGTTTAATTGACTGCTTCAGTGTGTTACCACATTACTACGTGATTCAAACACGAAAAAAACCCAGGATCTGGCCAACAAGTATGCGAAGGAGGCAAAATCATGAGCCAGATGAGGGCATAACCCAGACCTAACCCAGACCTAACCGGTGTTATCTTCTAAAATATTGATCGAAACCAGGTTTAATTGACTGCTTCAGTGTGTTACCACATTACTACGTGATTCAAACACGAAAAAAACCCAGGATCTGGCCAACAAGTATGCGAAGGAGGCAAAATCATGAGCCAGATGCGCGCATATCCCAGACCTAACCCAGACCTAACCGGTGTTATCCCCTAAAATATTGATCGAAACCTGGTTTAATTAACTGCTTCAGTGTGTTACCACATTACTACCTGATTCAAACACGAAAAAAACCCAGGATCTGGCCAACAAGTATGCGAAGAAGGCAAAATCATGAGCCAGATGCGGGCATAACCCAGACCTAACCCAGTCCTAACCGGTGTTATCCTCTAAAATATTGATCGAAACCAGGTTTAATTGACTGCTTCAGTGTGTTACCACATTACTACGTGATTCAAACACGAAAAAAACCCAGGATCTGGCCAACAAGTATGCGAAGGAGGCAAAATCATGAGCCAGATGCGGGCATAACATAGACCAAACCCAGACCTAACCGGTGTTATCCTCTAAAATACTGTCCGAATCCAGGTTTAATTGCCTGCCTCAGTGTGGTACAACATTACTACGTGATTCAAACACGGAAAAAACCCATGATCTGGCCAACAAGTTTGCGAAAAAGGCGTAAGTATAAGCCAGATGCGCGCATATACCAGACCTAACCCAGACCTAACCGGTGTTATCCTCTAAAATATTGATCGAAACCAGGTTTAATTGACTGCTTCAGTGTGTTACCACATTACTACGTGATTCAAACACGAAAAAAACCCAGGATCTGGCCAACAAGTATGCGAAGGAGGCAAAATCATGAGCCAGATGCGCGCATATCCCAGACCTAACCCAGACCTAACCGGTGTTATCCCCTAAAATATTGATCGAAACCTGGTTTAATTAACTGCTTCAGTGTGTTACCACATTACTACCTGATTCAAACACGAAAAAAACCCAGGATCTGGCCAACAAGTATGCGAAGGAGGCAAAATCATGAGCCAGATGCGGGCATAATCCAGACGAAACCCAGACATAACCGGTGTTATCCTCTAAAATATTGATCGAAACCTGGTTTAATTGACTGCTTCAGTGTGTTACCACATTACTACGTGATTCAAACACGAAAAAAACCCAGGATCTGGCCAACAAGTATGCGAAGAAGGCAAAATCATGAGCCAGATGCGGGCATAACCCAGACCTAACCCAGACCTAACCGGTGTTATCCTCTGAAATCTTGATCGAAACCAGGTTTAATTGACTGCTTCAGTGTGTTACCACATTACTACGTGATTCAAACACGAAAAAAACCCAGGATCTGGCCAACAAGTATGCGAAGGAGGCAAAATCATGAGCCAGATGAGGGCATAACCCAGACCTAACCCAGACCTAACCGGTGTTATCTTCTAAAATATTGATCGAAACCAGGTTTAATTGACTGCTTCAGTGTGTTACCACATTACTAGGTGATTCAAACACGAAAAAAACCCAGGATCTGGCCAACAAGTATGCGAAGGAGGCAAAATCATGAGCCAGATGCGCGCATATCCCAGACCTAACCCAGACCTAACCGGTGTTATCCCCTAAAATATTGATCGAAACCTGGTTTAATTAACTGCTTCAGTGTGTTACCACATTACTACCTGATTCAAACACGAAAAAAACCCAGGATCTGGACAACAAGTATGCGAAGAAGGCAAAATCATGAGCCAGATGCGGGCATAACCCAGACCTAACCCAGACCTAACCGGTGTTATCCTCTAAAATATTGATCGAAACCAGGTTTAATTGACTGCTTCAGTGTGTTACCACATTACTACGTGAATCAAACACGAAAGAAACCCAGGATCTGGTCAACAAGTATGCGAAGAAGGCAAAATCATGAGCCAGATGCGGGCATAACCCAGACCTAACCCAGACCTAACCGGTGTTATCCTCTAAAATATTGATCGAAACCAGGTTTAATTGACTGCTTCAGTGTGTTACCACATTACTACGTGATTCAAACACGAAAAAAACCCAGGATCTGGCCAACAAGTATGCGAAGAAGGCAAAATCATGAGCCAGATGCGGGCATAACCCAGACCTAACCCAGTCCTAACCGGTGTTATCCTCTAAAATATTGATCGAAACCAGGTTTAATTGACTGCTTCAGTGTGTTACCACATTACTACGTGATTCAAACACGAAAAAAACCCAGGATCTGGCCAACAAGTATGCGAAGGAGGCAAAATCATGAGCCAGATGCGGGCATAACATAGACCAAACCCAGACCTAACCGGTGTTATCCTCTAAAATACTGTCCGAATCCAGGTTTAATTGCCTGCCTCAGTGTGGTACAACATTACTACGTGATTCAAACACGGAAAAAACCCATGATCTGGCCAACAAGTTTGCGAAAAAGGCGTAAGTATAAGCCAGATGCGCGCATATACCAGACCTAACCCAGACCTAACCGGTGTTATCCTCTAAAATATTGATCGAAACCAGGTTTAATTGACTGCTTCAGTGTGTTACCACATTACTACGTGATTCAAACACGAAAAAAACCCAGGATCTGGCCAACAAGTATGCGAAGGAGGCAAAATCATGAGCCAGATGCGCGCATATCCCAGACCTAACCCAGACCTAACCGGTGTTATCCCCTAAAATATTGATCGAAACCTGGTTTAATTAACTGCTTCAGTGTGTTACCACATTACTACCTGATTCAAACACGAAAAAAACCCAGGATCTGGACAACAAGTATGCGAAGAAGGCAAAATCATGAGCCAGATGCGGGCATAACCCAGACCTAACCCAGACCTAACCGGTGTTATCCTCTAAAATATTGATCGAAACCAGGTTTAATTGACTGCTTCAGTGTGTTACCACATTACTACGTGAATCAAACACGAAAGAAACCCAGGATCTGGTCAACAAGTATGCGAAGAAGGCAAAATCATGAGCCAGATGCGGGCATAACCCAGACCTAACCCAGACCTAACCGGTGTTATCCTCTAAAATATTGATCGAAACCAGGTTTAATTGACTGCTTCAGTGTGTTACCACATTACTACGTGATTCAAACACGAAAAAAACCCAGGATCTGGCCAACAAGTATGCGAAGAAGGCAAAATCATGAGCCAGATGCGGGCATAACCCAGACCTAACCCAGTCCTAACCGGTGTTATCCTCTAAAATATTGATCGAAACCAGGTTTAATTGACTGCTTCAGTGTGTTACCACATTACTACGTGATTCAAACACGAAAAAAACCCAGGATCTGGCCAACAAGTATGCGAAGGAGGCAAAATCATGAGCCAGATGCGGGCATAACATAGACCAAACCCAGACCTAACCGGTGTTATCCTCTAAAATACTGCCCGAATCCAGGTTTAATTGCCTGCCTCAGTGTGGTACAACATTACTACGTGATTCAAACACGAAAAAAACCCAGGATCTGGCCAACAAGTATGCGAAGAAGGCAAAATCATGAGCCAGATGCGGGCATAACCCAGACCTAACCCAGACCTAACCGGTGTTATCCTCTAAAATATTGATCGAAACCAGGTTTAATTGACTGCTTCAGTGTGTTACCACATTACTACGTGATTCAAACACGAAAAAAACCCAGGATCTGGCCAACAAGTATGCGAAGAAGGCAAAATCATGAGCCAGATGCGGGCATAACCCAGACCTAACCCAGTCCTAACCGGTGTTATCCTGTGAAATATTGATCGAAACCAGGTTTAATTGACTGCCTCAGTGTGGTACCACATTACTACGTGATTCAAACACGGAAAAAACCCAGGATCTGGCCAACAAGTTTGCGAAAAATGCGAAAGTATAATCCAGATGCGCGCATATCCCAGACCTAACCCAGACCTAACCGGTGTTATCCCCTAAAATATTGATCGAAACCTGGTTTAATTAACTGCTTCAGTGTGTTACCACATTACTACGTGAATCAAACACGAAAGAAACCCAGGATCTGGTCAACAAGTATGCGAAGAAGGCAAAATCATGAGCCAGATGCGGGCATAACCCAGACCTAACCCAGACCTAACCGGTGTTATCCTCTAAAATATTGATCGAAACCAGGTTTAATTGACTGCTTCAGTGTGTTACCACATTACTACGTGAATCAAACACGAAAGAAACCCAGGATCTGGTCAACAATTATGCGAAGAAGGCAAAATCATGAGCCAGATGCGGGCATAACCCAGACCTAACCGGTGTTATCCTCTAAAATATTGATCGAAACCAGGTTTAATTGTCTGCTTCAGTGTGTTACCACATTACTACGTGATTCAAACACGAAAAAAACCCAGGATCTGGCCAACAAGTATGCGAAGAAGGCAAAATCATGAGCCAGATGCGGGCATAACCCAGACCTAACCCAGTCCTACCCGGTGTTATCCTCTAAAATATTGATCGAAACCGCGTTTAATTGACTGCTTCAGTGTGTTACCACATTACTACGTGATTCAAACACGAAAAAAACCCAGGATCTGGCCAACAAGTATGCGAAGAATGCAAAATCATGGCCAGATGCGGGCATAATATAGACCAAACCCAGACCTAACCGGTGTTATCCTCTAAAATACTGTCCGAATCCAGGTTTAATTGACTGCCTCAGTGTGGTACAACATTACTACGTGATTCAAACACGGAAAAAACCCATGATCTGGCCAACAAGTTTGCGAAAAAGGCAAAATCATGAGCCAGATGCGCGCATATACCAGACCTAACCCAGACCTAACCGGTGTTATCCTCTAAAATATTGATCGAAACCAGGTTTAATTGACTGCTTCAGTGTGTTACCACATTACTACGTGATTCAAACACGAAAAAAACCCAGGATCTGGCCAACAAGTATGCGAAGAATGCAAAATCATGAGCCAGCTGCGGGCATATCCCGGACCTAACCCAGACCTAACCGGTGTTATCCTCTGAAATACTGATCGAAACCAGCTTTAATTGACTGCCTCAGTGTGGTACCACATTACTACGTGATTCAAACACGGAAAAAACCCAGGATCTGGCCAACAAGTTTGCGAAAAAGGCGAAAGTATAAGCCAGATGCGCGCATATCCCAGACCTAACCCAGACCTAACCGGTGTTAACCTCTAAAATATTGATCGAAACCTGGTTTAATTGACTGCTTCAGTGTGTTACCACATTACTACGTGATTCAAACACGAAAAAATCCGAGGATCTGGCCAACAAGTATGCGAAGAAGGCAAAATCATGAGCCAGATGCGGGCATAACCCAGACCTAACCCAGACCTAACCGGTGTTATCCTCTTAAATATTGATCGAAACCAGGTTTAGTTGACTGCTTCAGTGTGTTACCACATTACTACGTGATTCAAACACGAAAAAAACCCAGGATCTGGCCAACAAGTATGCGAAGAAGGCAAAATCATGAGCCAGATGCGGGCATAACATAGACCAAACCCAGACCTAACCGGTGTTATCCTCTAAAATACTGTCCGAATCCAGGTTTAATTGACTGCCTCAGTGTGGTACAACATTACTACGTGATTCTAACACGGAAAAAACCCATGATCTGGCCAACAAGTTTGCGAAAAAGGCAAAATCATGAGCCAGATGCGCGCAAATACCAGACCTAACCCAGACCTAACCGGTGTTATCCTCTAAAATATTGATCGAAACCAGGTTTAATTGACTGCTTCAGTGTGTTACCACATTACTACGTGATTCAAACACGAAAAAAACCCAGGATCTGGCCAACAAGTATGCGAAGAAGGCAAAATCATGAGCCAGCTGCGGGCATATCCCGGACCTAACCCAGACCTAACCGGTGTTATCCTCTAAAATACTGTCCGAATCCAGGTTTAATTGACTGCCTCAGTGTGGTACAACATTACGACGTGATTCAAACACGAAAAAAACCCAGGATCTGGCCAACAAGTATGCGAGGAAGGCAAAATCATGAGCCAGATGCGGGCATATCCCGGACCTAACCCAGCCCTAACCGGTGTCATTCTCTAAAATATTGATCGAAACCAGGTTTAATTGACTGATTCAGTGTGTTACCACATTACTACGTGATTCAAACACGAAAAAAACCCAGGATCTGGCCAACAAGTATGCGAAGAAGGCAAAATCATGAGCCAGCTGCGGGCATATCCCGGACCTAACCCAGACCTAACCGGTGTTATCCTCTGAAATATTGATCGAAACCAGCTTTAATTGACTGCCTCAGTGTGGTACCACATTACTACGTGATTCAAACACGGAAAAAACCCAGGATCTGGCCAACAAGTTTGCGAAAAAGGCGAAAGTATAAGCCAGATGCGCGCATATCCCAGACCTAACCCAGACCTAACCGGTGTTAACCTCTAAAATATTGATCGAAACCTGGTTTAATTGACTGCTTCAGTGTGTTACCACATTACTACGTGATTCAAACACGAAAAAATCCGAGGATCTGGCCAACAAGTATGCGAAGAAGGCAAAATCATGAGCCAGATGCGGGCATAACCCAGACCTAACCGGTGTTATCCTCTAAAATATTGATCGAAACCAGGTTTAATTGACTGCTTCAGTGTGTTACCACATTACTACGTGATTCAAACACGAAAAAAACCCAGGATCTGGCCAACAAGTATGCGAAGAAGGCAAAATCATGAGCCAGATGCGGGCATAACATAGACCAAACCCAGACCTAACCGGTGTTATCCTCTAAAATACTGTCCGAATCCAGGTTTAATTGACTGCCTCAGTGTGGTACAACATTACTACGTGATTCTAACACGGAAAAAACCCATGATCTGGCCAACAAGTTTGCGAAAAAGGCAAAATCATGAGCCAGATGCGCGCAAATACCAGACCTAACCCAGACCTAACCGGTGTTATCCTCTAAAATATTGATCGAAACCAGGTTTAATTGACTGCTTCAGTGTGTTACCACATTACTACGTGATTCAAACACGAAAAAAACCCAGGATCTGGCCAACAAGTATGCGAAGAAGGCAAAATCATGAGCCAGCTGCGGGCATATCCCGGACCTAACCCAGACCTAACCGGTGTTATCCTCTAAAATACTGTCCGGATCCAGGTTTAATTGACTGCCTCAGTGTGGTACAACATTACGACGTGATTCAAACACGAAAAAAACCCAGGATCTGGCCAACAAGTATGCGAAGAAGGCAAAATCATGAGCCAGATGCGGGCATATCCCGGACCTAACCCAGCCCTAACCGGTGTCATCCTCTAAAATATTGATCGAAACCAGGTTTAATTGACTGATTCAGTGTGTTACCACATTACTACGTGTTCAAACACGAAAAAAACCCGGGATCTGGCCAACAAGTATGCGAAGAAGGCCAAATCATGAGCCAGATGCGGGCATAACCCAGACCTAACCCAGACCTAACCGGTGTTATCCTCTAAAATATTGATCGAAATCAGATTTAATTGACTGATTCAGTGTGTTACCACATTACTACGTGTTCAAACACGAAAGAAACCCAGGATCTGGCCAACAAGTATGCGAAGAAGGCAAAATCATGAGCCAGATGCGGGCATAACCCAGACCTAACCCAGACCTAACCGGTGTTATCCTCTAAAATATTGATCCGAACCAGGTTTAATTGACAGTTTCAGTGTGTTACCACATTACTACGTGATTCAAACACGAAAAAAACCCAGGATCTGGCCAACAAGTATGCGAAGAAGGCAAAATCATGAGCCAGATGCGGGCATATCCCGGACCTAACCCAGCCCTAACCGGTGTTATCCTCTTAAATATTGATCGAAACCAGGTTTAATTGACTGCTTCAGTGTGTTACCACATTACTACGTGATTCAAACACGAAAAAAACCCAGGATCTGGCCAACAGGTATGCGAGGAAGGCAAAATCATGAGCCAGATGCGGGCATAACCCGGACCTAACCCAGCCCTAACCGGTGTTATCCTCTAAAATATTGATCGAAACCAGGTTTAATTGACTGCTTCAGTGTGTTACCACAATACTACGTGATTCAAACACGGAAAAAACACAGGATCTGGCCAACAAGTTTGCGAAAAAGGAGAAAGTATAAGCCAGATGCGCGCATATCCCAGACCTAACCCAGACCTAACCGGTGTTATCCTCTAAAATATTGATCGAAACCAGGTTTAATTGACAGTTTCAGTGTGTTACCACATTACTACGTGATTCAAACACGAAAAAAACCCAGGATCTGGCCAACAAGTATGCGAAGAAGGCAAAATCATGAGCCAGATGCGGGCATAATCCAGACCTAACCCAGACCTAACCGGTGTTATCCTCTAAAATACTGTCCGAATCCAGGTTTAATTGACTGCCTCAGTGTGGTACAACATTACTACGTGATTCAAACACGAAAAAAACCCAGGATCTGGCCAACAAGTATGCGAAGAAGGCAAAATCATGAGCCAGATGCGGGCATATCCCGGACCTAACCCAGCCCTAACCGGTGTCATCCTCTAAAATATTGATCGAAACCAGGTTTAATTGACTGATTCAGTGTGTTACCACACTACTACGTGTTCAAACACGAAAAAAACCCGGGATCTGGCCAACAAGTATGCGAAGAAGGCCAAATAATGAGCCAGATGCGGGCATCACCCAGACCTAACCCAGACCTAACCGGTGTTATCCTCTAAAATATTGATCGAAACCAGATTTAATTGACAGTTTCAGTGTGTTACCACATTACTACGTGATTCAAACACGAAAAAAACCCAGGATCTGGCCAACAAGTATGCGAAGAAGGCAAAATCATGAGCCAGATGCGGGCATAACCCAGACCTAACCCAGACCTAACCGGTGTTATCCTCTTAAATATTGATCGAAACCAGGTTTAATTGACAGTTTCAGTGTGTTACCACATTATTACGTGATTCAAACACGAAAAAAACCCAGGATCTGGCCAACAAGTATGCGAAGAAGGCAAAATCATGAGCCAGATGCGGGCATATCCCGGACCTAACCCAGCCCTAACCGGTGTTATCCTCTAAAATATTGATCGAAACCAGGTTTAATTGACTGCTTCAGTGTGTTACCACATTACTACGTGATTCAAACACGAAAAAAACCCAGGATCTGGCCAACAAGTATGCGAAGAAGGCAAAATCATGAGCCAGATGCGGGCATAACCCAGACCTAAACCAGACCTAACCGGTGTTATCCTCTAAAATATTGATCGAAACCAGGTTTAATTGACTGCTTCAGTGTGTTAACACATTACAACGTGATTCGAGCACGGAAAAAACCCAGGATCTGGCCAACAAGTTTGCGAAAAAGCAGAAAGTATAAGCCAGATGCGCGCATATCCCAGACCTAACCCAGACCTAACCGGTGTTATCCTCTAAAATATTGATCGAAACCAGGTTTAATTGACTGCTTCAGTGTATTACCACATTACTACGTGATTCGAACCCGAAAAAACCCAGGATCTAGCCAACAAGTTTGCGAAAAAGGAGAAAGTATAAGCCAGATGCGCGCATATCCCAGACCTAACCCAGACCTAACCGGGGTCATCCTCTAAAATATTGATCGAAACCAGGTTTAATTGACTGCTTCAGTGTGTTACCACATTACTACGTGATTCAAACACGAAAAAAACCGAGGATCTGGCCAACAAGTACGCGAAGAAGGCAAAATCATGAGCCAGATGCGGGCATAACCCAGACCTATCCGGTGTTATCCTCCGAAATACTGATCGAAAACAGGTTTTATTGACTACCACAGTGTGGTACCACATTACTACGTGATTCAAACACGGAAAAAACCCAGGATCTGGCCAAAAGTTTGCGAAAAAGGCGAAAGTATAAGCCCGATGCGCGCATATCCCAGACCTAACCCAGACCTAACCGGTGTCATCCTCTAAAATATTGATCGAAACCAGGTTTAATTGGCTCCTTCAGTGTGTTACCACATTACTACGTGATTCAAACACGAAAAAAACCCAGGATCTGGCCCACAAGTATGCGAAGAAGGCAAAATCATGAGCCAGATGCGGGCATAATCCAGACCTAACCCAGACCTAACCGGTGTTATCCTCTAAAATACTGTCCGAATCCAGGTTTAATTGACTGCCTCAGTGTGGTACAACATTACTACGTGATTCAAACACGAAAAAAACCCAGGGTCTGGCCAACAAGTATGCGAAGAAGGCAAAATCATGAGCCAGATGCGGGCATATCCCGGACCTAACCAAGCCCTAACCGGTGTCATCCTCTAAAATATTGATCGAAACCAGGTTTAATTGACTGATTCAGTGTGTTACCACATTACTACGTGATTCAAACACGAAAAAAACCCGGGATCTGGCCAACAAGTATGCGAAGAAGGCAAAATCATGAGCCAGATGTGGGCATAACCCAGACCTAACCCAGACCTAACCGGTGGTATCCTCTAAAATATTGATCGAAGCCAGGTTTAATTGACAGTTTCAGTGTGTTATCACATTACTACGTGATTCAAACACGAAAAAAACCCAGGATCTGGCCAACAAGTATGCGAAGAAGGCAAAATCATGAGCCAGATGCGGGCATAACCCAGACCTAACCCAGACCTAACCGGTGTTATCCTCTAAAATATTGATCGAAACCAGGTTTAATTGACAGTTTCAGTGTGTTACCACATTACTACGTGATTCAAACACGAAAAAAAACCCAGGATCTGGCCAACAAGTATGCGAAGAAGGCAAAATCATGAGCCAGATGCGGCCATATCCCGGACCTAACCCAGCCCTAACCGGTGTTATCCTCTAAAATATTGATCGAAACCAGGTTTAATTGTCTGCTTCAGTGTGTTACCACATTACTACGTGATTCAAACACGAAAAAAACCCAGGATCTGGCCAACAAGTATGCGAAGAAGGCAAAATCATGAGCCAGATGCGGGCATAACCCAGACCAAACCCAGACCTAACCGGTGTTATCCTCTAAAATACTGTCCGAATCCAGATTTAATTGACTGCCTCAGTGTGGTACAACATTACTACGTGACTCAAACACGGAAAAAACCCAGGATCTGGCCAACAAGTTTGCGAAAATGGCGAAATCATGAGCCAGATGCGTGCATTTCCCGGACCTAACCCAGACCTAACAGGTGTTATCCTCTGAAATACTGATCGAAACCAGGTTTAATTGACTACCACAGTGTGGTACCACATTACTACGTGATTCAAACTCGGAAAAAACCCAGGATCTGGCCAAAAGTTTGCGAAAAAGGCGAAAGTATAAGCAAGATGCGCGCATATCCCAGACCTAACCCAGACCTAACCGGTGTTATCCTCTAAAATATTGATCGAAACCTGGTTTCATTGACCGCTTCAGTGTGTTACCACATTACTGCGTGGTTCAAACACGAAAAAAACCCAGGATCTGGCCAACAAGTATGCGAAGAAGGCAAAATCATGAGCCAGATGCGGGCATAACCCAGACCTAACCCAGACCTAACCGGTGTTATCCTCTAAAATATTGATCGAAACCAGGTTTAATTGACAGTTTCAGTGTGTTACCACATTACTACGTGATTCAAACACGAAAAAAACCCAGGATCTGGCCAACAAGTATGCGAAGAAGGCAAAATCATGAGCCAGCTGCGGGCATATCCCGGACCTAACCCAGACCTAACCGGTCTTATCCTCTAAAATACTGTCCGAATCCAGGTTTAATTGACTGCCTCAGTGTGGTACAACATTACGACGTGATTCAAACACGAAAAAAACCCAGGATCTGGCCAACAAGTATGCGAGGAAGGCAAAATCATGAGCCAGATGCGGGCATATCCCGGACCTAACCCAGCCCTAACCGGTGTCATTCTCTAAAATATTGATCGAAACCAGGTTTAATTGACTGATTCAGTGTGTTACCACATTACTACGTGATTCAAACACGAAAAAAACCCAGGATCTGGCCAACAAGTATGCGAAGAAGGCAAAATCATGAGCCAGCTGCGGGCATATCCCGGACCTAACCCAGACCTAACCGGTGTTATCCTCTGAAATATTGATCGAAACCAGCTTTAATTGACTGCCTCAGTGTGGTACCACATTACTACGTGATTCAAACACGGAAAAAACCCAGGATCTGGCCAACAAGTTTGCGAAAAAGGCGAAAGTATAAGCCAGATGCGCGCATATCCCAGACCTAACCCAGACCTAACCGGTGTTAACCTCTAAAATATTGATCGAAACCTGGTTTAATTGACTGCTTCAGTGTGTTACCACATTACTACGTGATTCAAACACGAAAAAATCCGAGGATCTGGCCAACAAGTATGCGAAGAAGGCAAAATCATGAGCCAGATGCGGGCATAACCCAGACCTAACCGGTGTTATCCTCTAAAATATTGATCGAAACCAGGTTTAATTGACTGCTTCTGTGTGTTACCACATTACTACGTGATTCAAACACGAAAAAAACCCAGGATCTGGCCAACAAGTATGCGAAGAAGGCAAAATCATGAGCCAGATGCGGGCATAACATAGACCAAACCCAGACCTAACCGGTGTTATCCTCTAAAATACTGTCCGAATCCAGGTTTAATTGACTGCCTCAGTGTGGTACAACATTACTACGTGATTCTAACACGGAAAAAACCCATGATCTGGCCAACAAGTTTGCGAAAAAGGCAAAATCATGAGCCAGATGCGCGCAAATACCAGACCTAACCCAGACCTAACCGGTGTTATCCTCTAAAATATTGATCGAAACCAGGTTTAATTGACTGCTTCAGTGTGTTACCACATTACTACGTGATTCAAACACGAAAAAAACCCAGGATCTGGCCAACAAGTATGCGAAGAAGGCAAAATCATGAGCCAGCTGCGGGCATATCCCGGACCTAACCCAGACCTAACCGGTGTTATCCTCTAAAATACTGTCCGAATCCAGGTTTAATTGACTGCCTCAGTGTGGTACAACATTACGACGTGATTCAAACACGGAAAAAACCCAGGATCTGGCCAACAAGTTTGCGAAAAAGGCGAAAGTATAAGCCAGATGCGGGCATAACCCAGACCTAACCCAGACCTAACCGGTGTTAACCTCTAAAATATTGATCGAAACCTGGTTTAATTGACTGCTTCAGTGTGTTACCACATTACTACGTGTTTCAAACACGAAAAAATCCGAGGATCTGGCCAACAAGTATGCGAAGAAGGCAAAATCATGAGCCAGATGCGGGCATAACCCAGACCTAACCCAGACCTAACCGGTGTTATCCTCTTAAATATTGATCGAAACCAGGTTTAATTGACTGCTTCAGTGTGTTACCACATTACTACGTGATTCAAACACGAAAAAAACCCAGGATCTGGCCAACAAGTATGCGAAGAAGGCAAAATCATGAGCCAGATGCGGGCATAACATAGACCAAACCCAGACCTAACCGGTGTTATCCTCTAAAATACTGTCCGAATCCAGGTTTAATTGACTGCCTCAGTGTGGTACAACATTACTACGTGATTCTAACACGGAAAAAACCCATGATCTGGCCAACAAGTTTGCGAAAAAGGCAAAATCATGAGCCAGATGCGCGCAAATACCAGACCTAACCCAGACCTAACCGGTGTTATCCTCTAAAATATTGATCGAAACCAGGTTTAATTGACTGCTTCAGTGTGTTACCACATTACTACGTGATTCAAACACGAAAAAAACCCAGGATCTGGCCAACAAGTATGCGAAGAAGGCAAAATCATGAGCCAGCTGCGGGCATATCCCGGACCTAACCCAGACCTAACCGGTGTTATCCTCTGAAATATTGATCGAAACCAGCTTTAATTGACTGCCTCAGTGTGGTACCACATTACTACGTGATTCAAACACGGAAAAAACCCAGGATCTGGCCAACAAGTTTGCGAAAAAGGCGAAAGTATAAGCCAGATGCGGGCATAACCCAGACCTAACCCAGACCTAACCGGTGTTATCCTCTGAAATCTTGATCGAAACCAGGTTTAATTGACTGCTTCAGTGTGTTACCACATTACTACGTGATTCAAACACGGAAAAACCCAGGATCTGGCCAACAAGTATGCGAAGAAGGCAAAATCATGAGCCAGATGCGGGCATAACCCAGACCTAACCGGTGTTATCCTCTAAAATACTGTCCGAATCCAGGTTTAATTGACTGCCTCAGTGTGGTACAACATTACTACGTGATTCAAACACGGAAAAAACCCAGGATCTGGCCAACAAGTTTGCGAAAATGGCGAAATCATGAGCCAGATGCGTGCATTTCCCGGACCTAACCCAGACCTAACCGGTGTTATCCTCTGAAATATTGATCGAATCCAGGTTTAATTGACTACCACAGTGTGGTACCACATTACTACGTGATTCAAACACGGAAAAAACCCAGGATCTGGCCAAAAGTTTGCGAAAAAGGCGAAAGTATAAGCCAGATGCGGGCATAACCCAGACCTAACCCAGACCTAACCGGTGTTATCCTCTAAAATATTGATCGAAACCAGGTTTAATTGACTCCTTCAGTGTGTTACCACATTACTACGTGATTCAGACACGAAAAAAACCCTGGATCTGGCCAACAAGTATGCGAAGAAGGCAAAATCATGAGCCAGATGCGGGCATAATCCAGACGAAACCCAGACATAACCGGTGTTATCCTCTAAAATATTGATCGAAACCTGGTTTAATTGACTGCTTCAGTGTGTTACCACATTACTACGTGATTCAAACACGAAAAAAACCCAGGATCTGGCCAACAAGTATGCGAAGAAGGCAAAATCATGAGCCAGATGCGGGCATAACCCAGACCTAACCCAGACCTAACCGGTGTTATCCTCTGAAATCTTGATCGAAACCAGGTTTAATTGACTGCTTCAGTGTGTTACCACATTACTACGTGATTCAAACACGAAAAAAACCCAGGATCTGGCCAACAAGTATGCGAAGGAGGCAAAATCATGAGCCAGATGAGGGCATAACCCAGACCTAACCCAGACCTAACCGGTGTTATCTTCTAAAATATTGATCGAAACCAGGTTTAATTGACTGCTTCAGTGTGTTACCACATTACTACGTGATTCAAACACGAAAAAAACCCAGGATCTGGCCAACAAGTATGCGAAGGAGGCAAAATCATGAGCCAGATGCGCGCATATCCCAGACCTAACCCAGACCTAACCGGTGTTATCCCCTAAAATATTGATCGAAACCTGGTTTAATTAACTGCTTCAGTGTGTTACCACATTACTACCTGATTCAAACACGAAAAAAACCCAGGATCTGGACAACAAGTATGCGAAGAAGGCAAAATCATGAGCCAGATGCGGGCATAACCCAGACCTAACCCAGACCTAACCGGTGTTATCCTCTAAAATATTGATCGAAACCAGGTTTAATTGACTGCTTCAGTGTGTTACCACATTACTACGTGAATCAAACACGAAAGAAACCCAGGATCTGGTCAACAAGTATGCGAAGAAGGCAAAATCATGAGCCAGATGCGGGCATAACCCAGACCTAACCCAGACCTAACCGGTGTTATCCTCTAAAATATTGATCGAAACCAGGTTTAATTGACTGCTTCAGTGTGTTACCACATTACTACGTGATTCAAACACGAAAAAAACCCAGGATCTGGCCAACAAGTATGCGAAGAAGGCAAAATCATGAGCCAGATGCGGGCATAACCCAGACCTAACCCAGTCCTAACCGGTGTTATCCTCTAAAATATTGATCGAAACCAGGTTTAATTGACTGCTTCAGTGTGTTACCACATTACTACGTGATTCAAACACGAAAAAAACCCAGGATCTGGCCAACAAGTATGCGAAGGAGGCAAAATCATGAGCCAGATGCGGGCATAACATAGACCAAACCCAGACCTAACCGGTGTTATCCTCTAAAATACTGTCCGAATCCAGGTTTAATTGCCTGCCTCAGTGTGGTACAACATTACTACGTGATTCAAACACGGAAAAAACCCATGATCTGGCCAACAAGTTTGCGAAAAAGGCGTAAGTATAAGCCAGATGCGCGCATATACCAGACCTAACCCAGACCTAACCGGTGTTATCCTCTAAAATATTGATCGAAACCAGGTTTAATTGACTGCTTCAGTGTGTTACCACATTACTACGTGATTCAAACACGAAAAAAACCCAGGATCTGGCCAACAAGTATGCGATGGAGGCAAAATCATGAGCCAGATGCGCGCATATCCCAGACCTAACCCAGACCTAACCGGTGTTATCCCCTAAAATATTGATCGAAACCTGGTTTAATTAACTGCTTCAGTGTGTTACCACATTACTACCTGATTCAAACACGAAAAACACCCAGGATCTGGACAACAAGTATGCGAAGAAGGCAAAATCATGAGCCAGATGCGGGCATAACCCAGACCTAACCCAGACCTAACCGGTGTTATCCTCTAAAATATTGATCGAAACCAGGTTTAATTGACTGCTTCAGTGTGTTACCACATTACTACGTGAATCAAACACGAAAGAAACCCAGGATCTGGTCAACAAGTATGCGAAGAAGGCAAAATCATGAGCCAGATGCGGGCATAATTCAGACCTAACCCAGACCTAACCGGTGTTATCCTCTAAAATATTGATCGAAACCAGGTTTAATTGACTGCTTCAGTGTGTTACCACATTACTACGTGATTCAAACACGAAAAAAACCCAGGATCTGGCCAACAAGTATGCGAAGAAGGCAAAATCATGAGCCAGATGCGGGCATAACCCAGACCTAACCCAGTCCTAACCGGTGTTATCCTCTAAAATATTGATCGAAACCAGGTTTAATTGACTGCTTCAGTGTGTTACCACATTACTACGTGATTCAAACACGAAAAAAACCCAGGATCTGGCCAACAAGTATGCGAAGGAGGCAAAATCATGAGCCAGATGCGGGCATAACATAGACCAAACCCAGACCTAACCGGTGTTATCCTCTAAAATACTGCCCGAACCCAGGTTTAATTGCCTGCCTCAGTGTGGTACAACATTACTACGTGATTCAAACACGAAAAAAACCCAGGATCTGGCCAACAAGTATGCGAAGAAGGCAAAATCATGAGCCAGATGCGGGCATAACCCAGACCTAACCCAGACCTAACCGGTGTTATCCTCTAAAATATTGATCGAAACCAGGTTTAATTGACTGCTTCAGTGTGTTACCACATTACTACGTGATTCAAACACGAAAAAAACCCAGGATCTGGCCAACAAGTATGCGAAGAAGGCAAAATCATGAGCCAGATGCGGGCATAACCCAGACCTAACCCAGTCCTAACCGGTGTTATCCTGTGAAATATTGATCGAAACCAGGTTTAATTGACTGCCTCAGTGTGGTACCACATTACTACGTGATTCAAACACGGAAAAAACCCAGGATCTGGCCAACAAGTTTGCGAAAAATGCGAAAGTATAATCCAGATGCGCGCATATCCCAGACCTAACCCAGACCTAACCGGTGTTATCCCCTAAAATATTGATCGAAACCTGGTTTAATTAACTGCTTCAGTGTGTTACCACATTACTACGTGAATCAAACACGAAAGAAACCCAGGATCTGGTCAACAAGTATGCGAAGAAGGCAAAATCATGAGCCAGATGCGGGCATAACCCAGACCTAACCCAGACCTAACCGGTGTTATCCTCTAAAATATTGATCGAAACCAGGTTTAATTGACTGCTTCAGTGTGTTACCACATTACTACGTGAATCAAACACGAAAGAAACCCAGGATCTGGTCAACAATTATGCGAAGAAGGCAAAATCATGAGCCAGATGCGGGCATAACCCAGACCTAACCGGTGTTATCCTCTAAAATATTGATCGAAACCAGGTTTAATTGTCTGCTTCAGTGTGTTACCACATTACTACGTGATTCAAACACGAAAAAAACCCAGGATCTGGCCAACAAGTATGCGAAGAAGGCAAAATCATGAGCCAGATGCGGGCATAACCCAGACCTAACCCAGTCCTACCCGGTGTTATCCTCTAAAATATTGATCGAAACCAGGTTTAATTGACTGCTTCAGTGTGTTACCACATTACTACGTGATTCAAACACAAAAAAAACCCAGGATCTGGCCAACAAGTATGCGAAGAAGGCAAAATCATGAGCCAGATGCGGGCATAACATAGACTAAACCCAGACCTAACCGGTGTTATCGTCTAAAATACTGTCCGAATCCAGGTTTAATTGACTGCCTCAGAGTGGTACAACATTACTACGTGATTCAAACACGGAAAAAACCCATGATCTGGCCAACAAGTTTGCGAAAAAGGCGTAAGTATAAGCCAGATGCGCGCATATACCAGACCTAACCCAGACCTAACCGGTGTTATCCTCTAAAATATTGATCGAAACCAGGTTTAATTGACTGCTTCAGTGTGTTACCACATTACTACGTGATTCAAACACGAAAAAAACCCAGGATCTGGCCAACAAGTATGCGAAGAAGGCAAAATCATGAGCCAGATGCGGGCATAACCCAGACCTAACCCAGTCCTAACCGGTGTTATCCTCTAAAATATTGATCGAAACCGCGTTTAATTGACTGCTCCAGTGTGTTACCACATTACTACGTGATTCAAACACGAAAAAAACCCAGGATCTGGCCAACAAGTATGCGAAGAATGCAAAATCATGGCCAGATGCGGGCATAATATAGACCAAACCCAGACCTAACCGGTGTTATCCTCTAAAATACTGTCCGAATCCAGGTTTAATTGACTGCCTCAGTGTGGTACAACATTACTACGTGATTCAAACACGGAAAAAACCCATGATCTGGCCAACAAGTTTGCGAAAAAGGCAAAATCATGAGCCAGATGCGCGCATATACCAGACCTAACCCAGACCTAACCGGTGTTATCCTCTAAAATATTGATCGAAACCAGGTTTAATTGACTGCTTCAGTGTGTTACCACATTACTACGTGATTCAAACACGAAAAAAACCCAGGATCTGGCCAACAAGTATGCGAAGAATGCAAAATCATGAGCCAGCTGCGGGCATATCCCGGACCTAACCCAGACCTAACCGGTGTTATCCTCTGAAATACTGATCGAAACCAGCTTTAATTGACTGCCTCAGTGTGGTACCACATTACTACGTGATTCAAACACGGAAAAAACCCAGGATCTGGCCAACAAGTTTGCGAAAAAGGCGAAAGTATAAGCCAGATGCGCGCATATCCCAGACCTAACCCAGACCTAACCGGTGTTAACCTCTAAAATATTGATCGAAACCTGGTTTAATTGACTGCTTCAGTGTGTTACCACATTACTACGTGATTCAAACACGAAAAAATCCGAGGATCTGGCCAACAAGTATGCGAAGAAGGCAAAATCATGAGCCAGATGCGGGCATAACCCAGACCTAACCCAGACCTAACCGGTGTTATCCTCTTAAATATTGATCGAAACCAGGTTTAATTGACTGCTTCAGTGTGTTACCACATTACTACGTGATTCAAACACGAAAAAAACCCAGGATCTGGCCAACAAGTATGCGAAGAAGGCAAAATCATGAGCCAGATGCGGGCATAACATAGACCAAACCCAGACCTAACCGGTGTTATCCTCTAAAATACTGTCCGAATCCAGGTTTAATTGACTGCCTCAGTGTGGTACAACATTACTACGTGATTCTAACACGGAAAAAACCCATGATCTGGCCAACAAGTTTGCGAAAAAGGCAAAATCATGAGCCAGATGCGCGCAAATACCAGACCTAACCCAGACCTAACCGGTGTTATCCTCTAAAATATTGATCGAAACCAGGTTTAATTGACTGCTTCAGTGTGTTACCACATTACTACGTGATTCAAACACGAAAAAAACCCAGGATCTGGCCAACAAGTATGCGAAGAAGGCAAAATCATGAGCCAGCTGCGGGCATATCCCGGACCTAACCCAGACCTAACCGGTGTTATCTTCTAAAATACTGTCCGAATCCAGGTTTAATTGACTGCCTCAGTGTGGTACAACATTACGACGTGATTCAAACACGAAAAAAACCCAGGATCTGGCCAACAAGTATGCGAGGAAGGCAAAATCATGAGCCAGATGCGGGCATATCCCGGACCTAACCCAGCCCTAACCGGTGTCATTCTCTAAAATATTGATCGAAACCAGGTTTAATTGACTGATTCAGTGTGTTACCACATTACTACGTGATTCAAACACGAAAAAAACCCAGGATCTGGCCAACAAGTATGCGAAGAAGGCATAATCATGAGCCAGCTGCGGGCATATCCCGGACCTAACCCAGACCTAACCGGTGTTATCCTCTGAAATATTGATCGAAACCAGCTTTAATTGACTGCCTCAGTGTGGTACCACATTACTACGTGATTCAAACACGGAAAAAACCCAGGATCTGGCCAACAAGTTTGCGAAAAAGGCGAAAGTATAAGCCAGATGCGCGCATATCCCAGACCTAACCCAGACCTAACCGGTGTTAACCTCTAAAATATTGATCGAAACCTGGTTTAATTGACTGCTTCAGTGTGTTACCACATTACTACGTGATTCAAACACGAAAAAATCCGAGGATCTGGCCAACAAGTATGCGAAGAAGGCAAAATCATGAGCCAGATGCGGGCATAACATAGACCAAACCCAGACCTAACCGGTGTTATCCTCTAAAATACTGTCCGAATCCAGGTTTAATTGACTGCCTCAGTGTGGTACAACATTACTACGTGATTCTAACACGGAAAAAACCCATGATCTGGCCAACAAGTTTGCGAAAAAGGCAAAATCATGAGCCAGATGCGCGCAAATACCAGACCTAACCCAGACCTAACCGGTGTTATCCTCTAAAATATTGATCGAAACCAGGTTTAATTGACTGCTTCAGTGTGTTACCACATTACTACGTGATTCAAACACGAAAAAAACCCAGGATCTGGCCAACAAGTATGCGAAGAAGGCAAAATCATGAGCCAGCTGCGGGCATATCCCGGACCTAACCCAGACCTAACCGGTGTTATCCTCTAAAATACTGTCCGGATCCAGGTTTAATTGACTGCCTCAGTGTGGTACAACATTACGACGTGATTCAAACACGAAAAAAACCCAGGATCTGGCCAACAAGTATGCGAAGAAGGCAAAATCATGAGCCAGATGCGGGCATATCCCGGACCTAACCCAGCCCTAACCGGTGTCATCCTCTAAAATATTGATCGAAACCAGGTTTAATTGACTGATTCAGTGTGTTACCACATTACTACGTGTTCAAACACGAAAAAAACCCGGGATCTGGCCAACAAGTATGCGAAGAAGGCCAAATCATGAGCCAGATGCGGGCATAACCCAGACCTAACCCAGACCTAACCGGTGTTATCCTCTAAAATATTGATCGAAATCAGATTTAATTGACAGTTTCAGTGTGTTACCACATTACTACGTGATTCAAGCACGAAAGAAACCCAGGATCTGGCCAACAAGTATGCGAAGAAGGCAAAATCATGAGCCAGATGCGGGCATAACCCAGACCTAACCCAGACCTAACCGGTGTTATCCTCTAAAATATTGATCCGAACCAGGTTTAATTGACAGTTTCAGTGTGTTACCACATTACTACGTGATTCAAACACGAAAAAAACCCAGGATCTGGCCAACAAGTATGCGAAGAAGGCAAAATCATGAGCCAGATGCGGGCATATCCCGGACCTAACCCAGCCCTAACCGGTGTTATCCTCTTAAATATTGATCGAAACCAGGTTTAATTGACTGCTTCAGTGTGTTACCACATTACTACGTGATTCAAACACGAAAAAAACCCAGGATCTGGCCAACAAGTATGCGAAGAAGGCAAAATCATGAGCCAGCTGCGGGCATATCCCGGACCTAACCCAGACCTAACCGGTGTTATCCTCTAAAATACTGTCCGGATCCAGGTTTAATTGACTGCTTCAGTGTGTTACCACATTACTACGTGATTCAAACACGAAAAAAACCCAGGATCTGGCCAACAGGTATGCGAGGAAGGCAAAATCATGAGCCAGATGCGGGCATAACCCGGACCTAACCCAGCCCTAACCGGTGTTATCCTCTAAAATATTGATCGAAACCAGGTTTAATTGACTGCTTCAGTGTGTTACCACAATACTACGTGATTCAAACACGGAAAAAACACAGGATCTGGCCAACAAGTTTGCGAAAAAGGAGAAAGTATAAGCCAGATGCGCGCATATCCCAGACCTAACCCAGACCTAACCGGTGTTATCCTCTAAAATATTGATCGAAACCAGGTTTAATTGACAGTTTCAGTGTGTTACCACATTACTACGTGATTCAAACACGAAAAAAACCCAGGATCTGGCCAACAAGTATGCGAAGAAGGCAAAATCATGAGCCAGATGCGGGCATATCCCGGACCTAACCCAGCCCTAACCGGTGTCATCCTCTAAAATATTGATCGAAACCAGGTTTAATTGACTGATTCAGTGTGTTACCACACTACTACGTGTTCAAACACGAAAAAAACCCGGGATCTGGCCAACAAGTATGCGAAGAAGGCCAAATAATGAGCCAGATGCGGGCATCACCCAGACCTAACCCAGACCTAACCGGTGTTATCCTCTAAAATATTGATCGAAACCAGATTTAATTGACAGTTTCAGTGTGTTACCACATTACTACGTGATTCAAACACGAAAAAAACCCAGGATCTGGCCAACAAGTATGCGAAGAAGGCAAAATCATGAGCCAGATGCGGGCATAACCCAGACCTAACCCAGACCTAACCGGTGTTATCCTCTTAAATATTGATCGAAACCAGGTTTAATTGACAGTTTCAGTGTGTTACCACATTATTACGTGATTCAAACACGAAAAAAACCCAGGATCTGGCCAACAAGTATGCGAAGAAGGCAAAATCATGAGCCAGATGCGGGCATATCCCGGACCTAACCCAGCCCTAACCGGTGTTATCCTCTAAAATATTGATCGAAACCAGGTTTAATTGACTGCTTCAGTGTGTTACCACATTACTACGTGATTCAAACACGAAAAAAACCCAGGATCTGGCCAACAAGTATGCGAAGAAGGCAAAATCATGAGCCAGATGCGGGCATAACCCAGACCTAAACCAGACCTAACCGGTGTTATCCTCTAAAATATTGATCGAAACCAGGTTTAATTGACTGCTTCAGTGTGTTAACACATTACAACGTGATTCGAACACGGAAAAAACCCAGGATCTGGCCAACAAGTTTGCGAAAAAGCAGAAAGTATAAGCCAGATGCGCGCATATCCCAGACCTAACCCAGACCTAACCGGTGTTATCCTCTAAAATATTGATCGAAACCAGGTTTAATTGACTGCTTCAGTGTATTACCACATTACTACGTGATTCGAACCCGAAAAAACCCAGGATCTAGCCAACAAGTTTGCGAAAAAGGAGAAAGTATAAGCCAGATGCGCGCATATCCCAGACCTAACCCAGACCTAACCGGGGTCATCCTCTAAAATATTGATCGAAACCAGGTTTAATTGACTGCTTCAGTGTGTTACCACATTACTACGTGATTCAAACACGAAAAAAACCGAGGATCTGGCCAACAAGTACGCGAAGAAGGCAAAATCATGAGCCAGATGCGGGCATAACCCAGACCTATCCGGTGTTATCCTCCGAAATACTGATCGAAAACAGGTTTTATTGACTACCACAGTGTGGTACCACATTACTACGTGATTCAAACACGGAAAAAACCCAGGATCTGGCCAAAAGTTTGCGAAAAAGGCGAAAGTATAAGCCCGATGCGCGCATATCCCAGACCTAACCCAGACCTAACCGGTGTCATCCTCTAAAATATTGATCGAAACCAGGTTTAATTGGCTCCTTCAGTGTGTTACCACATTACTACGTGATTCAAACACGAAAAAAACCCAGGATCTGGCCCACAAGTATGCGAAGAAGGCAAAATCATGAGCCAGATGCGGGCATAATCCAGACCTAACCCAGACCTAACCGGTGTTATCCTCTAAAATACTGTCCGAATCCAGGTTTAATTGACTGCCTCAGTGTGGTACAACATTACTACGTGATTCAAACACGAAAAAAACCCAGGGTCTGGCCAACAAGTATGCGAAGAAGGCAAAATCATGAGCCAGATGCGGGCATATCCCGGACCTAACCAAGCCCTAACCGGTGTCATCCTCTAAAATATTGATCGAAACCAGGTTTAATTGACTGATTCAGTGTGTTACCACATTACTACGTGATTCAAACACGAAAAAAACCCGGGATCTGGCCAACAAGTATGCGAAGAAGGCAAAATCATGAGCCAGATGTGGGCATAACCCAGACCTAACCCAGACCTAACCGGTGGTATCCTCTAAAATATTGATCGAAGCCAGGTTTAATTGACAGTTTCAGTGTGTTATCACATTACTACGTGATTCAAACACGAAAAAAACCCAGGATCTGGCCAACAAGTATGCGAAGAAGGCAAAATCATGAGCCAGATGCGGGCATAACCCAGACCTAACCCAGACCTAACCGGTGTTATCCTCTAAAATATTGATCGAAACCAGGTTTAATTGACAGTTTCAGTGTGTTACCACATTACTACGTGATTCAAACACGAAAAAAAACCCAGGATCTGGCCAACAAGTATGCGAAGAAGGCAAAATCATGAGCCAGATGCGGCCATATCCCGGACCTAACCCAGCCCTAACCGGTGTTATCCTCTAAATTATTGATCGAAACCAGGTTTAATTGTCTGCTTCAGTGTGTTACCACATTACTACGTGATTCAAACACGAAAAAAACCCAGGATCTGGCCAACAAGTATGCGAAGAAGGCAAAATCATGAGCCAGATGCGGGCATAACCCAGACCAAACCCAGACCTAACCGGTGTTATCCTCTAAAATACTGTCCGAATCCAGATTTAATTGACTGCCTCAGTGTGGTACAACATTACTATGTGACTCAAACACGGAAAAAACCCAGGATCTGGCCAACAAGTTTGCGAAAATGGCGAAATCATGAGCCAGATGCGTGCATTTCCCGGACCTAACCCAGACCTAACAGGTGTTATCCTCTGAAATACTGATCGAAACCAGGTTTAATTGACTACCACAGTGTGGTACCACATTACTACGTGATTCAAACTCGGAAATAACCCAGGATCTGGCCAAAAGTTTGCGAAAAAGGCGTAAGTATAAGCCAGATGCGCGCATATCCCAGACCTAACCCAGACCTAACCGGTGTTATCCTCTAAAATATTGATCGAAACCTGGTTTCATTGACCGCTTCAGTGTGTTACCACATTACTGCGTGATTCAAACACGAAAAAAACCCAGGATCTGGCCAACAAGTATGCGAAGAAGGCAAAATCATGAGCCAGATGCGGGCATAACCCAGACCTAACCCAGACCTAACCGGTGTTATCCTCTAAAATATTGATCGAAACCAGGTTTAATTGACAGTTTCAGTGTGTTACCACATTACTACGTGATTCAAACACGAAAAAAACCCAGGATCTGGCCAACAAGTATGCGAAGAAGGCAAAATCATGAGCCAGCTGCGGGCATATCCCGGACCTAACCCAGACCTAACCGGTGTTATCCTCTAAAATACTGTCCGAATCCAGGTTTAATTGACTGCCTCAGTGTGGTACAACATTACGACGTGATTCAAACACGAAAAAAACCCAGGATCTGGCCAACAAGTATGCGAGGAAGGCAAAATCATGAGCCAGATGCGGGCATATCCCGGACCTAACCCAGCCCTAACCGGTGTCATTCTCTAAAATATTGATCGAAACCAGGTTTAATTGACTGATTCAGTGTGTTACCACATTACTACGTGATTCAAACACGAAAAAAACCCAGGATCTGGCCAACAAGTATGCGAAGAAGGCAAAATCATGAGCCAGCTGCGGGCATATCCCGGACCTAACCCAGACCTAACCGGTGTTATCCTCTGAAATATTGATCGAAACCAGCTTTAATTGACTGCCTCAGTGTGGTACCACATTACTACGTGATTCAAACACGGAAATAACCCAGGATCTGGCCAACAAGTTTGCGAAAAAGGCGAAAGTATAAGCCAGATGCGCGCATATCCCAGACCTAACCCAGACCTAACCGGTGTTAACCTCTAAAATATTGATCGAAACCTGGTTTAATTGACTGCTTCAGTGTGTTACCACATTACTACGTGATTCAAACACGAAAAAATCCGAGGATCTGGCCAACAAGTATGCGAAGAAGGCAAAATCATGAGCCAGATGCGGGCATAACCCAGACCTAACCGGTGTTATCCTCTAAAATATTGATCGAAACCAGGTTTAATTGACTGCTTCAGTGTGTTACCACATTACTACGTGATTCAAACACGAAAAAAACCCAGGATCTGGCCAACAAGTATGCGAAGAAGGCAAAATCATGAGCCAGATGCGGGCATAACATAGACCAAACCCAGACCTAACCGGTGTTATCCTCTAAAATACTGTCCGAATCCAGGTTTAATTGACTGCCTCAGTGTGGTACAACATTACTACGTGATTCTAACACGGAAAAAACCCATGATCTGGCCAACAAGTTTGCGAAAAAGGCAAAATCATGAGCCAGATGCGCGCAAATACCAGACCTAACCCAGACCTAACCGGTGTTATCCTCTAAAATATTGATCGAAACCAGGTTTAATTGACTGCTTCAGTGTGTTACCACATTACTACGTGATTCAAACACGAAAAAAACCCAGGATCTGGCCAACAAGTATGCGAAGAAGGCAAAATCATGAGCCAGCTGCGGGCATATCCCGGACCTAACCCAGACCTAACCGGTGTTATCCTCTAAAATACTGTCCGAATCCAGGTTTAATTGACTGCCTCAGTGTGGTACAACATTACGACGTGATTCAAACACGAAAAAAACCCAGGATCTGGCCAACAAGTATGCGAAGAAGGCAAAATCATGAGCCAGATGCGGGCATATCCCGGACCTAACCCAGCCCTAACCGGTGTCATCCTCTAAAATATTGATCGAAACCAGGTTTAATTGACTGATTCAGTGTGTTACCACACTACTACGTGTTCAAACACGAAAAAAACCCGGGATCTGGCCAACAAGTATGCGAAGAAGGCCAAATCATGAGCCAGATGCGGGCATAACCCAGACCTAACCCAGACCTAACCGGTGTTATCCTCTAAAATATTGATCGAAACCAGATTTAATTGACAGTTTCAGTGTGTTACCACATTACTACGTGATTCAAACACGAAAGAAACCCAGGATCTGGCCAACAAGTATGCGAAGAAGGCAAAATCATGAGCCAGATGCGGGCATAACCCAGACCTAACCCAGACCTAACCGGTGTTATCCTCTAAAATATTGATCCGAACCAGGTTTAATTGACAGTTTCAGTGTGTTACCACATTACTACGTGATTCAAACACGAAAAAAACCCAGGATCTGGCCAACAAGTATGCGAAGAAGGCAAAATCATGAGCCAGATGCGGGCATATCCCGGACCTAACCCAGCCCTAACCGGTGTTATCCTCTTAAATATTGATCGAAACCAGGTTTAATTGACTGCTTCAGTGTGTTACCACATTACTACGTGATTCAAACACGAAAAAAACCCAGGATCTGGCCAACAGGTATGCGAGGAAGGCAAAATCATGAGCCAGATGCGGGCATAACCCGGACCTAACCCAGCCCTAACCGGTGTTATCCTCTAAAATATTGATCGAAACCAGGTTTAATTGACTGCTTCAGTGTGTTACCACAATACTACGTGATTCAAACACGGAAAAAACACAGGATCTGGCCAAGAAGTTTGCGAAAAAGGAGAAAGTATAAGCCAGATGCGCGCATATCCCAGACCTAACCCAGACCTAACCGGTGTTATCCTCTAAAATATTGATCGAAACCAGGTTTAATTGACAGTTTCAGTGTGTTACCACATTACTACGTGATTCAAACACGAAAAAAACCCAGGATCTGGCCAACAAGTATGCGAAGAAGGCAAAATCATGAGCCAGATGCGGGCATAATCCAGACCTAACCCAGACCTAACCGGTGTTATCCTCTAAAATACTGTCCGAATCCAGGTTTAATTGCCTGCCTCAGTGTGGTACAACATTACTACGTGATTCAAACACGAAAAAAACCCAGGATCTGGCCAACAAGTATGCGAAGAAGGCAAAATCATGAGCCAGATGCGGGCATATCCCGGACCTAACCCAGCCCTAACCGGTGTCATCCTCTAAAATATTGATCGAAACCAGGTTTAATTGACTGATTCAGTGTGTTACCACACTACTACGTGTTCAAACACGAAAAAAACCCGGGATCTGGCCAACAAGTATGCGAAGAAGGCCAAATAATGAGCCAGATGCGGGCATCACCCAGACCTAACCCAGACCTAACCGGTGTTATCCTCTAAAATATTGATCGAAACCAGATTTAATTGACAGTTTCAGTGTGTTACCACATTACTACGTGATTCAAACACGAAAAAAACCCAGGATCTGGCCAACAAGTATGCGAAGAAGGCAAAATCATGAGCCAGATGCGGGCATAACCCAGACCTAACCCAGACCTAACCGGTGTTATCCTCTTAAATATTGATCGAAACCAGGTTTAATTGACAGTTTCAGTGTGTTACCACATTATTACGTGATTCAAACACGAAAAAAACCCAGGATCTGGCCAACAAGTATGCGAAGAAGGCAAAATCATGAGCCAGATGCGGGCATATCCCGGACCTAACCCAGCCCTAACCGGTGTTATCCTCTAAAATATTGATCGAAACCAGGTTTAATTGACTGCTTCAGTGTGTTACCACATTACTACGTGATTCAAACACGAAAAAAACCCAGGATCTGGCCAACAAGTATGCGAAGAAGGCAAAATCATGAGCCAGATGCGGGCATAACCCAGACCTAAACCAGACCTAACCGGTGTTATCCTCTAAAATATTGATCGAAACCAGGTTTAATTGACTGCTTCAGTGTGTTAACACATTACAACGTGATTCGAACACGGAAAAAACCCAGGATCTGGCCAACAAGTTTGCGAAAAAGCAGAAAGTATAAGCCAGATGCGCGCATATCCCAGACCTAACCCAGACCTAACCGGTGTTATCCTCTAAAATATTGATCGAAACCAGGTTTAATTGACTGCTTCAGTGTATTACCACATTACTACGTGATTCGAACCCGAAAAAACCCAGGATCTAGCCAACAAGTTTGCGAAAAAGGAGAAAGTATAAGCCAGATGCGCGCATATCCCAGACCTAACCCAGACCTAACCGGGGTCATCCTCTAAAATATTGATCGAAACCAGGTTTAATTGACTGCTTCAGTGTGTTACCACATTACTACGTGATTCAAACACGAAAAAAACCGAGGATCTGGCCAACAAGTACGCGAAGAAGGCAAAATCATGAGCCAGATGCGGGCATAACCCAGACCTATCCGGTGTTATCCTCCGAAATACTGATCGAAAACAGGTTTTATTGACTACCACAGTGTGGTACCACATTACTACGTGATTCAAACACGGAAAAAACCCAGGATCTGGCCAAAAGTTTGCGAAAAAGGCGAAAGTATAAGCCCGATGCGCGCATATCCCAGACCTAACCCAGACCTAACCGGTGTCATCCTCTAAAATATTGATCGAAACCAGGTTTAATTGGCTCCTTCAGTGTGTTACCACATTACTACGTGATTCAAACACGAAAAAAACCCAGGATCTGGCCCACAAGTATGCGAAGAAGGCAAAATCATGAGCCAGATGCGGGCATAATCCAGACCTAACCCAGACCTAACCGGTGTTATCCTCTAAAATACTGTCCGAATCCAGGTTTAATTGACTGCCTCAGTGTGGTACAACATTACTACGTGATTCAAACACGAAAAAAACCCAGGGTCTGGCCAACAAGTATGCGAAGAAGGCAAAATCATGAGCCAGATGCGGGCATATCCCGGACCTAACCAAGCCCTAACCGGTGTCATCCTCTAAAATATTGATCGAAACCAGGTTTAATTGACTGATTCAGTGTGTTACCACATTACTACGTGATTCAAACACGAAAAAAACCCGGGATCTGGCCAACAAGTATGCGAAGAAGGCAAAATCATGAGCCAGATGTGGGCATAACCCAGACCTAACCCAGACCTAACCGGTGGTATCCTCTAAAATATTGATCGAAGCCAGGTTTAATTGACAGTTTCAGTGTGTTATCACATTACTACGTGATTCAAACACGAAAAAAACCCAGGATCTGGCCAACAAGTATGCGAAGAAGGCAAAATCATGAGCCAGATGCGGGCATAACCCAGACCTAACCCAGACCTAACCGGTGTTATCCTCTAAAATATTGATCGAAACCAGGTTTAATTGACAGTTTCAGTGTGTTACCACATTACTACGTGATTCAAACACGAAAAAAAACCCAGGATCTGGCCAACAAGTATGCGAAGAAGGCAAAATCATGAGCCAGATGCGGCCATATCCCGGACCTAACCCAGCCCTAACCGGTGTTATCCTCTAAAATATTGATCGAAACCAGGTTTAATTGTCTGCTTCAGTGTGTTACCACATTACTACGTGACTCAAACACGAAAAAAACCCAGGATCTGGCCAACAAGTATGCGAAGAAGGCAAAATCATGAGCCAGATGCGGGCATAACCCAGACCAAACCCAGACCTAACCGGTGTTATCCTCTAAAATACTGTCCGAATCCAGATTTAATTGACTGCCTCAGTGTGGTACAACATTACTACGTGACTCAAACACGGAAAAAACCCAGGATCTGGCCAACAAGTTTGCGAAAATGGCGAAATCATGAGCCAGATGCGTGCATTTCCCGGACCTAACCCAGACCTAACAGGTGTTATCCTCTGAAATACTGATCGAAACCAGGTTTAATTGACTACCACAGTGTGGTACCACATTACTACGTGATTCAAACTCGGAAAAAACCCAGGATCTGGCCAAAAGTTTGCGAAAAAGGCGAAAGTATAAGCCAGATGGGCGCATATCCCAGACCTAACCCAGACCTAACCGGTGTTATCCTCTAAAATATTGATCGAAACCTGGTTTCATTGACCGCTTCAGTGTGTTACCACATTACTACGTGATTCAAACACGAAAAAAATCCAGGATCTGGCCAACAAGTATGCGAAGAAGGCTAAATCATGAGCCGGATGTGGGCATAACCCAGACCTAACCCAGACCTAACCGGTGTCATCCTCTAAAATATTGATCGAAACCAGGTTTAATTGACTGATTCAGTGTGTTACCACATTACTACGTGATTCAAACACGAAAAAAACCCGGGATCTGGCCAACAAGTTTGCGAAAGAGGAGAAAGTATAAGCCAGATGCGCGCATATCCCAGACCTAACCCAGACCTAACCGGTGTCATCCTCTAAAATATTGATCGAAACCAGGTTTAATTGGCTCGTTCAGTGTGTTACCACATTACTACGTGATTCAAACACGAAAAAAACCCAGGATCTGGCCAACAAGTATGCGAAGAAGGCAAAATCATGAGCCAGACGCGGGCATAACCCAGACGAAACCCAGACCTAGCCGGTGTTATCCTCTAAAATATTGATCGAAACCAGGTTTAATTGACTGCTTCAGTGTGTTACCACATTACTACGTGATTCTAACACGGAAAAAACCCAGGATCTGGCCAACAAGTTTGCAAAAAAGGCGAAAGTATATGCCAGATGCGCGCATATCCGAGACCTAACCCAGACCTAACCGGTGTTATCCTCTAAAATATTGATCGAAACCAGGTTTAATTGACTGCTTCAGTGTGTTACCACATTACTACGTGATTCAAACACGAAAAAAATCCAGGGTCTGGCCAACAAGTTTGCGAAAGAGGAGAAAGTATAAGCCAGATGCGCGCATATCCCAGACCTAACCCAGACCTAACCGGTGTCATCCTCTAAAATATTGATCGAAACCAGGTTTAATTGGCTCGTTCAGTGTGTTACCACATTACTACGTGATTCAAACACGAAAAAAACCCAGGATCTGGCCAACAAGTATGCGAAGAAGGCAAAATCATGAGCCAGACGCGGGCATAACCCAGACGAAACCCAGAACGAACCGGTGTTATCCTCTAAAATATTGATCGAAACCAGGTTTAATTGGCTCGTTCAGTGTGTTACCACATTACTACGTGATTCACACACGAAAAAAACCCAGGATCTGGCCAACAAGTATGCGAAGAAGGCAAAATCATGAGCCAGACGCGGGCATAACCCAGACGAAACCCAGAACGAACCGGTGTTATCCTCTAAAATATTGATCGAAACCAGGTTTAATTGACTGCTTCAGTGTGTTACCACATTACTACGTGATTCAAACACGAAAAAAACCCAGGATCTGGCGAACAAGTATGCGAAGAAGGCAAAATCATGAGCCAGATGCGGGCATAACCCAGACCTAACCCAGACCTAACAGGTGTTATCCTCTAAAATATTGACCGAAACCAGGTTTAATTGACTGCTTCAGTGTATTACCATATTACTACGTGATTCAAACACGGAAAAAACCCAGGATCTGGCCAACAAGTATGCGAAGAAGGCAAAATCATGAGCCAGATGCGGGCATATCCCGTACCTAACCCAGACCTAACCGGTGTTATCCACTGAAATATTGATCGAAACCAGGTTTAATTGACTGCTTCAGTGTGTTACCACATTCCTACGTGATTCAGCACGAAAAATACCCAGGATCTGGCCAACAAGTTTGCGAAAAAGGCGAAAGTATAAGCCAGATGCGCGTATATCCCAGACCTAACCCATACCTAACCGGTGTTATCCTCTAAAATATTGATCGAAACCAGGTTTAATTGACTGCTTCAGTGTGTTACCACATTACTACGTGATTCAAACACGAAAAAAACCCAGGATCTGGCCAACAAGTATGCGAAGAAGGCAAAATCATGAGCCAGATGCGGGCATAACCCAGACCTAACCCAGACCTAACCGGTGTTTCCCTCTAAAATATTGATCGAAACCAGGTTTAATTGACTGCTTCAGTGTGTTACCACATTACTACGTGATTCAAACACGAAAAAATCCGAGGATCTGGCCAACAAGTATGCGAAGAAGGCAAAATCATGAGCCAGATGCGGGCATAACCCAGACCTAACCCAGACCTAACCGGTGTTATCCTCTAAAATACTGTCCGAATCCAGGTTTAATTCACTGCCTCAGTGTGGTACAACATTACTACGTGATTCAAACACGGAAAAAACCCAGGATCTGGCCAAAAGTTTGCGAAAAAGGCGAAAGTATAAGCCAGATGCGCGCAGATCCCAGACCTAACCCAGACCTAACCGGTGTTATCCCCTATAATAATGATCGAAACCTGGTTTAATTGACTGCTTCAGTGTGTTACCACATTACTACGTGATTCGAACACGAAAAAAACCCAGGATCTGGCCAACAAGTATGCGAAGAAGGCAAAATCATGAGCCAGATGCGGGCATAACCCAGACCTAACCTAGACCTAACCGGTGTTATCCTCTAAAATATTGATCGAAACCAGGTTTAATTGACTGCTTCAGTGTATTACCACATTACTACGTGATTCAAACACGGAAAAAACCCAGGATCTGGCCAACAAGTTTGCGAAAAAGGCGAAAGTATAAGCCAGATGCGCGTATATCCCAGACCTAACCCATACCTAACCGGTGTTATCCTCTAAAATATTGATCGAAACCAGGTTTAATTGACTGCTTCAGTGTGTTACCACATTACTACGTGATTCAAACACGAAAGAAACCCAGGATCTGGCCAACAAGTATGCGAAGAAGGCAATATCATGAGCCAGATGCGGGCATAACCCAGACCTAACCGGTGTTACCCTCTAAAATATTGATCGAAACCAGGTTTAATTGACTGCCTCAGTGTGGTACCACATTACTACGTGATTCAAACACGGAAAAAACCCAGGATCTGGCCAAAAGTTTGCGAAAAAGGCGAAAGTATAAGCCAGATGCGCGCATATCCCAGACCTAACCCAGACCTAACCGGTGTTATCCCCTATAATAATGATCGAAACCTGGTTTAATTGACTGCTTCAGTGTGTTACCACATTACTACGTGATTCAAACACGAAAAAAATCCAGGATCTGGCCAACAAGTATGCGAAGAAGGCAAAATCATGAGCCAGATGTGGGCATAACCCAGACCTAACACAGACCTAACCTGTGTCATCCTCTAAAATATTGATCGAAACCAGGTTTAATTGACAGATTCAGTGTGTTACCACATTACTACGTGATTCAAACACGAAAAAAACCCAGGATCTGGCCAACAAGTATGCGAAGAAGGCAAAATCATGAGCCAGATGCGGGCATAACCCAGACCTAACCCAGACCTAACCGGTGTTATCCTCTAAAATATTGATCGAAACCAGGTTTAATTGACAGTTTCAGTGTGTTACCACATTACTGCGTGATTCAAACACGAAACAAACCCAGGATCTGGCCAACAAGTATGCGAAGAAGGCAAAATCATGAGCCAGATGCGGGCATAATCCAGACCTAACCCAGACCTAACCGGTGTTATCCTCTAAAATACTGTCCGAATCCAGGTTTAATTGACTGCCACAGTGTGGTACAACATTACTACATGATTCAAACACGAAAAAAACCCAGGATCTGGCCAACAAGTATGCGAAGAAGGCAAAATCATGAGCCAGATGCGGGCATATCCCGGACCTAACCCAGCCCTAACCGGTGTCATCCTCTAAAATATTGACCGAAACCAGGTTTAATTGACTGATTCAGTGTGTTACCACATTACTACGTGATTCAAACACGAAAAAAACCCGGGATCTGGCCAACAAGTATGCGAAGAAGGCAAAATCATGAGCCAGATGCGGGCATAACCCAGACCTAACCCAGACCTAACCGGTGTTATCCTCTAAAATATTCATCGAAACCAGGTTTAGTTGACAGTTTCAGTGTGTTACCACATTACTACGTGATTCAAACACGAAAAAAACCCAGGATCTGGCCAACAATTATGCGAAGAAGGCAAAATCATGAGCCAGATGCGGGCATAACCCAGACCTAACCCAGACCTAGCCGGTGATATCCTCTAAAATATTGATCGAAACCAGGTTTAATTGACAGTTTCAGTGTGTTACCACATTACTACGTGATTCAAACACGAAAAAAACCCAGGATCTGGCCAACAAGTATGCGAAGAACGCAAAATCATGAGCCAGATGCGGGCATATCCCGGACTTAACCCAGCCCTAACCGGTGTTATCCTCTAAAATATTGATCGAAACCAGGTTTAATTGACTGCTTCAGTGTGTTACCACATTGCTACGTGATTCAAACACGAAAAAAACCCAGGATCTGGCCAACAAGTATGCGAAGAAGGCAAAATCATGAGCCAGATGCGGGCATAACCCAGACCTAAACCAGACCTAACCGGTGTTATCCTCTAAAATATTGATCGAAACCAGGTTTAATTGACTGCTTCAGTGTGTTAACACATTACTACGTGATTCAAACACGGAAAAAACACAGGATCTGGCCAACAAGTTTGCGAAAAAGGCGAAAGTATATGCCAGATGCGCGCATATCCCAGACCTAACCCAGACCTAACCGGTGTTATCCTCTAAAATATTGATCGAAACCAGGTTTAATTGACTGCTTCAGTGTATTACCACATTACTACGTGATTGAAACACGAAAAAACCCAGGATCTAGCCAACAAGTTTGCGAAAAAGGAGAAAGTATAAGCTAGATGCGCGCATATCCCAGACCTAACCCAGACCTAACCGGTGTTATCCTCTAAAATATTCATCGAAACCTGGTTTAATTGACTGCTTCATTGTGTTACCACATTGCTACGTGATTCAAACACGAAAAAAACCCAGGATCTGGCCAACAAGTATGCGAAGAAGGCAAAATCATGAGCCAGATGCGGGCATAACCCAGACCTATCCGGTGTTATCCTCTAAAATACTGTCCGAATCCAGGTTTAATTGACTGCCTCAGTGTGGTACAACATTACTACGTGATTCAAACACGGAAAAAACCCAGGATCTGGCCAACAAGTTTGCGAAAATGGCGAAATCATGAACCAGATGCGTGCATTTCCCGGACCTAACCCAGACCTAACCGGTGTTATCCTCTGAAATACTGATCGAAACCAGGTTTAATTGACTACCACAGTGTGGTACCACATTACTACGTGATTCAAACACGGAAAAAACCCAGGATCTGGCCAAAAGTTTGCGAAAAAGGCGAAAGTATAAGCCAGATGCGCGCATATCCCAGACCTAACCCAGACCTAACCGGTGTTATCCTCTATAATAATGATCGAAACCTGGTTTAATTGACTGCTGCTGTGTGTTACCACATTACTACGTGATTCAAACACGAAAAAAATCCAGGATCTGGCCAACAAGTATGCGAAGAAGGCAAAATCATGAGCCGGATGTGGGCATAACCCAGACCTAACCCAGACCTAGCCGGTGATATCCTCTAAAATATTGATCGAAACCAGGTTTAATTGACAGTTTCAGTGTGTTACCACATTACTACGTGATTCAAACACGAAAAAAACCCAGGATCTGGCCAACAAGTATGCGAAGAACGCAAAATCATGAGCCAGATGCGGGCATATCCCGGACTTAACCCAGCCCTAACCGGTGTTATCCTCTAAAATATTGATCGAAACCAGGTTTAATTGACTGCTTCAGTGTGTTACCACATTGCTACGTGATTCAAACACGAAAAAAACCCAGGATCTGGCCAACAAGTATGCGAAGAAGGCAAAATCATGAGCCAGATGCGGGCATATCCCAGACCTAAACCAGACCTAACCGGTGTTATCCTCTAAAATATTGATCGAAACCAGGTTTAATTGACTGCTTCAGTGTGTTAACACATTACTACGTGATTCAAACACGGAAAAAACACAGGATCTGGCCAACAAGTTTGCGAAAAAGGCGAAAGTATATGCCAGATGCGCGCATATCCCAGACCTAACCCAGACCTAACCGGTGTTATCCTCTAAAACATTGATCGAAACCAGGTTTAATTGACAGTTTCAGTGTGCTACCACATTACTACGTGATTCAAACACGTAAAAAACCCAGGATCTGGCCAACAAGTATGCGAAGAAGGCAAAATCATGAGCCAGATGCGGGCATATCCCGGACCTAACCCAGCCCTAACCGGTGTTATCCTCTAAAATATTGATCGAAACCAGGTTTAATTGACTGCTTCAGTGTGTTACCACATTACTACGTGATTCAAACACGAAAAAAACCGAGGATCTGGCCAACAAGTATGCGAAGAAGGCAAAATCATGAGCCAGATGCGGGCATATCCCAGACCTAACCCAGACCTAACCGGTGTTATCCTCTAAAATATTGATCGAAACCTGGTTTAATGACTGCATCAGTGTGTTACCACATTACTACGTGATTCAAACACGAAAAAAACCCAGGATCTGGCCAACAAGTATGCGAAGAAGGCAAAATCATGAGGCAGATGCGGACATAACCCAGACCTAACCCAGACCTAACCGGTGTTATCCTCTAAAATATTCATCGAAACCTGGTTTAATTGACTGCTTCATTGTGTTACCACATTACTACGTGATTCAAACACGAAAAAAACCCAGGATCTGGCCAACAAGTATGCGAAGAAGGCAAAATCATGAGCCAGATGCGGGCATAACCCAGACCTATCCGGTGTTATCCTCTAAAATACTGTCCGAATCCAGGTTTAATTGACTGCCTCAGTGTGGTACAACATTACTACGTGATTCAAACACGGAAAAAACCCAGGATCTGGCCAACAAGTTTGCGAAAATGGCGAAATCATGAACCAGATGCGTGCATTTCCCGGACCTAACCCAGACCTAACCGGTGTTATCCTCTAAAATATTGATCGAAACCAGGTTTAATTGACTGCTTCAGTGTGTTACCACATTGCTACGTGATTCAAACACGAAAAAAACCCAGGATCTGGCCAACAAGTATGCGAAGAAGGCAAAATCATGAGCCAGATGCGGGCATAACCCAGACCTAAACCAGACCTAACCGGTGTTATCCTCTAAAATATTGATCGAAACCAGGTTTAATTGACTGCTTCAGTGTGTTAACACATTACTACGTGATTCAAACACGGAAAAAACACAGGATCTGGCCAACAAGTTTGCGAAAAAGGCGAAAGTATATGCCAGATGCGCGCATATCCCAGACCTAACCCAGACCTAACCGGTGTTATCCTCTAAAATATTGATCGAAACCAGGTTTAATTGACAGTTTCAGTGTGCTACCACATTACTACGTGATTCAAACACGTAAAAAACCCAGGATCTGGCCAACAAGTATGCGAAGAAGGCAAAATCATGAGCCAGATGCGGGCATATCCCGGACCTAACCCAGCCCTAACCGGTGTTATCCTCTAAAATATTCATCGAAACCTGGTTTAATTGACTGCTTCATTGTGTTACCACATTACTACGTGATTCAAACACGAAAAAAACCCAGGATCTGGCCAACAAGTATGCGAAGAAGGCAAAATCATGAGCCAGATGCGGGCATAACCCAGACCTATCCGGTGTTATCCTCTAAAATACTGTCCGAATCCAGGTTTAATTGACTGCCTCAGTGTGGTACAACATTACTACGTGATTCAAACACGGAAAAAACCCAGGATCTGGCCAACAAGTTTGCGAAAATGGCGAAATCATGAACCAGATGCGTGCATTTCCCGGACCTAACCCAGACCTAACCGGTGTTATCCTCTGAAATACTGATCGAAACCAGGTTTAATTGACTACCACAGTGTGGTACCACATTACTACGTGATTCAAACACGGAAAAAACCCAGGATCTGGCCAAAAGTTTGCGAAAAAGGCGAAAGTATAAGCCAGATGCGCGCATATCCCAGACCTAACCCAGACCTAACCGGTGTTATCCTCTATAATAATGATCGAAACCTGGTTTAATTGACTGCTGCAGTGTGTTACCACATTACTACGTGATTCAAACACGAAAAAAATCCAGGATCTGGCCAACAAGTATGCGAAGAAGGCAAAATCATGAGCCGGATGTGGGCATAACCCAGACCTAACCCAGACCTAACCGGTGTCATCCTCTAAAATATTGATCGAAACCAGGTTTAATTGACTGATTCAGTGTGCTACCACATTGCTACGTGATTCTAACACGAAAAAAACCCGGGATCTGGCCAACAAGTATGCGAAGAAGGCAAAATCATGAGCCAGATGCGGGCATAACCCAGACCTAACCCAGACCTAACCGGTGTTATCCTCTAAAATATTGATCGAAACCAGGATTAATTGGCTCCCTCAGTGTGTTACCACATTACTACGTGATTCAAACACGAAAAAAACCCAGGATCTGGCCAACAAGGATGCGAAGAAGGCAAAATCATGAGCCAGATGCGGGCATAACCCAGACGAAACCCAGACCTAACTGGTGTTATCCTCTAAAATATTGATCGAAACCAGGTTTAATTGACTGCTTCAGTGTGTTACCACATTACTACGTGATTCAAACACGGAAAAAACCCAGGATCTGGCCAACAAGTTTGCGAAAAAGGCGAAAGTATATGCCAGATGCGCGCATATCCCAGACCTAACCGAGACCTAACCGGTGTTATCCTGTAAAATATTGATCGAAACCAGGTTTAATTGACTGCTTCAGTGTATTACCACATTACTACGTGATTCGAACCCGAAAAAACCCAGGATCTAGCCAACAAGTTTGCGAAAAAGGAGAAAGTATAAGCCAGATGCGCGCATATCCCAGACCTAACCCAGACCTAACCGGCGTCATCCTCTAAAATATTGATCGAAACCAGGTTTAAGTGACTGCTTCAGTGTGTTACCACATTACTACGTGATTCAAACACGAAAAAAACCGAGGATCTGGCCAACAAGTATGCGAAGAAGGCAAAATCATGAGACAGATCCGGGCATATCCCGGACCTAACCCAGACCTAACCGATGTTATCCTGTGGAATATTGATCGAAACCAGGTTTAATTGACTGCCTCAGTGTGGTACCACATTACTACGTGATTCAAACACGGAAAAAACCCAGGATCTGGCCAACAAGTTTGCGAAAAAGGCGAAAGTATAAGCCAGATTCGCGCATATCCCAGACCTAACCCAGACCTAACCGGTGATATCCTCTAAAATATTGATCTAAACCTGGTTTAATTGACTGCTTCAGTGTGTTACCACATTACTACGTGATTCAAGCACGAAAAAAACCCAGGATCTGGCCAACAAGTATGCGAAGAAGGCAAAATCATGAGCCAGATGCGGGCATAACCCAGACCTAACCCAGACCTAACCGGTGTTATCCTCTGAAATATTGATCGAAACCAGGTTTAATTGACTGCTTCAGTGTGTTACCACATTCCTACGTGATTCAAACACGAAAAATACCCAGGATCTGGCCAACAAGTATGCGAAGAAGGCAAAATCATGAGCCAGATGCGGGCATAACCCAGACCTAACCTTGACCTAACCGGTGTTATCCTCTAAAATATTGATCGACACCAGATTTAATTGACTGCTTCAGTGTAATACCACATTACTACGTGATTCAAACACGGAAAAAACCCAGGATCTGGCCAACAAGTTTGCAAAAAAGGTGAAAGTATAAGCCAGATGCGCGTATATCCCAGACCTAACCCATACCTAACCGGTGTTATCCTCTAAAATATTGATCGAAACCAGGCTTAATTGACTGCTTCAGTGTGTTACCACATTACTACGTGATTCAAACACGGAAAAAACCCAGGATCTGGCTAACAAGTATGCGAAGAAGGCAAAATCATGAGCCAGATGCGGGCATAACCCAGACCTAACCGGTGTTATCCTCTAAAATACTGTCCGAATCCAGTTTTAATTGACTGCCTCAGTGTGGTACAACATTACTACGTGATTCAAACACGGAAAAAACCCAGGATCTGGCCAACAAGTTTGCGAAAATGGCGAAATCATGAGCCAGATGCGTGCATTTCCCGGACCTAACCCAGACCTAGCCGGTGTTATCCTCTGAAATATTGATCGAAACCAGGTTTAATTGACTACCACAGTGTGGTACTACATTATTACGTGATTCAAACACGGAAAAAACCCAGGATCTGGCCAAAAGTTTGCGAAGAAGGCAAAATCATGAGCCAGATGCGCGCATATCCCAGACCTAACCCATACCTAACCGGTGTTATCCCCTATAATAATGATCGAAACCTGGTTTAATTGACTGCTTCAGTGTGTTACCACATTACTACGTGATTCAAACACGAAAAAAATCCAGGATCTGGCCAACAAGTATGCGAAGAAGGCAAAATCATGAGCCAGATGTGGGCATAACCCAGACCTAACCCAGACCTAACCGGTGACATCCTCTAAAATATTGATCGAAACCAGGTTTAAATGACTGATTCAGTGTGTTACCACATTACTACGTGATTCAAACACGAAAAAAACCCGGGATCTGGCCAACAAGTATGCGAAGAAGGCAAAATCATGAGCCAGATGCGGGCATAACCCAGACCTAACCCAGACCTAACCGGTGTTATCCTCTAAAATATTGATCGAAACCAGGTTTAATTGACAGTTTCAGTGTGTTACCACATTACTACGTGATTCAAACACGAAAAAAACCCAGGATCTGGCCAACAAGTATGCGAAGAAGGCAAAATCATGAGCCAGATGCGGGCATAATCCAGACCTAACCCAGACCTAACCGGTGTTATCCTCTAAAATACTGTCCGAATCCAGGTTTAATTGACTGCCTCAGTGTGGTACAACATTACTACGTGATTCAAACACGAAAAAAACCCGGGATCTGGCCAACAAGTATGCGAAGAAGGCAAAATCATGAGCCAGATGCGGGCATAACCCAGACCTAACCCAGACCTAACCGGTGTTATCCTCTAAAATATTGATCGAAACCAGGTTTAATTGACAGTTTCAGTGTGTTACCACATTACTACGTGATTCAAACACGAAAAAAACCCAGGATCTGGCCATCAAGTATGCGAAGAAGACAAAATCATGAGCCAGATGCGGGCATAATCCAGACCTAACCCAGACCTAACTGGTGTTATCCTCTAAAATACTGTCCGAATCCAGGTTTAATTGACTGCCTCAGTGTGGTACAACATTACTACGTGATTCAAACACGAAAAAAACCCAGGATCTGGCCAACAAGTATGCGAAGAAGGCAAAATCATGAGCCAGATGTGGGCATATCCCGGACCTAACCCAGCCCTAACCGGTGTCATCCTCTAAAATATTGATCGAAACCAGGTTTAATTGACTGATTCAGTGTGTTACCACATTACTACGTGATTCAAACACGAAAAAAACCCGGGATCTGGCCAACAAGTATGCGAAGAAGGCAAAATCATGTGCCAGATGCGGGCATAACCCAGACCTAACCCAGACCTAACCGGTGTTATCCTCTAAAATATTGATCGAAACCAGGTTTAATTGACAGTTTCAGTGTGCTACCACATTACTACGTGATTCAAACACGTAAAAAACCCAGGATCTGGCCAACAAGTATGCGAAGAAGGCAAAATCATGACCCAGATGCGGGCATATCCCGGACCTAACCCAGCCCTAACCGGTGTTATCCTCTAAAATATTGATCGAAACCAGGTTTAAGTGACTGCTTCAGTGTGTTACCACATTACTACGTGATTCAAACACGAAAAAAACCCAGGATCTGGCCAACAAGTATGCGAAGAAGGCAAAATCATGAGCCAGATGCGGGCATAACCCAGACCTAACCCAGACCTAACCGGTGTTATCCTCTAAAATACTGTCCGAAACCAGGTTTAATTCACTGCCTCAGTGTGGTACAACATTACTACGTGATTCAAACACGGAAAAAACCCAGGATCTGGCCAAAAGTTTGCGAAAAAGGCGAAAGTATAAGCCAGATACGCGCGTATCCCAGACCTAACCCAGACCTAACCGGTGTTATCCCCTATAATAATGATCGAAACCTGGTTTAATTGACTGCTTCAGTGTGTTACCACATTACTACGTGATTCAAACACGAAAAAAATCCAGGATCTGGCCAACAAGTATGCGAAGAAGGCAAAATCATGAGCCAGATGTGGGCATAACCCAGACCTAACGGGTGTCATCCTCTAAAATATTGATCGAAACCAGGTTTAATTGACAGATTCAGTGTGTTACCACATTACTACGTGATTCAAACACGAAAAAAACCCGGGATCTGGCCAACAAGTATGCGAAGAAGGCAAAATCATGAGCCAGATGCGGGCATAACCCAGACCTAACCCAGACCTAACCGGTGTTATCCTCTAAAATATTGATCGAAACCAGGTTTAATTGACAGTTTCAGTGTGTTACCACATTACTACGTGATTCAAACACGTAAAAAACCCAGGATCTGGCCAACAAGTATGCGAAGAAGGCAAAATCATGAGCCAGATGCGGGCATAATCCAGACCTAACCCAGACCTAACCGGTGTTATCCTCTAAAATACTGTCCGAATCCAGGTTCAATTGACTGCCTCAGTGTGGTACAACATTACTACATGACTCAAACACGAAAAAAACCCAGGATCTGGCCAACAAGTATGCGAAGAAGGCAAAATCATGAGCCAGATGCGGGCATATCCCTGACCTAACCCAGCCCTAACCGGTGTCATCCTCTAAAATATTGATCGAAACCAGGTTTAATTGACTGATTCAGTGTGTTACCACATTACTACGTGATTCAAACACGAAAAAAACCCGGGATCTGGCCAACAAGTATGCGAAGAAGGCAAAATCATGAGCCAGATGCGGGCATAACCCAGACCTAACCCAGACCTAACCGGTGTTATCCTCTAAAATATTGATCGAAACCAGGTTTAGTTGACAGTTTCAGTGTGTTACCACATTACTACGTGATTCAAACACGAAAAAAACCCAGGATCTGGCCAACAATTATGCGAAGAAGGCAAAATCATGAGCCAGATGCGGGCATAACCCAGACCTAACCCAGACCTAACCGGTGATATCCTCTAAAATATTGATCGAAACCAGGTTTAATTGACAGTTTCAGTGTGTTACCACATTACTACGTGATTCAAACACGAAAAAAACCCAGGATCTGGCCAACAAGTATGCGAAGAAGGCAAAATCATGAGCCAGATGCGGGCATATCCCGGACTTAACCCAGCCCTAACCGGTGTTATCCTCTAAAATATTGATCGAAACCAGGTTTAATTGACTGCTTCAGTGTGTTACCACATTGCTACGTGATTCAAACACGAAAAAAACCCAGGATCTGGCCAACAATTATGCGAAGAAGGCAAAATCATGAGCCAGATGCGGGCATAACCCAGACCTAAACCAAACCTAACCGGTGTTATCCTCTAAAATATTGATCGAAACCAGGTTTAATTGACTGCTTCAGTGTGTTAACACATTATTACGTGATTCAAACACGGAAAAAACCCAGGATCTGGCCAACAAGTTTGCGAAAAAGGCGAAAGTATATGCCAGATGCGCGCATATCCCAGACCTAACCCAGACCTAACCGGTGTTATCCTCTATAATAATGATCGAAACCTGGTTTAATTGACTGCTGCAGTGTATTACCACATTACTACGTGATTCAAACAAAGGAAAAATTCAGGATCTGGCCAACAAGTATGCGAAGAAGGCAAAATCATGAGCCGGATGTGGGCATAACCCAGACCTAACCCAGACCTAACCGGTGTCATCCTCTAAAATATTGATCGAAACCAGGTTTAATTGACTGATTCAGTGTGCTACCACATTACTACGTGATTCAAACACGAAAAAAACCCGGGATCTGGCCAACAAGTATGCGAAGAAGGCAAAATCATGAGCCAGATGCGGGCATAACCCAGACCTAACCCAGACCTAACCGGTGTTATCCTCTAAAATATTGATCGAAACCAGGATTAATTGGCTCCTTCAGTGTGTTACCACATTACTACGTGATTCAAACACGGAAAAAACCCAGGATCTGGCCAACAAGTTTGCGAAAAAGGCGAAAGTATATGCCAGATGCGCGCATATCCCAGACCTAACCCAGACCTATCCGGTGTTATCCTCTAAAATACTGTCCGAATCCAGGTTTAATTGACTGCCTCAGTGTGGTACAACATTACTACGTGATTCAAACACGGAAAAAACCCAGGATCTGGCCAACAAGTATGCGAAGAAGGCAAAATCATGAGCCGCATGTGGGCATAACCCAGACCTAACCCAGACCTAACCGGTTTCATCCTCTAAAATATTGATCGAAACCAGGTTTAATTGACTGATTCAGTGCGCTACCACATTACTACGTGATTCAAACACGAAAAAAACCCGGGATCTGGCCAACAAGTATGCGAAGAAGGCAAAATCATGAGCCAGATGCGGGCATAACCCAGACCTAACCCAGACCTAACCGGTGTTATCCTCTAAAATATTGATCGAAACCAGGTTTAATTGACTACCACAGTGTGGTACCACATTACTACGTGATTCAAACACGGAAAAAACCCAGGATCTGGCCAAAAGTTTGCGAAAAAGGCGAAAGTATAAGCCAGATGCGCGCATATCCCAGACCTAACCCAGACCTAACCGGTGTTATCCTCTATAATAATGATCGAAACCTGGTTTAATTGACTGCTGCAGTGTATTACCACATTACTACGTGATTCAAACACGAAAAAAAACCAGGATCTGGCCAACAAGTATGCGAAGAAGGCAAAATCATGAGCCGGATGTGGGCATAACCCAGACCTAACCCAGACCTAACCGGTGTTATCCTCTAAAATATTGATCGAAACCAGGATTAATTGGCTCCTTCAGTGTGTTACCACATTACTACGTGATTCAAACACGAAAAAAACCCAGGATCTGGCCAACAAGGATGCGAAGAAGGCAAAATCATGAGCCAGATGCGGGCATAACCCAGACGAAACCCAGACCTAACTGGTGTTATCCTCTAAAATATTGATCGAAACCAGGTTTAATTGACTGCTTCAGTGTGTTACCACATTACTACGTGATTCAAACACGGAAAAAACCCTGGATCTGGCCAACAAGTTTGCGAAAAAGGCGAAAGTATATGCCAGATGCGCGCATATCCCAGACCTAACCGAGACCTAACCGGTGTTATCCTCTAAAATATTGATCGAAACCAGGTTTAATTGACTGCTTCAGTGTATTACCACATTACTACGTGATTCGAACCCGAAAAAACCCAGGATCTAGCCAACAAGTTTGCGAAAAAGGAGAAAGTATAAGCCAGATGCGCGCATATCCCAGACCTAACCCAGACCTAACCGGTGTCATCCTCTAAAATATTGATCGAAACCAGGTTTAAGTGACTGCTTCAGTGTGTTACCACATTACTACGTGATTCAAACACGAAAAAAACCGAGGATCTGGCCAACAAGTATGCGAAGAAGGCAAAATCATGAGCCAGATCCGGGCATATCCCGGACCTAACCCAGACCTAACCGGTGTTATCCTCTGAAATATTGATCGAAACCAGGTTTAATTGACTGCCTCCGTGTGGTACCACATTACTACGTGATTCAAACACGGAAAAAACCCAGGATCTGGCCAACAAGTTTGCGAAAAAGGCGAAAGTATAAGCCAGATTCGCGCATATCCCAGACCTAACCCAGACCTAACCGGTGTTATCCTCTAAAATATTGATCGAAACCTGGTTTAATTGACTGCTTCAGTGTGTTACCACATTACTACGTGATTCAAACACGAAAAAAACCCAGGATCTGGCCAACAAGTATGCGAAGAAGGCAAAATCATGAGCCAGATGCGGGCATAACCCAGACCTAACCCAGACCTAACCGGTGTTATCCTCTGAAATATTGATCGAAACCAGGTTTAATTGACTGCTTCAGTGTGTTACCACATTCCTACGTGATTCAAACACGAAAAAAACCCAGGATCTGGCCAACAAGTTTGCGAAAATGGCGAAATCATGAGCCAGATGCGTGCATTTCCCGGACCTAACCCAGACCTAGCCGGTGGTATCCTCTGAAATATTGATCGAAACCAGGTTTAATTGACTACCACAGTGTGGTACTACATTACTACGTGATTCAAACACGGAAAAAACCCAGGATCTGGCCAAAAGTTTGCGAAGAAGGCAAAATCATGAGCCAGATGCGCGCATATCCCAGACCTAACCCAGACCTAACCGGTGTTATCCCCTATAATAATGATCGAAACCTGGTTTAATTGACTGCTTCAGTGTGTTACCACATTACTACGTGATTCAAACACGAAAAAAATCCAGGATCTGGCCAACAAGTATGCGAAGAAGGCAAAATCATGAGCCAGATGTGGGCATAACCCAGACCTAACCCAGACCTAACCGGTGTCATCCTCTAAAATATTGATCGAAACCAGGTTTAATTGACTGATTCAGTGTGTTACCACATTACTACGTGATTCAAACACGAAAAAAACCCAGGATCTGGCCAACAAGTATGCGAAGAAGGCAAAATCATGAGCCAGATGCGGGCATATCCCGGACCTAACCCAGCCCTAACCGGTGTCATCCTCTAAAATATTGATCGAAACCAGGTTTAATTGACTGATTCAGTGTGTTACCACATTACTACGTGATTCAAACACGAAAAAAACCCGGGATCTGGCCAACAAGTATGCGAAGAAGGCAAAATCATAAGCCAGATGCGGGCATAATCCAGACCTAACCCAGACCTAACCGGTGTTATCCTCTAAAATACTGTCCGAATCCAGGTTTAATTGACTGCCTCAGTGTGGTACAACATTACTACGTGATTCAAACACGAAAAAAACCCAGGATCTGGCCAACAAGTATGCGAAGAAGGCAAAATCATGAGCCAGATGCGGGCATATCCCGGACCTAACCCAGCCCTAACCGGTGTCATCCTCTAAAATATTGATCGAAACCAGGTTTAATTGACTGATTCAGTGTGTTACCACATTACTACGTGATTCAAACACGAAAAAAACCCGGGATCTGGCCAACAAGTATGCGAAGAAGGCAAAATCATGAGCCAGATGCGGGCATAACCCAGACCTAACCGGTGTTATCCTCTAAAATATTGATCGAAACCAGGTTTAATTGACAGTTTCAGTGTGTTACCACATTACTACGTGATTCAAACACGTAAAAAACCCAGGATCTGGCCAACAAGTATGCGAAGAAGGCGAAATCATGAGCCAGATGCGGGCATATCCCGGACCTAACCCAGCCCTAACCGGTGTTATCCTCTAAAATATTGATCGAAACCAGGTTTAATTGACTGCTTCAGTGTGTTACCACATTACTACGTGATTCAAACACGAAAAGAACCCAGGATCTGGCCAACAAGTATGCGAAGAAAGCAAAATCATGAGCCAGATGCGGGCATAACCCAGACCTAACCCAGACCTAACCGGTGTTATCCTCTAAAATACTGTCCGAATCCAGGTTTAATTGGCTCCTTCAGTGTGTTACCACATTACTACGTGATTCAAACACGAAAAAAACCCAGGATCGGGCCAACAAGTATGCGAAGAAGGCAAAATCATGAGCCAGATGCGGGCATAACCCAGACGAAACCCAGACCTAACCGGTGTTATCCTCTAAAATATTGATCGAAACCAGGTTTAATTGACTGCTTCAGTGTGTTACCACATTACTACGTGATTCAAACACGGAAAAAACCCAGGATCTGGCCAACAAGTTTGCGAAAAAGGCGAAAGTATATGCCAGATGCGCGCATATACCAGACCTAACCCAGACCTAACCGGTGTTATCCTCTAAAATATTGATCGAAACCAGGTTTAATTGACTGCTTCAGTGTATTACCACATTACTACGTGATTCGAACCCGAGAAAACCCAGGATCTAGCCAACAAGTTTGCGAAAAAGGAGAAAGTATAAGCCAGATGCGCGCATATCCCAGACCTAACCCAGACCTAACCGGTGTCATCCTCTAAAATATAGATCGGAACCAGGTTTAATTGACTGCTTCAGTGTGTTACCACATTACTACGTGATTCAAACACGAAAAAAACCGAGGATCTGGCCAACAAGTATGCGAAGAAGGCAAAATCATGAGCCAGATGCGGGCATATCCCAGACCTAACCCAGACCTAACCGGTGTTATCCTCTAAAATATTGATCGAAACCTGGTTTAATTGACTGCTTCAGTGTGTTACCACATTACTACGTGATTCAAACACGAAAAAAACCCAGGATCTGGCCAACAAGTACGCGAAGAAGGCAAAATCATGAGCCAGATGCGGGCATAACCCAGACCTAACCCAGACCTTACCGGTGTTATCCTCTAAAATATTCATCGAAACCTGGTTTAATTGACTGCTTCATTGTGTTACCACATTACTACGTGATTCAAACACGAAAAAAACCCAGGATCTGGCCAACAATTATGCGAAGAAGGCAAAATCATGAGCCAGATGCGGGCATAACCCAGACCTAACCCAGACCTATCCGGTGTTATCCTCTAAAATATTGTTCGAAACCAGGTTTAATTGACTCCTTCAGTGTGTTACCACATTACTACGTGATTCAAACACGAAAAAAACCCAGGATCTGGCCAACAAGTATGCGAAGAAGGCAAAATCATGAGCCTGATGCGGGCATAACCCAGACCTAACCCAGACCTAACCCAGACCTAACCGGTGTTATCCTGTGAAATATTGATCGAAACCAGGTTTAATTGACTGCCTCAGTGTGGTACCACATTACTACGTGATTCAAACACGGAAAAAACCCAGGATCTGGCCAACAAGTATGCGAAGAAGGCAAAATCATGAGCCAGATGCGGGCATAACCCAGACACAACCCAGTCCTAACCGGTGAAATCCCCTAAAATATTGATCGAAACCTGGTTTAATTAACTGCTTCAGTGTGTTACCACATTACTACGTGATTCAAACACGAAAAAAACCCAGGATCTGGCCAACAAGTATGCGAAGAAGGCAAAATCATGAGCCAGATGCGGGCATAACCCAGACCTAACCCAGACCTAACCGGTGTTATCCTCTAAAATACTGTCCGAATCCAGGTTTAATTGACTGCCTCAGTGTGGTACAGCATTACTACGTGAATCAAACACGAAAAAAACCCAGGATCTGGTCATCAAGTATGCGAAGAGGGCAAAATCATGAGCCAGATGCGGGCATAACCCAGACACAACCCAGTCCTAACCGGTGTTATCCTCTAAAATATTGATCCAAACCAGGTTTAATTGACTGCATCAGTGTGGTACCACATTACTACGTGATTCAAACACGGAAAAAACCCAGGATCTGGCCAACAAGTTTGCGAAAAAGGCGAAAGTATAAGCCAGATGCGCGCATATCCCAGACCTAACCCAGACCTAACCGGTGTTATCCTCTAAAGTATTCATCGAAACCTGGTTTAATTGACTGCTTCAGAGTGTTACCACATTACTACGTGATTCAAACACGAAAAAAACCCAGGATCTGGCCAACAAGTATGCGAAGAAGGCAAAATCATGAGCCAGATGCGGGCATAACCCAGACCTAAGCCAGACCTAACCGGTGTTATCCTCTAAAATACTGAGCGAAACGAGGTTTAATTGACTGCTTAAGTGTGTTACCACATTATTACGTGATTCAAACACGAAAAAAACCCAGGATCTAGCCAACAAGTATGCGAAGAAGGCAAAATCATGAGCCAGATGCGGGCATAACCCAGACACAACCCAGTCCTAACCGGTGTTATCCTCTAAAATATTGATCGAAACCAGGTTTAATTGACTGCTTCAGTGTATTACCACATTACTACGTGAATCAAACACAGAAAAAACCCAGGATCTGGCCAACAAGTATGCGAAGAAGGCAAAATCATGAGCCAGATGCGGGCATATCCCGGGCCTAACCCAGACCTAACCGGTGTTATCCTCCAAAATATTGATCGAAACCAGGTTTGATTGACTGCTTCAGTGTGTTACCACATTACTACGTGATTCAATCACGAAAAAAATCCAGGATCTAGCCAACAAGTATGCGAAAAAGGCAAAATCATGAGCCAGATGCGGGCATAACCCAGACCTAACCCAGACCTAACCGGTGTTATCCTCCAAAATATGGATCGAAACCAGAGTTAATTGACTGCTTCATTGTGTTGCCATATTACTACGTGATTCAAACACGAAAAAAACCCAGGATCTGGCCAACAAGTATGCGAAGAAGGCAAAATCATGAGCCAGATGCGCGCATATCCCAGACCTAACCCATACCTAACCGGTGTTATCCTCTAAAATATTGATCGAAACCAGGTTTGATTGACTGCTTCAGTGTGTTACCACATTACTACGTGATTCAATCACGAAAAAAATCCAGGATCTAGCCAACAAGTTTGCGAAAAAGGCGAAAGTATATGCCAGATGCGCGCATAGCCCAGACCTAACCCAGACCTAACCGCTGTTATCCTCTAAAATATAGATCGAAACCAGGTTTAATTGACTGCTTCAGTGTGCTGCCACATTACTACGTGATTCGAACCCGACAAAACCCAGGATCTAGCCAACAAGTTAGCGAAAAAGGAGAAAATATAAGCCAGATGCACGCATATCCTAGACCTAACCCAGACCTAACCGGTGTTATCCTCCAAAATACTGTCCGAATCCAGGTTTAATGGCTTCTTTCTGTGTCGTACCACATTACCACGTGATTCAAACCCGAAAAAAACCCAGGATCTAGCCCACAAGTTTGCGAAAAAGGCGAAATCATGAGCCAGATGCGGGCATAACCCAGACCTTTTTTTTTTTTTTTTAACGTGGTGAAATCCTCATGGACACCCCGGCTCCCTGGGGGGAAGGCCGGGGTAGTGCCGGACTCTTACCGGCTAAAACACCACGGTGACCGCCTGCGCCCTTTATCTGGGGAGAGTCACGGGAACCAAACTAGCGATACTACCGTGACTCTCCCCGTTGGCGCAACGCCCTACTACGGACCCTTCCCGGGGGAGGAGATGTGATCCTCCTCCCCCAATGGGGGGCAAACATAATTGATTGCCCCCCGGCGACGCCACGCGGTCACACGCGACGTCGCCCCCACTCGCGCCGTTGCTACTAGCCGCGACCAGGCTCCCACCTGGTCGCGACCACGGCTGCGGGGCCGGCTAACACTGCCGCCCCCGCTGGACGGGGCCCCTGCCACGGGCCCCCGGTCCGGTGATGGGCTGGGTGCGAGGGGGAATGAGGGAATAAAGTCCCTCATCTCGCACCACAAACACCATCACCGACCCCATCGCGCTCCCCCTGCCACGGGGAGCGGTGGAGGGTCTTACGGTCGGCATCGCCGCCTGCCCCCCACCTCCTCACGCGCCCTTTCGGCGTCTTCCTTGGCGGCCATGACCTCTTCGCAAAACAAGGCCATGGCCGCCCACGCCTCCTCACTGCCGACCATCGCACGAATGACGGCCGGCAGCAAGAGGTTCGCTCCAATCGCTCTAGTAAGGACACCGCGCTGCGCTGCCCACGCCGGGCAAATCTCCAGCGTGTGCTGCGCAGTGTCCTCCCTTCCCCTACAATGATGGCACGCAGCCGTCGCCTCCCGCCCTATCCGGTGCAGGTACCGACCGAAGCAACCGTGTCCGGTCAGTACCTGTGTCAGGCGGTAGGTGGGCGTACCCCAGCTACGGCCCACCCAGGCATAAAACACTGGGCGGACCGCCGCGGCGACGCGATCATCCCGCTGGTCTGGCTTGGATAACCAGACCAGCCACCGACTATAGACGCGTCGCCGCGCCTGGCTTCGGGCCCTGGCGGCCTCCACGCCGTGCGGGTCCACGCCCCGCTGGCGAATGTCGCAGAGGTATTGATAGACCTCTGCGTCCATTTTCGCCAGCAGGTGAAACGGTGCGGAACCCGCCAGCAAGGTGGCGGCAGTGTAGGAGATCGTGCGATATCCCCGCACAACTCTGATGGCGACCAACCTCTGCAAGCGGCGGAGTACGAACGCACCCCGCCGATTTGCCATCAGACCGCCGGCCCATATTGGCGCGCCATAAAGCGCCATGGACCGGACGACTCCCAAATACAGCCGCCGTGCCGCCATGTTGGGCCCACCGAGATTAGGCATTATGCGACCTAACGCGGCCGCTGCCCTCTCGATGCGGGGACCCAACCCTTCCAAATGATGCCCGAAGCGCCAGTAGCTGTCGAGGGTGAGACCCAGATACTTCATCCGGCGCCCCACCTCGACTTGGGCTCCGCCCACCCGTAGAGACGTCTGGCGCGGCACCCCGCGACCACTGACGTTACACAGCCAGATGGCCTCGGTCTTCTGGGGTGCCACGCGCAACCCCAGACGCTCTACTTCGGCAACGACTCGTGCCGTCCCTTCCTCCGCGAGGGCCACTGCCCTCCTCCACGTATCCCCGCCGGCTTTCACCAGGGTGTCGTCGGCGTAACATACCAAGGACACACCGACGGGGAGATCAGCCCGCAGCACCGCGTCATACGCCAAGTTCCACAGGAGCGGCCCGAGGACCGACCCCTGTGGAACCCCGCGGTGCACCGCTCTCTGCTCCATCCCGTTCCGACCCGGATATTGGACTACCCTGCCCCGCAGATAATCCCCGATCAGTCGGCATAGATAGGCGGGCACCCGGTGGTACTGAAGTGCCCGACCTATCGCCCCCCAGGAGACGGTGTTAAAGGCGTTGGCTATGTCCAACGAGACTGCCAACGCCACACCCCCCCCCCCCCCGGGAGATTGCCGATTCCGCCAGGGTCCGCACTGTCGCTATGGCGTCGACCGTGGAACGGCCGCGGCGAAAGCCGAACTGTCGGTCGGCCAGATCGGGGCCGACGCGGGACAGGTGCCCCTCGAGACGAGATACAATGACCCGCTCGAGGAGCTTTCCAGCCTCGTCCAATAGGCAAATAGGACGGAACGCGGATGGAGAATCCGCGGGCTTCCCTGGTTTGTGGAGGAGGACCAACCTCGCCACCTTCCATATGGGGGGGAACTGACCGGTCCGCAGGCACGCGTCAAAGACGCTTATCAGCCCGGCCCCCAGAACGCCCACCGCTACTGCCCAGGCCCTGCCAGGTATGCCGTCCGGTCCTGGCGCCGTCTTCTTGGCAGCCATTCTCCGGACGGCCCTGGCCAGCTCCTCCTCAGAAACCCCCAGTTCGTCGGACCACCAAGGCGGGTGATCCGGCTGTGGCTCGGGGGGATGCAGAAACGCCTCTCCCCCAACTGGGAAGAGGACGCGCATAGTTTCCCCGAGCAGCTGTGGGTCGAGGCTCTCTGTGACCGGGGGCGCCCATGATCGCATCTTGCCTGCGACCATATGATAGGGGCGCCCCCATGGATTTGCATCCAGAGAGCCGAGGAGCTCCGTCCATGCCTGGGCTTTCGCTGTCGCGATGGCCCGGCGGAGGGTTCTGCGCGCCAGGGAAAATTCCCAGCGCAACCCTACCACCTCTGCCTCCGTCGCCCCGCGCCGTCTCCTGGCGCGGGTGTACCGGCGTCGGGCGACAACGCACCGAGTGCGTAAGTCCTCGATCTCGCCCGACCACCAGTACACGGACCCCCCTCGGCTCGGGGCGGTGGCCCGCGGCATGACTGCGTCGCACAACGACGTCATAGTCTCGCGGAACCAACGCGCCCAGGCAGAAGGATTGCCGAGGGTCCGGCGTGGCATCTCCTGCCATGCCACAACGGAGGCTGCCATCGCTAGGGCGTCCGGGTCCAGCCTCTTGGCGGACCAGCGTGGCGCCGGGTGTACTTCCCTGCCCGGTTGGCGGGGTCCATTTATGCCGGGTGTCGCGGATACGGAAAACGTAATGTAGAGGTGGTCGCTTAACGTGGCCACCTCTTCCGCGACCCTCCAGTCGGACACACGGCGCGCTATGGCGGGGCTCGCCAACGATATGTCGACGATCGACTTGCCCCGCGCGTGCACGCACGTGCTCACGGCCCCTTCATTCAAAACTACGAGGCCGTGACCCGCCGCCCATTCGAGCATCGCGTCGCCCTTCACGGTCGTCCTGGGGCAGCCCCACGCTGCAGCGTGGGCGTTGAAATCACCCAGGACGAGTACCCCACTGGCGAGATGTGGGGAGATGCATCTCCCCACCTCATCGAGGTACGCCTCAAAATCGCTGAGGCCCATAGCGGGCGACGCGTAACACCCGGCAACCACCAGTTCCCCCCATTTAACCACCACAAACCCGTGGCCCCTCCCAACAACGGAGCACGGCAACGTGCCGCTCCCGTACTGCCAAGTGATCGCCGAGACACCGTTAAGGTCCCCCACCCAAGCTGGGTGTTTGGGGACACAATAGGGCTCGGCGATCACCGCCATGTCAATGTTCCACTGCCGGAGGGTTTGGAGCATGAGATCCTGAGCCCCCCGGCAGTGGTTCAAATTGACCTGGAGGAGGCGTTGAGACATTATCGGGTCTCACCCGCGGCCTCCTCCAGGCCTCCCCTTCCAACGTTTAGGGGCGCCTCTGCGCGCCCAGGATCTTTGCCGCCGTACGAGGCCATCACCCCCCTACAAAGGGGCTCTGACCCGCACGGCGACTGGGTTGCCGCATGCGGTGGGGGCACTGCAGCTCCCCCACCGGACAACACGCCTTCCGATTTTGAGGAGGTGGTGGGCGCCGAGTCGCCAGGCGCCACATCCACCTCCATCATCTCCGTAACAGGCGGGGCGGGTACATATACCACCACATTCACAGCCGTCGCGACAGATGCCGGGGCGGGAGTAGCTCCCGACACCACAGCTGGGGACGGCTGGGTACAAGCCGCCCCTTGGACCTCCATCGCGACGGGCACCGGCGCCGGCTCAACACCAGCCGGCACCGTGGATGGGGGCACACCCGCCCCTTTGGCCTTGTTCCCCTTCCGCTTGGGGGGACGGCACGCCGCCCCACCCATGCGGTGATCCGCTGGCCGCCCCAAGCCCACACAAAGGGGGCATTTAGGGGCGGCCGTGCACTCCCGTGCGGTGTGGGAGGCCCCTCCGCATCGGTAGCAGAGGCCGCTGCGATCAACGGTGCTGGTGCACCGCTGCCGGACATGCCCGAACTCCAGGCAGCGGTGGCACTGCAGCGGCCTCGCGGCGAGCACCGCCAGCCGGGCCTCGAGGAAGCCGACCATCAATCGGCCGGACTTCGCGAGTTTAGTTGCGGCGCGTACGGGACAGCGGGCCCAGGCAGTATACATGCCCGAGCTGTCCCGGCGGAGGTCACCAACGTTGACCTCCGCAGCGCCGCAACCCCCGGCGGTGGCAAGGGCCTCCCTGACCGCTTGCTGGGTGGCTGCCTCCGTCAGGCCGGACACCCTTAACTCGGCCTGTTTTTGGGGGCAAGCCACCCGAACACCCTCGACCTGCAGGGCCCCCTCAAGACGCGCCCTCAGGGCAGTCGCCTTCTCCTTCCCCTTCTCACCGGGGATCGCCAATAAGAGCGCCCCGGTGACCGCCCTGGTGGGCCGCATCCCGGAGATCCCGAGATCATTACAGATCTCGGGCATCACCCTATTGAGGAGGGGGCCCAGATCTCCTTCCCTCCCAGCAGCGGCGGTCACCGAGACTGCTGCGTTCTTTGGCAGTCTCGGTAACTTAACCGCCGCCGTCTGGGAACCACACTTCTTCTTTGTGCCAGCCGCAGAATTGGCGGCTGGCCGACCCGTGGCGACGTTTTTCCCGCCCTTTTTTGAGGATGCGGCAGGTGCCGCGCCCTTTCCGCTTCCCTTACCCTTCCCCTGCCTCACCACATCAGCCCACGTACCCTGCCCGTCGTTGGCTGGGGCAGAGACGGCCTTCGCCCTGTTACTGTGGGCTGGCGGAGCGGACCTGCCGCTACCCGCCTTGGGTGGTGGCGGTGCGGAGAGTGGCGCAGCCTTCGCCCCTCCAGCCGTTGGGCTGCCACCTTGGGCCATGTCAACTCCTTTCTTCCCCGATGATGTCTTCGGGGATACCCCTGGCGCTTTTACGGGGTCAGCCGTGCCTCCAGGCTTCGCCACCGCGGCCCCTTTCCCTTTCCCCTTATATGTGGCCGCCACCGCAGGCTTAGAGCCTTTTGAGGAGCTTGGTGGTGACGAGGCCGTCCTCGCAGATGGAGGCAGTGGCACCGGGGGTTTCCCCAATGGCGGACGGGACACTGCCCGCCAGACCGCCTCAAAACGGGCGTCGAATCGGCTTTCGACAGCCGATATGTGCCCCGCCATCTCGGAAACCCTTTTGACGACTTCGGTCATCATGACCATCAAAGGGCTTCCGGATGTGGGGCACTCCTCCTCACGCAGGCCGGCCAGAGCTGAAGACGACGGTCCAGAGACCGCCGTTTCGACATCCATAGCAGTGTCCCCCCCGGCGAATGTTGACGGAAGCAGATCCTTCTGCCGGGGTCGTGGGACACAGGGTAATTCGTGATCCGGCGGTGTCTCGCCGACCACGTCCTCCCCCTCTCGCAGCAGCTTTCGCTGTTCCTGCTTGTACCTCAGGCGGCCCACTTCCCGCCTGAGGTGCTCCAGCTCCCTGTCCTTAACCCTCACGGTCTCGGACAGGGTGGTGGCGGTTTTGCCCGCCACCTCCAGCCTCTTCTCGAGGGCCTTGGCCCTCCTCTCCCACTCGCCCTGGCGAATGACTACCTCCCGGGCCGGCCTGGTGGCGTTTTCGGCACGGTCAGCTCTGCCGTGAAGTTCTTCGGCGCTGACCATAGCTACCCGCGCCGCCAAGCGGAGCCCACGGATGTCCGTCGTCTTAAGGTGGCTTGCGGTGTCTGCCACCCTGACGACGGACTCGAGCTGCTCCTTGAGCCGGCCCAGAAGTTCGTCCAACTTCATGACCTCCGCTATATTGCGGAGGTCTTCCTGCTTCGGCAGGGCCTTCATTCCTGGACCCAACTTTTTTGGGTCCGCAAAGATACCCCTGGGTCTTCTCGCACCGGGGCCCTTCCTCTTTCTCTTGCCGGGGCCATACTCATCCACACTGGAGTCGGCACTCTCCGCTTCGTCGGCGGTGCAAGCGTTGGATGCCCACTCGTCGCCATCCTGGGAATCGTCAGTCAGCAGGGCAATGGGCTCCCCACCGCACGACGTCGCCTCTTCTCCACCCTGGGCCACGACGCCTTCGGCATCATGCCTCTTATGGGGAGGTGACACTCTGCCACCCTTCCGCCACTCGGAGGCATTTAGTCGTTCCAAAGTAACCACAGGGACGGGACTGGCCTTACGGAAGTTAATTTCACCCCCAAGGTGGATCCCCAGCAGGGGATTAACCACCTCCACACTCCTGACCGTGGGATTTACCCCACCAGGTGATGTTCCATCCATTTCATTGTTTAAGAATCCATTTTCGTCTGCCATATTACGTGCCGTTCCGTTATCCAAATTTCCCGTCCGGATGTTTATTTGTGAATGATTGAGATCCATGTCTGTTCCCACGAGTGTGGTCGGAATGGATGTCACCCCAGGCAGAGCCGCCTTGCCTGGGGAAGCCTAATACTCCGGGGGTTCGGCAGGTGCCCCCGGAGGTGGTCGCTAGGGATTGGGCCTTCTCTCCCAACCATGCATCCCATCGCCGCGCACCATAACTTAGGATTAGAGGATAATTTATAGAGTTACCATCCTCGCAGCCCAGGCGGTTAAGCCAAGGCCCCCGGTCCTCCTGCCGTCACGTACCATTCACAAAACCAAAACTGGAATTGTGAATGGGTCGTTGCGACGACCAACAGGAGGCTTACGGTGTGATTAGCATCAGGTACCTCGGGGTCGCTACGCCCCGTTCTGCGCCGGACACCTGGCCGGACACAGCCCCTGAGGGGGGCATAACCCAGACCTAACCCAGACCTAACCGGTGTTATCCTCTAAAATACTGTCCGAATCCAGGTTTAATTGACTGCCTCAGTGTGGTACAACATCACTACGTGAATCAAACACGAAAAAAACCCAGGATCTGGTCAACAAGTATGCGAAGAGGGCAAAATCATGAGCCAGATGCGGGCATAACCCAGACCTAACCCAGACCTAACCGGCGTTATCCTCTGAAATATTGATCGAAACCAGGTTTAATTGACTGCATCAGTGTGGTACCACATTACTACGTGATTCAAACACGGAAAAAACCCAGGATCTGGCCAACAAGTATGCGAAAAAGGCGATAGTATAAGCCAGATGCGCGCATATCCCAGACCTAACCCAGACCTAACCGGTGTTATCCTCTAAAATATTGATCGAAACCAGGTTTAATTGACTGCTTCAGTGTGTTACCACATTCCTACGTGAATCAAACACGAAAAAAACCCAGGATCTGGCCAACAAGTATGCGAAGAAGGCAAAATCATGAGCCAGTTGCGGGCATAACCCAGACCTAAGCCAGACCTAACCGGTGTTATCGTCTAAAATACTGAGCGAAACGAGGTTTAATTGACTGCTTCAGAGTGTTACCACATTACTACGTGATTCAAACACGAAAAAAACCCAGGATCTGGCCAACAAGTATGCGAAGAAGGCAAAATCATGAGCCAGTTGCGGGCATAACCCAGACCTAAGCCAGACCTAACCGGTGTTATCCTCTAAAATACTGAGCGAAACGAGGTTTAATTGACTGCTCCAGTGTGTTACCACATTACTACCTGATTCAAACACGAAAAAACCCCAGGATCTGGCCAACAAGTATGCGAAGAAGGCAAAATCATGAGCCAGATGCGGGCATAACCCAGACACAACCCAGTCCTAACCGGTGTTATCCTCTAAAATATTGATCGAAACCAGGTTTAATTGACTGCTTCAGTGTATTACCACATTACTACGTGATTCAAACACGAAAAAAACCCAGGATCTGGCCAACAAGTATGCGAAAAAGGCAAAATCATGAGCCAGATGCGGGCATAACCCAGACCTAACACAGACCTAACCGGTGTTATCCTCCAAAATATGGATCGAAACCAGGGTTAATTGACTGCTTCATTGTGTTACCACATTACTACGTGATTCAAACACGAAAAAAACCCAGGATCTGGCCAACAAGTATGCGAAGAAGGCAAAATCATGAGCCAGATGCGGGCATAACCCAGACCTAACCCAGACCTAACCGGCGTTATCCTCTAAAATATTGATCGAAACGAGGTTTAATTGACTGCTTCAGTGTATTACCACATTACTACGTGATTCAAACACGGAAAAAACCCAGGATCTGGCCAACAAGTTTGCGAAAAAGGCGAAAGTATAACCCAGATGCGCGCATATCCCAGACCTAACCCATACCTAACCGGTGTTATCCTCTAAAATATTGATCGAAACCAGGTTTAATTGACTGCTTCAGTGTGTTACCACATTCCTACGTGAATCAAACACGAAGAAAACCCATGCTCTGGCCAACAAGTATGCGAAGAAGGCAATATCATGAGCCAGATGCGGGTATAACCCAGACCTAAGCCAGACCTAACCGGTGTTATCCTCTAAAATACTGAGCGAAACGAGGTTTAATTGACTCCTTCAGTGTGTTACCACATTACTACGTGATTCAAACACGAAAAAAACCCAGGATCTGGCCAACAAGTATGCGAAGAAGGCAAAATCATGAGCCTGATGCGGGCATAACCCAGACCTAACCCAGACCTAACCGGTGTTATCCTGTGAAATATTGATCGAAACCAGGTTTATTTGACTGCCCCAGTGTGGTACCACATTACTACGTGATTCAAACACGGAAAAAACCCAGGATCTGGCCAACAAGTTTGCGAAAAAGGCGAAAGTATAAGCCAGATGCGCGCATATCCCAGACCTAACCCAGACCTAACCGGTGTTATCCTCTAAAATATTCATCGAAACCTGGTTTAATTGACTGCTTCAGAGTGTTACCACATTACTACGTGATTCAAACACGAAAAAAACCCAGGATCTGGCCAACAAGTATGCGAAGAAGGCAAAATCATGAGCCAGTTGCGGGCATAACCCAGACCTAAGCCAGACCTAACCGGTGTTATCGTCTAAAATACTGAGCGAAACGAGGTTTAGTTGACTGCTTCAGAGTGTTACCACATTACTACGTGATTCAAACACGAAAAAAACCCAGGATCTGGCCAACAAGTATGCGAAGAAGGCAAAATCATGAGCCAGTTGCGGGCATAACCCAGACCTAAGCCAGACCTAACCGGTGTTATCCTCTAAAATACTGAGCGAAACGAGGTTTAATTGACTGCTCCAGTGTGTTACCACATTACTACCTGATTCAAACACGAAAAAACCCCAGGATCTGGCCAACAAGTATGCGAAGAAGGCAAAATCATGAGCCAGATGCGGGCATAACCCAGACACAACCCAGTCCTAACCGGTGTTATCCTCTAAAATATTGATCGAAACCAGGTTTAATTGACTGCTTCAGTGTATTACCACATTACTACGTGATTCAAACACGAAAAAAACCCAGGATCTGGCCAACAAGTATGCGAAGAAGGCAAAATCATGAGCCAGATGCGGGTATAACCCAGACCTAAGCCAGACCTAACCGGTGTTATCCTTTAAAATATTGATCGAAACCAGGTTTGATTGACTGCTTCAGTGTGTTACCACATTCCTACGTGATTCAAACACGAAAAAACCCAGGATCTGGCCAACAAGTATGCGAAAAAGGCAAAATCATGAGCCAGATGCGGGCATAACCCAGACCTAACCCAGACCTAACCGGTGTTATCCTCCAAAATATGGATCGAAACCAGGGTTAATTGACTGCTTCATTGTGTTACCACATTACTACGTGATTCAAACACCAAAAAAACCCAGGATCTGGCCAACAAGTATGCGAAGAAGGCAAAATCATGAGCCAGATGCGGGCATAACCCAGACCTAACCCAGACCTAACCGGCGTTATCCTCTAAAATATTGATCGAAACGAGGTTTAATTGACTGCTTCAGTGTATTACCACATTACTACGTGATTCAAACACGGAAAAAACCCAGGATCTGGCCAACAAGTTTGCGAAAAAGGCGAAAGTATAAGCCAGATGCGCGCATATCCCAGACCTAACCCATACCTAACCGGTGTTATCCTCTAAAATATTGATCGAAACCAGGTTTAATTGACTGCTTCAGTGTGTTACCACATTCCTACGTGAATCAAACACGAAAAAAACCCAGGCTCTGGCCAACAAGTATGCGAAGAAGGCAATATCATGAGCCAGATGCGGGTATAACCCAGACCTAAGCCAGACCTAACCGGTGTTATCCTCTAAAATACTGAGCGAAACGAGGTTTAATTGACTCCTTCAGTGTGTTACCACAATACTACGTGATTCAAACACGAAAAAAACCGAGGATCTGGCCAACAAGTATGCGAAGAAGGCAAAATCATGAGCCTGATGCGGGCATAACCCAAACCTAACCCAGACCTAACCGGTGTTATCCTGTGAAATATTGATCGAAACCAGGTTTATTTGACTGCCCCAGTGTGGTACCACATTACTACGTGATTCAAACACAGAAAAAACCCAGGATCTGGCCAACAAGTTTGCGAAAAAGGCGAAAGTATAAGCCAGATGCGCGCATATCCCAGACCTAACCCAGACCTAACCGGTGTTATCCTCTAAAATATTCATCGAAACCTGGTTTAATTGACTGCTTCAGAGTGTTACCACATTACTACGTGATTCAAACACGAAAGAAACCCAGGATCTGGCCAACAAGTATGCGAAGAAGGCAAAATCATGAGCCAGTTGCGGGCATAACCCAGACCTAAGCCAGACCTAACCGGTGTTATCCTCTAAAATACTGAGCGAAACGAGGTTTAATTGACTGCTTCAGTGTGTTACCACATTACTACCTGATTCAAACACGAAAAAACCCCAGGATCTGGCCAACAAGTATGCGAAGAAGGCAAAATCATGAGCCAAATGCGGGCATAACCCAGACACAACCCAGTCCTAACCGGTGTTATCCTCTAAAATATTGATCGAAACCAGGTTTAATTGACTGCTTCAGTGTATTACCACATTACTACGTGATTCAAACACGAAAAAAACCCAGGATCTGGCCAAACCCTCAGGGGCTGCCAGCCTTTCAGCTGCAGTACGGGCTTAACGAACCCGGGGTACCCGAGTCATACACACACCGTAAGCCTCCTGTTGGTCGTCACAACGACCCATTCACAATTCCCTATTGGTTTTGTGAATGGTACGTGACGGCAGGAGGAACGGGGGTCTTGGCTTAACCGCCTGGACCACGAGTATGGCGACTCTATAAAATCGCCCTCCAATCCTAAGCTATGGTGCGCGGCGATGGGATGCATGGTTGGGGGAGAAGGCCCAATCCCAAGCGACCACCTCCGGGGAACCTGCCGAACCCCCGGAGTATTAGGCTTACCCGGGTAAGGCGGCTCTGCCCGGGTGGACCTTTATTTCCGACCATCTCGTGGGACTATTATGGACACAGAAAATAAAATGGGGATGGGGCGGGTTTTGTCGGTTGGGGAGGACGGAGGCGGGGTTGGGGTTAGGGTGGCGGCGCTCGCGCCCCACTCAGCGCCAGGTCCGGCTTCGTGGAGGGTGGAGGAGGACGACGAGACGGCGTCGGTCTCGTCCTTCTCCTCCAGCACGAGCCACATAGGCTCTAAGAGGAAGAGGACGGGGCAGGCCGTCGTCGAGGTGGGCGGGGCGATGAGCCCGTCGGTGAGGCTGAGTTGCCTCAGGGACGAGGTGACCGAGGAGATATCGGAGAGGATCTCCTCGTCCCTGAGGCGGGTGGAGAAAGTCGCCGCTGCCTGCGCCTTTAAGGGGCAGAAAAGCGGTGGCGCGGAGGCCCTGAAGGCCGCGGCGGAGGAAATGAGGGAGGCGGCGCGGGAGCTCAGAGGGCGGAACGCCCGTCTGCAGCTCCTGTTGGAGGAGGAGCGACAGGGGAGGAGGAGGGCAGAGGCGCTGTGGAACAGCGCGGCCCTCCCTCCCATCCTCCCTCCTCCTCCCCCGCCGCGTCCCTCGGCGGAGGTAAATAAGCGGAGTGCGGCGGCAGTGGTGCGGGGCACCGCGGGCCCCTCCACCCGCACTCCGCCCGTGAAGAAGTCCCCGTCCTCCCCAGAAGACGATCTTCTGAGGAGGATTGGGGACATGATTGATGGCAAGCTGGCCGCCTTCCGGGAGGAGCTCCTCGCCGGAAGAGCGGTCAGCAGGAAGGTGGTGCCTCCCCGACCTGTTCCGGTACAGTCGGGGAAGGCAAAGAAGGGCGGAGTGAAGGCTCCGCCCAGCGTTGCGGTACCAGGGCCCCGGGAAGCGACCCCCAAGGGGGGGTGGCGTGGAGTGAGGTGGTGGGGCGGAAGGCGAAGCGGGCGGCGAGGAAGGCCTCGCAACCGCAGCCTCCGCCTCCGCCGCCGGCGGCCAAGGTAAAGGCCGCGAAGGGCGGGAAGGCACGACCAGGTCGTCCCCCAAAAACGGCAGCGGTGACGCTGACCGTTGCGCAGGGGGGCGACCTGACCCTCGCGGAGGCGATGCGGCTCGCCAGGGAGAATATCTCCCTGGAAGAGCTGGGCATCGCCTCCGTGAGGGCGAAGAGGGCCGTGACCGGGGGTCTCTTGCTGGAGATCCTCGGTGCAGAAAGCGGCGCGAAGGCGGATCGTCTCGCCCAGAGGCTCCGGGAGCAGCTGGGCGAGCGAGGTGTCCGGGTCGCCCGGCCCACGAAGCGCACGGAGATGCGCGTTTGTGGGCTGGACGACTCGGTCAGCGCACAGGATGTGTCCCGTGCCCTTGCGAGGGCGGGGGACTGTCCTGTGGAGGACCTGCGGATCGGAGAGATCCGCAGGTCGCCCTCCGGCCTCGGGTCGGTGTGGGCCCGGTGCCCCCTCTCCGCCGCCCGTAAGGTGGCGGAATCCGGGAGGGTGTTGGTGGGGTGGGTTTCGGCGCGAGTGGAAATCCTCGCGCCGCGCCCGCTCCAGTGTCACCGCTGCCTCGAATTGGGGCACGTGAGGCAGTGGTGCACCTCGCCGGTGGACCGCAGCGGTCAGTGTTACCGCTGCGGTGCCAAAGAGCACCGTGCGAGCCAGTGCTCGGCGGCCCCCCACTGCCCGCTGTGTGCGGACATGGGGAGGCCAGCCGATCACAGGGTGGGGAGCAAGAAGTGCTCCCCCCCCTCCCGGAAGGAGAGGAAGAGGCGGGCTGCACCGGCTCCGGTGCCGAGGGCGGTGGCATCGTCCTCCATGGAGGTGGACGGTGCCACGGGGACGGACAGCCGGGAGGAGGCTGGGGCGGTCGGTAATTAATGGCGCCCCGCCTCCTCCACCAGGCCAACCTCAACCACTGCCGCGCGGCACAGGATATGATGTCCCAAGTCCTCGCGGAGTGGGGGGTTGGCCTGGCTGTCGCCGCCGAGTCGTACCGCGTCCCTGATCACCCTCATTGGGTGGGCGACGCGGACGGCTTGGTGGCGACGGTATGGGGAGGGGGCGACGGGTCCCCACCGTTCTCCTTGTTGGAGCGCGGTCGGGGATTCGTCGCCGTGGACTGGGGGGGAGTCGCTGTGGTGGGGTGCTACATTTCGCCCCGTAGCGGTCACGCTGCGTTCGAGCTGTACTTGGCCGAGGTCGCGGCATGCGTGCAGCGCTACGCGGCCCGGCCGGTGCTGGTCCTGGGGGATTTTAATGCCAAGTCGGTGGCTTGGGGATCCCCCAGGACCTCCGTTCGCGGCGGGATCCTGGGCGATTGGGCGGCGGGGCTCGACCTCCGGGTATTGAACCGGGGGTCGGAGCACACATGCGTGCGGCGATATGGGGGGTCCATCGTGGATGTTGGATTCGCGACCCCCAACGCCGTGGGCATGGTGTCGGGTTGGCACGTGGTCGCGGGGGCAGAGACACTCTCCGATCACCGGTACATCCGGATGGAGGTCTCTGCCGCCGCGAGAGCATCCCGACACGGCCGCCTGCGTGGCACCCCACCACGCCGCTGGGCGCTTCGGCGCCTGGACAAGGACGCCCTGATGGCAGCTGCCCTCGCTGCAACTTGGCCGCAGGGAGCGGCCGAGTTGCCGAGCATAGAGGAGGAGGTCGCCCGGCTCGGAGCGTCGGTCGCGGGCATTTGCGACGCGGCGATGCCTCGGGTCGGGCGGGCTTCTCCTCGCCGGGCGGTGTACTGGTGGTCGGATGCGATCGCGGAGTTGCGAGTCGCGACTGTCCGCGCCCGACGCCAGTACACCCGCGCGCGCCGTCGTCAACGTACAGGCGACGGCGTGGCGCGAGCGAGGGCAGCTGATGACCTGTATGGAGCATACCGTGTGGCGCGGGTTGCTCTGCAGGTCGCCATCAAACGGGCCAAGACCCAGGCATGGAAGGAGCTCCTCCAGACCCTTGATGACGATCCATGGGGGCGCCCATATAAGGTGGTGCTGAATAAGCTCCGCCCGTGGGCGCCACCCGTCACCGAGGGTCTTGACCCCCGGCTGCTGGAGGACGTGGTCAATACACTCTTCCCAATTGGGGAGAGGGGACCGCGTCCTCCGGCGGCGGCGGCTGTCCCAGTGGAGTGGACGGCCATGCTGGGGGTCACGCAGGAGGAGCTGGCAGCGGCCATCAGACGGCTCGGGGTTCGTAACACGGCCCCGGGTCCGGATGGTGTGCCCGGCCGGGTTTGGGTCTTGACCCAGGGCGTCCTTGGGGCCGACCTCAGGCGGTTGTTCGACCGCTGCCTGAGGGACGGGCGATTCCCCCCCAGTTGGAAGGTGGCGAGGATGGTCCTCCTCCGGAAGGAGGGTCGGCCCGCGGAGTCTCCCTCCGCATACCGGCCCATTTGTCTCCTCGACGAGGTGGGCAAGCTCTTCGAGCGTGTGATTGCTGCCCGCCTCGTCGAGCACCTGTCGCGGGGTGATCCCGGTCTGGCCGACTGCCAGTTCGGTTTCCGGGGGGGCCGATCGACTATCGACGCGATAGGTCGTGTGAGGGCCCTCTCGGAGGCGGCCGTCTCCCGGGGAGGGGTGGCATTGGCAATATCCTTGGATATTGCCAATGCCTTTAACACCCTCCCCTGGGAAGAGATAAGGAGGGGGCTCGAATATCATCGAGTCCCCCCTTGTCTCAGGGCGGTCGTCGGGGATTATCTCCGCGGCAGGTGGATCGAGTATCCGGGCCGGGATGGTGATATGCGGAGGGAGGTGTACTGCGGTGTTCCGCAGGGGTCGGTCCTCGGTCCACTCCTGTGGAACATCGCGTACGACTCGGTGTTGCGGGCCGGCCTCCCCGACGGCGTCAGCACGGTGTGTTATGCGGATGACACACTGGTGCTGGCCGTCGGGGCGCACTGGGGGAGGGCCATGCGTCGCGCGGAGGAGGGGTCGCAACGCGTCGTCGACCGGATCAGGGGGATGGGGATGACGGTGGCGGTCCATAAGACCGAGGTGATTGCGTTTCATTCACCTCGGCAGGATCCGCCACCCCCTCTGATTCGGGTGGGTGGGGCTGACATCGAGGTGAAGCCCCAGATCAGGTATCTAGGGCTGATCCTCGATAGCCACTGGCGTTTCGAGAAGCATTTCCGCTGCCTGGTCCCCCGGTTGGAAAGGATGGTTGCGGCTCTGGGCCGGATCCTGCCCAACCTGGGGGGCCCGGCGGGCCGAGTTCGTCGCCTCTATGTGGCAATGGTCCAGTCGGTGGCCCTATACGGGGCCCCCGTCTGGGCGGACGACCTGGCTGCCTCCCGGCGCAGCATGACTATGCTACGTCGGGTGCAGAGGCGCATGGCGCTCAGGGTCGTCCGCGGGTATCGGACCATGTCACATGAGGCGGCGACGGTTCTAGCGGGGATGCCGCCCATGGACCTGCTCGCGCGGTCGCACGCGGTGATGTACCGGCACCGCGTCGACCGTCGCGCGGGGGTGGGGGCGGTCCCGGGCGGGCAGGAGCCTGCTTGGGGCGATTTGAAGCGCCAGGCCCGGCAGTCCGTGTTGCTCGCGTGGCAGGAGCGGCTGGCTCTGCCAACCGCGGGGCACCGGACTGTCGGGGCTGTTCGGCCACTCCTGAAGGAGTGGCTGGACAGAGGCCATGGCAGCCTCACCTACCGGCTGGCACAGGTATTTTCCGGGCATGGCAGCTTCGGAAGATACCTGTGCCGGATAGGGAAGGAGCCGACGGCGCGTTGCTGCCACTGCGACGCTGAGCAGGACACGGCGGATCATACCCTGGAGGTATGCCCCGCGTGGGAGGGGGAGCGCCGTGTCCTGGTCGGCGTCGTCGGGCGGGATGTCTCGCTGCCGGGCGTGGTGCGCGCCATGCTCGGCAGCGAGGAGAAGTGGAGGGCCGTGGCCTCCTTCTGCGAGAACGTAATGTTGCAGAAGGAGGCCGCGGGGAGGGAGCGCGAGCTTCAGCGGCGCGCTGAAGCTCGCGCTCGTGCGGTGGCCCGAGGTCGTCGCCCGGTCGCGAGGCGTCGCGGGCGGCCGCCTCGGCGTGGCGGATGACCTAGGCTGGGAGGGGGGTCCTGAGGGGACCCTCCTCCCGCCAGGCGGCCCCGGGTCGGACCGGTTGTGGGTAGGAGTGCCTCCCCCTACCGGTCCGACGCAAGGGGAGGCACCCTCGGCGGTCTGGTGCGGCCATGAACGCCCGCCCGCAGAGGGGTGGAAACGGGGTCGCGGGCGGTTGCGAGTTGGGGCTCGCAGCCGCCACTAAACGCGGCCCCGGGACGGATAGCGGCGGGATGGAGTGGCCCCGTCCCTCCGCTATGAGGCAGTGTGTCTACTGGGGGGACCGATTGTCCCCCCGGGGGATGGGCGCGAAAGCGCGGGCACGGGGAGGATACCGGAAGAATGCTTCGAGCGATTCCCGGTATCCTCCCAAAGCGTGCCGAAGGGTCACCGTGGGGTTTTTAGTGGGTAGGTCCCGCGCCTGTCGTTGTACGGGCGCGGGGAATCCCACACACCCCTCCCACCTCTCCCCAAGGAGGTGGGAGGGAGTCTTTCGAAGATTTTCCCCACGACAAAAAAAAAAAAAAAAAAAAGTATAAGCCAGATTCCCTCAGGGGCTGTGTCCGGCAATCGTCGGCCGCAGTACGGGGCGTAGCGACCCCGAGATACCTGATGCTTATCACAGGGTAAGCCTCCTGATGGTCGTCACAATGACCCATCCTCAATTCCTTCTTTTGTTTTGTGAATGGTACGTGACGGCAGGAGGAACGGGGCCCTTGGCTTAACCGCCCGGGGTACCGCAAGTATGGCGACTCTATAAAATCGCCCTCCAATCCTAAGTTATGGTGTGCGGCGATGGGATGCATAGTTGGGGGAGGAGGCCCAATCCCAAGCGACCACCTCCGGGGCACCTGCCGAACCCCCGGAGTATATAGGCTTACCCGGGTAAGGCGGCTCTGCCCGGGCGGACCTTTTCTTCCGACCTGCTTGTGGGAATAATATGGAGTATAAAATTATGAGGGGGAGGACGAAAGCGGTGTTGGGACTGGAGTGACGGCGCTCGCGCCGCCTCCAGCGCCTGGCCCGGCTTCGTGGAGGGTGGAGGAGGACGACGAGACTGCGTCTGTCTCGTCCTTCTCCTCCACCAGGAGCCTCATAGGCTCCAAGAGAAAGATGACGGGGCAGGCCGTCAATGGAGTGGGCAGGGCGATGAGCCCGGTTGTCCGGATGAGCTGCCTCAGGGACGAGGTGACCGAGAAGATATCGGAGAGGATCTCCTCGACCCTGAGACGAGTGGAAAAAGAGCTGCCTGCTCTTTTAAGGGGCAGAAGAGCGGCGGGGCAGAGGCTATGAGGGCGGCTGCCCAAATGATGAGGGACGCGGCGCGGGAGCTAAGCGGGCGGAACGCCCGTCTGCAGCTCCTGTTGGAGGAGGAGCGACGAGGGAGGATGAGGGCAGAGGCGCGCTGGAACAGCGCGGCCATCCCTCCTGTCCTCCCTCCTCCTACGCCGCGCCCTCCTGTGGCCGTTAGGAAGCGGAGTGCGGCGGAGGTGGTGCGGGCCTCCACGGGCCCTTCCACACGCACTCCGCCCGCGCAGAGGTCCCCGTCCTCCTCAGAGGACGATCTCCTGAAGAGGATAGGGGACATGATTGAGAAGAAGCTGGCCGCCTTCCGGGAGGAGCTCCTCTCCGGAAGAGCGGTCGGTGGGAGGGTGGTGCCACCCCGACCAGTGCCAGCACGGCCGGGGAAGGCGAAGGTGGGGGGAGCGAAGGCTCCGCCCACCGTGGCGACTCCGGGGCCTCGGGTCGTGACCCCCAAGGGGGGAAGCGTACCCGTGGTCCCGGTTCCCGCGTCCTCCGCGGCACCGCCCCAAGGGGGGGTGTCGTGGAGCGAGGTGGTGGGGCGGAGGGCGAGGAGGGTGGCGAGGAAGGCCCCGCAGGCGCAGCCTCCGCCCCCGCCGCCCGCGGCCAACGGAAAGGCCGCGAAGGCGCGACTTGGCCGCCCCCCTAAAACGGCAGCGGTAGCGCTGACCGTTGCGCAGGGGGGCGACCTGACCCTCGCGGAGGCGATGCGGCTTGCCAGGGACAACGTGTCCCTGGAAGAGCTTGGCATCGCTTCCGTCAGGGCGAAGCGGGCCGTGACTGGGGGTCTCCTGCTGGAGATCCCCGGTCCAGACGGCGGCGTGAAGGCCGACCGACTCGCCCAGAGGCTCCGGGAGCAGCTGGGCGAGCGAGGTGTCCAGGTCGCCCGGCCCACGAAGCGCACGGCGATGCGCGTGTGTGGGCTGGACGACTCGGCCACCGCGGAGGACGTGGCGCGTGCCCTAGCAAGGGCGGGGGATTGCCCTGCGGGGGATTTGCGGGTCGGGGAGATCCGCAGATCTCCTTCCGGCCTGGGGTCCGTGTGGGCCCGCTGCCCCCTCTCCGTCGCCCATACATTGGCGGAATCCGGGAGGGTTTTGGTGGGGTGGGTTTCGGCGCGAGTGGAGATGCTCGCGCCGCGCCCGCTCCAGTGTCACCGCTGCCTCGAATTGGGGCATGTGAGGCAGTGGTGCACCTCGCCGGTGGACCGCAGCGGTCAATGTTACCGCTGCGGGGCAAAGGACCACCGCGCGAGCCAGTGCTCGGCGGCCCTCCACTGCCCGCTATGTGCGGACAGGGGGATGCCAGTCGACCACAGGGTGGGGAGCAGGAAGTGCTCTCCCCCCCTCCCGGAAGGAGAGGAAGAGGCGGGCCGTTCCGACTCCGGCGCCGCGGCGGTGGCATCGTCCACCATGGAGGTGGACGGTGCCACGGGGACGGACAGCCGGGAGGAGGCTGGGGCGGTCGGTAATTAATGGCGCCCCGCCTCCTCCACCAGGCCAACCTCAACCACTGCCGCGCGGCACAGGATATGATGTCCCAAGTCCTCGCGGAGTGGGGGGTTGGCCTGGCTGTCGCCGCCGAGTCGTACCGCGTCCCTGATCACCCTCATTGGGTGGGCGACGCGGACGGCTTGGTGGCGACGGTATGGGGAGGGGGCGACGGGTCCCCACCGTTCTCCTTGTTGGAGCGCGGTCGGGGATTCGTCGCCGTGGACTGGGGGGGAGTCGCTGTGGTGGGGTGCTACATTTCGCCCCGTAGCGGTCACGCTGCGTTCGAGCTGTACTTGGCCGAGGTCGCGGCATGCGTGCAGCGCTACGCGGCCCGGCCGGTGCTGGTCCTGGGGGATTTTAATGCCAAGTCGGTGGCTTGGGGATCCCCCAGGACCTCCGTTCGCGGCGGGATCCTGGGCGATTGGGCGGCGGGGCTCGACCTCCGGGTATTGAACCGGGGGTCGGAGCACACGTGTGTGCGGCGATATGGGGGGTCTATCGTGGATGTTGGATTCGCGACCCCCAACGCCGTGCGCATGGTGTCGGGATGGCACGTGGTCGCGGGGGCAAAGACACTCTCGGATCACCGGTATATCCGGATGGAGGTCTCTGCCGCCACGGGGGATGCATCCCGACACCACCGTCCGGGTGGTAACCCACCGCGCCTGGACAAGGATGCCCTGATGGCGGCTGCCCTCGCTGCAACTTGGCCGCAGAGGGCGGCCGAGTTGCCGAGTATAGAGGAGGAGGTCGCCCGGCTCGGGGGGATGGTCGCGAACATATGTGACGCGGCGATGCCCCGGGTCGGGCGGGTTTCACCTCGCCGGGCGGTATACTGGTGGTCGGCCGCGATCGCGGAAATGCGAGACGCAAGTGTCCGCGCCCGACGCCAGTACACCCGCGCGCGCCGTCGTCTACGGAGAGACGATAGCGTGGCGCGAGCGAGGGCAGATGTCCTGTATGAGGCATACCGCATGTCGCGGATGGCTCTGCAGGTCGCTATCAAACTGGCCAAGACCCGGGGATGGAAGGAGCTCCTCGAGACCCTTGATGATGACCCTTGGGGGCGCCCTTATAAGGTGGTGCTGAACAAGCTCCGCCCGTGGGCGCCCCCCGTCACCGAGGGTCTTTTTTTTTTTTTTTTTTTTTTTTTTTTTTTGTCGTGGGGAAAATCTTCGAAAGACTCCCTCCCACCTCCTTGGGGAGAGGTGGGAGGGGTGTGTGGGATTCCCCGCGCCCGTACAACGACAGGCGCGGGACCTACCCACTAAAAACCCCACGGTGACCCTTCGGCACGCTTTGGGAGGATACCGGGAATCGCTCGAAGCATTCTTCCGGTATCCTCCCCGTGCCCGCGCTTTCGCGCCCATCCCCCGGGGGGACAATCGGTCCCCCCAGTAGACACACTGCCTCATAGCGGCGGGACGGGGCCACTCCATCCCGCCGCTATCCGTCCCGGGGCCGCGTTTAGTGGCGGCTGCGAGCCCCAACTCGCAACCGCCCGCGACCCCGTTTCCACCCCTCGGCGGCCGGGCGTTCATGGCCGCACCAGACCGCCGAGGGTGCCTCCCCTTGCGTCGGACCGGTAGGGGGAGGCACTCCTACCCCCAACCGGTACGACCCGGCGCCGCCTGGCGGGAGGAGGGTCCCCTCAGGACCCCCCTCCCAGCCTAGGTCATCCGCCACGCCGAGGCGGCCGCCCGCGACGTCTCGCGAGCGGGCGACGACCTCGGGCCACCGCACGAGCGCGAGCTTCAGCGGCGCGCTGAAGCTCGCGCTCCCTCCCCGCGGCCTCCTTCTGCAACATTACGTTCTCGCAGAAGGAGGCCACGGCCCTCCACTTCTCCTCGCCGCCGAGCATGGCGCGCACCACGCCCGGCAGCGAGACATCCCGCCCGACGGCGCCGACCAGGACACGGCGCTCCCCCTCCCACGCGGGGCATACCTCCAGGGTATGATCCGCCGTGTCCTGCTCAGCGTCGCAGTGGCAGCAACGCGCCGTCGGCTCCTTCCCTATCCGGCACAGGTATCTTCCGAAGCTGCCATGCCCGGAAAATACCTGTGCCATCCGGTAGGTGAGGCTGCCACGGCCTCTGTCCAGCCACTCCTTCAGGAGTGGCCGAACCGCCCCGACAGTCCGGTGCCCCTCGGTTGGCAGAGCCAGCCGCTCCTGCCACGCGAGCAACACGGACTGCCGGGCCTGGCGCTTCAAATCGCCCCAAGCAGGTTCCTGCCCGCCCGGGACCGCCCCCACCCCCGCGCGACGGTCGACGCGGTGCCGGTGCATCTCCGCGTGCGACCGCGCGAGCAGGTCCATGGGCGGCATCCCCGCTAGAACCGTCGCCGCCTCATGTGACATGGTCCGATACCCGCGGACGACCCTGAGCGCCATGCGCCTCTGCACCCGACGCAGCATAGTCATGCTGCGCCGGGAGGCAGCCAGGTCGTCCGCCCAGACGGGGGCCCCGTATAGGGCCACCGACTGGACCATTGCCACATAGAGGCGACGAACTCGGCCCGCCGGGCCCCCCAGGTTGGGCAGGATCCGGCCCAGAGCCGCAACCATCCTTTCCAACCGGGGGACCAGGCAGCGGAAATGCTCCTCGAAACGCCAGTGGCTATCGAGGATCAGCCCTAGATACCTGATCTGGGGCTTCACCTCGATGTCAGCCCCACCCACCCGGATCAGAGGTGGTGGCGGATCCTGCCGAGGTGAATGAAACGCAATCACCTCGGTCTTATGGACCGCCACCGTCATCCCCATCCCCCTGATCCGGTCGACGACGCGTTGCGACCCCTCCTCCGCGCGACGCATGGCCCTCCCCCAGTGCGCCCCGACGGCCAGCACCAGTGTGTCATCCGCATAACACACCGTGCTGACGCCGTCGGGGAGGCCGGCCCGCAACACCGAGTCGTACGCGATGTTCCACAGGAGTGGCCCGAGGACCGACCCCTGCGGAACACCGCAGTACACCTCCCTCCGCATATCACCATCCCGGCCCGGATACTTGATCCACCTGCCGCGGAGATAATCCCCGACGACCGCCCTGAGACAAGGGGGGACTCGATGATATTCGAGTCCCCTCCTTATCTCTTCCCAGGGGAGGGTGTTAAAGGCATTGGCAATATCCAAGGATATTGCCAATGCCACCCCTCCCCGGGAGACGGCCGCCGCCGAGAGGGCCCTCACACGACCTATCGCGTCGGTAGTCGATCGGCCCCCCCGGAAACCGAACTGGCAGTCGGCCAGACCGGGATCACCCCGCGACAGGTGCTCGACGAGGCGGGCAGCAATCACACGCTCGAAGAGCTTGCCCACCTCGTCGAGGAGACAAATGGGCCGGTATGCGGAGGGAGACTCCGCGGGCCGACCCTCCTTCCGGAGGAGGACCATCCTCGCCACCTTCCAACTGGGGGGGAATCGCCCGTCCCTCAGGCAGCGGTCGAACAACCGCCTGAGGTCGGCCCCAAGGACGCCCTGGGTCAAGACCCAAACCCGGCCGGGCACACCATCCGGACCCGGGGCCGTGTTACGAACCCCGAGCCGTCTGATGGCCGCTGCCAGCTCCTCCTGCGTGACCCCCAGCTCGGCCGTCCACTCCACTGGGACAGCCGCCGCCGCCGGAGGACGCGGTCCCCTCTCCCCAATTGGGAAGAGTGTATTGACCACGTCCTCCAGCAGCCGGGGGTCAAGACCCTCGGTGACGGGGGGCGCCCACGGGCGGAGCTTATTCAGCACCACCTTATATGGGCGCCCCCATGGATCGTCATCAAGGGTCTGGAGGAGCTCCTTCCATGCCTGGGTCTTGGCCCGTTTGATGGCGACCTGCAGAGCAACCCGCGCCACGCGGTATGCTCCATACAGGTCATCAGCTGCCCTCGCTCGCGCCACGCCGTCGCCTGTACGTTGACGACGGCGCGCGCGGGTGTACTGGCGTCGGGCGCGGACAGTCGCGACTCGCAACTCCGCGATCGCGTCCGACCACCAGTACACCGCCCGGCGAGGAGAAGCCCGCCCGACCCGAGGCATCGCCGCGTCGCAAATACCCGCGACCAATGCTCCGAGCCGGTCACCGAGGGTCTTGACCCCCGGCTGCTGGAGGGCGTGGTCAATACTCTCTTCCCAATTGGGGAGATGGGACCACGTCCTCCGGCAGAGGCGACGGCCCCGTTGGAGTGGGTGGCCGAGCCGGGGGTCACGCAGGGGGAGCTGGTCGCAGCAATCAGACTGCTCGGGGCGCGTAATACGGCCCTGGGTCCGGATGGTGGGCCTGGCCGGGTTTGGGTCTTGACCCACGGCGTCCTTGGGGCCGACCTCAGGCGGTTGTTTAACCGATGCCTGAGGGACGGGCGATTCCCCCCCAGTTGGAAGGTGGCGAGGATGGTCCTCCTCCGGAAGGAGGGTCGGCCCGCGGAGTCTCCATCCGCATACCGGCCCATCTGCCTCCTCGACGAGGTGGGCAAGCTCTTCGAGCGAGTGATTGCTGCCCGCCTCGTCGAGCACCTGTCGCGGGGTGCTCCGGGCCTGGCCGACTGCCAGTACGGTTTCCGGGGGGGCCGGTCGACGGTCGACGCGATCAGTCGGGTCAGGGTCCTCTCGGAGTCGGCCGTCTCCCGGGGAGGGGTGGCGTTGGCGGTATCGCTGGATATTGCCAACGCGTTTAACACCCTTCCCTGGGGGGAGATACGGAGGGGGCTCGAATATCATCGGGTACCTCCGTATCTCAGGGCAGTCGTCGGGGATTATCTCCGCGGCAGGTGGATCGAGTATCCGGGCCGGGATGGTGATATGCGGAGGGAGGTCTACTGCGGGGTTCCGCAGGGGTCGGTCCTCGGGCCACTCCTGTGGAACATCGCGTACGACGCGGTGTTGCGGGCCGACCTCCCCGACGGCGTCAGTGCCGTGTGTTACGCAGATGACACACTGGTGCTGGCCGTCGCGGCTCAGTGGGGGAGGGCCAAGCGCCTCGCCGAGGAGGGGGCGCAACGCGTCGTCGACCGGATCAGGGGGATGGGGATGACGGTGGCGGTCCATAAGACCGAGGTGATAGCGTTCCACTCACCTCGGCAGGATCCGCCACCCCCTCTGATCCGGGTGGGTGGGGCTGATATCGAGGTGAAGCCCCGGATGAGGTATCTGGGGCTGATCCTCGATAGCCACTGGCGCTTCGAGGAGCATTTCCGCTGCCTGGTTCCCCGGTTGGAGAGGATGGTCTCGGCTTTAGGCCGGATCCTCCCCAACCTGGGGGGCCCGGCGGGACGAGTTCGCCGCCTCTATGTGGCAATGGTTCAGTCGGTGGCCCTATACGGGGCCCCCGTCTGGGCGGACGACCTGGCGGCCTCCATGACGATGCTGCGTCGGGTGCAGAGGCGGATGGCGCTGAGGGTTCTTGCGGGGATGCCGCCCATGGATCTCCTCGCGCGGTCGCACGCGATGATGTATCGTCATCGAGTCGACCGTCGCGCGGGAGTGGGGGCGGTCCCGGGAGAGCAGGAACCTGCTTGGGGCGATTTGAAGCGCCAGGCCCGGCAGTTCGTGGTGCTCGCGTGGCAGGAGCGGTTGGCCCTGTCAACTGCGGGGCACCGGACAGTCGGGGCTGTTCGGCCACTCCTGTGTGAGCGGCTGGACAGAGGCCATGGAAGCCTTACTTACCGGATGGCACAGGTATTTTCCGGGCATGGTAGCTTCGGAAGATACCTGTGCCGGATAGGGAAGGAGCCGACGGCGCGTTGCTGCCATTGTGACGCCGAGCAGGACACGGCTGATCATACCCTCCAGGTATGCCCAGCTTGGGAGGGGGAGCGACGTGTCCTGGTCGGCGTCATAGGGCGGGATGTCTCGCTGCCGAGCATGGCGCGCACTACACCCGGCAGCGAGAGGAAGTGGAGGGCCGTGGCCTCCTTCTGCGAGACCGTAATGCTTCAAAAGGAGGCCGCGGGAAGGGAGCGCGAGCTTCAGCGGCGCGCTGAGCCTCGCGCTCGTATGGTGGCGCGAGGGCGTCGCCTGGGCGCCAGGCGTCGCGGGCGGCGGCCTTTGCGCGGCGGATGACCCTGGCTGGGAGGGGGGCCCTGAGGGGAGCCTCCTCCCGCCAGGCGGCGATGGGTCGGACCGGGTGGGTCCGGCCCACGGGGAGGCACCCTCGGTGGCCTGGAGCGGCCATCAGCTCCCGGCCGCCGAGGGGTAGAAACGGGGTCGCAGGCGGTTGCGGGTTGGGGCTCGCAGCCCGCCGCTAAATGCGGCCCCGGGACGGATGGCGGCGGGATGGAGTGGCCCCTTCCTGCCGCTATGAGACAGTGTGTCTACCGGGGGGACCGTTTGTCCCCCCCGGGGATGGGCGCAAAGCGCGGGCACGGGGAGGATACCGGAAGAATGCTTCGAGCGATTCCCGGTATGCTCCCAAATCGTGCGGAAGGGTCACCGTGGGGTTTTTAGTGGGTAGGTCCCGCGCCCGTCATTCTACGGGCGCGGGGAATCCCACACAACCCTCCCACCTCTCACCAAAGAGGTGGGAGGGAGTCTTTCGAAGATTTTCCCCACGACAAAAAAAAAGAAAAAAAAAAAAGTATAAGCCAGATGCGGGTATAACCCAGACCTAAGCCAGACCTAACCGGTGTTATCCTCTAAAATACTGAGCGAAACGAGGTTTAATTGACTGCTCCAGTGTGTTACCACATTACTACGTGACTCAAACACGAAAAAAACCCAAGATCTGGCCAACAAGTTTGCGAAAAAGGCAAAATCATGAGCCAGGTGCGGACATAACCCAGGCGAAACCCAGGCCTAACCGGTGTTATCCTCTAAAATACTGTCCGAATCCAGGTTTAATGGACTGTTTCAGTGTGTTACCACATTACTACGTGATTCAAACACGAAAAAAACCCAGGATCTGGCCAACAAGTATGCGAAGAAGGCAAAATTATGAGCCAGATGCGGGCATAACCCAGACCTAGCCCAGACGTAACCGGTGTTATCCTCCAAAATATTGATCGAAACCAGGGTTAATTGACTGCTTCATTGTGTTACCACATTACTACGTGATTCAAACACGAAAAAACCCAGGATCTGGCCAACAAGTATGCGAAGAATGCAAAATCATGAGCCAGATGCGGGCATAACCCAGACCTAACCCACACCTAACCGGTGTTATCCTCCAAAATATTGATCGAAACCAGGTTTAATTGACTCCTTCGGTGTGTTACCACATTACTACGTGATTCAAACACGAAAAAAACCCAGGATCTGGCCAACAAGTATGCGAAGAAGGCAAAATTATGAGCCAGATGCGGGCATAACCCAGACCTAGCCCAGACGTAACCGGTGTTATCCTCTAAAATATTGATCGAAACCAGGTTTAATTGACTCCTTCAATGTGTTACCACATTACTACGTGATTCAAACACGAAAAAAACCCAGGATCTGGCCAACAAGTATGCGAAGAAGGCAAAATCATGAGCCAGATGCGGGCATAACCCAGACCTAACCTAGACCTAACCGGTGTTATCCTCTAAAATATTGATCGAAACCAGGTTTAATTGACTGCCTCAGTGAGGTACCACATTACTACGTGATTCAAACACGGTAAAAACCCAGGATCTGGCCAACAAGTTTGCGAAAAAGGCAAAATCATGAGCCAGTTGCGGGCATAACCCAGACCTAACCCAGACTTAACCGGTGTTATCCTCTAAAATACTGAGCGAAACGAGGTTTAATTGACTCCTTCAGTGTGTTACCATATAACTACGTGATTCAAACACGAAAAAAACCCAGGATCTGGCCAACAAGTATGCGAAGAAGGCAAAATCATGGGCCAGATGCGGGCATAACCCAGACCTAACCCAGACCTAGCCGGTGTTATCCTCTAAAATACTGATCGAAACCAGGTTTAATTGACTGCCTCAGTGTGGTACAACATTACTACGTGATTCAAACACGAAAAAAACCCAGGATCTGGCCAACAAGTATGCGAAGAAGGCAAAATCATGAGTCAGATGCGGGCATAACCCAGACCTAACCCAGACCTAACCGGTGTTATCCTCTAAAATATTCATCGAAACAAGGTTTAATTGACTCCTTCAGTGTGTTACCACATTACTAAGTGATTCAAGCACGAAAAAAACCCAGGATCTGGCCAACAAGTATACGAAGAAGGCAAAATCATGAGCCAGATGCGGGCATAACCCAGACCTAACCCAGACCTAACCGGTGTTATCCTCTGAAATATTGACCGAAACCAGGTTTAATTGACTGCTTCAGTGTGTTACCACATTCCTACGTGATTCAAACATGAAAAAAACCCAGGATCTGGCCAACAAGTATGCGAAGAAGGCAGAATCATGAGCCAGATGCGGGCATAACCCAGACCTAACCCAGACCTAACCGGTGTTATCCTCTAGAATATTGATCGAAACCAGGTTTAATTGACTGCTTCAGTGTGTTACCACATTACTACGTGATTCAAACACGAAAAAAACCCAGGATCTGGCGAACAAGTATGCGAAGAAGGCAAAATCATGAGCCAGATGCGGGCATAACCCTAACCTAACTCAGACCTAACCGGTGTTATCCTCTAAAATACTGTCCGAATCCTGGTTTAATTGACTGCCTCAGTGTGGTACAACATTACTACGTGATTCAAACACGGAGAAAACCCATGATCTGGCCAACAAGTTTGCGAAGAATGCAAAATCATGAGCCAGATGCGGGCATAACCCAGACCTAGCCCAGACGTAACCGGTGTTATCCTCTAAAATATCGATCGAAACCAGGTTTAATTGACTCCTTCAGTGTGTTACCATATTACTACGTGATTCAAACACGAAAAAAACCCAGGATCTGGCCAACAAGTATGCGAAGAATGCAAAATCATGAGCCAGATGCGGGCATAACCCAGACCTAACCCAGACCTAACAGGTGTCATCCTCCAAAATATTGATCGAAACCAGGGTTAATTGACTGCTTCATTGTGTTACCACATTACTACGTGATTCAAACACGGTAAAAACCCAGGATCTGGCCAACAAGTATGCGAAGAAGGCAAAATCATGAGCCAGATGCGGGCATAACCCAGACCTAACCCAGACCTAACCGGTGTTATCCTGTGAAATATTGATCGAAACCAGGTTTAATTGACTGCATCAGTGTGGTACCACATTACTACGTGATTCAAACACGGTAAAAACCCAGGATCTGGCCAACAAGTATGCGAAGAAGGCAAAATTATGGGCCAGATGCGGGCATAACCCAGACCTAACCCAGACCTAACCGGTGTTATCCGCTAAAATATTGATCGAAACCAGGTTTAATTGACTCCTTCGGTGTGTTACCACATTACTACGTGATTCAAACACGAAAAAAACCCAGGATCTGGCCAACAAGTATGCGAAGAAGGCAAAATTATGAGCCAGATGCGGGCATAACCCAGACCTAGCCCAGACTTAACCGGTGTTATCCTCTAAAATATTGATCGAAACCAGGTATAATTGACTCCTTCAGTGTGTTACCACATTACTACGTGATTCAAACACGAAAAAAACCCAGGATCTGGCCAACAAGTATGCGAAGAAGGCAAAATCATGAGCCAGATGCGGACATAACCCAGACCTAACCCAGACCTAACCGGTGTTATCCTCTAAAATATTGATCGAAACCAGGTTTAATTGTCTGCCTCAGTGAGGTACCACATTACTACGTGATTCAAACACGGTAAAAACCCAGGATCTGGCCAACAAGTTTGCGAAAAAGGCAAAATCATGAGCCAGATGCGGGCATAACCCAGACCTAACCCAGACTTAACCGGTGTTATCCTCTAAAATACTGAGCGAAACCAGGTTTAATTGACTCCTTCAGTGTGTTACCATATAACTACGTGATTCAAACACGAAAAAAACCCAGGATCTGGCCAACAAGTATGCGAAGAAGGCAAAATCATGAGCCTGATGCGGGCATAACCCAGACCTAACCCAGACCTAGCCGGTGTTATCCTCTAAAATACTGATCGAAACCAGGTTTAATTGACTGCCTCAGTGTGGTACAACATTACTACGTGATTCAAACACGACAAAAACCCAGGATCTGGCCAACAAGTATGCGAAGAAGGCAAAATCATGAGCCAGATGCGGGCATAACCCAGATCTAACCCAGACCTAACCGGTGTTATCCTCTAAAATATTCATCGAAACCAGGTTTAATTGACTCCTTCAGTGTGTTACCACATTACTAAGTGATTCAAGCACGAAAAAAACCCAGGATCTGGCCAACAAGTATACGAAGAAGGCAAAATCATGAGCCAGATGCGGGCATAACCCAGACCTAACCCAGACCTAACCGGTGTTATCCTGTGAAATATTGATCGAAACCAGGTTTAATTGACTGCTTCAGTGTGCTACCACATTACTACGTGATTCAAACGCGAAAAAAACCCAGGATCTGGCCAACAAGTATGCGAAGAAGGCAAAATCATGAGCCAGATGCGGGCATAACCCAGACCTAACCCAGACCTAACCGGTGTTATCCTCTAAAATACTGTCCGAATCCTGGTTTAATTGACTGCCTCAGTGTGGTACAACATTACTACGTGATTCAAACACGGAGAAAACCCATGATCTGGCCAACAAGTTTGCGAAAAAGGCAAAATCATGAGCCAGTTGTGCGCATATCCCAGACCTAACCCAGACCTAACCGGTGTTATCCTCTAAAATACTGAGCGAAACGAGGTTTAATTGACTCCTTCAGTGTGTTACCACATAACTACGTGATTCAAACACGAAAAAAAACCCAGGATCTGGCCAACAAGTATGCGAAGAATGCAAAATCATGAGCCAGATGCGGGCATAACCCAGACCTAACCCAGACCTAACCGGTGTTATCCTGTGAAATATTGATCGAAACCAGGTTTAATTGACTGCTTCAGTGTGCTACCACATTACTACGTGATTCAAACGCGAAAAAAACCCAGGATCTGGCCAACAAGTATGCGAAGAAGGCAAAATCATGAGCCAGATGCGGGCATAACCCAGACCTAACCCAGACCTAACCGGTGTTATCCTCTGAAATATTGATCGAAACCAGGTTTAATTGACTGCCTCAGTGTGGTACAACATTACTACGTGATTCAAACACGGAAAAAACCCAGGATCTGGCCAACAAGTTTGCGAAAAAGGCAAAATCATGAGCCAGATGCGGGCATAACCCAGACCTAACCCAGACCTAACCGGTGTTATCCTCTAAAATATTGATCGAAACCAGGTTTAATTGACAGTTTCAGTGTGTTACCACATTACTACGTGATTCAAACACGAAAAAAACCCAGGATCTGGCCAACAAGTATGCGAAGAAGGCAAAATCATGAGCCAGATGCGGGCATAACCCAGACCTAACCCAGTCCTAACCGGTGTTATCCTCTAAAATATTGATCGAAGCCAGGTTTAATTGACTGCATCAGTGTGTTACCACATTACTACGTGATGCAAACACTAAAAAAACCCAGGATCTAGCCAACAAGTATGCGAGGAAGCAAAATCATGAGCCAGATGCGGCATAACCCAGACCTAACCCAGACCTAACCGGTGTTATCCTGTGAAATATTGATCGAAGCCAGGTTTAATTGACCGCCTCAGTGTGGTACCACATTACTACGTGATTCAAACACGGTAAAAACCCAGGATCTGGCCAACAAGTATGCGAAGAAGGCAAAATCAGGAGCCAGATGCGGGCATAACCCAGACCTAACCCAGACCTAACCGGTGTTATCCTCTAAAATACTGTCCGAATCCAGGTTTAATTGACTGCCTCAGTGTGGTACAACATTATTACGTGAATCAAACACGAAAAAAACCCAGGATCTGGTCAACAAGTATGCGAAGAAGGCAAAATCATGAGCCAGATGCGGGCATAACCCAGACCTAACCCAGACCTAACCGGTGTTATCCTCTGAAATATTGAACGAAACCAGGTTTAATTGACTGTTTCAGTGTGTTACCACATTACTACGTGATTCAAACACGAAGAACACCCAGGATCTGGCCAACAAGTATGCGAAAAAGGCAAAATCATGAGCCAGATGCGGGCATAACCCAGACCTAACCGGTGTTATCCTGTGAAATATTGATCGAAACCAGGTTTAATTGACTGCCTCAGTGTGGTACCACATTACTACGTGATTCAAACACGGAAAAAACCCAGGATCTGGCCAACAAGTTTGCGAAAAAGGCGAAAGTATAACCCAGATGCGCGCATATCCCAGACCTAACCCATACCTAACCGGTGTTATCCTCTAAAATATTGATCGAAACCAGGTTTAATTGACTGCTTCAGTGTGTTACCACATTCCTACGTGAATCAAACACGAAAAAAACCCATGCTCTGGCCAACAAGTATGCGAAGAAGGCAATATCATGAGCCAGATGCGGGTATAACCCAGACCTAAGCCAGACCTAACCGGTGTTATCCTCTAAAATACTGAGCGAAACGAGGTTTAATTGACTCCTTCAGTGTGTTACCACATTACTACGTGATTCAAACACGAAAAAAACCCAGGATCTGGCCAACAAGTATGCGAAGAAGGCAAAATCATGAGCCTGATGCGGGCATAACCCAGACCTAACCCAGACCTAACCGGTGTTATCCTGTGAAATATTGATCGAAACCAGGTTTATTTGACTGCCCCAGTGTGGTACCACATTACTACGTGATTCAAACACGGAAAAAACCCAGGATCTGGCCAACAAGTTTGCGAAAAAGGCGAAAGTATAAGCCAGATGCGCGCATATCCCAGACCTAACCCAGACCTAACCGGTGTTATCCTCTAAAATATTCATCGAAACCTGGTTTAATTGACTGCTTCAGAGTGTTACCACATTACTACGTGATTCAAACACGAAAAAAACCCAGGATCTGGCCAACAAGTATGCGAAGAAGGCAAAATCATGAGCCAGTTGCGGGCATAACCCAGACCTAAGCCAGACCTAACCGGTGTTATCGTCTAAAATACTGAGCGAAACGAGGTTTAATTGACTGCTTCAGAGTGTTACCACATTACTACGTGATTCAAACACGAAAAAAACCCAGGATCTGGCCAACAAGTATGCGAAGAAGGCAAAATCATGAGCCAGTTGCGGGCATAACCCAGACCTAAGCCAGACCTAACCGGTGTTATCCTCTAAAATACTGAGCGAAACGAGGTTTAATTGACTGCTCCAGTGTGTTACCACATTACTACCTGATTCAAACACGAAAAAACCCCAGGATCTGGCCAACAAGTATGCGAAGAAGGCAAAATCATGAGCCAGATGCGGGCATAACCCAGACACAACCCAGTCCTAACCGGTGTTATCCTCTAAAATATTGATCGAAACCAGGTTTAATTGACTGCTTCAGTGTATTACCACATTACTACGTGATTCAAACACGAAAAAAACCCAGGATCTGGCCAACAAGTATGCGAAGAAGGCAAAATCATGAGCCAGATGCGGGTATAACCCAGACCTAAGCCAGACCTAACCGGTGTTATCCTTTAAAATATTGATCGAAACCAGGTTTGATTGACTGCTTCAGTGTGGTACCACATTCCTACGTGATTCAAACACGAAAAAACCCAGGATCTGGCCAACAAGTATGCGAAAAAGGCAAAATCATGAGCCAGATGCGGGCATAACCCAGACCTAACCCAGACCTAACCGGTGTTATCCTCTAAAATATTGATCGAAACCAGGTTTAATTGACTGCTTCAGTGTGTTACCACATTCCTACGTGAATCAAACACGAAAAAAACCCAGGCTCTGGCCAACAAGTATGCGAAGAAGGCAATATCATGAGCCAGATGCGGGTATAACCCAGACCTAAGCCAGACCTAACCGGTGTTATCCTCTAAAATACTGAGCGAAACGAGGTTTAATTGACTCCTTCAGTGTGTTACCACATTACTACGTGATTCAAACACGAAAAAAACCCAGGATCTGGCCAACAAGTATGCGAAGAAGGCAAAATCATGAGCCTGATGCGGGCATAACCCAAACCTAACCCAGACCTAACCGGTGTTATCCTGTGAAATATTGATCGAAACCAGGTTTATTTGACTGCCCCAGTGTGGTACCACATTACTACGTGATTCAAACACGGAAAAAACCCAGGATCTGGCCAACAAGTTTGCGAAAAAGGCGAAAGTATAAGCCAGATGCGCGCATATCCCAGACCTAACCCAGACCTAACCGGTGTTATCCTCTAAAATATTCATCGAAACCTGGTTTAATTGACTGCTTCAGAGTGTTACCACATTACTACGTGATTCAAACACGAAAGAAACCCAGGATCTGGCCAACAAGTATGCGAAGAAGGCAAAATCATGAGCCAGTTGCGGGCATAACCCAGACCTAAGCCAGACCTAACCGGTGTTATCCTCTAAAATATTGATCGAAACCAGGTTTAATTGACTGCTTCAGTGTATTACCACATTACTACGTGATTCAAACACGAAAAAAACCCAGGATCTGGCCAACAAGTATGCGAAGAAGGCAAAATCATGAGCCAGATGCGGGTATAACCCAGACCTAAGCCAGACCTAACCGGTGTTATCCTCTAAAATACTGAGCGAAACGAGGTTTAATTGACTCCTTCAGTGTGTTACCACATTACTACGTGATTCAAACACGAAAGAAACCCAGGATCTGGCCAACAAGTATGCGAAGAAGGCAAAATCATGAGCCAGTTGCAGGCATAACCCAGACCTAAGCCAGACCTAACCGGTGTTATCCTCTAAAATACTGAGCGAAACGAGGTTTAATTGACTGCTTCAGTGTGTTACCACATTACTACCTGATTCAAACACGAAAAAACCCCAGGATCTGGCCAACAAGTATGCGAAGAAGGCAAAATCATGAGCCAAATGCGGGCATAACCCAGACACAACCCAGTCCTAACCGGTGTTATCCTCTAAAATATTGATCGAAACCAGGTTTAATTGACTGCTTCAGTGTATTACCACATTACTACGTGATTCAAACACGAAAAAAACCCAGGATCTGGCCAACAAGTATGCGAAGAAGGCAAAATCATGAGCCAGATGCGGGTATAACCCAGACCTAAGCCAGACCTAACCGGTGTTATCCTCTAAAATATTGATCGAAACCAGGTTTGATTGACTGCTTCAGTGTGTTACCACATTCCTACGTGATTCAAACACGAAAAAAACCCAGGATCTCGCCAACAAGTATGCGAAAAAGGCAAAATCATGAGCCAGATGCGGGCATAACCCAGACCTAAGCCAGACCTAACCGGTGTTATCGTCTAAAATACTGAGCGAAACGAGGTTTAATTGACTGCTTCAGAGTGTTACCACATTACTACGTGATTCAAACACGAAAAAAACCCAGGATCTCGCCAACAAGTATGCGAAGAAGGCAAAATCATGAGCCAGTTGCGGGCATAACCCAGACCTAAGCCAGACCTAACCGGTGTTATCCTCTAAAATACTGAGCGAAACGAGGTTTAATTGACTGCTCCAGTGTGTTACCACATTACTACCTGATTCAAACACGAAAAAACCCCAGGATCTGGCCAACAAGTATGCGAAGAAGGCAAAATCATGAGCCAGATGCGGGTATAACCCAGACCTAAGCCAGACCTAACCGGTGTTATCCTCTAAAATATTGATCGAAACCAGGTTTGATTGACTGCTTCAGTGTGTTACCACATTCCTACGTGATTCAAACACGAAAAAAACCCAGGATCTCGCCAACAAGTATGCGAAAAAGGCAAAATCATGAGCCAGATGCGGGCATAACCCAGACCTAACCCAGACCTAACCGGTGTTATCCTCCAAAATATGGATCGAAACCAGGGTTAATTGACTGCTTCATTGTGTTACCACATTACTACGTGACTCAAACACGAAAAAAACCCAGGATCTGGCCAACAAGTATGCGAAGAAGGCAAAATCATGAGCCAGATGCGGGCATAACTCAGACCTAACCCAGACCTAACCGGCGTTATCCTCTAAAATATTGATCGAAACGAGGTTTAATTGACTGCTTCAGTGTATTACCACATTACTACGTGATTCATACACGAAAGAAACCCAGGATCTGGCCAACAAGTATGCGAAGAAGGCAAAATCATGAGCCAGTTGCAGGCATAACCCAGACCTAAGCCAGACCTAACCGGTGTTATCCTCTAAAATACTGAGCGAAACGAGGTTTTATTGACTGCTTCAGTGTGTTACCACATTACTACCTGATTCAAACACGAAAAAACCCCAGGATCTGGCCAACAAGTATGCGAAGAAGGCAAAATCATGAGCCAAATGCGGGCATAACCCAGACACAACCCAGTCCTAACCGGTGTTATCCTCTAAAATATTGATCGAAACCAGGTTTAATTGACTGCTTCAGTGTATTACCACATTACTACGTGATTCAAACACGAAAAAAACCCAGGATCTGGCCAACAAGTATGCGAAGAAGGCAAAATCATGAGCCAGATGCGGGTATAACCCAGACCTAAGCCAGACCTAACCGGTGTTATCCTCTAAAATATTGATCGAAACCAGGTTTGATAGACTGCTTCAGTGTGTTACCACATTCCTACGTGATTCAAACACGAAAAAAACCCAGGATCTCGCCAACAAGTATGCGAAAAAGGCAAAATCATGAGCCAGATGCGGGCATAACCCAGACCTAAGCCAGACCTAACCGGTGTTATCGTCTAAAATACTGAGCGAAACGAGGTTTAATTGACTGCTTCAGAGTGTTACCACATTACTACGTGATTCAAACACGAAAAAAACCCAGGATCTGGCCAACAAGTATGCGAAGAAGGCAAAATCATGAGCCAGTTGCGGGCATAACCCAGACCTAAGCCAGACCTAACCGGTGTTATCCTCTAAAATACTGAGCGAAACGAGGTTTAATTGACTGCTCCAGTGTGTTACCACATTACTACCTGATTCAAACACGAAAAAACCCCAGGATCTGGCCAACAAGTATGCGAAGAAGGCAAAATCATGAGCCAGATGCGGGTATAACCCAGACCTAAGCCAGACCTAACCGGTGTTATCCTCTAAAATATTGATCGAAACCAGGTTTGATTGACTGCTTCAGTGTGTTACCACATTCCTACGTGATTCAAACACGAAAAAAACCCAGGATCTCGCCAACAAGTATGCGAAAATGCAAAATCATGAGCCAGATGCGGGCATAACCCAGACCTAACCCAGACCTAACCGGTGTTATCCTCCAAAATATGGATCGAAACCAGGGTTAATTGACTGCTTCATTGTGTTACCACATTACTACGTGACTCAAACACGAAAAAAACCCAGGATCTGGCCAACAAGTATGCGAAGAAGGCAAAATCATGAGCCAGATGCGGGCATAACTCAGACCTAACCCAGACCTAACCGGCGTTATCCTCTAAAATATTGATCGAAACCAGGTTTGATTGACTGCTTCAGTGTGTTACCACATTACTACGTGATTCAATCACGAAAAAAATCCAGGATCTAGCCAACAAGATTGCGAAAAAGGCGATAGTATATGCCAGATACGCGCATATCTCAGACCTAACCCAGACCTAACCGGTGTTATCCTCTAAAATATAGATCGAAAGCAGGTTCAATTGACTGCTTCAGTGTGTTACCACATTACTACGTGATTCGAACCCGACAAAACCCAGGATCTAGCCAACAAGTTAGCGAAAAAGGAGAAAGTATAAGCCAGGTGCGCGCATATACCAGACCTAACCCAGACCTAACCGGTGTTATCCTCTAAAATATTGATCGATACCAGGTTTAGTTGACTGCTTCAGTGTGTTACCACATTACTACGTGATTCAAACACGAAAAAAACCCAGGATCTGGCCAACAAGTATGCGAAGAAGGCAAAATCATGAGCCAGTTGCGGGCATAACCCAGACCTAAGCCAGACCTAACCGGTGTTATCCTCTAAAATACTGAGCGAAACGAGGTTTAATTGACTGCTTCAGTGTGTTACCACATTACTACGTGATTCGAACCCGACAAAACCCAGGATCTAGCCAACAAGTTAGCGAAAAAGGAGAAAGTATAAGCCAGATGCGCGCATATACCAGACCTAACCCAGACCTAACCGGTGTTATCCTCTAAAATATTGATCGAAACCAGGTTCAATTGACTGCTTCAGTGTGTTACCACATTACTACGTGATTCGAACCCGACAAAACCCAGGATCTAGCCAACAAGTTAGCGAAAAAGGAGAAAGTATAAGCCAGATGCGCGCATATACCAGACCTAACCATGACCTAACCGGTGTTATCCTCTAAAATATTGATCGAAACCAGGTTTAGTTGACTGCTTCAGTGTGTTACCACATTACTACGTGATTCAAACACGGAAAAAACCCAGGATCTGGCCAACAAGTTTGCGAAAAAGGCGAAAGTATAAGCCAGATGCGCGCATATCCCAGACCTAACCCAGACCTAACCGGTGTTATCCTCTAAAATATTCATCGAAACCTGGTTTAATTGACTGCTTCAGAGTGTTACCACATTACTACGTGATTCAAACACGAAAAAAACCCAGGATCTGGCCAACAAGTATGCGAAGAAGGCAAAATCATGAGCCAGTTGCGGGCATAACCCAGACCTAAGCCAGACCTAACCGGTGTTATCGTCTAAAATACTGAGCGAAACGAGGTTTAATTGACTGCTTCAGAGTGTTACCACATTACTACGTGATTCAAACACGAAAAAAACCCAGGATCTGGCCAACAAGTATGCGAAGAAGGCAAAATCATGAGCCAGTTGCGGGCATAACCCAGACCTAAGCCAGACCTAACCGGTGTTATCCTCTAAAATACTGAGCGAAACGAGGTTTAATTGACTGCTCCAGTGTGTTACCACATTACTACCTGATTCAAACACGAAAAAACCCCAGGATCTGGCCAACAAGTATGCGAAGAAGGCAAAATCATGAGCCAGATGCGGGCATAACCCAGACACAACCCAGTCCTAACCGGTGTTATCCTCTAAAATATTGATCGAAACCAGGTTTAATTGACTGCTTCAGTGTATTACCACATTACTACGTGATTCAAACACGAAAAAAACCCAGGATCTGGCCAACAAGTATGCGAAGAAGGCAAAATCATGAGCCAGATGCGGGTATAACCCAGACCTAAGCCAGACCTAACCGGTGTTATCCTTTAAAATATTGATCGAAACCAGGTTTGATTGACTGCTTCAGTGTGTTACCACATTCCTACGTGATTCAAACACGAAAAAACCCAGGATCTGGCCAACAAGTATGCGAAAAAGGCAAAATCATGAGCCAGATGCGGGCATAACCCAGACCTAACCCAGACCTAACCGGTGTTATCCTCCAAAATATGGATCGAAACCAGGGTTAATTGACTGCTTCATTGTGTTACCACATTACTACGTGATTCAAACACGAAAAAAACCCAGGATCTGGCCAACAAGTATGCGAAGAAGGCAAAATCATGAGCCAGATGCGGGCATAACCCAGACCTAACCAAGACCTAACCGGCGTTATCCTCTAAAATATTGATCGAAACGAGGTTTAATTGACTGCTTCAGTGTATTACCACATTACTACGTGATTCAAACACGGAAAAAACCCAGGATCTGGCCAACAAGTTTGCGAAAAAGGCGAAAGTATAACCCAGATGCGCGCATATCCCAGACCTAACCCATACCTAACCGGTGTTATCCTCTAAAATATTGATCGAAACCAGGTTTAATTGACTGCTTCAGTGTGTTACCACATTCCTACGTGAATCAAACACGAAAAAAACCCATGCTCTGGCCAACAAGTATGCGAAGAAGGCAATATCATGAGCCAGATGCGGGTATAACCCAGACCTAAGCCAGACCTAACCGGTGTTATCCTCTAAAATACTGAGCGAAACGAGGTTTAATTGACTCCTTCAGTGTGTTACCACATTACTACGTGATTCAAACACGAAAAAAACCCAGGATCTGGCCAACAAGTATGCGAAGAAGGCAAAATCATGAGCCTGATGCGGGCATAACCCAGACCTAACCCAGACCTAACCGGTGTTATCCTGTGAAATATTGATCGAAACCAGGTTTATTTGACTGCCCCAGTTGGTACCACATTACTACGTGATTCAAACACGGAAAAAACCCAGGATCTGGCCAACAAGTTTGCGAAAAAGGCGAAAGTATAAGCCAGATGCGCGCATATCCCAGACCTAACCCAGACCTAACCGGTGTTATCCTCTAAAATATTCATCGAAACCTGGTTTAATTGACTGCTTCAGAGTGTTACCACATTACTACGTGATTCAAACACGAAAAAAACCCAGGATCTGGCCAACAAGTATGCGAAGAAGGCAAAATCATGAGCCAGTTGCGGGCATAACCCAGACCTAAGCCAGACCTAACCGGTGTTATCGTCTAAAATACTGAGCGAAACGAGGTTTAATTGACTGCTTCAGAGTGTTACCACATTACTACGTGATTCAAACACGAAAAAAACCCAGGATCTGGCCAACAAGTATGCGAAGAAGGCAAAATCATGAGCCAGTTGCGGGCATAACCCAGACCTAAGCCAGACCTAACCGGTGTTATCCTCTAAAATACTGAGCGAAACGAGGTTTAATTGACTGCTCCAGTGTGTTACCACATTACTACCTGATTCAAACACGAAAAAACCCCAGGATCTGGCCAACAAGTATGCGAAGAAGGCAAAATCATGAGCCAGATGCGGGCATAACCCAGACACAACCCAGTCCCAACCGGTGTTATCCTCTAAAATATTGATCGAAACCAGGTTTAATTGACTGCTTCAGTGTATTACCACATTACTACGTGATTCAAACACGAAAAAAACCCAGGATCTGGCCAACAAGTATGCGAAGGAGGCAAAATCATGAGCCAGATGCGGGTATAACCCAGACCTAAGCCAGACCTAACCGGTGTTATCCTTTAAAATATTGATCGAAACCAGGTTTGATTGACTGCTTCAGTGTGTTACCACATTCCTACGTGATTCAAACACGAAAAAACCCAGGATCTGGCCAACAAGTATGCGAAAAAGGCAAAATCATGAGCCAGATGCGGGCATAACCCAGACCTAACCCAGACCTAACCGGTGTTATCCTCCAAAATATGGATCGAAACCAGGGTTAATTGACTGCTTCATTGTGTTACCACATTACTACGTGATTCAAACACGAAAAAAACCCAGGATCTGGCCAACAAGTATGCGAAGAAGGCAATATCATGAGCCAGATGCGGGTATAACCCAGACCTAAGCCAGACCTAACCGGTGTTATCCTCTAAAATACTGAGCGAAACGAGGTTTAATTGACTCCTTCAGTGTGTTACCACATTACTACGTGATTCAAACACGAAAAAAACCCAGGATCTGGCCAACAAGTATGCGAAGAAGGCAAAATCATGAGCCTGATGCGGGCATAACCCAAACCTAACCCAGACCTAACCGGTGTTATCCTGTGAAATATTGATCGAAACCAGGTTTAATTGACTGCTTCAGTGTGTTACCACATTCCTACGTGAATCAAACACGAAAAAAACCCAGGCTCTGGCCAACAAGTATGCGAAGACGGCAATATCATGAGCCAGATGCGGGTATAACCCAGACCTAAGCCAGACCTAACCGGTGTTATCCTCTAAAATACTGAGCGAAACGAGGTTTAATTGACTCCTTCAGTGTGTTACCACATTACTACGTGATTCAAACACGAAAAAAACCCAGGATCTGGCCAACAAGTATGCGAAGAAGGCAAAATCATGAGCCTGATGCGGGCATAACCCAAACCTAACCCAGACCTAACCGGTGTTATCCTGTGAAATATTGATCGAAACCAGGTTTATTTGACTGCCCCAGTGTGGTACCACATTACTACGTGATTCAAACACGGAAAAAACCCAGGATCTGGCCAACAAGTTTGCGAAAAAGGCGAAAGTATAAGCCAGATGCGCGCATATCCCAGACCTAACCCAGACCTAACCGGTGTTATCCTCTAAAATATTCATCGAAACCTGGTTTAATTGACTGCTTCAGAGTGTTACCACATTACTACGTGATTCAAACACGAAGGAAACCCAGGATCTGGCCAACAAGTATGCGAAGGAGGCAAAATCATGAGCCAGATGCGGGTATAACCCAGACCTAAGCCAGACCTAACCGGTGTTATCCTTTAAAATATTGATCGAAACCAGGTTTGATTGACTGCTTCAGTGTGTTACCACATTCCTACGTGATTCAAACACGAAAAAACCCAGGATCTGGCCAACAAGTATGCGAAAAAGGCAAAATCATGAGCCAGATGCGGGCATAACCCAGACCTAACCCAGACCTAACCGGTGTTATCCTCCAAAATATGGATCGAAACCAGGGTTAATTGACTGCTTCATTGTGTTACCACATTACTACGTGATTCAAACACGAAAAAAACCCAGGATCTGGCCAACAAGTATGCGAAGAAGGCAAAATCATGAGCCAGATGCGGGCATAACCCAGACCTAACCCAGACCTAACCGGCGTTATCCTCTAAAATATTGATCGAAACGAGGTTTAATTGATTGCTTCAGTGTATTACCACATTACTACGTGATTCAAACACGGAAAAAACCCAGGATCTGGCCAACAAGTTTGCGAAAAAGGCGAAAGTATAAGCCAGATGCGCGCATATCCCAGACCTAACCCATACCTAACCGGTGTTATCCTCTAAAATATTGATCGAAACCAGGTTTAATTGACTGCTTCAGTGTGTTACCACATTCCTACGTGAATCAAACACGAAAAAAACCCAGGCTCTGGCCAACAAGTATGCGAAGAAGGCAATATCATGAGCCAGATGCGGGTATAACCCAGACCTAAGCCAGACCTAACCGGTGTTATCCTCTAAAATACTGAGCGAAACGAGGTTTAATTGACTCCTTCAGTGTGTTACCACATTACTACGTGATTCAAACACGAAAAAAACCCAGGATCTGGCCAACAAGTATGCGAAGAAGGCAAAATCATGAGCCTGATGCGGGCATAACCCAAACCTAACCCAGACCTAACCGGTGTTATCCTGTGAAATATTGATCGAAACCAGGTTTAATTGACTGCTTCAGTGTATTACCACATTACTACGTGATTCAAACACGGAAAAAACCCAGGATCTGGCCAACAAGTTTGCGAAAAAGGCGAAAGTATAAGCCAGATACGCGCATATCCCAGACCTAACCCATACCTAACCGGTGTTATCCTCTAAAATATTGATCGAAACCAGGTTTAATTGACTGCTTCAGTGTGTTACCACATTCCTACGTGAATCAAACACGAAAAAAACCCAGGCTCTGGCCAACAAGTATGCGAAGAAGGCAATATCATGAGCCAGATGCGGGTATAACCCAGACCTAAGCCAGACCTAACCGGTGTTATCCTCTAAAATACTGAGCGAAACGAGGTTTAATTGACTCCTTCAGTGTGTTACCACATTACTACGTGATTCAAACACGAAAAAAACCCAGGATCTGGCCAACAAGTATGCGAAGAAGGCAAAATCATGAGCCTGATGCGGGCATAACCCAAACCTAACCCAGACCTAACCGGTGTTATCCTGTGAAATATTGATCGAAACCAGGTTTATTTGACTTCCCCAGTGTGGTACCACATTACTACGTGATTCAAACACGGAAAAAACCCAGGATCTGGCCAACAAGTTTGCGAAAAAGGCGAAAGTATAAGCCAGATGCGCGCATATCCCAGACCTAACCCAGACCTAACCGGTGTTATCCTCTAAAATATTCATCGAAACCTGGTTTAATTGACTGCTTCAGAGTGTTACCACATTACTACGTGATTCAAACACGAAAGAAACCCAGGATCTGGCCAACAAGTATGCGAAGAAGGCAAAATCATGAGCCAGTTGCGGGCATAACCCAGACCTAAGCCAGACCTAACCGGTGTTATCCTCTAAAATATTGATCGAAACCAGGTTTAATTGACTGCTTCAGTGTGTTACCACATTACTACGTGATTCAAACACGAAAAAAACCCAGGATCTCGCCAACAAGTATGCGAAAAAGGCAAAATCATGAGCCAGATGCGGGCATAACCCAGACCTAACCCAGACCTAACCGGTGTTATCCTCCAAAATATGGATCGAAACCAGGGTTAATTGACTGCTTCATTGTGTTACCACATTACTACGTGACTCAAACACGAAAAAAACCCAGGATCTGGCCAACAAGTATGCGAAGTAGGCAAAATCATGAGCCAGATGCGGGCGTAACTCAGACCTAACCCAGACCTAACCGGCGTTATCCTCTAAAATATTGATCGAAACGAGGTTTAATTGACTGCTTCAGTGTATTACCACATTACTACGTGATTCAAACACGGAAAAAACCCAGGATCTGGCCAACAAGTTTGCGAAAAAGGCGAAAGTATAAGCCAGATGCGCGCATATCCCAGACCTAACCCATACCTAACCGGTGTTATCCTCTAAAATATTGATCGAAACCAGGTTTGATTGACTGCTTCAGTGTGTTACCACATTACTACGTGATTTAATCACGAAAAAAATCCAGGATCTAGCCAACAAGATTGCGAAAAAGGCGATAGTATATGCCAGATACGCGCATATCTCAGACCTAACCCAGACCTAACCGGTGTTATCCTCTAAAATATAGATCGAAACCAGGTTCAATTGACTGCTTCAGTGTGTTACCACATTACTACGTGATTCGAACCCGACAAAACCCAGGATCTAGCCAACAAGTTAGCGAAAAAGGAGAAAGTATAAGCTAGATGCGCGCATATACCAGACCTAACCCAGACCTAACCGGTGTTATCCTCTAAAATATTGATCGAAACCAGGTTTAGTTGACTGCTTCAGTGTGTTACCACATTACTACGTGATTCAAACACGAAAAAAACCCAGGTTCTGGCCAACAAGTATGCGAAGAAGGCAAAATCATGAGCCAGATGCGGGTATAACCCAGACCTAAGCCAGACCTAACCGGTGTTATCCTTTAAAATATTGATCGAAACCAGGTTTGATTGACTGCTTCAGTGTGTTACCACATTCCTACGTGATTCAAACACGAAAAAAACCCAGGATCTGGCCAACAAGTATGCGAAAAAGGCAAAATCATGAGCCAGATGCGGGCATAACCCAGACCTAACCCAGACCTAACCGGTGTTATCCTCCAAAATATGAACCGAAACCAGGGTTAATTGACTGCTTCATTGTGTTACCACATTACTACGTGATTCAAACACGAAAAAAACCCAGGATCTGGCCAGCAAGTATGCGAAGAAGGCAAAATCATGAGCCAGATGCGGGCATAACCCAGACCTAACCCAGACCTAACCGGCGTTATCCTCTAAAATATTGATCGAAACGAGGTTTAATTGACTGCTTCAGTGTATTACCACATTACTACGTGATTCAAACACGGAGAAAACCCAGGATCTGGCCAACAAGTATGCGAAGAAGGCAAAATCATGAGCCAGATGCGGGCATAACCCAGACACAACCCAGTCCTAACCGGTGTTATCCCCTAAAATATTGATCGAAACCAGGTTTAATTGACTCCTTCAGTGTATTACTACATTACTACGTGATTCAAACACGAAAAAAACCCAGGATCTGGCCAACAAGTATGCGAAGAAGGCAAAATCATGAGCCAGATGCGGGTATAACCCAGACCTAAGCTAGACCTAACCGGTGTTATCCTCTAAAATATTGATCGAAACCAGGTTTGATTGACTGCTTCAGTGTGTTACCACATTCCTACGTGATTCAAACACGAAAAAAACCCAGGATCTGGCCAACAAGTATGCGAAAAAGGCAAAATCATGACCCAGATGCGGGCATAACCCAGACCTAACCCAGACCTAACCGGTGTTATCCTCCAAAATATGGATCGAAACCAGGGTTAATTGACTGCTTCATTGTGTTACCGCATTACTACGTGATTCAAACACGAAAAAACCCAGGATCTGGCCAACAAGTATGCGAAGAAGGCAAAATCATGAGCCAGATGCGGGCATAACCCAGACCTAACCCAGACCTAACCGGCGTTATCCTCTAAAATATTGATCGAAACGAGGTTTAATTCACTGCTTCAGTGTATTACCACATTACTACGTGATTCAAACACGGAAAAAACCCAGGATCTGGCCAACAAGTTTGCGAAAAAGGCGAAAGTATAAGCCAAATGCGCGCATATCCCAGACCTAACCCATACCTAACCGGTGTTATCCTCTAAAATATTGATCGAAACCAGGTTTGATTGACTGCTTCAGTGTGTTACCACATTACTACGTGATTCAATCACGAAAAAAATCCGGGATCTAGCCAACAAGTTTGCGAAAAAGGCGAAAGTATATGCCAGATGCGCGCATATCTCAGACCTAACCCGGACCTAACCGGTGTTATCCTCTAAAATATAGATCGAAACCAGGTTTAATTGACTGCTTCAGTGTGTTACCACATTACTACGTGATTCGAACCCGACAAAACCCAGGATCTAGCCAACAAGTAAGCGAAAAAGGAGAAAGTATAAGCCAGATGCGGGCATAACCCACACCTAACCCAGACCTAACCGGTGTTATCCTCTAAAATATTGAACGAAACCAGGTTTAATTGACTGCTTCAGCGTGTTACCACATTACTACGTGATTCAAACACGAAAAAAACCCAGGATCTGGCCAACAAGTATGCGAAGAAGGCAAAATCATGAGCCAGATGCGGGTATAACCCAGACCTAAGCCAGACCTACCGGTGTTATCCCCTGAAATATTGATCGAAACCAGGTTTAATTAACTGCTTCAGTGTGTTACCACATTACTACGTGATTCAAACACGAAGAACACCCAGGATCTGGCCAACAAGTATGCGAAAAAGGCAAAATCATGAGCCAGATGCGGGCATAACCCAGACCTAACCGGTGTTATCCTGTGAAATATTGATCGAAACCAGGTTTAATTGACTGCCTCAGTGTGGTACCACATTACTACGTGATTCAAACACGGAAAAAACCCAGGATCTGGCCAACAAGTTTGCGAAAAAGGCGAAAGTATAAGCCAGATGCGCGCATATCCCAGACCTAACCCAGACCTACCGGTGTTATCCCCTGAAATATTGATCGAAACCAGGTTTAATTAACTGCTTCAGTGTGTTACCACATTACTACGTGATTCAAACACGAAAAAAACCCAGGATCTGGCCAACAAGTATGCGAAGAAGGCAAAATCATGAGCCAGATGCGGGCATAACCCAGACCTAACCCAGACCTAACCGGTGTTATCCTCTAAAATACTGTCCGAATCCAGGTTTAATTGTCTGCCTCAGTGTGGTACAACATTACTACGTGAATCAAACACGAAAAAAACCCAGGATCTGGTCAACAAGTATGCGAAGAGGGCAAAATCATGAGCCAGATGCGGGCATAACCCAGACCTAACCCAGACCTAACCGGTGTTATCCTCTGAAATATTGATCGAAAACAGGTTTAATTGACTGCATCAGGGTGGTACCACATTACTACGTGATTCAAACGCGGAAAAAACCCAGGATCTGGCCAACATGTTTGCGAAAAAGGCGATAGTATAAGCCAGATGCGCGCATATCCCAGACCTAACCCAGACCTAACCGGTGTTATCCTCTAAAATATTGATCGAAACCAGGTTTAATTGACTGCTTCATTGTGTTACCACATTACTACGTGATTCAAACACGAAAAAAACCCAGGATCTGGCCAACAAGTTTGAGAAGAAGGCAAAATCATGAGCCAGATGCGGGCATAACCCAGACCTAACCCAGACTTAACCGGTGTTATCCTCTAAAATACTGAGCGAAACGAGGTTTAATTGACTCCTTCAGTGTGTTACCATGTAACTACGTGATTCAAACACGGAAAAAAACCAGGATCTGGCCAACAAGTTTGCGAAAAAGGCGAAAGTATAAGCCAGATGTGCGCATATCCCAGACCTAACCCATACCTAACCGGTGTTATCCTCTAAAATATTGATCGAAACCAGGTTTGATTGACTGCTTCAGTGTGTTACCACATTACTACGTGATTCAGTCACGAAAAAAATCCAGGATCTAGCCAACAAGTTTGCGAAAAAGGCGAAAGTATATGCCAGATGCGCGCATATCTCAGACCTAACCCAGACCTAACCGGTGTTACCCTCTAAAATATAGATCGAAACCAGGTTTAATTGACTGCTTCAGTGTGTTACCACATTACTACGTGAATCAAACCCGTCAAAACCCAGGATCTAGCCAACAAGTTAGCGAAAAAGGCGAAAGTATATGCCAGATGCGCGCATATCTCAGACCTAACCCAGACCTAACCGGTGTTATCCTCTAAAATATGGATCGAAACCAGGTTTAATTGACTGCTTCAGTGTGTTACCACATTACTACGTGGTTCGAACACGACAAAACCCAGGATCTAGCCAACAAGTTTGCGAAAAAGGCGAAAGTATATGCCAGATGCGCGCATATCTCAGACCTAACCCAGGCCTAACCGGTGTTATCCTCTAAAATATAGATCGAAACCAGGTTTAATTGACTGCTTCAGTGTGTTACCACATTACTACGTGGTTCGAACCCGACAAAACCCAGGATCTAGCCAACAAGTTAGCGAAAAAGGAGAAAGTATAAGCCAGATGCGCGCATATCCTAGACCTAACCTAGACCTAACCGGCGTTATCCTCTAAAATATTGATCGAAACGAGGTTTAATTGACTGCTTCAGTGTGTTACCACATTACTACGTGATTCGAACCCGACAAAACCCAGGATCTGGCCAACATGTTTGCGAAAAAGGCGATAGTATAAGCCAGATGCGCGCATATCCCAGACCTAACCCAGACCTAACCGGTGTTATCCTCTAAAATATTGATCGAAACCAGGTTTAATTGACTGCTTCAGTGTGTTACCACATTACTACGTGATTCAATCACGAAAAAAATCCAGGATCTAGCCAACAAGTTTGCGAAAAAGGCGAAAGTATATGCCAGATGCGCGCATATCTCAGACCTAACCCAGACCTAACCGGTGTTATCCTCTAAAATACTGAGCGAAACGAGGTTTAATTGACTCCTTCAGTGTGTTACCATGTAACTACGTGATTCAAACACGGAAAAAAACCAGGATCTGGCCAACAAGTTTGCGAAAAAGGCGAAAGTATAAGCCAGATGTGCGCATATCCCAGACCTAACCCATACCTAACCGGTGTTATCCTCTAAAATATTGATCGAAACCAGGTTTGATTGACTGCTTCAGTGTGTTACCACATTACTACGTGATTCAGTCACGAAAAAAATCCAGGATCTAGCCAACAAGTTTGCGAAAAAGGCGAAAGTATATGCCAGATGCGCGCATATCTCAGACCTAACCCAGACCTAACCGGTGTTATCCTCTAAAATATAGATCGAAACCAGGTTTAATTGACTGCTTCAGTGTGTTACCACATTACTACGTGAATCAAACCCGTCAAAACCCAGGATCTAGCCAACAAGTTAGCGAAAAAGGCGAAAGTATATGCCAGATGCGCGCATATCTCAGACCTAACCCAGACCTAACCGGTGTTATCCTCTAAAATATGGATCGAAACCAGGTTTAATTGACTGCTTCAGTGTGTTACCACATTACTACGTGGTTAGAACACGACAAAACCCAGGATCTAGCCAACAAGTTAGCGAAAAAGGAGAAAGTATAAGCCAGATGCGCGCATATCCTAGACCTAACCTAGACCTAACCGGCGTTATCCTCTAAAATATTGATCGAAACGAGGTTTAATTGACTGCTTCAGTGTGTTACCACATTACTACGTGATTCGAACCCGACAAAACCCAGGATCTAGCCAACAAGTTAGCGAAAAAGGAGAAAGTATAAGCCAGATGCGCGCATATCCTAGACCTAACCCAGGCCTAACCGGTGTTATCCTCTAAAATATAGATCGAAACCAGGTTTAATTGACTGCTTCAGTGTGTTACCACATTACTACGTGGTTCGAACCCGACAAAACCCAGGATCTAGCCAACAAGTTAGCGAAAAAGGAGAAAGTATAAGCCAGATGCGCGCATATCCTAGACCTAACCTAGACCTAACCGGCGTTATCCTCTAAAATATTGATCGAAACGAGGTTTAATTGACTGCTTCAGTGTGTTACCACATTACTACGTGGTTCGAACCCGACAAAACCCAGGATCTAGCCAACAAGTTAGCGAAAAAGGAGAAAGTATAAGCCAGATGCGCGCATATCCTAGACCTAACCTAGACCTAACCGGCGTTATCCTCTAAAATATTGATCGAAACGAGGTTTAATTGACTGCTTCAGTGTGTTACCACATTACTACGTGATTCGAACCCGACAAAACCCAGGATCTGGCCAACATGTTTGCGAAAAAGGCGATAGTATAAGCCAGATGCGCGCGTATCCCAGACCTAACCCAGACCTAACCGGTGTTATCCTCTAAAATATTGATCGAAACCAGGTTTAATTGACTGCTTCAGTGTGTTACCACATTACTACGTGATTCAATCACGAAAAAAATCCAGGATCTAGCCAACAAGTTTGCGAAAAAGGCGAAAGTATATGCCAGATGCGCGCATATCTCAGACCTAACCCAGACCTAACCGGTGTTATCCTCCAAAATATGGATCGAAACCAGGGTTAATTGACTGCTTCATTGTGTTACCACATTACTACGTGATTCAAACACGAAAAAAACCCAGGATCTGGCCAACAAGTTTGAGAAGAAGGCAAAATCATGAGCCAGATGCGGGCATAACCCAGACCTAACCCAGACTTAACCGGTGTTATCCTCTAAAATACTGAGCGAAACGAGGTTTAATTGACTCCTTCAGTGTGTTACCATGTAACTACGTGATTCAAACACGGAAAAAAACCAGGATCTGGCCAACAAGTTTGCGAAAAAGGCGAAAGTATAAGCCAGATGTGCGCATATCCCAGACCTAACCCATACCTAACCGGTGTTATCCTCTAAAATATTGATCGAAACCAGGTTTGATTGACTGCTTCAGTGTGTTACCACATTACTACGTGATTCAGTCACGAAAAAAATCCAGGATCTAGCCAACAAGTTTGCGAAAAAGGCGAAAGTATATGCCAGATGCGCGCATATCTCAGACCTAACCCAGACCTAACCGGTGTTATCCTCTAAAATATAGATCGAAACCAGGTTTAATTGACTGCTTCAGTGTGTTACCACATTACTACGTGAATCAAACCCGTCAAAACCCAGGATCTAGCCAACAAGTTAGCGAAAAAGGCGAAAGTATATGCCAGATGCGCGCATATCTCAGACCTAACCCAGACCTAACCGGTGTTATCCTCCAAAATATGGATCGAAACCAGGGTTAATTGACTGCTTCATTGTGTTACCACATTACTACGTGATTCAAACACGAAAAAAACCCAGGATCTGGCCAACAAGTTTGAGAAGAAGGCAAAATCATGAGCCAGATGCGGGCATAACCCAGACCTAACCCAGACTTAACCGGTGTTATCCTCTAAAATACTGAGCGAAACGAGGTTTAATTGACTCCTTCAGTGTGTTACCATGTAACTACGTGATTCAAACACGGAAAAAAACCAGGATCTGGCCAACAAGTTTGCGAAAAAGGCGAAAGTATAAGCCAGATGTGCGCATATCCCAGACCTAACCCATACCTAACCGGTGTTATCCTCTAAAATATTGATCGAAACCAGGTTTGATTGACTGCTTCAGTGTGTTACCACATTACTACGTGATTCAGTCACGAAAAAAATCCAGGATCTAGCCAACAAGTTTGCGAAAAAGGCGAAAGTATATGCCAGATGCGCGCATATCTCAGACCTAACCCAGACCTAACCGGTGTTACCCTCTAAAATATAGATCGAAACCAGGTTTAATTGACTGCTTCAGTGTGTTACCACATTACTACGTGAATCAAACCCGTCAAAACCCAGGATCTAGCCAACAAGTTAGCGAAAAAGGCGAAAGTATATGCCAGATGCGCGCATATCTCAGACCTAACCCAGACCTAACCGGTGTTATCCTCTAAAATATGGATCGAAACCAGGTTTAATTGACTGCTTCAGTGTGTTACCACATTACTACGTGGTTCGAACACGACAAAACCCAGGATCTAGCCAACAAGTTTGCGAAAAAGGCGAAAGTATATGCCAGATGCGCGCATATCTCAGACCTAACCCAGGCCTAACCGGTGTTATCCTCTAAAATATAGATCGAAACCAGGTTTAATTGACTGCTTCAGTGTGTTACCACATTACTACGTGGTTCGAACCCGACAAAACCCAGGATCTAGCCAACAAGTTAGCGAAAAAGGAGAAAGTATAAGCCAGATGCGCGCATATCCTAGACCTAACCTAGACCTAACCGGCGTTATCCTCTAAAATATTGATCGAAACGAGGTTTAATTGACTGCTTCAGTGTGTTACCACATTACTACGTGATTCGAACCCGACAAAACCCAGGATCTGGCCAACATGTTTGCGAAAAAGGCGATAGTATAAGCCAGATGCGCGCATATCCCAGACCTAACCCAGACCTAACCGGTGTTATCCTCTAAAATATTGATCGAAACCAGGTTTAATTGACTGCTTCAGTGTGTTACCACATTACTACGTGATTCAATCACGAAAAAAATCCAGGATCTAGCCAACAAGTTTGCGAAAAAGGCGAAAGTATATGCCAGATGCGCGCATATCTCAGACCTAACCCAGACCTAACCGGTGTTATCCTCTAAAATACTGAGCGAAACGAGGTTTAATTGACTCCTTCAGTGTGTTACCATGTAACTACGTGATTCAAACACGGAAAAAAACCAGGATCTGGCCAACAAGTTTGCGAAAAAGGCGAAAGTATAAGCCAGATGTGCGCATATCCCAGACCTAACCCATACCTAACCGGTGTTATCCTCTAAAATATTGATCGAAACCAGGTTTGATTGACTGCTTCAGTGTGTTACCACATTACTACGTGATTCAGTCACGAAAAAAATCCAGGATCTAGCCAACAAGTTTGCGAAAAAGGCGAAAGTATATGCCAGATGCGCGCATATCTCAGACCTAACCCAGACCTAACCGGTGTTATCCTCTAAAATATAGATCGAAACCAGGTTTAATTGACTGCTTCAGTGTGTTACCACATTACTACGTGAATCAAACCCGTCAAAACCCAGGATCTAGCCAACAAGTTAGCGAAAAAGGCGAAAGTATATGCCAGATGCGCGCATATCTCAGACCTAACCCAGACCTAACCGGTGTTATCCTCTAAAATATGGATCGAAACCAGGTTTAATTGACTGCTTCAGTGTGTTACCACATTACTACGTGGTTAGAACACGACAAAACCCAGGATCTAGCCAACAAGTTAGCGAAAAAGGAGAAAGTATAAGCCAGATGCGCGCATATCCTAGACCTAACCTAGACCTAACCGGCGTTATCCTCTAAAATATTGATCGAAACGAGGTTTAATTGACTGCTTCAGTGTGTTACCACATTACTACGTGATTCGAACCCGACAAAACCCAGGATCTAGCCAACAAGTTAGCGAAAAAGGAGAAAGTATAAGCCAGATGCGCGCATATCCTAGACCTAACCCAGGCCTAACCGGTGTTATCCTCTAAAATATAGATCGAAACCAGGTTTAATTGACTGCTTCAGTGTGTTACCACATTACTACGTGGTTCGAACCCGACAAAACCCAGGATCTAGCCAACAAGTTAGCGAAAAAGGAGAAAGTATAAGCCAGATGCGCGCATATCCTAGACCTAACCTAGACCTAACCGGCGTTATCCTCTAAAATATTGATCGAAACGAGGTTTAATTGACTGCTTCAGTGTGTTACCACATTACTACGTGGTTCGAACCCGACAAAACCCAGGATCTAGCCAACAAGTTAGCGAAAAAGGAGAAAGTATAAGCCAGATGCGCGCATATCCTAGACCTAACCTAGACCTAACCGGCGTTATCCTCTAAAATATTGATCGAAACGAGGTTTAATTGACTGCTTCAGTGTGTTACCACATTACTACGTGATTCGAACCCGACAAAACCCAGGATCTGGCCAACATGTTTGCGAAAAAGGCGATAGTATAAGCCAGATGCGCGCGTATCCCAGACCTAACCCAGACCTAACCGGTGTTATCCTCTAAAATATTGATCGAAACCAGGTTTAATTGACTGCTTCAGTGTGTTACCACATTACTACGTGATTCAATCACGAAAAAAATCCAGGATCTAGCCAACAAGTTTGCGAAAAAGGCGAAAGTATATGCCAGATGCGCGCATATCTCAGACCTAACCCAGACCTAACCGGTGTTATCCTCCAAAATATGGATCGAAACCAGGGTTAATTGACTGCTTCATTGTGTTACCACATTACTACGTGATTCAAACACGAAAAAACCCAGGATCTGGCCAACAAGTTTGAGAAGAAGGCAAAATCATGAGCCAGATGCGGGCATAACCCAGACCTAACCCAGACTTAACCGGTGTTATCCTCTAAAATACTGAGCGAAACGAGGTTTAATTGACTCCTTCAGTGTGTTACCATGTAACTACGTGATTCAAACACGGAAAAAAACCAGGATCTGGCCAACAAGTTTGCGAAAAAGGCGAAAGTATAAGCCAGATGTGCGCATATCCCAGACCTAACCCATACCTAACCGGTGTTATCCTCTAAAATATTGATCGAAACCAGGTTTGATTGACTGCTTCAGTGTGTTACCACATTACTACGTGATTCAGTCACGAAAAAAATCCAGGATCTAGCCAACAAGTTTGCGAAAAAGGCGAAAGTATATGCCAGATGCGCGCATATCTCAGACCTAACCCAGACCTAACCGGTGTTATCCTCTAAAATATAGATCGAAACCAGGTTTAATTGACTGCTTCAGTGTGTTACCACATTACTACGTGAATCAAACCCGTCAAAACCCAGGATCTAGCCAACAAGTTAGCGAAAAAGGCGAAAGTATATGCCAGATGCGCGCATATCTCAGACCTAACCCAGACCTAACCGGTGTTATCCTCTAAAATATGGATCGAAACCAGGTTTAATTGACTGCTTCAGTGTGTTACCACATTACTACGTGGTTAGAACACGACAAAACCCAGGATCTAGCCAACAAGTTAGCGAAAAAGGAGAAAGTATAAGCCAGATGCGCGCATATCCTAGACCTAACCTAGACCTAACCGGCGTTATCCTCTAAAATATTGATCGAAACGAGGTTTAATTGACTGCTTCAGTGTGTTACCACATTACTACGTGATTCGAACCCGACAAAACCCAGGATCTAGCCAACAAGTTAGCGAAAAAGGAGAAAGTATAAGCCAGATGCGCGCATATCCTAGACCTAACCCAGACCTAACCGGCGTTATCCTCTAAAATATTTATCGAAACGAGGTTTAATTGACTGCTTCAGTGTGTTACCACATTACTACGTGATTCAATCACGAAAAAAATCCAGGATCTAGCCAACAAGTTTGCGAAAAAGGCGAAAGTATATGCCAGATGCGCGCATATCTCAGACCTAACCCAGACCTAACCGGTGTTATCCTCTAAAATATGGATCGAAACCAGGTTTAATTGGCTGCTTCAGTGTGTTACCACATTACTACGTGGTTCGAACACGACAAAACCCAGGATCTAGCCAACAAGTTTGCGAAAAAGGCGAAAGTATATGCCAGATGCGCGCATATCTCAGACCTAACCCAGGCCTAACCGGTGTTATCCTCTAAAATATAGATCGAAACCAGGTTTAATTGACTGCTTCAGTGTGTTACCACATTACTACGTGGTTCGAACCCGACAAAACCCAGGATCTAGCCAACAAGTTAGCGAAAAAGGAGAAAGTATAAGCCAGATGCGCGCATATCCTAGACCTAACCTAGACCTAACCGGCGTTATCCTCTAAAATATTGATCGAAACGAGGTTTAATTGACTGCTTCAGTGTGTTACCACATTACTACGTGATTCGAACCCGACAAAACCCAGGATCTAGCCAACAAGTTAGCGAAAAAGGAGAAAGTATAAGCCAGATGCGCGCATATCCTATACCTAACCCAGACCTAACCGGCGTTATCCTCTAAAATATTTATCGAAACGAGGTTTAATTTACTGCTTCAGTGTGTTACCACATTACTACGTGATTCAATCACGAAAAAAATCCAGGATCTAGCCAACAAGTTTGCGAAAAAGGCGAAAGTATATGCCAGATGCGCGCATATCTCAGACCTAACCCAGACCTAACCGGTGTTATCCTCTAAAATATAGATCGAAACCAGGTTTAATTGACTGCTTCAGTGTGTTACCACATTACTACGTGATTCGAACCCGACAAAACCCAGGATCTAGCCAACAAGTTAGCGAAAAAGGAGAAAGTATAAGCCAGTTGCGAGCATATCCTAGACCTAACCCAGACCTAACTGGTGTTATCCTCTAAAATACTGTCCGAATCCAGGTTTAATGGCTTGTTTCTGTGTCGTACCACATTACCACGTGATTCAACCCCGAAAAAAACCCAGGATCTAGCCAACAAGTTTGCGAAAAAGGCGAATGTATAAGCCAGATGCGGGCATAACCCAGACTTAACTCAGACCTAACCGGTGTTATCCTCTAAAATATTGATCGAAACCAGGTTTAATTGACTGCCTCAGTGTGTTACCACATTACTGCGTGATTCAAACACGAAAAAAACCCAGGATCTGGTCAACAAGTATGCGAAGAGGGCAAAATCATGAGCCAGATGCGGGCATAACCCAGACCTAACCCAGACCTAACCGGTGTTATCCTCTGAAATATTGATCGAAAACAGTTTAATTGACTGCATCAGTGTGGTACCACATTACTACGTGATTCAAACACGGAAAAAACCCAGGATCTGGCCAACAAGTTTGCGAAAAAGGCGAAAGTATATGCCAGATGCGCGCATATCTCAGACCTAACCCAGACCTAACCGGTGTTATCCTCCAAAATATGGATCGAAACCAGGGTTAATTGACTGCTTCATTGTGTTACCACATTACTACGTGATTCAAACACGAAAAAAACCCAGGATCTGGCCAACAAGTTTGAGAAGAAGGCAAAATCATGAGCCAGATGCGGGCATAACCCAGACCTAACCCAGACTTAACCGGTGTTATCCTCTAAAATACTGAGCGAAACGAGGTTTAATTGACTCCTTCAGTGTGTTACCATGTAACTACGTGATTCAAACACGGAACAAAACCAGGATCTGGCCAACAAGTTTGCGAAAAAGGCGAAAGTATAAGCCAGATGTGCGCATATCCCAGACCTAACCCATACCTAACCGGTGTTATCCTCTAAAATATTGATCGAAACCAGGTTTGATTGACTGCTTCAGTGTGTTACCACATTACTACGTGATTCAGTCACGAAAAAAATCCAGGATCTAGCCAACAAGTTTGCGAAAAAGGCGAAAGTATATGCCAGATGCGCGCATATCTCAGACCTAACCCAGGCCTAACCGGTGTTATCCTCTAAAATATAGATCGAAACCAGGTTTAATTGACTGCTTCAGTGTGTTACCACATTACTACGTGGTTCGAACCCGACAAAACCCAGGATCTAGCCAACAAGTTAGCGAAAAAGGAGAAAGTATAAGCCAGATGCGCGCATATCCTAGACCTAACCTAGACCTAACCGGCGTTATCCTCTAAAATATTGATCGAAACGAGGTTTAATTGACTGCTTCAGTGTGTTACCACATTACTACGTGATTCGAACCCGACAAAACCCAGGATCTAGCCAACAAGTTAGCGAAAAAGGAGAAAGTATAAGCCAGATGCGCGCATATCCTAGACCTAACCCAGACCTAACCGGCGTTATCCTCTAAAATATTTATCGAAACGAGGTTTAATTGACTGCTTCAGTGTGTTACCACATTACTACGTGATTCAATCACGAAAAAAATCCAGGATCTAGCCAACAAGTTTGCGAAAAAGGCGAAAGTATATGCCAGATGCGCGCATATCTCAGACCTAACCCAGACCTAACCGGTGTTATCCTCTAAAATATGGATCGAAACCAGGTTTAATTGACTGCTTCAGTGTGTTACCACATTACTACGTGGTTCGAACACGACAAAACCCAGGATCTAGCCAACAAGTTTGCGAAAAAGGCGAAAGTATATGCCAGATGCGCGCATATCTCAGACCTAACCCAGGCCTAACCGGTGTTATCCTCTAAAATATAGATCGAAACCAGGTTTAATTGACTGCTTCAGTGTGTTACCACATTACTACGTGGTTCGAACCCGACAAAACCCAGGATCTAGCCAACAAGTTAGCGAAAAAGGAGAAAGTATAAGCCAGATGCGCGCATATCCTAGACCTAACCTAGACCTAACCGGCGTTATCCTCTAAAATATTGATCGAAACGAGGTTTAATTGACTGCTTCAGTGTGTTACCACATTACTACGTGATTCGAACCCGACAAAACCCAGGATCTAGCCAACAAGTTAGCGAAAAAGGAGAAAGTATAAGCCAGATGCGCGCATATCCTATACCTAACCCAGACCTAACCGGCGTTATCCTCTAAAATATTTATCGAAACGAGGTTTAATTTACTGCTTCAGTGTGTTACCACATTACTACGTGATTCAATCACGAAAAAAATCCAGGATCTAGCCAACAAGTTTGCGAAAAAGGCGAAAGTATATGCCAGATGCGCGCATATCTCAGACCTAACCCAGACCTAACCGGTGTTATCCTCTAAAATATAGATCGAAACCAGGTTTAATTGACTGCTTCAGTGTGTTACCACATTACTACGTGATTCGAACCCGACAAAACCCAGGATCTAGCCAACAAGTTAGCGAAAAAGGAGAAAGTATAAGCCAGTTGCGAGCATATCCTAGACCTAACCCAGACCTAATTGGTGTTATCCTCTAAAATACTGTCCGAATCCAGGTTTAATGGCTTGTTTCTGTGTCGTACCACATTACCACGTGATTCAACCCCGAAAAAAACCCAGGATCTAGCCAACAAGTTTGCGAAAAAGGCGAATGTATAAGCCAGATGCGGGCATAACCCAGACCTAACTCAGACCTAACCGGTGTTATCCTCTAAAATATTGATCGAAACCAGGTTTAATTGACTGCCTCAGTGTGTTACCACATTACTGCGTGATTCAAACACGAAAAAAACCCAGGATCTGGTCAACAAGTATGCGAAGAGGGCAAAATCATGAGCCAGATGCGGGCATAACCCAGACCTAACCCAGACCTAACCGGTGTTATCCTCTGAAATATTGATCGAAAACAGTTTAATTGACTGCATCAGTGTGGTACCACATTACTACGTGATTCAAACACGGAAAAAACCCAGGATCTGGCCAACAAGTTTGCGAAAAAGGCGAAAGTATAAGCCAGATGCGCGCATATCCCAGACCTAACCCAGACCTAACCGGTGTTATCCTGTGAAATATTGATCGAAACCAGGTTTAATTGACTGCCTCAGTGTGGTACCACATTACTACGTGATTCAAACACGGAAAAAACCCAGGATCTGGCCAACAAGTTTGCGAAAAAGGCGAAAGTATAAGCCAGATGCGCGCATATCCCAGACCTAACCCAGACCTACCGGTGTTATCCCCTAAAATATTGATCGAAACCAGGTTTAATTAACTGCTTCAGTGTGTTACCACATTACTACGTGATTCAAACACGAAAAAACCCCAGGATCTGGCCAACAAGTATGCGAAGAAGGCAAAATCAGGAGCCAGATGCGGGCATAACCCAGACCTAACCCAGACCTAACCGGTGTTATCCTCTAAAATACTGTCCGAATCCAGGTTTAATTGACTGCCTCAGTGTGGTACAACATTATTACGTGAATCAAACACGAAAAAAACCCAGGATCTGGTCAACAAGTATGCGAAGAGGGCAAAATCATGAGCCAGATGCGGGCATAACCCAGACCTAACCCAGACCTAACCGGTGTTATCCTCTGAAATATTGATCGAAAACAGGATTAATTGACTGCATCAGTGTGGTACCACATTACTACGTGATTCAAACACGGAAAAAACCCAGGATCTGGCCAACATGTTTGCGAAAAAGGCGATAGTATAAGCCAGATGCGGGGATATCCCAGACCTAACCCAGACCTAACCGGTGTTATCCTCTAAAATATTGATCGAAACCAGGTTTAATTGACTGCTTCAGTGTGTTACCACATTCATACGTGTTTCAAACACGAAAAAAACCCAGGATCTGGCCAACAAGTATGCGAAGAAGGCAAAATCATGAGCCTGATGCGGGCATAACCAAGACCTAACCCAGACCTAACCGGTGTTATCCTGTGAAATATTGATCGAAACCAGGTTTAATTGACTGCCTCAGTGTGGTACCACATTACTACGTGATTCAAACACGGAAAAAACCCAGGATCTGGCCAACAAGTTTGCGAAAAAGGCGAAAGTATAAGCCAGATGCGCGCATATCCCAGACCTAACACAGACCTACCGGTGTTATCCCCTAAAATATTGATCGAAACCAGGTTTAATTAACTGCTTCAGTGTGTTACCACATTACTACGTGATTCAAACACGAAAAAACCCCAGGATCTGGCCAACAAGTATGCGAAGAAGGCAAAATCAGGAGCCAGATGCGGGCATAACCCAGACCTAACCCAGACCTAACCGGTGTTATCCTCTAAAATACTGTCCGAATCCAGGTTTAATTGACTGCCTCAGTGTGGTACAACATTATTACGTGAATCAAACACGAAAAAAACCCAGGATCTGGTCAACAAGTATGCGAAGAAGGCAAAATCATGAGCCAGATGCGGGCATAACCCAGACCTAACCCAGACCTAACCGGTGTTATCCTCTGAAATATTGAACGAAACCAGGTTTAATTGACTGTTTCAGTGTGTTACCACATTACTACGTGATTCAAACACGAAGAACACCCAGGATCTGGCCAACAAGTATGCGAAAAAGGCAAAATCATGAGCCAGATGCGGGCATAACCCAGACCTAACCGGTGTTATCCTGTGAAATATTGATCGAAACCAGGTTTAATTGACTGCCTCAGTGTGGTACCACATTACTACGTGATTCAAACACGGAAAAAACCCAGGATCTGGCCAACAAGTTTGCGAAAAAGGCGAAAGTATAAGCCAGATGCGCGCATATCCCAGACCTAATCCAGACCTACCGGTGTTATCCCCTAAAATATTGATCGAAACCAGGTTTAATTAACTGCTTCAGTGTGTTACCACATTACTACGTGATTCAAACACGAAAAAAACCCAGGATCTGGCCAACAAGTATGCGAAGAAGGCAAAATCATGAGCCAGATGCGGGCATAACCCAGACCTAACCCAGACCTAACCGGTGTTATCCTCTAAAATACTGTCCGAATCCAGGTTTAATTGACTGCCTCAGTGTGGTACAACATTACTACGTGAATCAAACACGAAAAAAACCCAGGATCTGGTCAACAAGTATGCGAAGAGGGCAAAATCATGAGCCAGATGCGGGCATAACCCAGACCTAACCCAGACCTAACCGGTGTTATCCTCTGAAATATTGATCGAAAACAGGTTTAATTGACTGCATCAGGGTGGTACCACATTACTACGTGATTCAAACGCGGAAAAAACCCAGGATCTGGCCAACATGTTTGCGAAAAAGGCGATAGTATAAGCCAGATGCGCGCATATCCCAGACCTAACCGGTGTTATCCTCTAAAATATTGATCGAAACCAGGTTTAATTGACTGCTTCAGTGTGTTACCACATTACTACGTGATTCAATCACGAAAAAAATCCAGGATCTAGCCAACAAGTTTGCGAAAAAGGCGAAAGTATATGCCAGATGCGCGCATATCTCAGACCTAACCCAGACCTAACCGGTGTTATCCTCCAAAATATGGATCGAAACCAGGGTTAATTGACTGCTTCATTGTGTTACCACATTACTACCTGATTCAAACACGAAAAAACCCCAGGATCTGGCCAACAAGTATGCGAAGAAGGCAAAATCATGAGCCAAATGCGGGCATAACCCAGACACAACCCAGTCCTAACCGGTGTTATCCTCTAAAATATTGATCGAAACCAGGTTTAATTGACTGCTTCAGTGTATTACCACATTACTACGTGATTCAAACACGAAAAAAACCCAGAATCTGGCCAACAAGTATGCGAAGAAGGCAAAATCATGAGCCAGATGCGGGTATAACCCAGACCTAAGCCAGACCTAACCGGTGTTATCCTCTAAAATATTGATCGAAACCAGGTTTGATTGACTGCTTCAGTGTGTTACCACATTCCTACGTGATTCAAACACGAAAAAAACCCAGGAAATGGCCAACAAGTATGCGAAGAAGGCAAAATCATGAGCCAGATGCGGGCATAACTCAGACCTAACCCAGACCTAACCGGCGTTATCCTCTAAAATATTGATCGAAACGAGGTTTAATTGACTGCTTCAGTGTATTACCACATTACTACGTGATTCAAACACGGAAAAAACCCAGGATCTGGCCAACAAGTTTGCGAAAAAGGCGAAAGTATAAGCCAGATGCGCGCATATCCCAGACCTAACCCATACCTAACCGGTGTTATCCTCTAAAATATTGATCGAAACCAGGTTTGATTGACTGCTTCAGTGTGTTACCACATTACTACGTGATTCAATCACGAAAAAAATCCAGGATCTAGCCAACAAGATTGCGAAAAAGGCGATAGTATATGCCAGATACGCGCATATCTCAGACCTAACCCAGACCTAACCGGTGTTATCCTCTAAAATATAGATCGAAACCAGGTTCAATTGACTGCTTCAGTGTGTTACCACATTACTACGTGATTCGAACCCGACAAAACCCAGGATCTAGCCAACAAGTTAGCGAAAAGGAGAAAGTATAAGCCAGATGCGCGCATATACCAGACCTAACCCAGACCTAACCGGTGTTATCCTCTAAAATATTGATCGAAACCAGGTTTAGTTGACTGCTTCAGTGTGTTACCACATTACTACGTGATTCAAACACGAAAAAAACCCAGGTTCTGGCCAACAAGTATGCGAAGAAGGCAAAATCATGAGCCAGATGCGGGTATAACCCAGACCTAAGCCAGACCTAACCGGTGTTATCCTTTAAAATATTGATCGAAACCAGGTTTGATTGACTGCTTCAGTGTATTACCACATTACTACGTGATTCAAACACGAAAAAAACCCAGGATCTGGCCAACAAGTATGCGAAGAAGGCAAAATCATGAGCCAGATGCGGGTATAACCCAGACCTAAGCCAGACCTAACCGGTGTTATCCTTTAAAATATTGATCGAAACCAGGTTTGATTGACTGCTTCAGTGTGTTACCACATTCCTACGTGATTCAAACACGAAAAAAACCCAGGATCTGGCCAACAAGTATGCGAAAAAGGCAAAATCATGAGCCAGATGCGGGCATAACCCAGACCTAACCCAGACCTAACCGGTGTTATCCTCCAAAATATGAATCGAAACCAGGGTTAATTGACTGCTTCATTGTGTTACCACATTACTACGTGATTCAAACACGAAAAAAACCCAGGATCTGGCCAACAAGTATGCGAAGAAGGCAAAATCATGAGCCAGATGCGGGCATAACCCAGACCTAACCCAGACCTAACCGGCGTTATCCTCTAAAATATTGATCGAAACGAGGTTTAATTGACTGCTTCAGTGTATTACCACATTACTACGTGATTCAAACACGGAGAAAACCCAGGATCTGGCCAACAAGTATGCGAAGAAGGCAAAATCATGAGCCAGATGCGGGCATAACCCAGACACAACCCAGTCCTAACCGGTGTTATCCTCTAAAATATTGATCGATACCAGGTTTAATTGACTCCTTCAGTGTATTACTACATTACTACGTGATTCAAACACGAAAAAAACCCAGGATCTTGCCAACAAGTATGCGAAGAAGGCAAAATCATGAGCCAGATGCGGGTATAACCCAGACCTAAGCTAGACCTAACCGGTGTTATCCTCTAAAATATTGATCGAAACCAGGTTTGATTGACTGCTTCAGTGTGTTACCACATTCCTGCGTGATTCAAACACGAAAAAAACCCAGGATCTGGCCAACAAGTATGCGAAAAAGGCAAAATCATGAGCCAGATGCGGGCATAACCCAGACCTAACCCAGACCTTACCGGTGTTATCCTCCAAAATATGGATCGAAACCAGGGTTAATTGACTGCTTCATTGTGTTACCACATTACTACGTGATTCAAACACGAAAAAAACCCAGGATCTGGCCAACAAGTATGCGAAGAAGGCAAAATCATGAGCCAGATGCGGGCATAACCCAGACCTAACCCAGACCTAACCGGCGTTATCCTCTAAAATATTGATCGAAACGAGGTTTAATTGACTGCTTCAGTGTATTACCACATTACTACGTGATTCAAACACGGAAAAAACCCAGGATCTGGCCAACAAGTTTGCGAAAAAGGCGAAAGTATAAGCCAGATGCGCGCATATCGCAGACCTAACCCATACCTAACCGGTGTTATCCTCTAAAATATTGATCGAAACCAGGTTTGATTGACTGCTTCAGTGTGTTACCACATTACTACGTGATTCAATCACGAAAAAAATCCGGGATCTAGCCAACAAGTTTGCGAAAAAGGCGAAAGTATATGCCAGATGCGCGCATATCTCAGACCTAACCCGGACCTAACCGGTGTTATCCTCTAAAATATAGATCGAAACCAGGTTTAATTGACTGCTTCAGTGTGTTACCACATTACTACGTGATTCGAACCCGACAAAACCCAGGATCTAGCCAACAAGTTAGCGAAAAAGGAGAAAGTATAAGCCTGATGCGCGCATATCCTAGACCTAACCCAGACCTAACCGGTGTTATCCTCTAAAATATTGATCGAAACCAGGTTTAATTGACTGCTTCAGTGTGTTACCACATTACTACGTGATTCAAACACGAAAAAAACCCACGATCTGGCCAACAAGTATGCGAAGAAGGCAAAATCATGAGCCAGATGCGGGCATAACCCAGACCTAACCCAGACCTAACCGGCGTTATCCTCTAAAATATTGATCGAAACGAGGTTTAATTGACTGCTTCAGTGTATTACCACATTACTACGTGATTCAAACACGGAAAAAACCCAGGATCTGGCCAACAAGTTTGCGAAAAAGGCGAAAGTATAAGCCAGATGCGCGCATATCCCAGAACTAACCCATACCTAACCGGTGTTATCCTCTAAAATATTGATCGAAACCAGGTTTGATTGACTGCTTCAGTGTGTTACCACATTACTACGTGATTCAATCACGAAAAAAATCCAGGATCTAGCCAACAAGTTTGCGAAAAAGGCGAAAGTATATGCCAGATGCGCGCATATCTCAGACCTAACCCAGACCTAACCGGTGTTATCCTCTAAAATATAGATCGAAACCAGGTTTAATTGACTGCTTCAGTGTGTTACCACATTACTACGTGATTCGAACCCGACAAAACCCAGGATCTAGCCAACAAGTTTGCGAAAAAGGCGAAAGTATAAGCCAGATGCGCGCATATCCCAGACCTAACCCAGACCTACCGGTGTTATCCCCTGAAATATTGATCGAAACCAGGTTTAATTAACTGCTTCAGTGTGTTACCACATTACTACGTGATTCAAACACGAAAAAAACCCAGGTTCTGGCCAACAAGTATGCGAAGAAGGCAAAATCATGAGCCAGATGCGGGCATAACCCAGACCTAACCCAGACCTAACCGGTGTTATCCTCTAAAATACTGTCCGAATCCAGGTTTAATTGTCTGCCTCAGTGTGGTACAACATTACTACGTGAATCAAACACGAAAAAAACCCAGGATCTGGTCAACAAGTATGCGAAGAGGGCAAAATCATGAGCCAGATGCGGGCATAACCCAGACCTAACCCAGACCTAACCGGTGTTATCCTCTGAAATATTGATCGAAAACAGGTTTAATTGACTGCATCAGGGTGGTACCACATTACTACGTGATTCAAACGCGGAAAAAACCCAGGATCTGGCCAACATGTTTGCGAAAAAGGCGATAGTATAAGCCAGATGCGCGCATATCCCAGACCTAACCCAGACCTAACCGGTGTTATCCTCTAAAATATTGATCGAAACCAGGTTTAATTGACTGCTTCAGTGTGTTACCACATTACTACGTGATTCAATCACGAAAAAAATCCAGGATCTAGCCAACAAGTTTGCGAAAAAGGCGAAAGTATATGCCAGATGCGCGCATATCTCAGACCTAACCCAGACCTAACCGGTGTTATCCTCCAAAATATGGATCGAAACCAGGGTTAATTGACTGCTTCATTGTGTTACCACATTACTACGTGATTCAAACACGAAAAAAACCCAGGATCTGGCCAACAAGTATGAGAAGAAGGCAAAATCATGAGCCAGATGCGGGCATAACCCAGACCTAACCCAGACTTAACCGGTGTTATCCTCTAAAATACTGAGCGAAACGAGGTTTAATTGACTCCTTCAGTGTGTTACCATGTAACTACGTGATTCAAACACGGAAAAAAACCAGGATCTGGCCAACAAGTTTGCGAAAAAGGCGAAAGTATAAGCCAGATGTGCGCATATCCCAGACCTAACCCATACCTAACCGGTGTTATCCTCTAAAATATTGATCGAAACCAGGTTTGATTGACTGCTTCAGTGTGTTACCACATTACTACGTGATTCAATCACGAAAAAAATCCAGGATCTAGCCAACAAGTTTGCGAAAAAGGCGAAAGTATATGCCAGATGCGCGCATATCTCAGACCTAACCCAGACCTAACCGGTGTTATCCTCTAAAATATAGATCGAAACCAGGTTTAATTGACTGCTTCAGTGTGTTACCACATTACTACGTGAATCAAACCCGTCAAAACCCAGGATCTAGCCAACAAGTTAGCGAAAAAGGCGAAAGTATATGCCAGATGCGCGCATATCTCAGACCTAACCCAGACCTAACCGGTGTTATCCTCTAAAATATGGATCGAAACCAGGTTTAATTGACTGCTTCAGTGTGTTACCACATTACTACGTGGTTCGAACACGACAAAACCCAGGATCTAGCCAACAAGTTTGCGAAAAAGGCGAAAGTATATGCCAGATGCGCGCATATCTCAGACCCAACCCAGGCCTAACCGGTGTTATCCTCTAAAATATAGATCGAAAAAAGGTTTAATTGACTGCTTCAGTGTGTTACCACATTACTACGTGGTTCGAACCCGACAAAACCCAGGATCTAGCCAACAAGTTAGCGAAAAAGGAGAAAGTATAAGCCAGATGCGCGCATAGCCTAGACCTAACCTAGACCTAACCGGCGTTATCCTCTAAAATATTGATCGAAACGAGGTTTAATTGACTGCTTCAGTGTGTTACCACATTACTACGTGATTCGAACCCGACAAAACCCAGGATCTAGCCAACAAGTTAGCGAAAAAGGAGAAAGTATAAGCCAGATGCGCGCATATCCTAGACCTAACCCAGACCTAACCGGCGTTATCCTCTAAAATATTTATCGAAACGAGGTTTAATTGACTGCTTCAGTGTGTTACCACATTACTACGTGATTCAAACACGGAAAAAACCCAGGATCTGGCCAACAAGTTTGCGAAAAAGGCGAAAGTATAAGCCAGATGCGCGCATATCCCAGAACTAACCCATACCTAACCGGTGTTATCCTCTAAAATATTGATCGAAACCAGGTTTGATTGACTGCTTCAGTGTGTTACCACATTACTACGTGATTCAATCACGAAAAAAATCCAGGATCTAGCCAACAAGTTTGCGAAAAAGGCGAAAGTATATGCCAGATGCGCGCATATCTCAGACCTAACCCAGACCTAACCGGTGTTATCCTCTAAAATATAGATCGAAACCAGGTTTATATTGACTGCTTCAGTGTGTTACCACATTACTACGTGATTCGAACCCGACAAAACCCAGGATCTAGCCAACAAGTTTGCGAAAAAGGCGAAAGTATAAGCCAGATGCGCGCATATCCCAGACCTAACCCAGACCTACCGGTGTTATCCCCTGAAATATTGATCGAAACCAGGTTTAATTAACTGCTTCAGTGTGTTACCACATTACTACGTGATTCAAACACGAAAAAAACCCAGGTTCTGGCCAACAAGTATGCGAAGAAGGCAAAATCATGAGCCAGATGCGGGCATAACCCAGACCTAACCCAGACCTAACCGGTGTTATCCTCTAAAATACTGTCCGAATCCAGGTTTAATTGTCTGCCTCAGTGTGGTACAACATTACTACGTGAATCAAACACGAAAAAAACCCAGGATCTGGTCAACAAGTATGCGAAGAGGGCAAAATCATGAGCCAGATGCGGGCATAACCCAGACCTAACCCAGACCTAACCGGTGTTATCCTCTGAAATATTGATCGAAAACAGGTTTAATTGACTGCATCAGGGTGGTACCACATTACTACGTGATTCAAACGCGGAAAAAACCCAGGATCTGGCCAACATGTTTGCGAAAAAGGCGATAGTATAAGCCAGATGCGCGCATATCCCAGACCTAACCCAGACCTAACCGGTGTTATCCTCTAAAATATTGATCGAAACCAGGTTTAATTGACTGCTTCAGTGTGTTACCACATTACTACGTGATTCAATCACGAAAAAAATCCAGGATCTAGCCAACAAGTTTGCGAAAAAGGCGAAAGTATATGCCAGATGCGCGCATATCTCAGACCTAACCCAGACCTAACCGGTGTTATCCTCCAAAATATGGATCGAAACCAGGGTTAATTGACTGCTTCATTGTGTTACCACATTACTACGTGATTCAAACACGAAAAAAACCCAGGATCTGGCCAACAAGTATGAGAAGAAGGCAAAATCATGAGCCAGATGCGGGCATAACCCAGACCTAACCCAGACTTAACCGGTGTTATCCTCTAAAATACTGAGCGAAACGAGGTTTAATTGACTCCTTCAGTGTGTTACCATGTAACTACGTGATTCAAACACGGAAAAAAACCAGGATCTGGCCAACAAGTTTGCGAAAAAGGCGAAAGTATAAGCCAGATGTGCGCATATCCCAGACCTAACCCATACCTAACCGGTGTTATCCTCTAAAATATTGATCGAAACCAGGTTTGATTGACTGCTTCAGTGTGTTACCACATTACTACGTGATTCAATCACGAAAAAAATCCAGGATCTAGCCAACAAGTTTGCGAAAAAGGCGAAAGTATATGCCAGATGCGCGCATATCTCAGACCTAACCCAGACCTAACCGGTGTTATCCTCTAAAATATAGATCGAAACCAGGTTTAATTGACTGCTTCAGTGTGTTACCACATTACTACGTGAATCAAACCCGTCAAAACCCAGGATCTAGCCAACAAGTTAGCGAAAAAGGCGAAAGTATATGCCAGATGCGCGCATATCTCAGACCTAACCCAGACCTAACCGGTGTTATCCTCTAAAATATGGATCGAAACCAGGTTTAATTGACTGCTTCAGTGTGTTACCACATTACTACGTGGTTCGAACACGACAAAACCCAGGATCTAGCCAACAAGTTTGCGAAAAAGGCGAAAGTATATGCCAGATGCGCGCATATCTCAGACCCAACCCAGGCCTAACCGGTGTTATCCTCTAAAATATAGATCGAAAAAAGGTTTAATTGACTGCTTCAGTGTGTTACCACATTACTACGTGGTTCGAACCCGACAAAACCCAGGATCTAGCCAACAAGTTAGCGAAAAAGGAGAAAGTATAAGCCAGATGCGCGCATATCCTAGACCTAACCTAGACCTAACCGGCGTTATCCTCTAAAATATTGATCGAAACGAGGTTTAATTGACTGCTTCAGTGTGTTACCACATTACTACGTGATTCGAACCCGACAAAACCCAGGATCTAGCCAACAAGTTAGCGAAAAAGGAGAAAGTATAAGCCAGATGCGCGCATATCCTAGACCTAACCCAGACCTAACCGGCGTTATCCTCTAAAATATTTATCGAAACGAGGTTTAATTGACTGCTTCAGTGTGTTACCACATTACTACGTGATTCAATCACGAAAAAAATCCAGGATCTAGCCAACAAGTTTGCGAAAAAGGCGAAAGTATATGACAGATGCGCGCATATCTCAGACCTAACCCAGACCTAACCGGTGTTATCCTCTAAAATATGGATCGAAACCAGGTTTAATTGACTGCTTCAGTGTGTTACCACATTACTACGTGCTTCGAACACGACAAAACCCAGGATCTAGCCAACAAGTTTGCGAAAAAGGCGAAAGTATATGCCAGATGCGCGCATATCTCAGACCTAACCCAGGCCTAACCGGTGTTATCCTCTAAAATATAGATCGAAACCAGGTTTAATTGACTGCTTCAGTGTGTTACCACATTACTACGTGGTTCGAACCCGACAAAACCCAGGATCTAGCCAACAATTTAGCGAAAAAGGAGAAAGTATAAGCCAGATGCGCGCATATCCTAGACCTAACCTAGACCTAACCGGCGTTATCCTCTAAAATATTGATCGAAACGAGGTTTAATTGACTGCTTCATTGTGTTACCACATTACTACGTGGTTCGAACCCGACAAAACCCAGGATCTAGCCAACAAGTTAGCGAAAAAGGAGAAAGTATAAGCCAGATGCGCGCATATCCTAGACCTAACCTAGACCTAACCGGCGTTATCCTCTAAAATATTGATCGAAACGAGGTTTAATTGACTGCTTCAGTGTGTTACCACATTACTACGTGATTCGAACCCGACAAAACCCAGGATCTAGCCAACAAGTTAGCGAAAAAGGAGAAAGTATAAGCCAGATGCGCGCATATCCTATACCTAACCCAGACCTAACCGGCGTTATTCTCTAAAATATGGATCGAAACCAGGTTTAATTGACTGCTTCAGTGTGTTACCACATTACTACGTGGTTCGAACACGACAAAACCCAGGATCTAGCCAACAAGTTTGCGAAAAAGGCGAAAGTATATGCCAGATGCGCGCATATCCCAGACCTAACCCAGACCTACCGGTGTTATCCCCTAAAATATTGATCGAAACCAGGTTTAATTAACTGCTTCAGTGTGTTACCACATTACTACGTGATTCAAACACGAAAAAACCCCAGGATCTGGCCAACAAGTATGCGAAGAAGGCAAAATCAGGAGCCAGATGCGGGCATAACCCAGACCTAACCCAGACCTAACCGGTGTTATCCTCTGAAATATTGGACGAAACCAGGTTTAATTGACTGTTTCAGTGTGTTACCACATTACTACGTGATTCAAACACGAAGAACACCCAGGATCTGGCCAACAAGTATGCGAAAAAGGCAAAATCATGAGCCAGATGCGGGCATAACCCAGACCTAACCGGTGTTATCCCCTAAAATATTGATCGAGACCAGGTTTAATTAACTGCTTCAGTGTGTTACCACATTACTACGTGATTCAAACACGAAAAAAACCCAGGATCTGGCCAACAAGTATGCGAAGAAGGCAAAATCATGAGCCAGATGCGGGCATAACCCAGACCTAACCCAGACCTAACCGGTGTTATCCTCTAAAATACTGTCCGAATCCAGGTTTAATTGACTGCCTCAGTGTGGTACAACATTACTACGTGAATCAAACACGAAAAAAACCCAGGATCTGGTCAACAAGTATGCGAAGAGGGCAAAATCATGAGCCAGATGCGGGCATAACCCAGACCTAACCCAGACCTAACCGGTGTTATCCTCTGAAATATTGATCGAAAACAGGTTTAATTGACTGCATCAGGGTGGTACCACATTACTACGTGATTCAAACGCGGAAAAAACCCAGGATCTGGCCAACATGTTTGCGAAAAAGGCGATAGTATAAGCCAGATGCGCGCATATCCCAGACCTAACCCAGACCTAACCGGTGTTATCCTCTAAAATATTGATCGAAACCAGGTTTACTTGACTGCTTCAGTGTGTTACCACATTACTACGTGATTCAATCACGAAAAAAATCCAGGATCTAGCCAACAAGTTTGCGAAAAAGGCGAAAGTATATGCCAGATGCGCGCATATCTCAGACCTAACCCAGACCTAACCGGTGTTATCCTCCAAAATATGGATCGAAACCAGGGTTAATTGACTGCTTCATTGTGTTACCACATTACTACGTGATTCAAACACGAAAAAAACCCAGGATCTGGCCAACAAGTATGAGAAGAAGGCAAAATCATGAGCCAGATGCGGGCATAACCCAGACCTAACCCAGACTTAACCGGTGTTATCCTCTAAAATACTGAGCGAAACGAGGTTTAATTGACTCCTTCAGTGTGTTACCATGTAACTACGTGATTCAAACACGGAAAAAAACCAGGATCTGGCCAACAAGTTTGCGAAAAAGGCGAAAGTATAAGCCAGATGTGCGCATATCCCAGACCTAACCTAGACCTAACCGGCGTTATCCTCTAAAATATTTATCGAAACGAGGTTTAATTGACTGCTTCAGTGTGTTACCACATTACTACGTGATTCAATCACGAAAAAAATCCAGGATCTAGCCAACAAGTTTGCGAAAAAGGCGAAAGTATATGCCAGATGCGCGCATATCTCAGACCTAACCCAGACCTAACCGGTGTTATCCTCTAAAATATAGATCGAAACCAGGTTTAATTGACTGCTTCAGTGTGTTACCACATTACTACGTGAATCAAACCCGTCAAAACCCAGGATCTAGCCAACAAGTTAGCGAAAAAGGCGAAAGTATATGCCAGATGCGCGCATATCTCAGACCTAACCCAGACCTAACCGGTGTTATCCTCTATAATATGGATCGAAACCAGGTTTAATTGACTGCTTCAGTGTGTTACCACATTACTACGTGGTTCGAACCCGACAAAACCCAGGATCTAGCCAACAAGTTTGCGAAAAAGGCGAAAGTATATGCCAGATGCGCGCATATCTCAGACCTAACCCAGGCCTAACCGGTGTTATCCTCTAAAATATAGATCGAAACCAGGTTTAATTGACTGCTTCAGTGTGTTACCACATTACTACGTGGTTCGAACCCGACAAAACCCAGGATCTAGCCAACAAGTTAGCGAAAAAGGAGAAAGTATAAGCCAGATGCGCGCATATCCTAGACCTAACCTAGACCTAACCGGCGTTATCCTCTAAAATATTGATCGAAACCAGGTTTAATTGACTGCTTCAGTGTGTTACCACATTACTACGTGATTCGAACCCGACAAAACCCAGGATCTAGCCAACAAGTTAGCGAAAAAGGAGAAAGTATAAGCCAGTTGCGAGCATATCCTAGACCTAACCCAGACCTAACTGGTGTTATCCTCTAAAATACTGTCCGAATCCAGGTTTAATGGCTTGTTTCTGTGTCGTACCACATTACCACGTGATTCAACCCCGAAAAAAACCCAGGATCTAGCCAACAAGTTTGCGAAAAAGGCGAATGTATAAGCCAGATGCGGGCATAACCCAGACCTAACTCAGACCTAACCGGTGTTATCCTCTAAAATATTGATCGAAACCAGGTTTAATTGACTGCCTCAGTGTGTTACCACATTACTGCGTGATTCAAACACGAAAAAAACCCAGGATCTGGTCAACAAGTATGCGAAGAGGGCAAAATCATGAGCCAGATGCGGGCATAACCCAGACCTAACCCAGACCTACCGGTGTTATCCCCTAAAATATTGATCGAAACCAGGTTTAATTAACTGCTTCAGTGTGTTACCACATTACTACGTGATTCAAACACGAAAAAACCCCAGGATCTGGCCAACAAGTATGCGAAGAAGGCAAAATCAGGAGCCAGATGCGGGCATAACCCAGACCTAACCCAGACCTAACCGGTGTTATCCTCTAAAATACTGTCCGAATCCAGGTTTAATTGACTGCCTCAGTGTGGTACAACATTATTACGTGAATCAAACACGAAAAAAACCCAGGATCTGGTCAACAAGTATGCGAAGAGGGCAAAATCATGAGCCAGATGCGGGCATAACCCAGACCTAACCCAGACCTAACCGGTGTTATCCTCTGAAATATTGATCGAAAACAGGATTAATTGACTGCATCAGTGTGGTACCACATTACTACGTGATTCAAACACGGAAAAAACCCAGGATCTGGCCAACATGTTTGCGAAAAAGGCGATAGTATAAGCCAGATGCGGGGATATCCCAGACCTAACCCAGACCTAACCGGTGTTATCCTCTAAAATATTGATCGAAACCAGGTTTAATTGACTGCTTCAGTGTGTTACCACATTCATACGTGTTTCAAACACGAAAAAAACCCAGGATCTGGCCAACAAGTATGCGAAGAAGGCAAAATCATGAGCCAGATGCGGGCATAACCAAGACCTAACCCAGACCTAACCGGTGTTATCCTGTGAAATATTGATCGAAACCAGGTTTAATTGACTGCCTCAGTGTGGTACCACATTACTACGTGATTCAAACACGGAAAACACCCAGGATCTGGCCAACAAGTTTGCGAAAAAGGCGAAAGTATAAGCCAGATGCGCGCATATCCCAGACCTAACCCAGACCTACCGGTGTTATCCCCTAAAATATTGATCGAAACCAGGTTTAATTAACTGCTTCAGTGTGTTACCACATTACTACGTGATTCAAACACGAAAAAACCCCAGGATCTGGCCAACAAGTATGCGAAGAAGGCAAAATCAGGAGCCAGATGCGGGCATAACCCAGACCTAACCCAGACCTAACCGGTGTTATCCTCTAAAATATTGATCGAAACCAGGTTTAATTGACTGCTTCAGTGTGTTACCACATTCATACGTGTTTCAAACACGAAAAAAACCCAGGATCTGGCCAACAAGTATGCGAAGAAGGCAAAATCATGAGCCAGATGCGGGCATAACCAAGACCTAACCCAGACCTAACCGGTGTTATCCTGTGAAATATTGATCGAAACCAGGTTTAATTGACTGCCTCAGTGTGGTACAACATTACTGCGTGATTCAAACACGGAAAAAACCCATGATCTGGCCAACAAGTTTGCGAAGAAGGCGAAAGTATAAGCCAGATGCGCGCATATACCAGACCTAACCGGTGTTATCCTCTAAAATATTGATCGAAACCAGGTTTAATTGACTGCTTCAGTGTGTTACCACATTACTACGTGATTCAAACACGAAAAAAAAACCCAGAATCTGGCCAACAAGTATGCGAAGAAGGTAAAATCATGAGCCAGATGCGGGCATAACCCAGACCTTTTTTTTTTTTTTTTTTTTTTAACGTGGTGAGATCCTCATGGACACCCCGGCTCCCTGGGGGGGGGAGGCCGGTGTAGTGCCGGACTCTTACCGGCTAAAACACCACGGTGACCGCCTGCGCCCTTTATCTGGGGAGAGTCACGGGAACCAAACTACCGATACTACCGTGACTCTCCCCGTTGGCGCAACGCCCTACTACGGGCTCTTCCCGGGGGAGGAGATGTTATCGTCCTCCCCCAATGGGGGGCAAACTAATCTGATTGCCCCCCGGCGACGCGGCGCGGTCACACGCTACGTCGCCCCCACTCGTGCCGTTGCTACTAGCCGCGACCGGGCCCCCACCCGATCGCGACCACGGCTGCGGGGCCGGCTAACACTGCTGCCCCCGCTGGACGGGGCCCCTGCCACGGGCCCCCGGTGCGGTGATGGGCTGAGTGCGAGGGGGAATGAGGGAATAAAGTCCCTCACCTCGCACCACAAACACCATCACCGACCCCTTCGCGCTCCCCCTGCCACGGGGAGCGGTGGAGGGTCTTACGGTCGGCGTCGCCGCCTGCCCCCCACCTCCTCACGCGCCCTTTCGGCGTCTTCCTTGGCGGCCATGACCTCTTCACAAAACAAGGCCATGGCCGCCCATGCCTCCTCACTGCCGACCATCGCACGAATGACGGCCGGCAGCGAGAGGTCCGCTCCTATCGCTCTAACGAGGACACCGCGCTGAACTGCCCACGCCGGGCAATACTGCAGCGTGTGCTGCGCGGTGTCCTCCCGTCCCCTGCAGTGACGGCACGCAGCCGTCGCCTCCCGCCCAATCCGATGCAGGTACCGACCGAAGCAACCGTGTCTGGTCAGTACCTGTGTCAGGCGGTAGGTGGGCGTACCCCAGCTCCGGCCCACCCAGGCATAAAACACTGGGCGAACCGCCGCGGCGACGCGATCATCCCGCTGGTCTGGCTTCGATAACCAGACCAGCCACCGACTATAGACGCGTCGCCGCGCCTGGCTTCGGGCCCTGGCGGCCTCCTCGCCGTGCGGGTCGACGCCCCGCTGGCGAAGGTCGCAGAGGCCTTGATAGACCTCTGCGTCCATTTTCGCCAGCAGGTGAAACGGTGCGGAACCCGCGAGCAAGGTGGCGGCTGTGTAGGAGATCGTGCGATAACCCCGCACGACTCTGATGGCGACCAACCTCTGCAAGCGGCAGAGTACGAACGCACCCCGCCGATTTGCCATCAGACCGCCGGCCCATATTGGCGCGCCATAAAGCGCCATGGACCTGACGACTCCCAAATACAGCCGCCGTGCCGCCATGTTGGGCCCCCCGAGATTGGGCATTATGCGGCCTAACGCGGCCACTGCCCTTTCAATACGGGGACCCAACCCTTCCAAATGATGCCCGAACCGCCAGTAGCTGGCGAGGGTGAGACCCAGATACTTCATCCGGCGCCCCACCGCGGCTTGGGCTCCGCCCACCCGTAGAGACGCCTGGCGCGGCACCCCGCGACCACTGACGTTACACAGCCAGATGGCCTCGGTCTTCTGGGGTGCCACGCGCAACCCCAGACGCTCTACCTCGGCGACAACTCGTGCCGTGCCTTCCTCCGCGAGGTCCACTGCCCTCCTCCGCGTATCCCCGCCGGCTATAACCAGGGTGTCGTCGGCGTAACAAACCGACGACACGCCGACGGGGAGTTCTGCCCGCAGCACCGCATCATAAGCCAAGTTCCACAGGAGCGGCCCGAGAACCGATCCCTGTGGAACCCCGCGGTGCACCGCTCTCTGCTCCATCCCGTTCCGACCCGGATATTGGACTACCCTGCCCTGCAGATAATCCCCGATCAGTCGGCATAGATAGGCGGGCACCCGGTGGTACTGGAGTGCCCGACCTATCGCCCCCCAGGAGACGGTGTTGAAGGCGTTGGCTATGTCCAACGAGACTGCCAACGCCACACCCCACCGGGAGATTGCCACCGCTACCGCCCAGGCCTTGCCGGGTATGGCGTCCGGTCCTGGCGCCGTCTTCTTGGCAGCCATTCTCCGGACGGCCCTAGCTAGCTCCTCCTCGGAGACCCCCAGTTCGTCGGACCACCAAGGCGGGTGATCCGGCTGTGGCTCGGGGGGATGCAGGAACGCCTCTCCCCCAACGGGGAAGAGGACGCGCATAGTTTCCCCGAGCAGCTGGGGGTCGAGGCTCTCTGTGACCGGGGGCGCCCATGATCGCATCTTGCCTGCGACCATATGATAGGGGCGCCCCCATGGATTTGCATCCAGAGAGCTGAGGAGCTCCGTCCATGCCTGGGTTTTCGCGGTCGCGATGGCCCGGCGGAGGGTTCTTCGCGCCAGGGAAAATTCCGCGCGCAACCCCACCACCTCTGCCTCCGTCGCCCCGCGCCGTCTCCTGGCGCGGGTGTACCGGCGTCGGGCGACAACGCACTGAGTGCGTAAATCCTCGATCTCGCCCGACCACCAGTACAGGGACCTCCCACGGCTCGGGGCGGTTGCCCGGGGCATGACTGCGTCACACAACGACGTCATAGTCTCCCGGAACCAACGCGCCCCGGGGCATAACCCAGACCTAACCCAGACCTAACCGGTGTTATCCTGTAAAATATTGATCGAAACTAGGTTTAATTGACTGCTTCAGTGTATTACCACATTACTACGTGATTCAAACACGAAAAAACCCCAGGATCTGACCAACAAGTATGCGAAGAAGGCAAAATCATGAGCCAGATGCGGGCATATTCCGGACCTAACCCAGACCTAACCGGTGTTATCCTGTGAAATATTGATCGAAACCAGGTTTAATTGACTGCCTCAGTGTGGTACCACATTACTACGTGATTCAAACACGGAAAAAACCCAGGATCCGGCCAACAAGTATGCGAAGAAGGCAAAATCATGAGCCAGATGCGGGCATATCCCGGACCTAACCCAGACCTAACCGGTGTTATCCTCTGAAATATTGATCAAAACCAAGTTTAATTGACTGCATCAGTGTGGTACCACATTACTACGTGATTCAAACACGGAAAAAACCCAGGATCTGGCCAACAAGTTTGCGAAAAAGGCGAAAGTAAAAGCCAGATGCGCGCATATCCCAGACCTAACCCAGACCTGACCGGTGTTATCCTCTAAAATATTGATCGAAACCAGGTTTAATTGACTGCTTCAGTGTGTTACCACGTTACTACGTGATTCAAACACGGAAAAAACCCAGGATCTGGCCAACAAGTATGCCAAGAAGGCAAAATCATGAGCCAGATGCGGGCATAACCCAGACGAAACCCAGACCTAACCGGTGCTATCCTCTAAAATATTGATCGAAACCAGGTTTAATTGACTGCTTCAGTGTGGTACCACATTACTGCGTTATTCAAACCTGAAAAAAACCCAGGATCGGGCCAACAAGTTTGCGAAAAATGCGAAAGTATAAGCCAGATGCGCGCATTTCCCAGACCTAACCCAGACCTAACCGGCGTTATCCTCTAAAATACTGTCCGAATCCAGGTTTAATGGATTGTTTCTGTGTCGTACCACATTACCACGTGATTCAAACACGAAAAAAACCCAGGATCTAGCCAACAAGTTTGCGAAAAAGGCGGAAGTATAAGCCAGATGCGCGCATTTCCCAGACCTAACCCAGACCTAACCGGCGTTATCCTCTAAAATATTGATCGAAACCAGGTTTAATTGACTGCTTCAGTGTGTTACCACATTACTACGTGATTCAAACACGGAAAAAACCCAGGATCTGGCCAACAAGTATGCGAAGAAGGCAAAATCATGAGCCAGATGCGGGCATAACCCAGACGAAACCCAGACCTAACCGGTGCTATCCTCTAAAATATTGATCGAAACCAGGTTTAATTGACTGCTTCAGTGTGGTACCACATTACTACGTGATTCGAACCCGAAAAAACGCAGGATCTCGCCAACAAGTTTGCGAAAAAGGCGAAAGTATAAGCCAGATGCGAGCATAACCCAGACCTAACCCAGACCTAACCGGTGTTATCCTCTAAAATATTGATCGAAACCAGGTTTAAGTGACTGCTTCAGAGTGTTACCACATTACTACGTGATTCAAACACGAAAAAAACCCAGGATCTGGCCAACAAGTATGCGAAGAAGGCAAAATCATGAGCCAGATGCGGGCATAACCCAGACCTAACCCAGACCTAACCGGTGTTATCCTCTAAAATATTGATCGAAACCAGGTTTAATTGACTGCCTCAGTGTGTTCCCACATTACTACGTGATTCAAACACGAAAAAAACCCAGGATCTGGCCAACAAGTATGCGAAGAAGGCAAAATCGTGAGCCAGATGCGGGCATATCCCGGACCTAACCCAGACCTAACCGGTGTTATCCTCTGAAATATTGATCGATACCAGGTTTAATTGACTACCTCAGTGTGGTACCACATTACTACGTGATTCAAACACGGAAAAAACCCAGGATCTAGCCAACAAGACTGCGAAAAAGGCGAAAGTACATGCCAGATGCGCGCATATCCCAGACCTAACCCAGACCTAACCGGTGTTATCCTCCAAAATATTGATCGAAACCAGGTTTGATTGACTGCTTCAGTGTGTTACCACATTACTACGTGATTCAATCACGAAAAAAACCCAGGATCTAGCCAACAAGTTTGCGAAAAAGGCGAAAGTATATGCCAGATGCGCGCATATCCCAGACCTAACCCAGACCTAACCGGTGTTATCCTCTAAAATATTGATCGAATCCAGGTTTAATTGACTGCTTCAGTGTGTTACCACACTACTACGTGATTCGAACCCGAAAAAACCCAGGATCTAGCCAACAAGTTTGCGAAAAAGGAGAAAGTATAAGCCAGATGCGCGCATATCCCAGACCTAACCCAGACCTAACCGGTGTTATCCTCTAAAATATTGATCGAAACCTGTTTTAATTGACTGCTTCAGTGTGTTACCACATTACCACGTGATTCAAACACGAAAAAAACCCAGGATCTGGCCATCAAGTTTGCGAAAAAGGCGAAAGTATAAGCCAGATGCGCGCCTTTCCCAGATCTAACCAAGACCTAACCGGCGTTATCCTCTAAAATACTGTCCGAATCCAGGTTTAATTGACTGCCTCAGTGTGGTACAACATTACTACGTGAATCAAACACGAAAAAAACCCAGGATCTGGTCAACAAGTATGCGAAGAGGGCAAAATCATGAGCCAGATGCGGGCATAACCCAGACCTAACCCAGACCTAACCGGTGTTATCCTCTGAAATATTGATCGAAAACAGGTTGAATTGACTGCATCAGGGTGGTACCACATTACTACGTGATTCAAACGCGGAAAAAACCCAGGATCTGGCCAACATGTTTGCGAAAAAGGCGATAGTATAAGCCAGATGCGCGCATATCCCAGACCTAACCCAGACCTAACCGGTGTTATCCTCTAAAATATTGATCGAAACCAGGTTTAATTGACTGCTTCAGTGTGTTACCACATTACTACGTGGTTCGAACCCGAAAAAACCCAGGATCTAGCCATCAAGTTTGCGAAAAAGGAGAAAGTATATGCCAGATGCGCGCATATCTCAGACCTAACCCAGACCTAACCGGTGTTATCCTCCAAAATATGGATCGAAACCAGGGTTAATTGACTGCTTCATTGTGTTACCACATTACTACGTGATTCAAACACGAAAAAAACCCAGGATCTGGCCAACAAGTATGAGAAGAAGGCAAAATCATGAGCCAGATGCGGGCATAACCCAGACCTAACCCAGACTTAACCGGTGTTATCCTCTAAAATACTGAGCGAAACGAGGTTTAATTGACTCCTTCAGTGTGTTACCATGTAACTACGTGATTCAAACACGGAAAAAAACCAGGATCTGGCCAACAAGTTTGCGAAAATGGCGAAAGTATAAGCCAGATGTGCGCATATCCCAGACCTAACCCATACCTAACCGGTGTTATCCTCTAAAATATTGATCGAAACCAGGTTTGATTGACTGCTTCAGTGTGTTACCACATTACTACGTGATTCAATCACGAAAAAAATCCAGGATCTAGCCAACAAGTTTGCGAAAAAGGCGTAAGTATATGCCAGATGCGCGCATATCTCAGACCTAACCCAGACCTAACCGGTGTTATCCTCTAAAATATAGATCGAAACCAGGTTTAATTGACTGCTTCAGTGTGTTACCACATTACTACGTGAATCAAACCCGTCAAAACCCAGGATCTAGCCAACAAGTTAGCGAAAAAGGCGAAAGTATATGCCAGATGCGCGCATATCTCAGACCTAACCCAGACCTAACCGGTGTTATCCTCTAAAATATGGATCGAAACCAGGTTTAATTGACTGCTTCAGTGTGTTACCACATTACTACGTGGTTCGAACACGACAAAACCCAGGATCTAGCCAACAAGTTTGCGAAAAAGGCGAAAGTATATGCCAGATGCGCGCATATCTCAGACCTAACCCAGGCCTAACCGGTGTTATCCTCTAAAATATAGATCGAAACCAGGTTTAATTGACTGCTTCAGTGTGTTACCACATTACTACGTGGTTCGAACCCGACAAAACCCAGGATCTAGCCAACAAGTTAGCGAAAAAGGAGAAAGTATAAGCCAGATGCGCGCATATCCTAGACCTAACCTAGACCTAACCGGCGTTATCCTCTAAAATATTGATCGAAACGAGGTTTAATTGACTGCTTCAGTGTGTTACCACATTACTACGTGATTCGAACCCGACAAAACCCAGGATCTAGCCAACAAGTTAGCGAAAAAGGAGAAAGTATAAGCCAGATGCGCGCATATCCTAGACCTAACCCAGACCTAACCGGCGTTATCCTCTAAAATATTTATCGAAACGAGGTTTAATTGACTGCTTCAGTGTGTTACCACATTACTACGTGATTCAATCACGAAAAAAATCCAGGATCTAGCCAACAAGTTTGCGAAAAAGGCGAAAGTATATGCCAGATGCGCGCATATCTCAGACCTAACCCAGACCTAACCGGTGTTATCCTCTAAAATATAGATCGAAACCAGGTTTAATTGACTGCTTCAGTGTGTTACCACATTACTACGTGAATCAAACCCGTCAAAACCCAGGATCTAGCCAACAAGTTAGCGAAAAAGGCGAAAGTATATGCCAGATGCGCGCATATCTCAGACCTAACCCAGACCTAACCGGTGTTATCCTCTAAAATATGGATCGAAACCAGGTTTAATTGACTGCTTCAGTGTGTTACCACATTACTACGTGGTTCGAACCCGACAAAACCCAGGATCTAGCCAACAAGTTTGCGAAAAAGGCGAAAGTATATGCCAGATGCGCGCATATCTCAGACCTAACCCAGGCCTAACCGGTGTTATCCTCTAAAATATAGATCGAAACCAGGTTTAATTGACTGCTTCAGTGTGTTACCACATTACTACGTGGTTCGAACCCGACAAAACCCAGGATCTAGCCAACAAGTTAGCGAAAAAGGAGAAAGTATAAGCCAGATGCGCGCATATCCTAGACCTAACCTAGACCTAACCGGCGTTATCCTCTAAAATATTGATCGAAACGAGGTTTAATTGACTGCTTCAGTGTGTTACCACATTACTACGTGATTCGAACCCGACAAAACCCAGGATCTAGCCAACAAGTTAGCGAAAAAGGAGAAAGTATAAGCCAGATGCGCGCATATCCTATACCTAACCCAGACCTAACCGGCGTTATCCTCTAAAATATTTATCGAAACGAGGTTTAATTTACTGCTTCAGTGTGTTACCACATTACTACGTGATTCAATCACGAAAAAAATCCAGGATCTGGCCAACAAGTATGCGAAGAAGGCAAAATCATGAGCCAGATGCGGGCATATCTCAGACCTAACCCAGACCTAACCGGTGTTATCCTCTAAAATATAGATCGAAACCAGGTTTAATTTACTGCTTCAGTGTGTTACCACATTACTACGTGATTCGAACCCGACAAAACCCAGGATCTAGCCAACAAGTTAGCGAAAAAGGAGAAAGTATAAGCCAGTTGCGAGCATATCCTAGACCTAACCCAGACCTAACTGGTGTTATCCTCTAAAATACTGTCCAAATCCAGGTTTAATGGCTTGTTTCTGTGTCGTACCACATTACCACGTGATTCAACCCCGAAAAAAACCCAGGATCTAGCCAACAAGTTTGCGAAAAAGGCGAATGTATAAGCCAGATGCGGGCATAACCCAGACCTAACTCAGACCTAACCGGTGTTATCCCCTAAAATATTGATCGAAACCAGGTTTGATTGACTGCTTCAGTGTGTTACCACATTACTACGTGATTCAAACACGAAAAAAACCCAGGATCTGGTCAACAAGTATGCGAAGAGGGCAAAATCATGAGCCAGATGCGGGCATAACCCAGACCTAACCCAGACCTACCGGTGTTATCCCCTAAAATATTGATCGAAACCAGGTTTAATTAACTGCTTCAGTGTGTTACCACATTACTGCGTTATTCAAACCTGAAAAAAAACCCAGGATCGAGCCAACAAGTTTGCGAAAAAGGCGAAAGTATAAGCCAGATGCGCGCATTTCCCAGACCTAACCCAGACCTAACCGGCGTTATCCTCTAAAATACTGTCCGAATCCAGGTTTAATGGATTGTTTCTGTGTCGTACCACATTACCACGTGATTCAAACACGAAAAAAACCCAGGATCTAGCCAACAAGTTTGCGAAAAAGGTGAAAGTATAAGCCAGATGCGCGGATATCCCAGACCTTACCCAGACCTAACCGGTGTTATCCTCTAAAATATTGATCGAAACCAGGTTTGATTGACTGCTTCAGTGTGTTACCACATTACTACGTGATTCAATCACGAAAAAAACCCAGGATCTAGCAAACAAGTTTGCGAAAAAGGCGTAAGTATATGCCAGATGCGCGCATATCCCAGACCTAACCCAGACCTAACCGGTGTTATCCTCTAAAATATTGATCGAAACCAGGTTTAATTGACTGCTTCAGTGTGTTACCACATTACTACGTGATTCGAACCCGTAAAAACGCAGGATCTAGCCAACAAGTTTGCGAAAAAGGAGAAAGTATAAGCCAGATGCGCGCATATCCCAGACCTAACCGGTGTTATCCTCTAAAATACTGTCCGAATCCAGGTTTAATGGATTGTTTCTGTGTCGTACCACATTACCACGTGATCCAAACCCGTAAAAAACCCAGGATCTCGCCAACAAGTTTGCGAAAAAGGCGAAAGTATAAGCCAGATGCGCGCCTTTCCCAGATCTAACCAAGACCTAACCGGCGTTATCCTCTAAAATATTGATCGAAACCAGGTTTAATTGACTGCTTCAGTGTGTTACCACGTTTCTACGTGATTCAAACACGAAAGAAACCCAGGATCTAGCCAACAAGTTTGCGGAAAAGGTGAAAGTATAAGCCAGATGCGCGCATTTCCCAGACCTAACCCAGACCTAACCGGCGTTATCCTCTAAAATATTGATCGAAACCAGGTTTAATTGACTGCCTCAGTGTGGTACCTCATTACTACGTGATTCAAACACGGAAAAAAACCAGGATCTGGCCAACAAGTTTGCGAAAAAGGCGAAAGTATAAGCCAGATGCGCGCATATCCCAGACCTAACCCAGACCTAACCGGTGTTATCCTCTAAATTATTCATCGAAACCAGGTTTAATTGACTGCCTCAGTGTGGTACCACATTACTACGTGGTTCGAACCCGAAAAAACCCAGGATCTAGCCAACAAGTTTGCGAAAAAGGAGAAAGTATAAGCCAGATGCGCGCATATCCAAGACCTAACCCAGACCTAACCGGTGTTATCCTCTAAAATACTGTCCGAATCCAGGTTTAATGAATTGTTTCTGTGTCGTACCACATTACCACGTGATTCAAACCCGAAGAAAACCCAGGATCTAGCCAACAAGTTTGCGAAAATGGCGAAAGTATAAGTCAGATGCGGGCATAACCCAGACCTAACCCAGACCTAACCGGTGTTATCCTCTAAAATATTGATCGAAACCAGGTTTCATTGACTGCTTCAGTGTGTTACCACATTACTACGTGATTCAAACACGAAAAAAACCCAGGATCTGGCCAACAAGTATGCGAAGAAGGCAAAATCATGAGCCAGATGCGGGCATAACCCAGACCTAACCCAGACCTAACCGGCGTTATCCTCTAAAATATTGTTCGAAACCAGGTTTAATTGACTGCTTCAGTGTGTTACCACGTTTCTACGTGATTCAAACACGAAAAAAACCCAGGATCTAGCCAACAAGTTTGCGAAAAAGGTGAAAGTATAAGCCAGATGCGCGCATATCCCAGACCTAACCCAGACCTAACCGGCGTTATCCTCTAAAATATTGATCGAAACCAGGTTTAATTGACTGCCTCAGTGTGGTACCACATTACTACGTGATTCAAACACGGAAAAAACCCAGGATCTGGCCAACAAGTTTGCGGAAAAGGCGAAAGTATAAGCCAGATGCGCGCATATCCCAGACCTAACCCAGACCTAACCGGTGTTATCCTCTAAAATATTGATCGAAACCAGGTTTAATTGACTGCTTCAGTGTGTTACCACATTACTACGTGATTCAAACACGAAAAAAACCCAGGATCTGGCCAACAAGTATGCGAAGAAGGCAAAATCATGAGCCAGATGCGGGCATAACCCAGACCTAACCCAGACCTAACCGGCGTTATCCTCTAAAATATTGTTCGAAACCAGGTTTAATTGACTGCTTCAGTGTGTTACAACATTACTACGTGATTCAAACACGAAAAAAACCCAGGATCTAGCCAACAAGTTTGCGAAAAAGGCGAAAGTATAAGCCAGATCCCCTCAGGGGCTGCCAGCCTTTCAGCTGCAGTACGGGCTTAACGAACCCGGGGTACCCGAGTCATACACACACCGTAAGCCTCCTGTTGGTCGTCACAACGGCCCATTCACAATTCCCTATTGGTTTTGAGAATGGTACGTGACGGCAGGAGGAACGGGGGTCTTGGCTTAACCGCCTGGGCCACGAGTATGGCGACTCTATAAAATCGCCCTCCAATCCTAAGCTATGGTGCGCGGCGATGGGATGCATGGTTGGGGGAGAAGGCCCAATCCCAAGCGACCACCTCCGGGGAACCTGCCGAACCCCCGGAGTATTAGGCTTACCCGGGTAAGGCGGCTCTGCCCGGGTGGACCTTTATTTCCGACCATCTCGTGGGATTTTTATGGACACAGAAAATAAAATGGGGATGGGGCGGGTTTTGTCGGTTGGGGAGGACGGTGACGGGGTTGGGGTTAGGGTGGTGGCGCTCGCGCCCCACTCAGCTCCAGGTCCGGCTTCGTGGAGGGTGGAGGAGGACGACGAGACGGCGTCGGTCTCGTCCTTCTCCTCCAGCACGAGCCACATAGGCTCTAAGAGGAAGAGGACGGGGCAGGCCGTCGTCGAGGTGGGCGGGGCGATGAGCCCGTCGGTGAGGCTGAGTTGCCTCAGGGACGAGGTGACCGAGGAGATATCGGAGAGGATCTCCTCGTCCCTGAGGCGGGTGGAGAAAGTCGCCGCTGCCTGCGCCTTTAAGGGGCAGAAAAGCGGTGGCGCGGAGGCCCTGAAGGCCGCGGCGGAGGAAATGAGGGAGGCGGCGCGGGAGCTCAGAGGGCGGAACGCCCGTCTGCAGCTCCTGTTGGAGGAGGAGCGACAGGGGAGGAGGAGGGCAGAGGCGCTGTGGAACAGCGCGGCCCTCCCTCCCATCCTCCCTCCTCCTCCACCGCCGCGTCCCTCGGCGGAGGTAAATAAGCGGAGTGCGGCGGCAGTGGTGCGGGGCACCGCGGGCCCCTCCACCCGCACTCCGCCCGTGAAGAAGTCCCCGTCCTCCTCAGAAGACGATCTTCTGAGGAGGATTGGGGACATGATCGATGGCAAGCTGGCCGCCTTCCGGGAGGAGCTCCTCGCCGGAAGAGCGGTCAGCAGGAAGGCGGTGCCTCCCCGACCTGTTCCGGTACAGTCGGGGAAGGCAAAGAAGGGCGGAGTGAAGGCTCCGCCCAGCGTTGCGGCACCAGGGCCCCGGGTCGCGACCCCCAAGGGGGGTGGTGTACCCGTGGTCGCGGTGGTCACGTCCTCCACAGCACCCTCCCAAGGGGGGGTGGCGTGGAGTGAGGTGGTGGGGCGGAAGGCGAAGCGGGCGGCGAGGAAGGCCTCGCAACCGCAGCCTCCGCCTCCGCCGCCGGCGGCCAAGGTAAAGGCCGCGAAGGTCGGGAAGGCACGACCAGGTCGTCCCCCAAAAACGGCAGCGGTGACGCTGACCGTTGCGCAGGGGGGCGACCTGACCCTCGCGGAGGCGATGCGGCTCGCCAGGGAGAATATCTCCCTGGAAGAGCTGGGCATCGCCTCCGTGAGGGCGAAGAGGGCCGTGACCGGGGGTCTCTTGCTGGAGATCCCCGGTGCAGAAGGCGGCGCGAAGGCGGATCGTCTCGCCCAGAGGCTCCGGGAGCAGCTGGGCGAGCGAGGTGTCCGGGTCGCCCGGCCCACGAAGCGCACGGAGATGCGCGTTTGTGGGCTGGACGACTCGGTCAGCGCACAGGATGTGTCCCGTGCCCTTGCGAGGGCGGGGGACTGTCCTGTGGAGGACCTGCGGATCGGAGAGATCCGCAGGTCGCCCTCCGGCCTCGGGTCGGTGTGGGCACGGTGCCCCCTCTCCGCCGCCCGTAAGGTGGCGGAATCCGGGAGGGTGTTGGTGGGGTGGGTTTCGGCGCGAGTGGAAATCCTCGCGCCGCGCCCGCTCCAGTGTCACCGCTGCCTCGAATTGGGGCACGTGAGGCAGTGGTGCACCTCGCCGGTGGACCGCAGCGGTCAGTGTTACCGCTGCGGTGCCAAAGAGCACCGTGCGAGCCAGTGCTCGGCGGCCCCCCACTGCCCGCTGTGTGCGGACATGGGGAGGCCAGCCGATCACAGGGTGGGGAGCAAGAAGTGCCGGTGCGGGCTGCACCGGCTCCGGTGCCGAGCGCGGTGGCATCGTCCTCCATGGAGGTGGACGGTGCTACGGGGACGGACGGCCGGGAGGAGGCTGGCGCGGCCATTAATTAATGCCGCCCCGCCTCCTCCTCCAGGCCAACCTCAACCACTGCCGCGCGGCACAGGACTTGATGTCCCAAGTCCTCGCGGAGTGGGGGGTTGGCCTGGCGGTCGCCGCTGAGCCGTACCGCGTCCCTGATCACCCTCATTGGGTGGGCGACGCGGACGGCTTGGTGGCGACGGTATGGGGAGGGGGCGACGGGTCCCCACCGTTCTCCTTGTTGGAGCGCGGTCGGGGATTCGTCGCCGTGGACTGGGGGGGAGTCGCTGTGGTGGGGTGCTACATTTCGCCCCGTAGCGGTCACGCTGCGTTCGAGCTGTACTTGGCCGAGGTCGCGGCATGCGTGCAGCGCTACGCGGCCCGGCCGGTGCTGGTCCTGGGGGATTTTAATGCCAAGTCGGTGGCTTGGGGATCCCCCAGGACGTCCGTTCGCGGCGGGATCCTGGGCGATTGGGCGGCGGGGCTCGACCTCCGGGTATTGAACCGGGGGTCGGAGCACACATGCGTGCGGCGATATGGGGGGTCCATCGTGGATGTTGGATTCGCGACCCCCAACGCCGTGCGCATGGTGTCGGGTTGGCACGTGGTCGCGGGGGCAGAGACACTCTCCGATCACCGGTACATCCGGATGGAGGTCTCTGCCGCCGCGAGTGCATCCCGACACGGCCGCCTGCGTGGCACCCCACCACGCCGCTGGGCGCTTCGGCGCCTGGACAAGGACGCCCTGATGGCAGCTGCCCTCGCTGCAACTTGGCCGCAGGGAGCGGCCGAGTTGCCGAGCATAGAGGAGGAGGTCGCCCGGCTCGGAGCATTGGTCGCGGGTATTTGCGACGCGGCGATGCCTCGGGTCGGACGGGCTTCTCCTCGCCGGGAGGTGTACTGGTGGTCGGACGCGATCGCGGAGTTGCGAGTCGCGACTGTCCGCGCCCGACGCCAGTACACCCGCGCGCGCCGTCGTCAACGTACAGGCGACGGCGTGGCGCGAGCGAGGGCAGCTGATGACCTGTATGGAGTATACCGCGTGGCGCGGGTTGCTCTGCAGGTCGCCATCAAACGGGCCAAGACCCAGGCATGGAAGGAGCTCCTTCAGACCCTTGATGACGATCCATGGGGGCGCCCATATAAGGTGGTGCTGAATAAGCTCCGCCCGTGGGCGCCCCCCGTCACCGACGTTCTTGACCCCCGGCTGCTGGAGGACGTGGTCAATACACTCTTCCCAATTGGGGAGAGGGGACCGCGTCCTCCGGCGGCGGCGGCTGTCCCAGTGGAGTGGACGGCCGAACTGGGGGTCACGCAGGAGGAGCTGGCAGCGGCCATCAGACGGCTCGGGGTTCGTAACACGGCCCCGGGTCCGGATGGTGTGCCCGGCCGGGTTTGGGTCTTGACCCAGGGCGTCCTTGGGGCCGACCTCAGGCGGTTGTTCGACCGCTGCCTGAGGGACGGGCGATTCCCCCCCAGTTGGAAGGTGGCGAGGATGGTCCTCCTCCGGAAGGAGGGTCGGCCCGCGGAGTCTCCCTCCGCATACCGGCCCATTTGTCTCCTCGACGAGGTGGGTAAGCTCTTCGAGCGTGTGATTGCTGCCCGCCTCGTCGAGCACCTGTCGCGGGGTGATCCCGGTCTGGCCGACTGCCAGTTCGGTTTCCGGGGGGGCCGATCGACTATCGACGCGATAGGTCGTGTGAGGGCCCTCTCGGAGGCGGCCGTCTCCCGGGGAGGAGTGGCATTGGCAATATCCTTGGATATTGCCAATGCCTTTAACACCCTCCCTTGGGAAGAGATAAGGAGGGGGCTCGAATATCATCGGGTCCCCCCTTGTCTCAGGGCGGTCGTCGGGGATTATCTCCGCAGCAGGTGGATCGAGTATCCGGGCCGGGATGGTGATATGCGGAGGGAGGTGTACTGCGGTGTTCCGCAGGGGTCGGTCCTCGGGCCACTCCTGTGGAACATCGCGTACGACTCGGTGTTGCGGGCCGGCCTCCCCGACGGCGTCAGCACGGTGTGTTATGCGGATGACACACTGGTGCTGGCCGTCGGGGCGCACTGGGGGAGGGCCATGCGTCGCGCGGAGGAGGGGTCGCAACGCGTCGTCGACCGGATCAGGGGGATGGGGATGACGGTGGCGGTCCATAAGACCGAGGTGATTGCGTTTCATTCACCTCGGCAGGATCCGCCACCCCCTCTGATCCGGGTGGGTGGGGCTGACATCGAGGTGAAGCCCCAGATCAGGTATCTAGGGCTGATCCTCGATAGCCACTGGCGTTTCGAGGAGCATTTCCGCTGCCTGGTCCCCCGGTTGGAAAGGATGGTTGCGGCTCTGGGCCGGATCCTGCCCAACCTGGGGGGCCCGGCGGGCCGAGTTCGTCGCCTCTATGTGGCAATGGTCCAGTCGGTGGCCCTATACGGGGCCCCCGTCTGGGCGGACGACCTGGCTGCCTCCCGGCGCAGCATGACTATGCTGCGTCGGGTGCAGAGGCGCATGGCGCTCAGGGTCGTCCGCGGGTATCGCACCATGTCACATGAGGCGGCGACGGTTCTAGCGGGGATGCCGCCCATGGACCTGCTCGCGCGGTCGCATGCGGCGATGTACCGGCACCGCGTCGACCGTCGCGCGGGGGTGGGGGCGGTCCCGGGCGGGCAGGAACCTGCTTGGGGCGATTTGAAGCGCCAGGCCCGGCAGTCCGTGTTGCTCGCGTGGCAGGAGCGGCTGGCTCTGCCAACCGCGGGGCACCGGACTGTCGGGGCTGTTCGGCCACTCCTGAAGGAGTGGCTGGACAGAGGCCATGGCAGCCTCACCTACCGGCTGGCACAGGTATTTTCCGGGCATGGCAGCTTCGGAAGATACCTGTGCCGGATAGGGAAGGAGCCGACGGCGCGTTGCTGCCACTGCGACGCTGAGCAGGACACGGCGGATCATACCCTGGAGGTATGCCCCGCGTGGGAGGGGGAGCGCCGTGTCCTGGTCGGCGTCGTCGGGCGGGATGTCTCGCTGCCGGGCGTGGTGCGCGCCATGCTCGGCAGCGAGGAGAAGTGGAGGGCCGTGGCCTCCTTCTGCGAGAACGTAATGTTGCAGAAGGAGGCCGCGGGGAGGGAGCGCGAGCTTCAGCGGCGCGCTGAAGCTCGCGCTCGTGCGGTGGCCCGAGGTCGTCGCCCGGTCGCGAGGCGTCGCGGGCGGCCGCCTCGGCGTGGCGGATGACCTAGGCGGCGCCGGGTCGGACCGGTTGGGGGTAGGAGTGCCTCCCCCTACCGGTCCGACGCAAGGGGAGGCACCCTCGGCGGTCTGGTGCGGCCATGAACGCCCGGCCGCCGAGGGGTGGAAACGGGGTCGCGAGCGGTTGCGAGTTGGGGCTCGCAGCCGCCACTAAACGCGGCCCCGGGACGGATAGCGGCGGGATGGAGTGGCCCCGTCTCGCCGCTATGAGGCAGTGTGTCTACTGGGGGGACCGATTGTCCCCCCGGGGGATGGGCGCGAAAGCGCGGGCACGGGGAGGATACCGGAAGAATGCTTCGAGCGATTCCCGGTATCCTCCCAAAGCGTGCCGAAGGGTCACCGTGGGGTTTTTAGTGGGTAGGTCCCGCGCCTGTCGTTGTACGGGCGCGGGGAATCCCACACACCCCTCCCACCTCTCCCCAAGGAGGTGGGAGGGAGTCTTTCGAAGATTTTCCCCACGACAAAAAAAAAAAAAAAAAAAAAGTATAAGCCAGATTCCCTCAGGGGCTGTGTCCGGCAATCGTCGGCCGCAGTACGGGGCGTAGCGACCCCGAGATACCTGATGCTTATCACAGGGTAAGCCTCCTGATGGTCGTCACAATGACCCATCCTCAATTCCTTCTTTTGTTTTGTGAATGGTACGTGACGGCAGGAGGAACGGGGCCCTTGGCTTAACCGCCCGGGGTACCGCAAGTATGGCGACTCTATAAAATCGCCCTCCAATCCTAAGTTATGGTGTGCGGCGATGGGATGCATAGTTGGGGGAGGAGGCCCAATCCCAAGCGACCACCTCCGGGGCACCTGCCGAACCCCCGGAGTATATAGGCTTACCCGGGTAAGGCGGCTCTGCCCGGGCGGACCTTTTCTTCCGACCTGCTTGTGGGAATAATATGGAGTATAAAATTATGAGGGGGAGGACGAAAGCGGTGTTGGGACTGGAGTGACGGCGCTCGCGCCGCCTCCAGCGCCTGGCCCGGCTTCGTGGAGGGTGGAGGAGGACGACGAGACTGCGTCTGTCTCGTCCTTCTCCTCCACCAGGAGCCTCATAGGCTCCAAGAGAAAGATGACGGGGCAGGCCGTCAATGGAGTGGGCAGGGCGATGAGCCCGGTTGTCCGGATGAGCTGCCTCAGGGACGAGGTGACCGAGAAGATATCGGAGAGGATCTCCTCGACCCTGAGACGAGTGGAAAAAGAGCTGCCTGCTCTTTTAAGGGGCAGAAGAGCGGCGGGGCAGAGGCTATGAGGGCGGCTGCCCAAATGATGAGGGACGCGGCGCGGGAGCTAAGCGGGCGGAACGCCCGTCTGCAGCTCCTGTTGGAGGAGGAGCGACGAGGGAGGATGAGGGCAGAGGCGCGCTGGAACAGCGCGGCCATCCCTCCTGTCCTCCCTCCTCCTACGCCGCGCCCTCCTGTGGCCGTTAGGAAGCGGAGTGCGGCGGAGGTGGTGCGGGCCTCCACGGGCCCTTCCACACGCACTCCGCCCGCGCAGAGGTCCCCGTCCTCCTCAGAGGACGATCTCCTGAAGAGGATAGGGGACATGATTGAGAAGAAGCTGGCCGCCTTCCGGGAGGAGCTCCTCTCCGGAAGAGCGGTCGGTGGGAGGGTGGTGCCACCCCGACCAGTGCCAGCACGGCCGGGGAAGGCGAAGGTGGGGGGAGCGAAGGCTCCGCCCACCGTGGCGACTCCGGGGCCTCGGGTCGTGACCCCCAAGGGGGGAAGCGTACCCGTGGTCCCGGTTCCCGCGTCCTCCGCGGCACCGCCCCAAGGGGGGGTGTCGTGGAGCGAGGTGGTGGGGCGGAGGGCGAGGAGGGTGGCGAGGAAGGCCCCGCAGGCGCAGCCTCCGCCCCCGCCGCCCGCGGCCAACGGAAAGGCCGCGAAGGCGCGACTTGGCCGCCCCCCTAAAACGGCAGCGGTAGCGCTGACCGTTGCGCAGGGGGGCGACCTGACCCTCGCGGAGGCGATGCGGCTTGCCAGGGACAACGTGTCCCTGGAAGAGCTTGGCATCGCTTCCGTCAGGGCGAAGCGGGCCGTGACTGGGGGTCTCCTGCTGGAGATCCCCGGTCCAGACGGCGGCGTGAAGGCCGACCGACTCGCCCAGAGGCTCCGGGAGCAGCTGGGCGAGCGAGGTGTCCAGGTCGCCCGGCCCACGAAGCGCACGGCGATGCGCGTGTGTGGGCTGGACGACTCGGCCACCGCGGAGGACGTGGCGCGTGCCCTAGCAAGGGCGGGGGATTGCCCTGCGGGGGATTTGCGGGTCGGGGAGATCCGCAGATCTCCTTCCGGCCTGGGGTCCGTGTGGGCCCGCTGCCCCCTCTCCGTCGCCCATACATTGGCGGAATCCGGGAGGGTTTTGGTGGGGTGGGTTTCGGCGCGAGTGGAGATGCTCGCGCCGCGCCCGCTCCAGTGTCACCGCTGCCTCGAATTGGGGCATGTGAGGCAGTGGTGCACCTCGCCGGTGGACCGCAGCGGTCAATGTTACCGCTGCGGGGCAAAGGACCACCGCGCGAGCCAGTGCTCGGCGGCCCTCCACTGCCCGCTATGTGCGGACAGGGGGATGCCAGTCGACCACAGGGTGGGGAGCAGGAAGTGCTCTCCCCCCCTCCCGGAAGGAGAGGAAGAGGCGGGCCGTTCCGACTCCGGCGCCGCGGCGGTGGCATCGTCCACCATGGAGGTGGACGGTGCCACGGGGACGGACAGCCGGGAGGAGGCTGGGGCGGTCGGTAATTAATGGCGCCCCGCCTCCTCCACCAGGCCAACCTCAACCACTGCCGCGCGGCACAGGATATGATGTCCCCAGTCCTCGCGGAGTGGGGGGTTGGCCTGGCTGTCGCCGCCGAGTCGTACCGCGTCCCTGATCACCCTCATTGGGTGGGCGACGCGGACGGCTTGGTGGCGACGGTATGGGGAGGGGGCGACGGGTCCCCACCGTTCTCCTTGTTGGAGCGCGGTCGGGGATTCGTCGCCGTGGACTGGGGGGGAGTCGCTGTGGTGGGGTGCTACATTTCGCCCCGTAGCGGTCACGCTGCGTTCGAGCTGTACTTGGCCGAGGTCGCGGCATGCGTGCAGCGCTACGCGGCCCGGCCGGTGCTGGTCCTGGGGGATTTTAATGCCAAGTCGGTGGCTTGGGGATCCCCCAGGACCTCCGTTCGCGGCGGGATCCTGGGCGATTGGGCGGCGGGGCTCGACCTCCGGGTATTGAACCGGGGGTCGGAGCACACGTGTGTGCGGCGATATGGGGGGTCTATCGTGGATGTTGGATTCGCGACCCCCAACGCCGTGCGCATGGTGTCGGGATGGCACGTGGTCGCGGGGGCAAAGACACTCTCGGATCACCGGTATATCCGGATGGAGGTCTCTGCCGCCACGGGGGATGCATCCCGACACCACCGTCCGGGTGGTAACCCACCGCGCCTGGACAAGGATGCCCTGATGGCGGCTGCCCTCGCTGCAACTTGGCCGCAGAGGGCGGCCGAGTTGCCGAGTATAGAGGAGGAGGTCGCCCGGCTCGGGGGGATGGTCGCGAACATATGTGACGCGGCGATGCCCCGGGTCGGGCGGGTTTCACCTCGCCGGGCGGTATACTGGTGGTCGGCCGCGATCGCGGAAATGCGAGACGCAAGTGTCCGCGCCCGACGCCAGTACACCCGCGCGCGCCGTCGTCTACGGAGAGACGATAGCGTGGCGCGAGCGAGGGCAGATGTCCTGTATGAGGCATACCGCATGTCGCGGATGGCTCTGCAGGTCGCTATCAAACTGGCCAAGACCCGGGGATGGAAGGAGCTCCTCGAGACCCTTGATGATGACCCTTGGGGGCGCCCTTATAAGGTGGTGCTGAACAAGCTCCGCCCGTGGGCGCCCCCCGTCACCGAGGGTCTTTTTTTTTTTTTTTTTTTTTTTTTTTTTTGTCGTGGGGAAAATCTTCGAAAGACTCCCTCCCACCTCCTTGGGGAGAGGTGGGAGGGGTGTGTGGGATTCCCCGCGCCCGTACAACGACAGGCGCGGGACCTACCCACTAAAAACCCCACGGTGACCCTTCGGCACGCTTTGGGAGGATACCGGGAATCGCTCGAAGCATTCTTCCGGTATCCTCCCCGTGCCCGCGCTTTCGCGCCCATCCCCCGGGGGGACAATCGGTCCCCCCAGTAGACACACTGCCTCATAGCGGCGGGACGGGGCCACTCCATCCCGCCGCTATCCGTCCCGGGGCCGCGTTTAGTGGCGGCTGCGAGCCCCAACTCGCAACCGCCCGCGACCCCGTTTCCACCCCTCGGCGGCCGGGCGTTCATGGCCGCACCAGACCGCCGAGGGTGCCTCCCCTTGCGTCGGACCGGTAGGGGGAGGCACTCCTACCCCCAACCGGTACGACCCGGCGCCGCCTGGCGGGAGGAGGGTCCCCTCAGGACCCCCCTCCCAGCCTAGGTCATCCGCCACGCCGAGGCGGCCGCCCGCGACGTCTCGCGAGCGGGCGACGACCTCGGGCCACCGCACGAGCGCGAGCTTCAGCGGCGCGCTGAAGCTCGCGCTCCCTCCCCGCGGCCTCCTTCTGCAACATTACGTTCTCGCAGAAGGAGGCCACGGCCCTCCACTTCTCCTCGCCGCCGAGCATGGCGCGCACCACGCCCGGCAGCGAGACATCCCGCCCGACGGCGCCGACCAGGACACGGCGCTCCCCCTCCCACGCGGGGCATACCTCCAGGGTATGATCCGCCGTGTCCTGCTCAGCGTCGCAGTGGCAGCAACGCGCCGTCGGCTCCTTCCCTATCCGGCACAGGTATCTTCCGAAGCTGCCATGCCCGGAAAATACCTGTGCCATCCGGTAGGTGAGGCTGCCACGGCCTCTGTCCAGCCACTCCTTCAGGAGTGGCCGAACCGCCCCGACAGTCCGGTGCCCCGCGGTTGGCAGAGCCAGCCGCTCCTGCCACGCGAGCAACACGGACTGCCGGGCCTGGCGCTTCAAATCGCCCCAAGCAGGTTCCTGCCCGCCCGGGACCGCCCCCACCCCCGCGCGACGGTCGACGCGGTGCCGGTGCATCTCCGCGTGCGACCGCGCGAGCAGGTCCATGGGCGGCATCCCCGCTAGAACCGTCGCCGCCTCATGTGACATGGTCCGATACCCGCGGACGACCCTGAGCGCCATGCGCCTCTGCACCCGACGCAGCATAGTCATGCTGCGCCGGGAGGCAGCCAGGTCGTCCGCCCAGACGGGGGCCCCGTATAGGGCCACCGACTGGACCATTGCCACATAGAGGCGACGAACTCGGCCCGCCGGGCCCCCCAGGTTGGGCAGGATCCGGCCCAGAGCCGCAACCATCCTTTCCAACCGGGGGACCAGGCAGCGGAAATGCTCCTCGAAACGCCAGTGGCTATCGAGGATCAGCCCTAGATACCTGATCTGGGGCTTCACCTCGATGTCAGCCCCACCCACCCGGATCAGAGGTGGTGGCGGATCCTGCCGAGGTGAATGAAACGCAATCACCTCGGTCTTATGGACCGCCACCGTCATCCCCATCCCCCTGATCCGGTCGACGACGCGTTGCGACCCCTCCTCCGCGCGACGCATGGCCCTCCCCCAGTGCGCCCCGACGGCCAGCACCAGTGTGTCATCCGCATAACACACCGTGCTGACGCCGTCGGGGAGGCCGGCCCGCAACACCGAGTCGTACGCGATGTTCCACAGGAGTGGCCCGAGGACCGACCCCTGCGGAACACCGCAGTACACCTCCCTCCGCATATCACCATCCCGGCCCGGATACTTGATCCACCTGCCGCGGAGATAATCCCCGACGACCGCCCTGAGACAAGGGGGGACTCGATGATATTCGAGTCCCCTCCTTATCTCTTCCCAGGGGAGGGTGTTAAAGGCATTGGCAATATCCAAGGATATTGCCAATGCCACTCCTCCCCGGGAGACGGCCGCCGCCGAGAGGGCCCTCACACGACCTATCGCGTCGGTAGTCGATCGGCCCCCCCGGAAACCGAACTGGCAGTCGGCCAGACCGGGATCACCCCGCGACAGGTGCTCGACGAGGCGGGCAGCAATCACACGCTCGAAGAGCTTGCCCACCTCGTCGAGGAGACAAATGGGCCGGTATGCGGAGGGAGACTCCGCGGGCCGACCCTCCTTCCGGAGGAGGACCATCCTCGCCACCTTCCAACTGGGGGGGAATCGCCCGTCCCTCAGGCAGCGGTCGAACAACCGCCTGAGGTCGGCCCCAAGGACGCCCTGGGTCAAGACCCAAACCCGGCCGGGCACACCATCCGGACCCGGGGCCGTGTTACGAACCCCGAGCCGTCTGATGGCCGCTGCCAGCTCCTCCTGCGTGACCCCCAGCTCGGCCGTCCACTCCACTGGGACAGCCGCCGCCGCCGGAGGACGCGGTCCCCTCTCCCCAATTGGGAAGAGTGTATTGACCACGTCCTCCAGCAGCCGGGGGTCAAGACCCTCGGTGACGGGGGGCGCCCACGGGCGGAGCTTATTCAGCACCACCTTATATGGGCGCCCCCATGGATCGTCATCAAGGGTCTGGAGGAGCTCCTTCCATGCCTGGGTCTTGGCCCGTTTGATGGCGACCTGCAGAGCAACCCGCGCCACGCGGTATGCTCCATACAGGTCATCAGCTGCCCTCGCTCGCGCCACGCCGTCGCCTGTACGTTGACGACGGCGCGCGCGGGTGTACTGGCGTCGGGCGCGGACAGTCGCGACTCGCAACTCCGCGATCGCGTCCGACCACCAGTACACCGCCCGGCGAGGAGAAGCCCGCCCGACCCGAGGCATCGCCGCGTCGCAAATACCCGCGACCAATGCTCCGAGCCGGTCACCGAGGGTCTTGACCCCCGGCTGCTGGAGGGCGTGGTCAATACTCTCTTCCCAATTGGGGAGATGGGACCACGTCCTCCGGCAGAGGCGACGGCCCCGTTGGAGTGGGTGGCCGAGCCGGGGGTCACGCAGGGGGAGCTGGTCGCAGCAATCAGACTGCTCGGGGCGCGTAATACGGCCCTGGGTCCGGATGGTGGGCCTGGCCGGGTTTGGGTCTTGACCCACGGCGTCCTTGGGGCCGACCTCAGGCGGTTGTTTAACCGATGCCTGAGGGACGGGCGATTCCCCCCCAGTTGGAAGGTGGCGAGGATGGTCCTCCTCCGGAAGGAGGGTCGGCCCGCGGAGTCTCCATCCGCATACCGGCCCATCTGCCTCCTCGACGAGGTGGGCTAGCTCTTCGAGCGAGTGATTGCTGCCCGCCTCGTCGAGCACCTGTCGCGGGGTGCTCCGGGCCTGGCCGACTGCCAGTACGGTTTCCGGGGGGGCCGGTCGACGGTCGACGCGATCAGTCGGGTCAGGGTCCTCTCGGAGTCGGCCGTCTCCCGGGGAGGGGTGGCGTTGGCGGTATCGCTGGATATTGCCAACGCGTTTAACACCCTTCCCTGGGGGGAGATACGGAGGGGGCTCGAATATCATCGGGTACCTCCGTATCTCAGGGCAGTCGTCGGGGATTATCTCCGCGGCAGGTGGATCGAGTATCCGGGCCGGGATGGTGATATGCGGAGGGAGGTCTACTGCGGGGTTCCGCAGGGGTCGGTCCTCGGGCCACTCCTGTGGAACATCGCGTACGACGCGGTGTTGCGGGCCGACCTCCCCGACGGCGTCAGTGCCGTGTGTTACGCAGATGACACACTGGTGCTGGCCGTCGCGGCTCAGTGGGGGTGGGCCAAGCGCCTCGCCGAGGAGGGGGCGCAACGCGTCGTCGACCGGATCAGGGGGATGGGGATGACGGTGGCGGTCCATAAGACCGAGGTGATAGCGTTCCACTCACCTCGGCAGGATCCGCCACCCCCTCTGATCCGGGTGGGTGGGGCTGATATCGAGGTGAAGCCCCGGATGAGGTATCTGGGGCTGATCCTCGATAGCCACTGGCGCTTCGAGGAGCATTTCCGCTGCCTGGTTCCCCGGTTGGAGAGGATGGTCTCGGCTTTAGGCCGGATCCTCCCCAACCTGGGGGGCCCGGCGGGACGAGTTCGCCGCCTCTATGTGGCAATGGTTCAGTCGGTGGCCCTATACGGGGCCCCCGTCTGGGCGGACGACCTGGCGGCCTCCATGACGATGCTGCGTCGGGTGCAGAGGCGGATGGCGCTGAGGGTTCTTGCGGGGATGCCGCCCATGGATCTCCTCGCGCGGTCGCACGCGATGATGTATCGTCATCGAGTCGACCGTCGCGCGGGAGTGGGGGCGGTCCCGGGAGAGCAGGAACCTGCTTGGGGCGATTTGAAGCGCCAGGCCCGGCAGTTCGTGGTGCTCGCGTGGCAGGAGCGGTTGGCCCTGTCAACTGCGGGGCACCGGACAGTCGGGGCTGTTCGGCCACTCCTGTGTGAGCGGCTGGACAGAGGCCATGGAAGCCTTACTTACCGGATGGCACAGGTATTTTCCGGGCATGGTAGCTTCGGAAGATACCTGTGCCGGATAGGCAAGGAGCCGACGGCGCGTTGCTGCCATTGTGACGCCGAGCAGGACACGGCTGATCATACCCTCCAGGTATGCCCAGCTTGGGAGGGGGAGCGACGTGTCCTGGTCGGCGTCATAGGGCGGGATGTCTCGCTGCCGAGCATGGCGCGCACTACACCCGGCAGCGAGAGGAAGTGGAGGGCCGTGGCCTCCTTCTGCGAGACCGTAATGCTTCAAAAGGAGGCCGCGGGAAGGGAGCGCGAGCTTCAGCGGCGCGCTGAGCCTCGCGCTCGTATGGTGGCGCGAGGGCGTCGCCTGGGCGCCAGGCGTCGCGGGCGGCGGCCTTTGCGCGGCGGATGACCCTGGCTGGGAGGGGGGCCCTGAGGGGAGCCTCCTCCCGCCAGGCGGCGATGGGTCGGACCGGGTGGGTCCGGCCCACGGGGAGGCACCCTCGGTGGCCTGGAGCGGCCATCAGCTCCCGGCCGCCGAGGGGTAGAAACGGGGTCGCAGGCGGTTGCGGGTTGGGGCTCGCAGCCCGCCGCTAAATGCGGCCCCGGGACGGATGGCGGCGGGATGGAGTGGCCCCTTCCTGCCGCTATGAGACAGTGTGTCTACCGGGGGGACCGTTTGTCCCCCCCGGGGATGGGCGCAAAGCGCGGGCACGGGGAGGATACCGGAAGAATGCTTCGAGCGATTCCCGGTATGCTCCCAAATCGTGCGGAAGGGTCACCGTGGGGTTTTTAGTGGGTAGGTCCCGCGCCCGTCATTCTACGGGCGCGGGGAATCCCACACAACCCTCCCACCTCTCACCAAAGAGGTGGGAGGGAGTCTTTCGAAGATTTTCCCCACGACAAAAAAAAAGAAAAAAAAAAAAGTATAAGCCAGATGCGGGTATAACCCAGACCTAAGCCAGACCTAACCGGTGTTATCCTCTAAAATACTGAGCGAAACGAGGTTTAATTGACTGCTCCAGTGTGTTACCACATTACTACGTGACTCAAACACGAAAAAAACCCAAGATCTGGCCAACAAGTTTGCGAAAAAGGCAAAATCATGAGCCAGGTGCGGACATAACCCAGGCGAAACCCAGGCCTAACCGGTGTTATCCTCTAAAATACTGTCCGAATCCAGGTTTAATGGACTGTTTCAGTGTGTTACCACATTACTACGTGATTCAAACACGAAAAAAACCCAGGATCTGGCCAACAAGTATGCGAAGAAGGCAAAATTATGAGCCAGATGCGGGCATAACCCAGACCTAGCCCAGACGTAACCGGTGTTATCCTCCAAAATATTGATCGAAACCAGGGTTAATTGACTGCTTCATTGTGTTACCACATTACTACGTGATTCAAACACGAAAAAACCCAGGATCTGGCCAACAAGTATGCGAAGAATGCAAAATCATGAGCCAGATGCGGGCATAACCCAGACCTAACCCACACCTAACCGGTGTTATCCTCCAAAATATTGATCGAAACCAGGTTTAATTGACTCCTTCGGTGTGTTACCACATTACTACGTGATTCAAACACGAAAAAAACCCAGGATCTGGCCAACAAGTATGCGAAGAAGGCAAAATTATGAGCCAGATGCGGGCATAACCCAGACCTAGCCCAGACGTAACCGGTGTTATCCTCTAAAATATTGATCGAAACCAGGTTTAATTGACTCCTTCAATGTGTTACCACATTACTACGTGATTCAAACACGAAAAAAACCCAGGATCTGGCCAACAAGTATGCGAAGAAGGCAAAATCATGAGCCAGATGCGGGCATAACCCAGACCTAACCCAGACCTAACCGGTGTTATCCTCTAAAATATTGATCGAAACCAGGTTTAATTGACTGCCTCAGTGAGGTACCACATTACTACGTGATTCAAACACGGTAAAAACCCAGGATCTGGCCAACAAGTTTGCGAAAAAGGCAAAATCATGAGCCAGTTGCGGGCATAACCCAGACCTAACCCAGACTTAACCGGTGTTATCCTCTAAAATACTGAGCGAAACGAGGTTTAATTGACTCCTTCAGTGTGTTACCATATAACTACGTGATTCAAACACGAAAAAAACCCAGGATCTGGCCAACAAGTATGCGAAGAAGGCAAAATCATGGGCCAGATGCGGGCATAACCCAGACCTAACCCAGACCTAGCCGGTGTTATCCTCTAAAATACTGATCGAAACCAGGTTTAATTGACTGCCTCAGTGTGGTACAACATTACTACGTGATTCAAACACGAAAAAAACCCAGGATCTGGCCAACAAGTATGCGAAGAAGGCAAAATCATGAGTCAGATGCGGGCATAACCCAGACCTAACCCAGACCTAACCGGTGTTATCCTCTAAAATATTCATCGAAACAAGGTTTAATTGACTCCTTCAGTGTGTTACCACATTACTAAGTGATTCAAGCACGAAAAAAACCCAGGATCTGGCCAACAAGTATACGAAGAAGGCAAAATCATGAGCCAGATGCGGGCATAACCCAGACCTAACCCAGACCTAACCGGTGTTATCCTCTGAAATATTGACCGAAACCAGGTTTAATTGACTGCTTCAGTGTGTTACCACATTCCTACGTGATTCAAACATGAAAAAAAACCCAGGATCTGGCCAACAAGTATGCGAAGAAGGCAGAATCATGAGCCAGATGCGGGCATAACCCAGACCTAACCCAGACCTAACCGGTGTTATCCTCTAGAATATTGATCGAAACCAGGTTTAATTGACTGCTTCAGTGTGTTACCACATTACTACGTGATTCAAACACGAAAAAAACCCAGGATCTGGCGAACAAGTATGCGAAGAAGGCAAAATCATGAGCCAGATGCGGGCATAACCCTAACCTAACTCAGACCTAACCGGTGTTATCCTCTAAAATACTGTCCGAATCCTGGTTTAATTGACTGCCTCAGTGTGGTACAACATTACTACGTGATTCAAACACGGAGAAAACCCATGATCTGGCCAACAAGTTTGCGAAGAATGCAAAATCATGAGCCAGATGCGGGCATAACCCAGACCTAGCCCAGACGTAACCGGTGTTATCCTCTAAAATATCGATCGAAACCAGGTTTAATTGACTCCTTCAGTGTGTTACCATATTACTACGTGATTCAAACACGAAAAAAACCCAGGATCTGGCCAACAAGTATGCGAAGAATGCAAAATCATGAGCCAGATGCGGGCATAACCCAGACCTAACCCAGACCTAACAGGTGTCATCCTCCAAAATATTGATCGAAACCAGGGTTAATTGACTGCTTCATTGTGTTACCACATTACTACGTGATTCAAACACGGTAAAAACCCAGGATCTGGCCAACAAGTATGCGAAGAAGGCAAAATCATGAGCCAGATGCGGGCATAACCCAGACCTAACCCAGACCTAACCGGTGTTATCCTGTGAAATATTGATCGAAACCAGGTTTAATTGACTGCATCAGTGTGGTACCACATTACTACGTGATTCAAACACGGTAAAAACCCAGGATCTGGCCAACAAGTATGCGAAGAAGGCAAAATTATGGGCCAGATGCGGGCATAACCCAGACCTAACCCAGACCTAACCGGTGTTATCCGCTAAAATATTGATCGAAACCAGGTTTAATTGACTCCTTCGGTGTGTTACCACATTACTACGTGATTCAAACACGAAAAAAACCCAGGATCTGGCCAACAAGTATGCGAAGAAGGCAAAATTATGAGCCAGATGCGGGCATAACCCAGACCTAGCCCAGACTTAACCGGTGTTATCCTCTAAAATATTGATCGAAACCAGGTATAATTGACTCCTTCAGTGTGTTACCACATTACTACGTGATTCAAACACGAAAAAAACCCAGGATCTGGCCAACAAGTATGCGAAGAAGGCAAAATCATGAGCCAGATGCGGGCATAACCCAGACCTAACCCAGACCTAACCGGTGTTATCCTCTAAAATATTGATCGAAACCAGGTTTAATTGTCTGCCTCAGTGAGGTACCACATTACTACGTGATTCAAACACGGTAAAAACCCAGGATCTGGCCAACAAGTTTGCGAAAAAGGCAAAATCATGAGCCAGATGCGGGCATAACCCAGACCTAACCCAGACTTAACCGGTGTTATCCTCTAAAATACTGAGCGAAACCAGGTTTAATTGACTCCTTCAGTGTGTTACCATATAACTACGTGATTCAAACACGAAAAAAACCCAGGATCTGGCCAACAAGTATGCGAAGAAGGCAAAATCATGAGCCTGATGCGGGCATAACCCAGACCTAACCCAGACCTAGCCGGTGTTATCCTCTAAAATACTGATCGAAACCAGGTTTAATTGACTGCCTCAGTGTGGTACAACATTACTACGTGATTCAAACACGAAAAAAACCCAGGATCTGGCCAACAAGTATGCGAAGAAGGCAAAATCATGAGCCAGATGCGGGCATAACCCAGATCTAACCCAGACCTAACCGGTGTTATCCTCTAAAATATTCATCGAAACCAGGTTTAATTGACTCCTTCAGTGTGTTACCACATTACTAAGTGATTCAAGCACGAAAAAAACCCAGGATCTGGCCAACAAGTATACGAAGAAGGCAAAATCATGAGCCAGATGCGGGCATAACCCAGACCTAACCCAGACCTAACCGGTGTTATCCTGTGAAATATTGATCGAAACCAGGTTTAATTGACTGCTTCAGTGTGCTACCACATTACTACGTGATTCAAACGCGAAAAAAACCCAGGATCTGGCCAACAAGTATGCGAAGAAGGCAAAATCATGAGCCAGATGCGGGCATAACCCAGACCTAACCCAGACCTAACCGGTGTTATCCTCTAAAATACTGTCCGAATCCTGGTTTAATTGACTGCCTCAGTGTGGTACAACATTACTACGTGATTCAAACACGGAGAAAACCCATGATCTGGCCAACAAGTTTGCGAAAAAGGCAAAATCATGAGCCAGTTGTGCGCATATCCCAGACCTAACCCAGACCTAACCGGTGTTATCCTCTAAAATACTGAGCGAAACGAGGTTTAATTGACTCCTTCAGTGTGTTACCACATAACTACGTGATTCAAACACGAAAAAAAACCCAGGATCTGGCCAACAAGTATGCGAAGAATGCAAAATCATGAGCCAGATGCGGGCATAACCCAGACCTAACCCAGACTTAACCGGTGTTATCCTCTAAAATATTGATCGAAACCAGTTTTAATTGACTGCTTCAGTGTGTTACCACATTACTACGTGATTCAAACACGAAAAAAACCCAGGACCTGGCCAACAAGTATGCGAAGAAGGCAAAATCATGAGCCAGATGCGGGCATAACCCAGACCTAACCCAGACCTAACCGGTGTTATCCTGTGAAATATTGATCGAAACCAGGTTTAATTGACTGCTTCAGTGTGCTACCACATTACTACGTGATTCAAACGCGAAAAAAACCCAGGATCTGGCCAACAAGTATGCGAAGAAGGCAAAATCATGAGCCAGATGCGGGCATAACCCAGACCTAACCCAGACCTAACCGGTGTTATCCTCTGAAATATTGATCGAAACCAGGTTTAATTGACTGCCTCAGTGTGGTACAACATTACTACGTGATTCAAACACGGAAAAAACCCAGGATCTGGCCAACAAGTTTGCGAAAAAGGCAAAATCGTGAGCCAGATGCGGGCATAACCCAGACCTAACCCAGACCTAACCGGTGTTATCCTCTAAAATATTGATCGAAACCAGGTTTAATTGACAGTTTCAGTGTGTTACCACATTACTACGTGATTCAAACACGAAAAAAACCCAGGATCTGGCCAACAAGTATGCGAAGAAGGCAAAATCATGAGCCAGATGCGGGCATAACCCAGACCTAACCCAGTCCTAACCGGTGTTATCCTCTAAAATATTGATCGAAGCCAGGTTTAATTGACTGCTTCAGTGTGTTACCACATTACTACGTGATGCAAACACTAAAAAAACCCAGGATCTAGCCAACAAGTATGCGAGGAAGCAAAATCATGAGCCAGATGCGGCATAACCCAGACCTAACCCAGACCTAACCGGTGTTATCCTGTGAAATATTGATCGAAGCCAGGTTTAATTGACCGCCTCAGTGTGGTACCACATTACTACGTGATTCAAACACGGTAAAAACCCAGGATCTGGCCAACAAGTATGCGAAGAAGGCAAAATCATGAGCCAGATGCGGGCATAACCCAGACCTAACCCAGATCTAACCGGTGTTATCCTGTGAATTATTGATCGAAACCAGGTTTAATTGACCGCCTCAGTGTGGTACCACATTACTACGTGATTCAAAGACGGTAAAAACCCAGGATCTGGCCAACAAGTATGCGAAGAAGGCAAAATCATGAGCCAGATGCGGGCATAACCCAGACCTAACCCAGACCTAACCGGTGTTATCCTCTAAAATATTGATCGAAACCAGGTTTAATTGACTGCTTCAGTGAATTACCACATTACTACGTGATTCAAACATGGTAAAAACCCAGGTTCTGTCCAACAAGTATGCGAAGAGGGCAAAATCATGAGCCAGATGCGGGCATAACCCAGACCTAGTCCAGACGTACCCGGTGTTATCCTCTAAAATATTGATCGAAACCAGGTTTAATTGACTCCTTCAGTGTGTTACCACATTACTACGTAATTCAAACACGAAAAAAACCCAGGATCTGGCCAACAAGTATGCGAAGAAGGCAAAATCATGAGCCAGATGCGGGCATAACCCAGACCTAACCCAGTCCTAACCGGTGTTATCCTCTACAATATTGATCGAAACCAGGGTTAATTGACTGCTTCAGTGTGTTACCACATTACTACGTGATTCAAACACGAAAAAAACTCAGGATCTGGCCAACAAGTATGCGAAGAAGGCAAAATCATGAGCCAGATGCGGGCATAACCCAGACCTAACCCAGACCTAACCGGTGTGATCCCCTAAAATATTGATCGAAACCAGGTTTAGTTGACACCTTCAGTGTGTTGCCACATTACTGCGTGATTCAAACACGAAAAAAACCCAGGATCTGGCCAACAAGTATGCGAAGAAGGCAAAATCATGAGCCAGATGCGGGCATAACCCAGACCTAACCCAGACCTAGCCGGTGTTATCCTCTAAAATACTGTCCGAATCCAGGTTTAATTGACTGCCTCAGTGTGGTACAACATTACTACGTGATTCAAACACGGAAAAAACACAGGATCTGGCCAACAAGTATGCGAAGAAGGCAAAATCATGAGCCAGATGCGGGCATAACCCAGACCTAACCCAGACCTAACCGGTGTTATCCTGTGAAATATTGATCGAAACCAGGTTTAATTGACTGCTTCAGTGTGCTACCACATTACTACGTGATTCAAACGCGAAAAAAACCCAGGATCTGGCCAACAAGTATGCGAAGAAGGCAAAATCATGAGCCAGATGCGGGCATAACCCAGACCTAACCCAGACCTAACCGGTGTTATCCTCTGAAATATTGATCGAAACCAGGTTTAATTGACTGCCTCAGTGTGGTACAACATTACTACGTGATTCAAACACGGAAAAAACCCAGGATCTGGCCAACAAGTTTGCGAAAAAGGCAAAATCATGAGCCAGATGCGGGCATAACCCAGACCTAACCCAGACCTAACCGGTGTTATCCTCTAAAATATTGATCGAAACCAGGTTTAATTGACAGTTTCAGTGTGTTACCACATTACTACGTGATTCAAACACGAAAAAAACCCAGGATCTGGCCAACAAGTATGCGAAGAAGGCAAAATCATGAGCCAGATGCGGGCATAACCCAGACCTAACCCAGTCCTAACCGGTGTTATCCTCTAAAATATTGATCGAAGCCAGGTTTAATTGACTGCTTCAGTGTGTTACCACATTACTACGTGATGCAAACACTAAAAAAACCCAGGATCTAGCCAACAAGTATGCGAGGAAGCAAAATCATGAGCCAGATGCGGCATAACCCAGACCTAACCCAGACCTAACCGGTGTTATCCTGTGAAATATTGATCGAAGCCAGGTTTAATTGACCGCCTCAGTGTGGTACCACATTACTACGTGATTCAAACACGGTAAAAACCCAGGATCTGGCCAACAAGTATGCGAAGAAGGCAAAATCATGAGCCAGATGCGGGCATAACCCAGACCTAACCCAGATCTAACCGGTGTTATCCTGTGAATTATTGATCGAAACCAGGTTTAATTGACCGCCTCAGTGTGGTACCACATTACTACGTGATTCAAAGACGGTAAAAACCCAGGATCTGGCCAACAAGTATGCGAAGAAGGCAAAATCATGAGCCAGATGCGGGCTTAACCCAGACCTAACCCAGACCTAACCGGTGTTATCCTCTAAAATATTGATCGAAACCAGGTTTAATTGACTGCTTCAGTGAATTACCACATTACTACGTGATTCAAACATGGTAAAAACCCAGGTTCTGTCCAACAAGTATGCGAAGAGGGCAAAATCATGAGCCAGATGCGGGCATAACCCAGACCTAGTCCAGACGTACCCGGTGTTATCCTCTAAAATATTGATCGAAACCAGGTTTAATTGACTCCTTCAGTGTGTTACCACATTACTACGTAATTCAAACACGAAAAAAACCCAGGATCTGGCCAACAAGTATGCGAAGAAGGCAAAATCATGAGCCAGATGCGGGCATAACCCAGACCTAACCCAGACCTAACCGGTGTGATCCCCTAAAATATTGATCGAAACCAGGTTTAGTTGACACCTTCAGTGTGTTGCCACATTACTGCGTGATTCAAACACGAAAAAAACCCAGGATCTGGCCAACAAGTATGCGAAGAAGGCAAAATCATGAGCCAGATGCGGGCATAACCCAGACCTAACCCAGACCTAGCCGGTGTTATCCTCTAAAATACTGTCCGAATCCAGGTTTAATTGACTGCCTCAGTGTGGTACAACATTACTACGTGATTCAAACACGGAAAAAACACAGGATCTGGCCAACAAGTGTGCGAAGAAGGCAAAATCATGAGCCAGATGCGGGCATATCCCGGACCTAACCCAGTCCTAACCGGTGTTATCCTGTGAAATATTGATCGAAACCAGGTTTAATTGACTGCTTCATTGTGTTACCACATTGCTACGTGATTCAAACACGGAAAAAACCCAGGATCTGGCCAACAAGTGTGCGAAGAAGGCAAAATCATGAGCCAGATGCGGGCATATCCCGGACCTAACCCAGTCCTAACCGGTGTTATCCTGCGAAATATTGATTGAAACCAGGTTTAATTGACTGCCTCAGTGTGCTACAACATTACTACGTGATTCAAACATGGAAAAAACCCAGGATCTGGCCAACAAGTTTGCGAAAAAGACAAAATTTTGAGCCAGATGCGGGCATAACCCAGACCTAACCCAGACCTACCTGGTGTTATCCTCCAAAATATTGATCGAAGCCAGGTTTAATTGACTGCTTCAGTGTGTTACCACATTACTACGTGATTCAAACACGAAAAAAACCGAGGATCTGGCCAACAAGTATGCGAAGAAGGCAAAATCATGAGCCAGATGCGGGCATAACCCAGACCTAACCCAGACCTAACCGGTGTTATCCTCCAAAATATTGATCGAAACCAGGGTTAATTGACTGCTTCACTGTGTTACCACATTACTACGTGATTCAAACACGGTAAAAACCCAGGATCTGGCCAACAAGTATGCGAAGAAGGCAAAATTATGAGCCAGATGCGGGCATAACCCAGACCTAACCCAGACCTAACCGGTGTTATCCGCTAAAATATTGATCGAAACCAGGTTTAATTGACTGCTTCGGTGTGTTACCACATTACTACGTGATTCAAACACGAAAAAACCCCAGGATCTGGCCAACAAGTATGAGAAGAAGGCAAAATTATGAGCCAGATGCGGGCATAACCCAGACCTAGCCCAGACGTAACCGGTGTTATCCTCTAAAATATTGATCGAAACCAGGTTTAATTGACTCCTTCAGTGTGTTACCACATTACTACGTGATTCAAACACGAAAAAAACCCAGGATCTGGCCAACAAGTATGCGAAGAAGGCAAAATCATGAGCCAGATGCGGGCATAACCCAGACCTAACCCAGACCTAACCGGTGTTATCCTCTAAAATATTGATCGGCACGAGGTTTAATTGACTGCCTCAGTGAGGTACCACATTACTACGTGATTCAAACGCGGTAAAAACCCAGGATCTGGCCAACAAGTTTGCGAAAAAGGCAAAATCATGAGCCAGATGCGGGCATAACCCAGACCTAACCCAGACCTAGCCGGTGTTATCCTCTAAAATACTGATCGAAACCAGGTTTAATTGACTGCCTCAGTGTGGTACAACATTACTACGTGATTCAAACACGAAAAAAACCCAGGATCTGGCCAACAAGTATGCGAAGAAGGCAAAATCATGAGCCAGATGCGGGCATAACCCAGACCTAACCCAGTCCTAACCGGTGTTATCCTCTAAAATATTGATCGAAGCCAGGTTTAATTGACTGCTTCAGTGTGTTACCACATTACTACGTGACGCAAACACTAAAAAAACCCAGGATCTAGCCAACAAGTATGCGAGGAAGCAAAATCATGAGCCAGATGCGGGCATAACCCAGACCTAACCCAGACCTAACCGGTGTTATCCTGTGAAATATTGATCGAAACCAGGTTTAATTGACCGCCTCAGTGTGGTACCACATTACTACGTGATTCAAACACGGTAAAAACCCAGGATCTGGCCAACAAGTATGCGAAGAAGGCAAAATCATGAGCCAGATGCGGGCATAACCCAGACCTAACCCAGACCTAACCGGTGTTATCCTGTGAATTATTGATCGAAACCAGGTTTAATTGACCGCCTCAGTGTGGTACCACATTACTACGTGATTCAAAGACGGTAAAAACCCAGGATCTGGCCAACAAGTATGCGAAGAAGGCAAAATCATGAGCCAGATGCGGGCATAACCCAGACCTAACCCAGACCTAACCGGTGTTATCCTCTAAAATATTGATCGAAACCAGGTTTAATTGACTGCTTCAGTGAATTACCACATTACTACGTGATTCAAACATGGTAAAAACCCAGGTTCTGTCCAACAAGTATGCGAAGAGGGCAAAATCATGAGCCAGATGCGGGCATAACCCAGACCTAGTCCAGACGTACCCGGTGTTATCCTCTAAAATATTGATCGAAACCAGGTTTAATTGACTCCTTCAGTGTGTTACCACATTACTACGTAATTCAAACACGAAAAAAACCCAGGATCTGGCCAACAAGTAAGCGAAGAAGGCAAAATCATGAGCCAGATGCGGGCATAACCCAGACCTAACCCAGTCCTAACCGGTGTTATCCTCTACAATATTGATCGAAACCAGGGTTAATTGACTGCTTCAGTGTGTTACCACATTACTACGTGATTCAAACACGAAAAAAACTCAGGATCTGGCCAACAAGTATGCGAAGAAGGCAAAATCATGAGCCAGATGCGGGCATAACCCAGACCTAACCCAGACCTAACCGGTGTGATCCCCTAAAATATTGATCGAAACCAGGTTTAGTTGACTCCGTCAGTGTGTTGCCACATTACTGCGTGATTCAAATACGAGAAAAACCCAGGATCTGGCCAACAAGTATGCGAAGAAGGCAAAATCATGAGCCAGATGCGGGCATAACCCAGACCTAACCCAGACCTAGCCGGTGTTATCCTCTAAAATACTGTCCGAATCCAGGTTTAATTGACTGCCTCAGTGTGGTACAACATTACTACGTGATTCAAACACGGAAAAAACGCAGGATCTGGCCAACAAGTGTGCGAAGAAGGCAAAATCATGAGCCAGATGCGGGCATATCCCGGACCTAACCCAGTCCTAACCGGTGTTATCCTGTGAAATATTGATCGAAACCAGGTTTAATTGACTGCTTCATTGTGTTACCACATTGCTACGTGATTCAAACACGGAAAAAACCCAGGATCTGGCCAACAAGTGTGCGAAGAAGGCAAAATCATGAGCCAGATGCGGGCATATCCCGGACCTAACCCAGTCCTAACCGGTGTTATCCTGCGAAATATTGATTGAAACCAGGTTTAATTGACTGCCTCAGTGTGCTACAACATTACTACGTGATTCAAACATGGAAAAAAACCCAGGATCTGGCCAACAAGTTTGCGAAAAAGACAAAATTTTGAGCCAGATGCGGGCATAACCCAGACCTAACCCAGACCTACCTGGTGTTATCCTCCAAAATATTGATCGAAGCCAGGTTTAATTGACTGCTTCAGTGTGTTACCATATTACTACGTGATTCAAACACGAAAAAAACCCAGGATCTGGCCAACAAGTATGCGAAGAAGGCAAAATCATGAGCCAGATGCGGGCATAACCCAGACCTAACCCAGACCTAACCGGTGTTATCCTCCAAAATATTGATCGAAACCAGGGTTAATTGACTGCTTCACTGTGTTACCACATTACTACGTGATTCAAACACGGTAAAAACCCAGGATCTGGCCAACAAGTATGCGAAGAAGGCAAAATTATGAGCCAGATGCGGGCATAACCCAGACCTAACCCAGACCTAACCGGTGTTATCCGCTAAAATATTGATCGAAACCAGGTTTAATTGACTGCTTCGGTGTGTTACCACATTACTACGTGATTCAAACACGAAAAAACCCCAGGATCTGGCCAACAAGTATGAGAAGAAGGCAAAATTATGAGCCAGATGCGGGCATAACCCAGACCTAGCCCAGACGTAACCGGTGTTATCCTCTAAAATATTGATCGAAACCAGGTTTAATTGACTCCTTCAGTGTGTTACCACATTACTACGTGATTCAAACACGAAAAAAACCCAGGATCTGGCCAACAAGTGTGCGAAGAAGGCAAAATCATGAACCAGATGCGGGCATATCCCGGACCTAACCCAGTCCTAACCGGTGTTATCCTGCGAAATATTGATTGAAACCAGGTTTAATTGACTGCCTCAGTGTGCTACAACATTACTACGTGATTCAAACATGGAAAAAACCCAGGATCTGGCCAACAAGTTTGCGAAAAAGACAAAATTTTGAGCCAGATGCGGGCATAACCCAGACCTAACCCAGACCTACCTGGTGTTATCCTCCAAAATATTGATCGAAGCCAGGTTTAATTGACTGCTTCAGTGTGTTACCATATTACTACGTGATTCAAACACGAAAAAAACACAGGATCTGGCCAACAAGTATGCGAAGAAGGCAAAATCATGAGCCAGATGCGGGCATAACCCAGACCTAACCCAGACCTAACCGGTGTTATCCGCTAAAATATTGATCGAAACCAGGTTTAATTGACTGCTTCGGTGTGTTACCACATTACTACGTGATTCAAACACGAAAAAACCCCAGGATCTGGCCAACAAGTATGAGAAGAAGGCAAAATTATGAGCCAGATGCGGGCATAACCCAGACCTAGCCCAGACGTAACCGGTGTTATCCTCTAAAATATTGATCGAAACCAGGTTTAATTGACTCCTTCAGTGTGTTACCACATTACTACGTGATTCAAACACGAAAAAAACCCAGGATCTGGCCAACAAGTATGCGAAGAAGGCAAAATCATGAGCCAGATGCGGGCATAACCCAGACCTAACCCAGACCTAACCGGTGTTATCCTCTAAAATATTGATCGAAACCAGGTTTAATTGACTGCCTCAGTGAGGTACCACATTACTACGTGATTCAAACGCGGTAAAAACCCAGGATCTGGCCAACAAGTTTGCGAAAAAGGCAAAATCATGAGCCAGATGCGGGCATAACCCAGACCTAACCCAGACCTAGCCGGTGTTATCCTCTAAAATACTGATCGAAACCAGGTTTAATTGACTGCCTCAGTGTGGTACAACATTACTACGTGATTCAAACACGAAAAAAACCCAGGATCTGGCCAACAAGTATGCGAAGAAGGCAAAATCATGAGCCAGATGCGGGCATAACCCAGACCTAACCCAGTCCTAACCGGTGTTATCCTCTAAAATATTGATCCAAGCCAGGTTTAATTGACTGCTTCAGTGTGTTACCACATTACTACGTGATGCAAACACTAAAAAAACCCAGGATCTAGCCAACAAGTATGCGAGGAAGCAAAATCATGAGCCAGATGCGGGCATAACCCAGACCTAACCCAGACCTAACCGGTGTTATCCTGTGAAATATTGATCGAAACCAGGTTTAATTGACCGCCTCAGTGTGGTACCACATTACTACGTGATTCAAACACGGTAAAAACCCAGGATCTGGCCAACAAGTATGCGAAGAAGGCAAAATCATGAGCCAGATGCGGGCATAACCCAGACCTAACCCAGACCTAACCGGTGTTATCCTGTGAATTATTGATCGAAACCAGGTTTAATTGACCGCCTCAGTGTGGTACCACATTACTACGTGATTCAAAGACGGTAAAAACCCAGGATCTGGCCAACAAGTATGCGAAGAAGGCAAAATCATGAGCCAGATGCGGGCATAACCCAGACCTAACCCAGACCTAACCGGTGTTATCCTCTAAAATATTGATCGAAACCAGGTTTAATTGACTGCTTCAGTGAATTACCACATTACTACGTGATTCAAACATGGTAAAAACCCAGGTTCTGTCCAACAAGTATGCGAAGAGGGCAAAATCATGAGCCAGATGCGGGCATAACCCAGACCTAGTCCTGACGTACCCGGTGTTATCCTCTAAAATATTGATCGAAACCAGGTTTAATTGACTCCTTCAGTGTGTTACCACATTACTACGTAATTCAAACACGAAAAAAACCCAGGATCTGGCCAACAAGTATGCGAAGAAGGCAAAATCATGAGCCAGATGCGGGCATAACCCAGACCTAACCCAGTCCTAACCGGTGTTATCCTCTACAATATTGATCGAAACCAGGGTTAATTGACTGCTTCAGTGTGTTACCACATTACTACGTGATTCAAACACGAAAAAAACTCAGGATCTGGCCAACAAGTATGCGAAGAAGGCAAAATCATGAGCCAGATGCGGGCATAACCCAGACCTAACCCAGACCTAACCGGTGTGATCCCCTAAAATATTGATCGAAACCAGGTTTAGTTGACTCCGTCAGTGTGTTGCCACATTACTGCGTGATTCAAACACGAAAAAAACCCAGGATCTGGCCAACAAGTATGCGAAGAAGGCAAAATCATGAGCCAGATGCGGGCATAACCCAGACCTAACCCAGACCTAGCCGGTGTTATCCTCTAAAATACTGTCCGAATCCAGGTTTAATTGACTGCCTCAGTGTGGTACAACATTACTACGTGATTCAAACACGGAAAAAACACAGGATCTGGCCAACAAGTGTGCGAAGAAGGCAAAATCATGAGCCAGATGCGGGCATATCCCGGACCTAACCCAGTCCAAACCGGTGTTATCCTGTGAAATATTGATCGAAACCAGGTTTAATTGACTGCTTCATTGTGTTACCACATTGCTACGTGATTCAAACACGGAAAAAACCCAGGATCTGGCCAACAAGTGTGCGAAGAAGGCAAAATCATGAGCCAGATGCGGGCATATCCCGGACCTAACCCAGTCCTTACCGGTGTTATCCTGCGAAATATTGATTGAAACCAGGTTTAATTGACTGCCTCAGTGTGCTACAACATTACTACGTGATTCAAACATGGAAAAAACCCAGGATCTGGCCAACAAGTTTGCGAAAAAGACAAAATTTTGAGCCAGATGCGGGCATAACCCAGACCTAACCCAGACCTACCTGGTGTTATCCTCCAAAATATTGATCGAAGCCAGGTTTAATTGACTGCTTCAGTGTGTTACCATATTACTACGTGATTCAAACACGGTAAAAACCCAGGATCTGGCCAACAAGTATGCGAAGAAGGCAAAATCATGAGCCAGATGCGGGCATAACCCAGACCTAACCCAGACCTAACCGGTGTTATCCTCCAAAATATTGATCGAAACCAGGGTTAATTGACTGCTTCACTGTGTTACCACATTACTACGTGATTCAAACACGGTAAAAACCCAGGATCTGGCCAACAAGTATGCGAAGAAGGCAAAATTATGAGCCAGATTCGGGCATAACCCAGACCTAACCCAGACCTAACCGGTGTTATCCGCTAAAATATTGATCGAAACCAGGTTTAATTGACTGCTTCACTGTGTTACCACATTACTACGTGATTCAAACACGGTAAAAACCCAGGATCTGGCCAACAAGTATGCGAAGAAGGCAAAATTATGAGCCAGATGCGGGCATAACCCAGACCTAACCCAGACCTAACCGGTGTTATCCGCTAAAATATTGATCGAAACCAGGTTTAATTGACTGCTTCGGTGTGTTACCACATTACTACGTGATTCAAACACGAAAAAACCCCAGGATCTGGCCAACAAGTATGAGAAGAAGGCAAAATTATGAGCCAGATGCGGGCATAACCCAGACCTAGCCCAGACGTAACCGGTGTTATCCTCTAAAATATTGATCGAAACCAGGTTTAATTGACTCCTTCAGTGTGTTACCACATTACTACGTGATTCAAACACGAAAAAAACCCAGGATCTGGCCAACAAGTATGCGAAGAAGGCAAAATCATGAGCCAGATGCGGGCATAACCCAGACCCAACCCAGATCTAACCGGTGTTATCCTCTAAAATATTGATCGAAACCAGGTTTAATTGACTGCCTCAGTGAGGTACCACATTACTACGTGATTCAAACACGGTAAAAACTCAGGATCTGGCCAACAAGTTTGCGAAAAAGGCAAAATCATGAGCCAGATGCGGGCATAACCCAGACCTAACCCAGACCTAGCCGGTGTTATCCTCTAAAATACTGATCGAAACCAGGTTTAATTGACTGCCTCAGTGTGGTACAACATTACTACGTGATTCAAACACGAAAAAAACCCAGGATCTGGCCAACAAGTATGCGAAGAAGGCAAAATCATGAGCCAGATGCGGGCATAACCCAGACCTAACCCAGACCTAACCGGTGTTATCCTCTAAAACATTCATCGAATCCAGGTTTAATTGACTCCTTCAGTGTGTTACCACATTACTAAGTGATTCAAGCACGAAAAAAACCCAGGATCTGGCCAACAAGTATGCGAAGAAGGCAAAATCATGAGCCAGATGCGGGCATAACCCAGACCTTACCCAGACCTAACCGGTGTTATCCTCTAAAATACTGTCCGAATCCTGGTTTAATTGACTGCCTCAGTGTGGTACAACATTACTACGTGATTCAAACACGGAGAAAAACCATGATCTGGCCAACAAGTTTGCGAAAAAGGCAAAATCATGAGCCAGATGCGCGCATATCCCAGACCTAACCCAGACCTAACCGGTGTTATCCTCTAAAATATTGAGCGAAACGAGGTTTAATTGACTCCTTCAGTGTGTTACCACATAACTACGTGATTCAAACACGAAAAAAACCCAGGATCTGGCCAACAAGTATGCGAAGAATGCAAAATCATGAGCCAGATGCGGGCATAACCCAGACCTAGCCCAGACGTAACCGGTGTTATCCTCTAAAATATCGATCGAAACCAGGTTTAATTGTCTCCTTCAGTGTGTTACCACATTACTACGTGATTCAAACACGAAAAAAACCCAGGACCTGGCCAACAAGTATGCGAAGAAGGCAAAATCATGAGCCATATGCGCGCATATCCCAGACCTAACCCAGACCTAACCGGTGTTATCCTCTAAAATACTGAGCGAAACGAGGTTTAATTGACTCCTTCAGTGTGTTACCACATTACTACGTGATTCAAACACGAAAAAAACCCAGGACCTGGCCAACAAGTATGCGAAGAAGGCAAAATCATGAGCCAGATGCGCGCATAACCCAGACCTAGCCCAGACGTAACCGGTGTTATCCTCTAAAATATTGACCGAAACCAGGTTTAATTGACTGCTCCAGTGTGTTACCACATTCCTACGTGATTCAAACACGAAAAAAACCCAGGATCTGGCCAACAAGTATGCGAAGAAGGCAAAATCATGAGCCAGATGCGGGCATAACCCAGACCTAACCCAGTCCTAACCGGTGTTATCCTCTAAAATATCGATCGAAACCAGGTTTAATTGACTCCTTCAGTGTGTTACCACATTACTACGTGATTGAAGCACGGTAAAAACCCAGGATCTGGCCAACAACTATGCGAAGAAGGCAAAATCATGAGCCAGATGCGGGCATAACCCAGACCTAACCCAGTCCTAACCGGTGTTATCCTCTAAAATATCGATCGAAACCAGGTTTAATTGACTCCTTCAGTGTGTTACCACATTACTACGTGATTGAAGCACGGTAAAAACCCAGGATCTGGCCAACAACTATGCGAAGAAGGCAAAATCATGAGCCAGATGCGGGCATAACCCAGACCTAACCCAGACCTAACCGGTGTTATCCTGTGAAATATTGATCGAAACCAGGTTCAATTGACTGCTTCAGTGTGTTACTGCATTACTACGTGATTCAAACGCGAAAAAAACCCAGGATCTGGCCAACAAGTATGCGAAGAAGGCAAAATCATGAGCCAGATGCGGGCATAACCCAGACCTAACCCAGACCTAACCGGTGTTATCCTCTGAAATATTGATCGAAACCAGGTTTAATTGACTGCCTCAGTGTGGTACAACATTACTACGTGATTCAAACACGGAAAAAACCCAGGATCTGGCCAACAAGATTGCGAAACAGGCAAAATCATGAGCCAGATGCGGGCATAACCCAGCCCTAACCCAGACCTAACCGGTGTTATCCTCTAAAATATTGATCGAAACCAGGTTTAATTGACAGTTTCAGTGTGTTACCACATTACTACGTGATTCAAACACGAAAAAAACCCAGGATCTGGCCAACAAGTATGCGAAGAAGGCAAAATCATGAGCCAGATGCGGGCATAACCCAGACCTAACCCAGTCCTAACCGGTGTTATCCTCTAAAATATTGATCGAAGCCAGGTTTAATTGACTGCTTCAGTGTGTTACCACATTACTACGTGATGCAAACACTAAAAAAACCCAGGATCTAGCCAACAAGTATGCGAGGAAGCAAAATCATGTGCCAGATGCGGGTATAACCCAGACCTAACCCAGACCTAACCGATGTTATCCTCCAAAATATTGATCGAAACCAGGGTTAATTGACTGCTTCATTGTGTTACCACATTACTACGTGATTCAAACACGGTAAGAACCCAGGATCTGGCCAACAAGTATGCGAAGAAGGCAAAATCATGAGCCAGATGCGGGCATAACCCAGACCTAACCCAGACCTAACCGGTGTTATCCTGTGAAATATTGATCGAAACCAGGTTTAATTGACCGCCTCAGTGTGGTACCACATTACTACGTGATTCAAACACGGTAAAAACCCAGGATCTGGCCAACAAGTATGCAAAGAAGACAAAATCATGAGCCAGATGCGGGCATAACCCAGACCTAACCCAGACCTAACCGGTGTTATCCTCTAAAATATTGATCGAAACCAGGTTTAATTGACTGCTTCAGTGAATTACCACATTACTACGTGATTCAAACATGGTGAAAACCCAGGATCTGGCCAACAAGTATGCGAAGAAGGCAAAATCATGAGCCAGATGCGGGCATAACCCAGACCTAACCCAGACTTAACCGGTGTTATCCTCTAAAATACTGAGCGAAACGAGGTTTAATTGACTCCTTCAGTGTGTTACCATATAACTACGTGATTCAAACACGAAAAAAACCCAGGATCTGGCCAACAAGTATGCGAAGAATTTTTTTTTTTTTTTTTTTTTTTTTTTTTTTTTTTTTTTTTTTTTGTCGTGGGGAAAATCTTCGAAAGACTCCCTCCCACCTCCTTGGGGAGAGGTGTGAGGGGTGTGTGGGATTCCCCGCGCCCGTACAACAACAGGCGCGGGACCTACCCACTAAAAACCCCACGGTGACCCTTCGGCACGCTTTGGGAGGATACCGGGAATCGCTCGAAGCATTCTTCCGGTATCCTCCCCGTGCCCGCGCTTTCGCGCCCATCCCCCGGGGGGACAATCGGTCCCCCCAGTAGACACACTGCCTCATAGCGGCGGGACGGGGCCACTCCATCCCGCCGCTATCCGTCCCGGGGCCGCGTTTAGTGGCGGCTGCGAGCCCCAACTCGCAACCGCCCGCGACCCCGTTTCCACCCCTCGGCGGCCGGGCGTTCATGGCCGCACCAGACCGCCGAAGTATGCGAAGAATGCAAAATCATGAGCCAGATGCGGGCATAACCCAGACCTAGCCCAGACGTACCCGGTGTTATCCTCTAAAATATTGATCGAAACCAGGTTTAATTGACTCCTTCAGTGTGTTACCACATTACTACGTGATTCAAACACGAAAAAAACCCAGGATCTGGCCAACAAGTATGCGAAGAAGGCAAAATCATGAGACAGATGCGGGCATAACCCAGACCTAACCCAGTCCTAACCGGTGTTATCCTCTACAATATTGATCGAAACCAGGGTTAATTGACCGCTTCAGTGTGTTACCACATTACTACATGATTCAAACACGAAAAAAACTCAGGATCTGGCCAACAAGTATGCGAAGAAGGCAAAATCATGAGTCAGATGCGGGCATAACCCGGACCTAGCCCAGACGTAACCGGTGTTATCGTCTAAAATATTGATCGAAACCGGGTTTAATTGACTGCCTCAGTGTGGTACCACATTACTACGTGATCCAAACACGGTAAAAACCCAGGATCTGGCCAACAAGTTTGCGAAAAAGGCAAAATCATGAGCCAGATGCGGGCATAACCCAGACCTAACCCAGACTTAACCGGTGTTATCCTCTAAAATACTGAGCGAAACGAGGTTTAATTGACTCCTTCAGTGTGTTACCATATAACTACGTGATTCAAACACGAAAAAAACCCAGGATCTGGCCAACAAGTATGCGAAGAAGGCAAAATCATGAGCCAGATGCGGGCATAACCCAGACCTAGCCCAGACGTACCCGGTGTTATCCTCTAAAATATTCATCGAAACCAGGTTTAATTGACTCCTTCAGTGTGTTACCACATTACTAAGTGATTCAAGCACGAAAAAAACCCAGGATCTGGCCAACAAGTATACGAAGAAGGCAAAATCATGAGCCAGATGCGGGCATAACCCAGACCTAACCCAGACCTAACCGGTGTTATCCTCTGAAATATTGACCGAAACCAGGTTTAATTGACTGCTTCAGTGTGTTACCACATTCCTACGTGATTCAAACACGAAAAAAACCCAGGATCTGGCCAACAAGTATGCGAAGAAGGCAAAATCATGAGCCAGATGCGGGCATATCCCGGACCTAACCCAGACCTAACCGGTGTTATCCTCTGAAATATTGATCGAAACCAGGTTTAATTGACTGCCTCAGTGTGGTACCACATTACTACGTGATTCAAACACGGAAAAAACCCAGGATCTGGCCAACAAGTTTGCGAAAAAGGCGAAAGTATAAGCCAGATGCGCGTATATCCCAGACCTAACCCAGACCTAACCGGTGTTATCCTCTAAAATATTGATCGAAACCAGGTTTAATTGACTGTTTCTGTGTGTTACCACATTACTACGTGATTCAAACACGAAAAAATCCCAGGATCTGGCCAACAAGTATGCGAAGAAGGCAAAATCATGAGCCAGATGCGGGCACATCCCAGATTTAACCCAGACCTAACCGGTGTTATCCTCTGAAATATTTTTTTTTTTTTTTTTTTTTTTTTTTGTCGTGGGGAAAATCTTCGAAAGACTCCCTCCCACCTCCTTGGGGAGAGGTGGGAGGGATGTGTGGGATTCCCCGCGCCCGTACAACGACAGGCGCGGGACCTACCCACTAAAAACCCCACGGTGACCCTTCGGCACGCTTTGGGAGGATACCGGGAATCGCTCGAAGCATTCTTCCGGTATCCTCCCCGTGCCCGCGCTTTCGCGCCCATCCCCCGGGGGGACAATCGGTCCCCCCAGTAGACACACTGCCTCATAGCGGCGGGGCGGGGCCACTGCATCCCGCCGCTATCCGTCCCGGGGCCGCGTTTAGTGGCGGCTGCGAGCCCCAACTCGCAACCGCCCGCGACCCCGTTTCCACCCCTCGGCGGCCGGGCGTTCATGGCCGCACCAGACCGCCGAGGGTGCCTCCCCTTGCGTCGGACCGATAGGGGGAGGCACTCCTACCCCCAACCGGTCCGACCCGGCGCCGCCTGGCGGGAGGAGGGTCCCCCCAGGACCCCCCTCCCAGCCTAGGTCATCCGCCACGCCGAGGCGGCCGCCCGCGACGCCTCGCGACCGGGCGACGACCTCGGGCCACCGCACGAGCGCGAGCTTCAGCGCGCCGCTGAAGCTCGCGCTCCCTCCCCGCGGCCTCCTTCTGCAACATTACGTTCTCGCAGAAGGAGGCCACGGCCCTCCACTTCTCCTCGCTGCCGAGCATGGCGCGCACCACGCCCGGCAGCGAGACATCCAGCCCGACGACGCCGACCAGGACACGGCGCTCCCCCTCCCACGCGGGGCATACCTCCAGGGTATGATCCGCCGTGTCCTGCTCAGCGTCGCAGTGGCAGCATCGCGCCGTCGGCTCCTTCCCTATCCGGCACAGGTATCTTCCGAAGCTGCCATGCCCGGAAAATACCTGTGCCATCCGGTAGGTGAGGCTGCCATGGCCTCTGTCCAGCCACTCCTTCAGGAGTGGCCGAACCGCCCCGACAGTCCGGTGCCCCGCGGTTGGCAGAGCCAGCCGCTCCTGCCACGCGAGCAACACGGACTGCCGGGCCTGGCGCTTCAAATCGCCCCAAGCAGGTTCCTGCCCGCCCGGGACCGCCCCCACCCCCGCGCAACGGTCGACGCGGTGCCGGTACATCACCGCGTGCGACCGCGCGAGCAGGTCCATGGGCGGCATCCCCGCTAGAACCGTCGCCGCCTCATGTGACATGGTCCGATACCCGTGGACGACCCTGAGCGCCATGCGCCTCTGCACCCGACGCAGCATAGTCATGCTGCGCCGGGAGGCAGCCAGGTCGTCCGCCCAGACGGGGGCCCCGTATAGGGCCACCGACTGGACCATTGCCACATAGAGGCGACGAACTCGGCCCGCCGGGCCCCCCAGGTTGGGCAGGATCCGGCCCAGAGCCGCAACCATCCTTTCCAACCGGGGGACCAGGCAGCGGAAATGCTCCTCGAAACGCCAGTGGCTATCGAGGATCAGCCCTAGATACCTGATCTGGGGCTTCACCTCGATGTCAGCCCCACCCACCCGGATCAGAGGGGGTGGCGGATCCTGCCGAGGTGAATGAAACGCAATCACCTCGGTCTTATGGACCGCCACCGTCATCCCCATCCCCCTGATCCGGTCGACGACGCGTTGCGACCCCTCCTCCGCGCGACGCATGGCCCTCCCCCAGTGCGCCCCGACGGCCAGCACCAGTGTGTCATCCGCATAACACACCGTGCTGACGCCGTCGGGGAGGCCGGCCCGCAACACCGAGTCTTACGCGATGTTCCACAGGAGTGGCCCGAGGACCGACCCCTGCGGAACACCGCAGTACACCTCCCTCCGCATATCACCATCCCGGCCCGGATACTCGATGCACCTGCCGCGGAGATAATCCCCGACGACCGCCCTGAGACAAGGGGGGACCCGATGATATTCGAGTCCCCTCCTTATCTCTTCCCAGGGGAGGGTGTTAAAGGCATTGGCAATATCCAAGGATATTGCCAATGCCACCCCTCCCCGGGAGACGGCCGCCCCCGAGAGGGCCCTCACACGACCTATCGCGTCGATAGTCGATCGGCCCCCCCGGAAACCGAACTGGCAGTCGGCCAGACCGGGATCACCCCGCGACAGCTGCTCGACGAGGCGGGCAGCAATCACCCGCTCGAAGAGCTTGCCCACCTCGTCGAGGAGACAAATGGGCCGGTATGCGGAGGGAGACTCCGCGGGCCGACCCTCCTTCCGGAGGAGGACCATCCTCGCCACCTTCCAACTGGGGGGGAATCGCCCGTCCCTCAGGCAGCGGTCGAACAACCGCCTGAGGTCGGCCCCAAGGACCCCTTGGGTCAAGACCCAAACCCGGCCGGGCACACCATCCGGACCCGGGGCCGTGTTACGAACCCCGAGCCGTCTGATGGCCGCTGCCAGCTCCTCCTGCGTGACCCCCAGCTCGGCCGTCCACTCCACTGGGACAGCCGCCGCCGCCGGAGGACGCGGTCCCCTCTCCCCAATTGGGAAGAGTGTATTGACCACGTCCTCCAGCAGCCGGGGGTCAAGACCCTCGGCGACGGGGGGCGCCCACGGGCGGAGCTTATTCAGCACCACCTTATATGGGCGCCCCCATGGATCGTCATCAAGGGTCTGGAGGAGCTCCTTCCATGCCCGAATCTTGGCCCGTTTGATGGCGACCTGGAGAGCAACCCGCGCCACGCGGTATGCTCCATACAGGTCATCAGCTGCCCTCGCTCGCGCCACGCCGTCGCCTGTACGTTGACGACGGCGCGCGCGGGTGTACTGGCGTCGGGCGCGGACAGTCGCGACTCGCAACTCCGCGATCGCGTCCGACCACCAGTACACCGCCCGGCGAGGAGAAGCCCGCCCGACCCGAGGCATCGCCGCGTCGCAAATACCCGCGACCAATGCTCCGAGCCGGGCGACCTCCTCCTCTATGCTCGGCAACTCGGCCGCTCCCTGCGGCCAAGTTGCAGCGAGGGCAGCTGCCATCAGGGCGTCCTTGTCCAGGCGCCGAAGCGCCCAGCGGCGTGGTGGGGTGCCACGCAGGTGGCCGTGTCGGGATGCACTCGCGGCGGCAGAGACCTCCATCCGGATGTACCGGTGATCGGAGAGTGTCTCTGCCCCCGCGACCACGTGCCAACCCGACACCATGCGCACGGCGTTGGGGGTCGCGAATCCAACATCCACGATGGACCCCCCATATCGCCGCACGCATGTGTGCTCCGACCCCCGGTTCAATACCCGGAGGTCGAGCCCCGCCGCCCAATCGCCCAGGATCCCGCCGCGAACGGAGGTCCTGGGGGATCCCCAAGCCACCGACTTGACATTAAAATCCCCCAGGACCAGCACCGGCCGGGCCGCGTAGCGCTGCACGCATGCCGCGACCTCGGCCAAGTACAGCTCGAACGCAGCGTGACCGCTACGGGGCGAAATGTAGCACCCCACCACAGCGACTCCCCCCCAGTCCACGGCGACGAATCCCCGACCGCGCTCCAACAAGGAGAACGGTGGGGACCCGTCGCCCCCTCCCCATACCGTCGCCACCAAGCCGTCCGCGTCGCCCACCCAATGAGGGTGATCAGGGACGCGGTACGGCTCGGCGGCGACCGCCAGGCCAACCCCCCACTCCGCGAGGACCTGGGACATCAAGTCCTGTGCCGTGCGGCAGTGGTTGAGGTTGGCCTGGAGGAGGAGGCGGGGCGGCATTAATTAATGGCCGCGCCGGCCTCCTCCCGGCCGTCCGTCCCCGTAGCACCGTCCACCTCCATGGAGGACGATGCCACCGCCCTCGGCACCGGAGCCGGTGCAGCCCGCCTCTTCCTCTCCTTCCGGGAGGGGGGGAGCACTTCTTGCTCCCCACCCTGTGATCGGCTGGCCTCCCCATGTCCGCACACAGCGGGCAGTGGGGGGCCGCCGAGCACTGGCTCGCACGGTGCTCTTCGGCACCGCAGCGGTAACACTGACCGCTGCGGTCCACCGGCGAGGTGCACCACTGCCTCACGTTCCCCAATTCGAGGCAGCGGTGACACTGGAGCGGGCGCGGCGCGAGGATTTCCACTCGCGCCGAAACCCACCCCACCAACACCCTCCCGGATTCCGCCACCTTACGGGCGGCGGAGAGGGGGCACCGGGCCCACACCGACCCGAGTCCGGAGGGCGACCTGCGGATCTCTCCGATCCGCAGGTCCTCCACAGGACAGTCCCCCGCCCTCGCAAGGGCACGGGACACATCCTGTGCGCTGACCGAGTCGTCCAGCCCACAAACGCGCATCTCCGTGCGCTTCGTGGGCCGGGCGACCCGGACACCTCGCTCGCCCAGCTGCTCCCGGAGCCTCTGGGCGAGACGATCCGCCTTCGCGCCGCCTTCTGCACCGGGGATCTCCAGCAAGAGACCCCCGGTCACGGCCCTCTTCGCCCTCACGGAGGCGATGCCCAGCTCTTCCAGGGAGATATTCTCCCTGGCGAGCCGCATCGCCTCCGCGAGGGTCAGGTCGCCCCCCTGCGCAACGGTCAGCGTCACCGCTGCCGTTTTTGGGGGACGACCTGGTCGTGCCTTCCCGACCTTCGCGGCCTTTACCTTGGCCGCCGCCGGCGGAGGCGGAGGCTGTGGTTGCGAGGCCTTCCTCGCCGCCCGCTTCGGCTTCCGCCCCACCACCTCACTCCACGCCACCCCCCCTTGGGAGGGTGCTGTGGAGGACGCGACCACGGGTACACCACCCCCCTTGGGGGTCGCGACCCGGGGCCCTGGTGCCGCAACGCTGGGCGGAGCCTTCACTCCGCACTTCTTTGCCTTCCCCGACTGTACCGGAACAGGTCGGGGAGGCACCGCCTTCCTGCTGACCGCTCTTCCGGCGAGGAGCTCCTCCCGGAAGGCGGCCAGCTTGCCATCAAACATGTCCCCAATCCTCCTCAGAAGATCGTCTTCTGAGGAGGACGGGGACTTCTTCACGGGCGGAGTGCGGGTGGAGGGGCCCGCGGTGCCCCGCACCACTGCCACCGCACTCCTCTTATTTACCTCCGCCGAGGGACGCGGCGGTGGAGGAGGAGGGAGGATGGGAGGGAGGGCCGCGCTGTTCCACAGCGCCTCTGCCCTCCTCCTCCCCTGTCGCTCCTCCACCAACAGGAGCTGCAGACGGGCGTTCCGCCCTCTGAGCTCCCGCGCCGCCTCCCTCATTTCCTCCGCCGCGGCCTTCAGGGCCTCCGCGCCACCGCTTTTCTGCCCCTTAAAGGCGCAGGCAGCGGCGACTTTCTCCACCCGCCTCAGGGACGAGGAGATCCTCTCCGATATCTCCTCGGTCACCTCGTCCCTGAGGCAACTCAGCCTCACCGACGAGCTCATCGCCCCGCCCACCTCGACGACGGCCTGCCCCGTCCTCTTCCTCTTAGAGCCTATGTGGCTCGTGCTGGAGGAGAAGGACGAGACCGACGCCGTCTCGTCGTCCTCCTCCACCCTCCACGAAGCCGGACCTGGCGCTGAGTGGGGCGCGAGCGCCGCCACCCTAACCCCAACCCCGTCTCCGTCCTCCCCAACCGACAAAACCCGCCCCATCCCCATTTTATTTTCTGTGTCCATAATAATCCCACGAGATGGACGGAAATAAAGGTCCACCCGGGCAGAGCCGCCTTACCCGGGTAAGCCTAATACTCCGGGGGTTCGGCAGGTTCCCCGGAGGTGGTCGCTTGGGATTGGGCCTTCTCCCCCAACCACGCATCCCATCGCCGCGCACCATAGCTTAGGATTGGAGGGCGATTTTATAGAGTCGCCATACTCGTGGCCCAGGCGGTTAAGCCAAGACCCCCGTTCCTCCTGCCGTCACGTACCATTCACAAAACCAATAGGGAATTGTGAATGGGTCGTTGTGACGACCAACAGGAGGCTTACGGTGTGTGTATGACTCGGGTACCCCGGGTTCGTTAAGCCCGTACTGCAGCTGAAAGGCTGGCAGCCCCTGAGGGAATCCTCTGAAATATTGATCGAAACCAGGTTTAATTGACTGCCTCAGTGTGGTACCACATTACTACGTGATTCAACCGCGAAAAAAACCCAGGATCTGGCCAACAAGTATGCGAAGAAGGCAAAATCATGAGCCAGATGCGGGCATAACCCAGACCTAACCCAGAGCTAACCGGTGTTATCCTCTAAAATACTGTCCGAATCCAGGTTTAATTGACTGCCTCAGTGTGTTACCACATTACTACGTGATTCAAACACGGGAAAAACCCATGATCTGGCCAACAAGTTTGCGAAAAAGGCGAAAGTATAAGCTAGATGCGCGCATATACCAGACCTAACCCAGACCTAACCGGTGTTATCCTCTAAAATACTGTCCGAATCCAGGTTTAATGGATTGTTTCTGTGTCGTACCACATTACCACGTGATTCAAAACCGAAAAAAACCCAGGATCTAGCCAACATGTTTGCGAAAAAGGCGAAAGTATAAGCCAGATGCGGGCATAACCCAGACCTAACCCAGACCTAACCGGTGTTATCCTCTAAAATATTGATCGAAACCAGGTTTAATTGACTGCCTCAGTGTGCTACAACATTACTACGTGATTCAAACACGGAAAAAACCCAGGATCTGGCCAACCAGTTTGCGAAAAAGGCAAAATCATGAGCCAGATGCGGGCATAACCGAGACCTATCCCAGACCTAACCGGTGTTATCAACCAAAATATTGATCGAAACCAGGTTTAATTGACTGCCTCAGTGTGGTACCACATTACTACGTGATTCAAACACGGTAAAAACCCAGGATCTGGCCAACAAGTATGCGAAGAAGGCAAAATCATGAGCCAGATGCGGGCATAACCCAGACCTAACCCAGACATAACCGGTGTTATCCTCTAAAGTATTGATCGAAACCAGGTTTAATTGACTCCTTCAGTGTGTTACCACATTACTGCGTGATTCAAACACGAAAAAAACCCAGGATCTGGCCAACAAGTATGCGAAGAAGGCAAAACCATGAGCCAGATGCGGGCATAACCCAGACCTAACCCAGACCTAGCCGGTGTTATCCTCTAAAATACTGTCCGAATCCAGGTTTAATTGACTGCCTCAGTGTGGTACAACATTACTACGTGATTCAAACACGGAAAAAACCCAGGATCTGGCCAACAAGTGTGCGAAGAAGGCAAAATCATGAGCCAGATGCGGGCATATCCCAGACTTAACCCAGACCTAACCGGTGTTATCCTCCGAAATATTGATCGAAACCAGGTTTAATTGACTGCCTCAGTGTGGTACCACATTACCACGTGATTCAAACACGGAAAAACCCAGGATCTGGCCAACAAGTATGCGAAGAAGGCAAAATCATGAGCCAGATGCGGGCATATCCCAGACTTAACCCAGACCTAACCGGTGTTATCCTCTGAAATATTGATCGAAACCAGGTGTAATTGACTGCCTCAGTGTGGTACCACATTACTACGTGATTCAAACACGGAAAAACCCAGGATCTGGCCAACAAGTATGCGACGAAGGCAAAATCATGAGCCAGATGCGGGCATAACCCAGACCTAACCCAGACCTAACCGATGTTATCCTCTAAAATATTGATCGAAACCAGGTTTAATTGACTGCCTCAGTGTGGTACCACATTACTACGTGATTAAAACACGAAAAAAACCCAGGATCTGGCCAACAAGTATGCGAAGAAGGCAAAATCATGAGCCAGATGCGGGCATATCCCAGACTTAACCCAGACCTAACCGGTGTTATCCTCTGAAATATTGATCGAAACCAGGTTTAATTGACTGCTTCAGTGTGGTACCACATTACCACGTGATTCAAACACGGAAAAACCCAGGATCTGGCCAACAAGTATGCGACGAAGGCAAAATCTTGAGCCAGATGCGGGCATAACCCAGACCTAACCCAGACCTAACCGATGTTATCCTCTAAAATACTGTCCGAATCCAGGTTTATTTGACTGCCTCAGTGTGGTACTACATTACTACGTGATTCAAACACGGAAAAAACCCAGGATCTGGCCAACAAGTTTGCGAAAAAGGCAAAATCATGAGCCAGATGCGGGCATAACCCAGACCTAACCCAGACCTAACCGGTGTTATCCTCTAAAATATTGATCGAAACCAGGTTTAATTGACTGCCTCAGTGTGGTATCACATTACTACGTGATTCAAACACGGTAAAAACCCAGGATCTGGCCAACAAGTATGCGAAGAAGGCAAAATCATGAGCCAGATGCGGGCATAACCCAGACCTAACCCAGACCTAACCGGTGTTATCCTCTAAAATACTGTCCGAATCCAGGTTTAATTGACTGCCTCAGTGTGGTACAACATTACTACGTGATTCAAACACGGAAAAAACCCAGGATCTGGCCAACAAGTGTGCGAAGAAGGCAAAGTCATGAGCCAGATGCGGGCATATCCCGGACCTAACCCAGACCTAACCGGTGTTATCCTGTGAAATATTGATCGAAACCAGGTTTAATTGACTGCCTCAGTGTGCTACAACATTACTACGTGATTCAAACACGGAAGAAACCCAGGATCTGGCCAACAAGTTTGCGAAAAAGGCAAAATCATGAGCCAGATGCGGGCATAACCCAGACCTAACCCAGACCTACCTGGTGTTATCCTCCAAAATATTGATCGAATCCAGGGTTAATTGACTGCTTCATTGTGTTACCACATTACTACGTGGTTCAAACACGAAAAAAACCCAGGATCTGTCCAACAAGTATGTGAAGAAGGCAAAATCATGAGCCAGATGCGGGCATAACCCAGACCTAACCCAGACCTAACCGGTGTTATCCTCTAAAATATTGGTCGAAACCAGGTTTAATTGACTGCCTCAGTGTGGTACCACATTACTACGTGATTCAAACACGGTAAAAACCCAGGATCTGGCCAACAAGTATGCGAAGAATGCAAAATCATGAGCCAGATGCGGGCATAACCCAGACCTAACCCAGACATAACCGGTGTTATCCTCTAAAGTATTGATCGAAACCAGGTTTAATTGACTCCTTCAGTGTGTTACCACATTACTGCGTGATTCAAACACGAAAAAAACCCAGGATCTGGCCAACAAGTATGCGAAGAAGGCAAAACCATGAGCCAGATGCGGGCATAACCCAGACCTAACCCAGACCTAGCCGGTGTTATCCTCTAAAATACTGTCCGAATCCAGGTTTAATTGACTGCCTCAGTGTGGTACAACATTACTACGTGATTCAAACACGGAAAAAACCCAGGATCTGGCCAACAAGTGTGCGAAGAAGGCAAAATCATGAACCAGATGCGGGCATATCCCGGACCTAACCCAGACCTAACCGGTGTTATCCTGTGAAATATTGATCGAAAACAGGTTTAATTGACTGCCTCAGTGTGCTACAACATTACTACGTGATTCAAACACGGAAGAAACCCAGGATCTGGCCAACAAGTTTGCGAAAAAGGCAAAATCATGAGCCAGATGCGGGCATAACCCAGACCTAACCCAGACCTAACCGGTGTCATCCTCCAAAATATTGATCGAAACCAGGGTTAATTGACTGCTTCATTGTGTTACCACATTACTACGTGATTCAAACACGAAAAAAACCCAGGATCTGGCCAACAAGTATGCGAAGAAGGCAAAATCATGAGCCAGATGCGGGCATATCCCGGACCTAACCCAGACCTAACCGGTGTTATCCTCTGAAATATTGATCGAAACCAGGTTTAATTGACTGCCTCAGTGTGGTACCACATTACTACGTGATTCAAACACGGAAAAAACCCAGGATCTGGCCAACAAGTTTGCGAAAAAGGCGAAAGTATAAGCCAGATGCGCGCATATCCCAGACCTAATTCAGACCTAACCGGTGGTATCCTCTAAAATATTGATCGAAACCAGGTTTAATTGACTGCTTCAGTGTGTTACCACATTACTACGTGATTCAAACACGAAAAAAACCCAGGATCTGGCCAACAAGTATGCGAAGAAGGCAAAATCATGAGCCAGATGCGGGCATATCCCAGACTTAACCCAGACCTAACCGGTGTTATCCTCTGAAATATTGATCGAAACCAGGTTTAATTGACTGCCTCAGTGTGGTACCACATTACTACGTGATTCAAACACGAAAAAAACCCAGGATCTGGCCAACAAGTATGCGAAGAAGGAAAAATCATGAGCCAGATGCGGGCATATCCCGGACCTACCCAGACCTAACCGGTGTTATCCTCTGAAATATTGATCGAATCCAGGTTTAATTGACTGCCTCAGTGTGGTACCACATTACTACGTGATTCAAACACGAAAAAACCCAGGATCTGGCCAACAAGTATGCGAAAAAGGCGAAAGTATAAGCCAGATGCGCGCATATCCCAGACGTAACCCAGACCTAACCAGTGTTATCCTCTAAAATATTGATCGAAACCAGGTTTAATTGACTGCTTCAGTGTGTTACCACATTACTACGTGATTCAAACACGAAAAAAACCCAGGATCTGGCCAACAAGTATGCGAAGAAGGCAAAAGCATGAGCCAGATGCGCTCATATCCCAGACCTAATTCAGACCTAACCGGTGTTATCCTCTAAAATATTGATCGAAACCAGGTTTAATTGACTCCTTCAGTGTGTTACCACATTACTACGTGATTCAAACACGAAAAAAACCCAGCATCTGTCCAACAAGTATGTGAAGAAGGCAAAATAATGAGCCAGATGCGGGCATAACCCAGACCTAACCCAGACCTAACCGGTGTTATCCTCTAAAATATTGATCGAAACCAGGTTTAATTGACTGCCTCAGTGTGGTACCACATTACTACGTGATTCAAACACGGTAAAAACCCAGGATCTGGCCAACAAGTATGCGAAGAAGGCAAAATCATGAGCCAGATGCGGGCATAACCCAGACCTAACCCAGACCTAACCGGTGTTATCCTCTAAAATACTGTCCGAATCCAGGTTTAATTGACTGCCTCAGTGTGGTACAACATTACTACGTGATTCAAACACGGAAAAAACCCAGGATCTGGCCAACAAGTGTGCGAAGAAGGCAAAATCATGAGCCAGATGCGGGCATATCGCGGACCTAACCCAGACCTAACCGGTGTTATCCTGTGAAATATTGATCGAAACCAGGTTTAATTGACTGCCTCGGTGTGCTACAACATTACTACGTGAGTCAAACACGGAAGAAACCCAGGATCTGGCCAACAAGTTTGCGAAAAAGGCAAAATCATGAGCCAGATGCGGGCATAACCCAGACCTAACCCAGACCTACCTGGTGTTATCCTCCAAAATATTGATCGAATCCAGGGTTAATTGACTGCTTCATTGTGTTACCACATTACTACGTGGTTCAAACACGAAAAAAACCCAGGATCTGGCCAACAAGTACGCGAAGAAGGCAAAATTATGAGCCAGATGCGGGCATAACCCAGACCTAACCCAGACTTAACCGGTGTTATCCTCTGAAATATTGATCGAAACCAGGTTTAATTGACTGCTTCAGTGTGTTACCACATTCCCACGTGATTCAAACACGAAAAAAACCCAGGATCTGGCCAACAAGTATGCGAAGAAGGCAAAATCATGAGCCAGATGCGGGCATATCCCAGACCTAACCCAGACCTAACCGGTGTTATCCTCTAAAATACTGTCCGAATCCAGGTTTAATTGACTGCCTCAGTGTGGTACAACATTACTACGTGATTCAAACGCGGAAGAAACCCATGATCTGCCAACAAGTTTTCGAAAATGGCGAAAGTATAAGCCAGATGCGCGCATATAGCAGACCTAACCCAGACCTAACCGGTGTTATCCGCTCAAATATTGATCGAAACCAGGTTTAATTGACTGCTTCAGTGTGGTACAACATTACTACGTGATTCAAACACGGAGAAAACCCATGATCTGGCCAACAAGTTTGCGAAAAAGGCAAAATCATGTGCCAGATGCGCGCATATCCCAGACCTAACCCAGACCTAACCGGTGTTATCCTCCAAAATATTGATCGAAACCAGGGTTAATTGACTGCCTCAGTGTGGTGCCACATTACTACGTGATTCAAACACGAAAAAAACCCAGGATCTGGCCAACAAGTATGCGAAGAAGGCAAAATCATGAGCCAGATGCGGGCATAACCCTGACCTAATCCAGACCTAACCGGTGTTATCCTCTGAAATATTGATCGAAACCAGGTTTAATGGACTGTTTCTGTGTGGTACCAAATTACTGCGTGATTCAAACACGAAAAAAACCCAGGATCTGGCCAACAAGTTTGCGAAAATGCCGAAAGTATAAGCCAGATGCGCGCATATTCCAGACCTAACCCAGACCTAACCGGTGTTATCCTCTGAAATATTGATCGAAACCAGGGTTAATTGACTGCTTCATTGTGTTACCACATTACTTCGTGATTCAAACACGAAAAAAACCCAGGATCTGGCCAACAAGTATGCGAAGAAGGCAAAATCATGAGCCAGATGCGGGCATAACCCAGACCTAACCCAGACCTAACCGGTGTTATCCTCTGAAATATTGATCGAAACCAGGTTTAATTGACTGCCTCAGTGTGGTACCACATTACTACGTGATTCAAACACGGAAAAACCCAGGATCTGGCCAACAAGTATGCGACGAAGGCAAAATCTTGAGCCAGATGCGGGCATAACCCAGACCTAACCCAGACCTAACCGATGTTATCCTCTAAAATACTGTCCGAATCCAGGTTTATTTGACTGCCTCAGTGTGGTACAACATTACTACGTGATTCAAACACGGAAAACACCCAGGATCTGGCCAACAAGTTTGCGAAAAAGGCAAAATCATGAGCCAGATGCGGGCATAACCCAGACCTAACCCAGACCTAACCGGTGTTATCCTCTAAAATATTGATCGAAACCAGGTTTAATTGACTGCCTCAGTGTGGTATCACATTACTACGTGATTCAAACACGGTAAAAACCCAGGATCTGGCCAACAAGTATGCGAAGAAGGCAAAATCATGAGCCAGATGCGGGCATAACCCAGACCTAACCCAGACCTAACCGGTGTTATCCTCTAAAATACTGTCCGAATCCAGGTTTAATTGACTGCCTCAGTGTGGTACAACATTACTACGTGATTCAAACACGGAAAAAACCCAGGATCTGGCCAACAAGTGTGCGAAGAAGGCAAAGTCATGAGCCAGATGCGGGCATATCCCGGACCTAACCCAGACCTAACCGGTGTTATCCTGTGAAATATTGATCGAAACCAGGTTTAATTGACTGCCTCAGTGTGCTACAACATTACTACGTGATTCAAACACGGAAGAAACCCAGGATCTGGCCAACAAGTTTGCGAAAAAGGCAAAATCATGAGCCAGATGCGGGCATAACCCAGACCTAACCCAGACCTACCTGGTGTTATCCTCCAAAATATTGATCGAATCCAGGGTTAATTGACTGCTTCATTGTGTTACCACATTACTACGTGGTTCAAACACGAAAAAAACCCAGGATCTGTCCAACAAGTATGTGAAGAAGGCAAAATCATGAGCCAGATGCGGGCATAACCCAGACCTAACCCAGACATAACCGGTGTTATCCTCTAAAGTATTGATCGAAACCAGGTTTAATTGACTCCTTCAGTGTGTTACCACATTACTGCGTGATTCAAACACGAAAAAAACCCAGGATCTGGCCAACAAGTATGCGAAGAAGGCAAAACCATGAGCCAGATGCGGGCATAACCCAGACCTAACCCAGACCTAGCCGGTGTTATCCTCTAAAATACTGTCCGAATCCAGGTTTAATTGACTGCCTCAGTGTGGTACAACATTACTACGTGATTCTAACACGGAAAAACCCCAGGATCTGGCCAACAAGTGTGCGAAGAAGGCAAAGTCATGAGCCAGATGCGGGCATATCCCGGACCTAACCCAGACCTAACCGGTGTTATCCTGTGAAATATTGATCGAAACCAGGTTTAATTGACTGCCTCAGTGTGCTACAACATTACTACGTGATTCAAACACGGAAGAAACCCAGGATCTGGCCAACAAGTTTGCGAAAAAGGCAAAATCATGAGCCAGATGCGGGCATAACCCAGACCTAACCCAGACCTAATCGGTGTTATCCTCTAAAATATTGATCGAAACCAGGTTTAATTGACTGCCTCAGTGTGCTACAACATTACTACGTGATTCAAACACGGAAAAAACCCAGGATCTGGCCAACAAGTTTGCGAAAAAGGCAAAATCATGAGCCAGATGCGGGCATAACCCAGACCTAACCCAGACCTAACCGGTGTCATCCTCCAAAATATTGATCGAAACCAGGGTTAATTGACTGCTTCATTGTGTTACCACATTACTACGTGATTCAAACACGAAAAAAACCCAGGATCTGGCCAACAAGTATGCGAAGAAGGCAAAATCATGAGCCAGATGCGGGCATATCCCGGACCTAACCCAGACCTAACCGGTGTTATCCTCTGAAATATTGATCGAAACCAGGTTTAATTGACTGCCTCAGTGTGGTACCACATTACTACGTGATTCAAACACGGAAAAAACCCAGGATCTGGCCAACAAGTTTGCGAAAAAGGCGAAAGTATAAGCCAGATGCGCGCATATCCCAGACCTAATTCAGACCTAACCGGTGGTATCCTCTAAAATATTGATCGAAACCAGGTTTAATTGACTGCTTCAGTGTGTTACCACATTACTACGTGATTCAAACACGAAAAAAACCCAGGATCTGGCCAACAAGTATGCGAAGAAGGCAAAATCATGAGCCAGATGCGGGCATATCCCAGACTTAACCCAGACCTAACCGGTGTTATCCTCTAAAATACTGTCCGAATCCAGGTTTAATTGACTGCCTCAGTGTGGTACAACATTACTACGTGATTCAAACATGGAAAAAACCCAGGATCTGGCCAACAAGTGTGCGAAGAAGGCAAAATCATGAGCCAGATGCGGGCATATCCCGGACCTAACCCAGACCTAACCGGTGTTATCCTCTAAAGTATTGATCGAAACCAGGTTTAATTGACTCCTTCAGTGTGTTACCACATTACTGCGTGATTCAAACACGAAAAAAACCCCAGGATCTGGCCAACAAGTATGCGAAGAAGGCAAAACCATGAGCCAGATGCGGGCATAACCCAGACCTAACCCAGACCTAGCCGGTGTTATCCTCTAAAATACTGTCCGAATCCAGGTTTAATTGACTGCCTCAGTGTGGTACAACATTACTACGTGATTCAAACACGGAAAAAACCCAGGATCTGGCCAACAAGTGTGCGAAGAAGGCAAAATCATGTGCCAGATGCGGGCATATCGCGGACCTAACCCAGACCTAACCGGTGTTATCCTGTGAAATATTGATCGAAACCAGGTTTAATTGACTGCCTCAGTGTGCTACAACATTACTACGTGAGTCAAACACGGAAGAAACCCAGGATCTGGCCAACAAGTTTGCGAAAAAGGCAAAATCATGAGCCAGATGCGGGCATAACCCAGACCTAACCCAGACCTACCTGGTGTTATCCTCCAAAATATTGATCGAATCCAGGGTTAATTGACTGCTCCATTGTGTTACCACATTACTACGTGGTTCAAACACGAAAAAAACCCAGGATCTGGCCAACAAGTACGCGAAGAAGGCAAAATTATGAGCCAGATGCGGGCATAACCCAGACCTAACCCAGACTTAACCGGTGTTATCCTCTGAAATATTGATCGAAACCAGGTTTAATTGACTGCTTCAGTGTGTTACCACATTCCCACGTGATTCAAACACGAAAAAAACCCAGGATCTGGCCAACAAGTATGCGAAGAAGGCAAAATCATGAGCCAGATGCGGGCATAACCCAGACCTAACCCAGACCTAACCGGTGTTATCCTCTAAAATACTGTCCGAATCCTGGTTTAATTGACTGCCTCAGTGTGGTACAACATTACTACGTGATTTAAACACGGAGAAAACCCATGATCTGGCCAACAAGTTTGCGAAAAAGGGAAAATCATGTGCCAGATGCGCGCATATCCCAGACCTAACCCAGGCCTAACCGGTGTTATCCTCCAAAATATTGATCGAAACCAGGGTTAATTGACTGCCTCAGTGTGGTGCCACATTACTACGTGATTCAAACACGAAAAAAACCCAGGATCTGGCCAACAAGTATGCGAAGAAGGCAAAATCATGAGCCAGATGCGGGCATAACCCAGACCTAACCCAGACCTAACCGGTGTTATCCTCTAAAATATTGATCGAAACCAGGTTTAATTGACTGCCTCAGTGTGGTACCACATTACTACGTGATTCAAACACGAAAAAAACCCAGGATCTGGCCAACAAGTATGCGAAGAAGGCAAAATCATGGGCCAGATGCGGGCATATCCCGGACCTAACCCAGACCTAACCGGTGTTATCCTGCGAAATATTGATCGAAACCAGGTTTAATTGACTGCCTCAGTGTGCTACAACATTACTACGTGATTCAAACACGGAAGAAACCCAGGATCTGGCCATCAAGTTTGCGAAAAAGGCAAAATCATGAGCCAGATGCGGGCATAACCCAGACCTAACCCAGACCTACCTGGTGTTATCCTCCAAAATATTGATCGAATCCAGGGTTAATTGACTGCTTCATTGTGTTACCACATTACTACGTGGTTCAAACACGAAAAAAACCCAGGATCTGTCCAACAAGTATGTGAAGAAGGCAAAATCATGAGCCAGATGCGGGCATAACCCAGACCTAACCCAGACCTAACCGGTGTTATCCTCTAAAATATAGATCGAAACCAGGTTTAATTGACTGCCTCAGTGTGGTACCACATTACTACGTGATTCAAACACGGAGAAAACCCATGATCTGGCCAACAAGTTTGCGAAAAAGGCAAAATCATGAGCCAGATGCGCGGATATCCCAGACCTAACCCAGACCTAACCGGTGTTATCCTCCAAAATATTGATCGAAACCAGGGTTAATTGACTGCCTCAGTGTGGTGCCACATTACTACGTGATTCAAACACGGAAAAAACCCAGGATCTGGCCAACAAGTTTGCGTAAAAGGCGAAAGTATAAGCCAGATGCGCGCATATCCCAGACCTAACCCAGACCTAACCGGTGTTATCCTCTAAAATATTGATCGAAACCAGGTTTAAAAGAGTGCTTCAGTGAACTACCACATTACTACGTGATTCGAACCCGAAAAAACCCAGGATCTAGCCAACAATTTTGCGAAAAAGGAGAAAGTATAAGCCAGATGCGCGCATATCCCAGACCTAACCCAGACCTAACTGGTGTTATCCTCTAAAATATTGATCGAAACCAGGTTTAATTGACTGCCTCAGTGTGGCACCACATTACTACGTGATTCAAACACGGAAAAAACCCAGGATCTGGCCAACAAGTTTGCGAAAAAGGCGAAAGTATAAGCCAGATGCGCGCATATCCCAAACGTAACCCAGACCTAACCGGTGTTATCCTCTAAAATATTGATCGAAACCAGGTTTAAAAGAGTGCTTCAGTGAACTACCACATTACTACGTGATTCAAACACGGAAAAAACCCAGGATCTGGCCAACAAGTTTGCGAAAATGGCGAAAGTGTAAGCCAGATGCGCGCATATCCCAGACCTAACCTAGACCTAACCGGTGTTATCCTCTAAAATATTGATCGAAACCAGGTTTAATTGACTGCCTCGGTGTGGTACCACATTACTACGTGATTCAAACACGGAAAAAACCCAGGATCTGGTCAACAAGTTTGCGACAAAGGCGAAAGTATAAGCCAGATGCGTGCATATCCCAGACCTAACCCAGACCTAACCGGTGTTATCCTCTAAAATATTGATCGAAACCAGGTTTAATTGACTGCTTCAGTGTGTTACCACATTACTACGTGATTCAGACACGAAAAAAAACCAGGATCTGGCCCACAAGTATGCGAAGAAGGCAAAATCATGAGCCAGATGCGGGCATAACCCAGACCTAACCCAGACCTAACCGGTGTTATCCTCTAAAATATTGATCGGAACCAGGTTTAATTGACTGCTTCAGTGTGTTACCACATTACTACGTGATTCAAACACGAAAAAAACCCAGGATCTGGCCACCAAGTTTGCGAAAATGCCGAAAGTATAAGCCAGATGCGCGCATATTCCAGACCTAACCCAGACCTAACCGGTGTTATACTCCAAAATATTGATCGAAACCAGGGTTAATTGACTGCCTCAGTGTGGTGCCACATTACTACGTGATTCAAACACGAAAAAAACCCAGGATCTGGCCAACAAGTATGCGAAGAAGGCAAAATCATGAGCCAGATGCGGGCATAACCCTGACCTAACCCAGACCTAACCGGTGTTATCCTCTGAAATATTGATCGAAACCAGGTTTAATTGACTGCCTCAGTGTGGTACAACATTACTACGTGATTCAAACACGGAGAAAACCCAGGATCTGGCCAACAAGTTTGCGAAAATGGCGAAAGTGTAAGCCAGATGCGCGCATATCCCAGACCTAACCCAGACCTAACCAGTGTTATCCTCTAAAATATTGATCGAAACCAGGTTTAATTGACTGCTTCAGTGTATTACCACATTACTACGTGATTCAAACACGGAAAAAACCCAGGATCTGGCCAACAAGTTCGCGTAAAAGGCGAAAGTATAAGCCAGATGCGCGCATATCCCAGACCTAACCCAGACCTAACCGGTGTTATCCTCTGAAATATTGATCGAAACCAGGTTTAATTGACTGCCTCAGTGTGGTAGAACATTACTACGTGATTCAAACACGGAAAAAACCCAGGATCTGGCCAACAAGTTTGCGAAAATGGCGAAAGTGTAAGCCAGATGCGCGCATATCCCAGACCTAACCTAGACCTAACCGGTGTTATCCTCTAAAATATTGATCGAAACCAGGTTTAATTGACTGCCTCGGTGTGGTACCACATTACTACGTGATTCAAACACGGAAAAAACCCAGGATCTGGTCAACAAGTTTGCGAAAAAGGCGAAAGTATAAGCCAGATGCGTGCATATCCCAGACCTAACCCAGACCTAACCGGTGTTATCCTCTAAAATATTGATCGAAACCAGGTTTAATTGACTGCTTCAGTGTGTTACCACATTACTACGTGATTCAGACACGAAAAAAAACCAGGATCTGGCCCACAAGTATGCGAAGAAGACAAAATCATGAGCCAGATGCGGGCATAACCCAGACCTAACCCAGACCTAACCGGTGTTATCCTCTAAAATATTGATCGGAACCAGGTTTAATTGACTGCTTCAGTGTGTTACCACATTACTACGTGATTCAAACACGAAAAAAACCCAGGATCTGGCCACCAAGTTTGCGAAAATGCCGAAAGTATAAGCCAGATGCGCGCATATTCCAGACCTAACCCAGACCTAACCCGTGTTATACTCCAAAATATTGATCGAAACCAGGGTTAATTGACTGCCTCAGTGTGGTGCCACATTACTACGTGATTCAAACACGAAAAAAACCCAGGATCTGGCCAACAAGTATGCGAAGAAGGCAAAATCATGAGCCAGATGCGGGCATAACCCTGACCTAACCCAGACCTAACCGGTGTTATCCTCTGAAATATTGATCGAAACCAGGTTTAATTGACTGCCTCAGTGTGGTACAACATTACTACGTGATTCAAACACGGAGAAAACCCAGGATCTGGCCAACAAGTTTGCGAAAATGGCGAAAGTGTAAGCCAGATGCGCGCATATCCCAGACCTAACCCAGACCTAACCAGTGTTATCCTCTAAAATATTGATCGAAACCAGGTTTAATTGACTGCTTCAGTGTATTACCACATTACTACGTGATTCAAACACGGAAAAAACCCAGGATCTGGCCAACAAGTTTGCGTAAAAGGCGAAAGTATAAGCCAGATGCGCGCATATCCCAGACCTAACCCAGACCTAACCGGTGTTATCCTCTAAAATATTGATCGAAACCAGGTTTAAAAGAGTGCTTCAGTGAACTACCACATTACTACGTGATTCGAACCCGAAAAAACCCAGGATCTAGCCAACAATTTTGCGAAAAAGGAGAAAGAATAAGCCAGATGCGCGCATATCCCAGACCTAACCCAGACCTAACTGGTGTTATCCTCTAAAATATTGATCGAAACCAGGTTTAATTGACTGCTTCAGTGAATTACCACATTACTACGTGATTCAAACACGGAAAAAACCCAGGATCTGGCCAACAAGTTTGCGAAAAAGGCCAAATCATTAGCCAGATGCGTGCATTTCCCGGACCTAACCCAGACCTAACCGGTGTTATCCTCTGAAATATTGATCGAAACCAGGTTTAATTGACTGCCTCAGTGTGGTAGAACATTACTACGTGATTCAAACACGGAAAAAACCCAGGATCTGGCCAACAAGTTTGCGAAAATGGCGAAAGTGTAAGCCAGATGCGCGCATATCCCAGACCTAACCTAGACCTAACCGGTGTTATCCTCTAAAATATTGATCGAAACCAGGTTTAATTGACTGCCTCGGTGTGGTACCACATTACTACGTGATTCAAACACGGAAAAAACCCAGGATCTGGTCAACAAGTTTGCGAAAAAGGCGAAAGTATAAGCCAGATGCGTGCATATCCCAGACCTAACCCAGACCTAACCGGTGTTATCCTCTAAAATATTGATCGAAACCAGGTTTAATTGACTGCTTCAGTGTGTTACCACATTACTACGTGATTCAGACACGAAAAAAAACCAGGATCTGGCCCACAAGTATGCGAAGAAGACAAAATCATGAGCCAGATGCGGGCATAACCCAGACCTAACCCAGACCTAACCGGTGTTATCCTCTAAAATATTGATCGGAACCAGGTTTAATTGACTGCTTCAGTGTGTTACCACATTACTACGTGATTCAAACACGAAAAAAACCCAGGATCTGGCCACCAAGTTTGCGAAAATGCCGAAAGTATAAGCCAGATGCGCGCATATTCCAGACCTAACCCAGACCTAACCCGTGTTATACTCCAAAATATTGATCGAAACCAGGGTTAATTGACTGCCTCAGTGTGGTGCCACATTACTACGTGATTCAAACACGAAAAAAACCCAGGATCTGGCCAACAAGTATGCGAAGAAGGCAAAATCATGAGCCAGATGCGGGCATAACCCTGACCTAACCCAGACCTAACCGGTGTTATCCTCTGAAATATTGATCGAAACCAGGTTTAATTGACTGCCTCAGTGTGGTACAACATTACTACGTGATTCAAACACGGAGAAAACCCATGATCTGGCCAACATGTTTGGGGAAATGGCAAAATCATGAGCCAGATGCGCGCATATCCCAGACCTTTTTTTTTTTTTTTTTTTTTTTTTTTTTATCGTGGTGAAATCCTCATGGACACCCCGGCTCCCTGGGGGGGAGGCTGGGGTAGTGCCGGACTCTTACCGGCTAAAACACCACGGTGACCGCCTGCGCCCTTTATCTGGGGAGAGTCACGGGAACCAAACTAGCGATACTACCGTGACTCTCCCCGTTGGCGCAATGCCCTACTACGGGCCCTTCCCGGGGGAGGAGATGTGATCCTCCTCCCCCGATGGGGGGCAACCATGATTGATTGCCCCCCGGCGACGCCGCGCGGTCACACGCGACGTCGCCCCACTCGTGCCGTTGCTACTAGCCGCGACCGGGCCCCCACCCGATCGCGACCACGGCTGCGAGGCCGGCTAACACTGCCGCCCCCGCTAAATGGGGCCCCTGCCACGGGCCCCCGGTCCGGTGATGGGCTGGGTGCGAGAGGGAATGAGGGAATAAAGTCCCTCACCTCGCACCACAAACACCATCACCGACCCCTTCGCGCTCCCCCTGCCACGGGGAGCGGTGGAAGGTCTTACGGTCGGCGTCGCCGCCTGCCCCCCACCTCCTCACGCGCCCTCTCGGCGTCTTCCTTGGCGGCCATGACCTCTTCACAAAACAAGGCCATGGCCGCCCACGCCTCCTCGCTGCCGAGCATTGCCCGTATGACGGCCGGCAGCGAGAGGTCCGCTCCAATCGCTCTAACGAGGACACCGCGCTGAGCTGCCCACGCCGGACAAATTTCCAACGTGTGCTGCGCGGTGTCCTCCCTTCCCCTGCAATGATGGCACGCAGCCGTCGCCTCCCGCCCTATCCGATGCAGGTACCGACCGAAGCAACCGTGTCCGGTCAGTACCTGTGTCAGGCGGTAGGTGGGCGTACCCCAGCTACGGCCCACCCAGGCATAAAACACTGGGCGGACCGCCGCGGCGACGCGATCATCCTGCTGGTCTGGCTTCGATAACCAGACCAGCCACCGACTATAGACGCGTCGCCGCGCCTGGCTCCGGGCCCTGGCGGCCTCCTCGCCATGCGGGTCCACGCCCCGCTGGCGAAGGTTGCAGAGGCTTTGATACACCTCTGCGTCCATTTTCGCCAGCAGGTGAAACGGTGCGGAACCCGCTAGCAAGGTGGCGGCTGTGTAGGAGATCGTGCGATAACCCCGCACGACTCTGATGGCGACCAACCTCTGTAACCGACGGAGTACAAATGCACCCCGCCGATTGGCCATCAGACCGCCGGCCCATATCGGCGCGCCATAAAGCGCCATGGACCGGACGACTCCCAAATACAGCCGCCGTGCCGCCATGTTGGGTCCCCCGAGATTAGGCATTATGCGGCCTAACGCGGCCACTGCCCTCTCGATACGGGGACCCAACCCTTCCAAATGATGCCCGAACCGCCAGTAGCTGTCGTGGGTGAGGCCCAGATACTTCATCCGGCGCCCCACCGCGACTTGGGCTCCGCCCACCCGTAGAGACGCCTGGCGCGGCACCCCGCGACCACTGACGTTACACAGCCAGATGGCCTCGGTCTTCTGGGGTGCCACGCGCAACCCCAGACGCTCCACTTCGGCAACGACTCGTGCCGTCCCTTCCTCCGCGAGGGCCACGGCCCTCCTCCACGTGTCCCCGTCGGCTATCACCAGGGTGTCGTCGGCATAACAAATCAACGACACGCCGACGGGGAGTTCTGCCCGCAGCACCGCATCGTAGGCCAAGTTCCACAAGAGCGGCCCTAGGACCGACCCCTGTGGAACCCCGCGGTGCACCGCTCTCTGCTCCATCCCGTTCCGACCCGAATATTGGACTACCCTGCCCCGAAGATAATCCCCGATCAGTCGGCATAGATAGGCGGGCACCCGGTGGTACTGGAGTGCCCGACCTATCGCCCCCCAGGAGACGGTGTTAAAGGCGTTGGCTATGTCCAACGAGACTGCCAACGCCACACCCCCCCGGGAGATTGCCGATTCCGCCAGGGTCCGCACTGTCGCTATGGCGTCGACTGTGGAGCGGCCCCGGCGGAAGCCGAACTGTCGGTCGGCCAGATCGGGGCCGACGCGGGACAGGTGCCCCTCGAGTCGGGATACTATGGCCCGCTCGAGGAGCTTTCCAGCCTCGTCCAGAAGACATATCGGGCGGAACGCGGATGGAGAGTCCGCGGGCTTCCCAGGCTTGTGAAGGAGGATCAACCTCGCTACCTTCCACATGGGGGGGAACTGACCGGTCCGCAGGCACGCGTCAAAGACGCTAATCAGCCCGGCCCCCAGAACGCCCACCGCTACTGCCCAGGCCCTGCCAGGTATGCCGTCCGGTCCTGGCGCCGTCTTCTTGGCAGCCATTCTCCGGGCGGCCCTGGCCAGCTCCTCCTCGGAGACCCCCAGTTCGTCGGACCACCAAGGCGGGTGATCCGGCTGTAGCTCGGGGGGATGCAGGAACGCCTCTCCCCCAACGGGGAAGAGGACGCGCATAGTTTCCCCGAGCAGCTGGGGGTCGAGACTCTCTGTGATCGGGGGCGCCCATGATCGCATCTTCCCTGCGACCATATGATAAGGGCGCCCCCATGGATTTGCATCCAGAGAGCCGAGGAGCTCCGTCCATGCCTGGGCTTTCGCGGTTGCGATGGCCCGGCGGAGGGTCCTTCGCGCCAGGGAAAATTCCCCGCGCAACCTCACCACCTCTGCCACCGTCGCCCCGCGCCGTCTCCTGGCGCGGGTGTACTGGCGTCGAGCGAGGACACACCGAGTGCGTAAGTCCTCGATCTCGCCCGACCACCAGTACACGGACCCCCCTCGGCTCGGGGCGGTGGCCCGCGGCATGACTGCGTCGCATAAGGACGTCATAGTCTCGCGGAACCAACGCGCCCCAGCAGAAGGATTGCCGAGGGTCCGGCGTGGCATCTCCTGCCATGCCACAACGGAGGCTGCCATCGCTAGGGCGTCCGGGTCCAGCCTCTTGGCGGACCAGCGTGGCGCCAGGTGTACTTCCCTGCCCGGTTGGCGGGGTCCATTTACGCCGGGGGTCGCGGATACGGTAAACGTTATATAGAGGTGGTCGCTTAACGTGGCCACCTCTTCCGCAACCCTCCAGTCGGACACACGGCGCGCTATGGCGGGGCTCGCCAACGAAATGTCGACGATCGACTCGCCCCGCGCGTGCACGCACGTGCTCACGGCCCCTTCATTCAAAACTACGAGGCCGTGACCCGCCGCCCATTCGAGCATCGCGTCGCCCTTCACGGTCGTCCTGGGGCAGCCCCACGCTGCAGCGTGGGCGTTGAAATCACCCAGGACGAGTACCCCACTGGCGAGATGTGGGGAGATGCGTCTCCCCACCTCGTCGAGGTACGCCTCAAATTCGCTGAGGCCCATAGCGGGCGACGCGTAACACCCGGCAACCACCAGTTCCCCCCACTTCACCGCCACAAAACCGTGGCCCCTCCCCACGACAGAGCACGGCAGCGTGCCGCGTCCGTACTGCCAAGTGATCGCCGAGACACCGTTAAGGTCCCCTACCCAAGCTGGGTGTTTGGGGACACGGTAGGGCTCGGCGATCACGGCCATCCCAATGTTCCACTGCCGGAGGGTTTGAAGCATGAGATCCTGGGCCCCCCGGCAGTGGTTCAAATTGACCTGGGGGAGGCGTTGAGACATTATCGGGTCTCACCCGCGGCCTCCTCCAGGCCTCCCCTTCCAACGTTTAGGGGCGCCTCTGCGCGCCCCGGATCTTTGCCGCCGTACGAGGCCATCACCCCACGACTAAGGGGCTCTGACCCGCACGGCGACTGTGCTGCCGCTTGTGGTGGGGGCTCTGCAGCACCCCCACCAGACAGCACGCCTTCCGATTTCGTGGAGGTGGAGGGCGCTGAGTCGTTAGACGCCACATCCACCTCCATCATCTCCGTCATCGGCGGGGGTGCGGGTGCACACCCTACCACCTTCACTGCCGCCGCGACAGGTGCTGGGGCGGGAGTAAACCCCGACGCCACAGCAGGGGACGGCTGGGAACAAGCCGCCCCCTGAACATCCATCGCGACGGACAGCGGTGCCGGCTCAACACCAGCCGGCACCGTGGATGGGGGCACAACCGCACCCCTTGTCTTCTTCCCCTTCCGTTTGGGGGGACGGCACGCCGCCCCACCCATTCGGTGATCCGCTGGCCGCCCCAAGCCCACACAAAGGGGGCATTTAGGGGCGGCCGTGCACTCCCGCGCAGTGTGAGAGGCCCCTCCGCAGCGGTAGCAGAGGCCGCTGCGATCAACGGTGCTGGTGCACCGCTGCCGGACATGGCCGAACTCTAGGCAGCGGTGACACTGCAGCGGCCTCGCTGCGAGGACTGCCAGCCGGGCCTCGAAGAAGCCGACCATAAGTCGGCCGGACTTCGCGAGCTTGGTTGCAGCGCGAAGGGGACAGCGGGCCCAGGCAGTAAACATGCCCGAGCTGTCCCGACGGAGGTCACCAACGTTGACCTCCGCTTCGCCGCAACCCCCGGCTGTGGCAAGGGCCTCCCTGACAGCCTGCTGGGTGGCTGCCTCCGACAGGCCGGACACCCTTAACTCGGCCTGTTTTTGGGGCAAGCCACCCGAACACCCTCGACCTGAAGGGCCCCCTCGAGACGCGCCCTCAGGGCTGTCGCCTTCTCCTTTCCCTTTTCGCCGGGGATCGCTAGAAGCAGCGCCCCGGTGACCGCCCCGGTTGGACGCATCCCTGTGATCCCGAGATCTTTGCAGATCCCGGGCATCACCCTTGTAAGTAAGGGGCCCAAATCCTTTTCGCGCCCAGCGGCGGCGGTCACCGAGACAGCCGCATTTTTCGGCAGCCTCGGTACCTTGACCGCCGCGGGCTGGGCACCAACCTTCCTCTTACTGGCAGCTGCAGTATTTGCGGCTGGCCGGTTGGCTGCGGGTAGTTTCCCGCTTTTCGCGGAGGCTGCGGTAGGAGTCGAACCCCTATCACCGCCTTTGCCTTTACCCCTCCTAACCACCTCAGCCCAGGAGCCCAACACACCACTGGTGGGGGCAGGGACGGGCTGTGGCGCGGTGTCCTTCGCGGGTCGGGCGGACTTGCCGCTATCCGCCCTGGGAGGTGGCTGAGGGGGACTTTGCGCGGCCTTCGTTGGCGCCTTCGATTTCGGGGCGGATGCGGGGCAATTACCAGCACCACTCCTCGCCGGGATTGGCTTTGCGGGTGCCCCGGGCGCTTTCACGGGGGCTGACGCGCCCCCATGTTTTGCCACTGCGGCTCCCTTCGTCTTCCCTTTTACCGTAACTGTCTCCGCCGGCTTAGCACATTTCGATGAGCTCGCCGGGGCCGGGGCCGCTCCCACGGATGCAGCTGGGGCCAGTTGACCTCTCCCGAGTGGCGGGCGGGACACAGCCCGCCAAACCGCTTCAAAGCGGGCATCTATCCGGCCCTCCACGGCCGATAAGTGCCCCGCCATCTCGGAAACCCTTTGCACGACTTCGGTCATCATGACCACCAAAGGATTTCCGGAGGCGGGACTCTCCTCCTCGCACGGGACCGGCCGAAGTGCAGACGACGGTCCAGGGACCGCCGCCTCGACATCCATTCCGGAGTCCCCCCCGTCAAACGTGGATGGAAGGAGGCCCCTCCGGCGCGGTCGAGGGACACAGGGAAGCGCGTGGTCCAGTGGCGTATCGCCAGCCACCTCCTCTCCCACTTTCAACAGCCTCCGCTGCTCCTCTTTGGACCTTAGGCGGCCCACTTCCCGCCTAAGGTGCTCCAACTCCCTGTCCTTGACCCTCACGGTCTCGGACAGGGTGGTGGCGGTCTTATCCGCCACCTCCAGTCTCTTCTCGAGGGCCTTGGCCCTCCGCTCCCATTCGCCTTGGCGAATAACTACCTCCCGGGCCGGCCTGTTGGGATTTTCGGCACGGTCAGCTCTGCCGTGCAGTTCCTCGGCGCTGACCATTGCCACCCGAGCTGCCAAACGGAGTCCGCGGATGTCCGTCGTCTTGAGGTGGCTTGCGGTGTCTGCCACCTTGACGACGGACTCCAATTGCTCCTTAAGCCGGCCCAGGAGCTCGTCCAATTTCATGACCTCCGCTATATTGCGGAGGTCTCCCTGCTTTGGCAGGGTCTTCATCCCTGGACCCAACTTTTTTGGGTCCGCAAAGATACCCCTAGGCCTGCCAGCCCCGGGGCCCTTCCTTTTCCTTTTCCGGGGCCCATAATCCTCTTCGCCTGAGTCGACGCTCTCACTTTCGTTGGCGGTAGATCGGTTTGGCGCCCATTCAGCTTCGTCCATAGAGCCGTCGTCGATGAGGGTAATGGACTCCCCGACGCACGACGTAGCCACGTCTTTGCCCTGGACCGCGACGCTCAGCGAGAGCTGCGGTCCCGCGGCACCATGCCTCTTCCGAGGAGGAGAATCTTTCCCCGCCTTACGCCACTCCGTGGCATTTAGCCGCTCCAGGCTAACTACGGGGACGGGACTGTACCTCTGATGGTCATCCTGCCCCCCAAGGTGGATCCCCAGCGGAGGATTAACCACCTCCACAACCCTGACCGTGGGTTTAACCCCACCAGGGAGTGGTCCATCAATCCCATTGCCGATAAAATCTTTCTCATTTGCCGATATGCTTGCCTGTCCGTTCTCTGTGTTTCCAGTCCTGTTTGTTTGTGTTTGAGAGTTAAGATCCATTATTAATCCCACGAGTGTGGTCGGAAAACAGGTCACCCCAGGCAGAGCCGCCTTGCGTGGGGAAGCCTAATACTCCGGGGGTTCGGCAGGTGCCCCCGGAGGTGGTCGCTAGGGATTGGGCCTTCTCTCCCAACCATGCATCCCATCGCCGCGCACCATAACTTAGGATTAGAGGGTAATTTATAGAGTTACCATCCTCGCGGCCCAGGCGGTTAAGCCAAGGCCCCCGTTCCTCCTGCCGTCACGTACCATTCACAAAACTAAAAATGGAGTTGTGAATGGGTCGTTGCGACGACCAACAGGAGGTTTACGGTGTGATTAGCATCAGGTACCTCGGGGTCGCTACGCCCCGTACTGCGCCGGACACCTGGCCGGACACAGCCCCTGAGGGGGCATATCCCAGACCTAACCCAGACCTAACCGGTGTTATCCTCCAAAATATTGATCGAAACCAGGGTTAATTGACTGCCTCAGTGTGGTGCCACATTACTACGTGATTCAAACACGAAAAAAACCCAGGATCTGGCCAACAAGTATGCGAAGAAGGCAAAATCATGAGCCAGATGCGGGCATAACCCTGACCTAACCCAGACCTAACCGGTGTTATCCTCTGAAATATTGATCGAAACCAGGTTTAATTGACTGCCTCAGTGTGGTACCACATTACTACGTGATTCAAACACGAAAAAAACCCAGGATCTGTCCAACAAGTATGCGAAGAAGGCAAAATCATGAGCCAGATGCAGGCATATCCCGGACCTAACCCAGACCTAACCGGTGTTATCCTCTGAAAAATTGATCGAAACCAGGTTTAATTGACTGCCTCAGTGTGGTACCACATTACTACGTGATTCAAACACGGAAAAAGCCCAGGATCTGGCCAACAAGTATGCGAAGAAGGCAAAATCATGGGCCAGATGCGGGCATAACCCAGACCTAACCCAGACCTAACCGATGTTATCCTCTAAAATACTGTCCGAATCCAGGTTTATTTGACTGCCTCAGTGTGGTACAACATTACTACGTGATTCAAGCACGGAAAGAACCCATGATCTGGCCAACAAGTTTGCGAAAAAGGCGAAAGTATAAGCCAGATGCGGGCATAACCCAGACCTAACCCAGACCTAACCGGTGTTATCCTCTAAAATATTGATCGAAACCAGGTTTAATTGACTGCCTCAGTGTGCTACAACATTACTACGTGATTCAAACACGGAAAAAACCCAGGATCTGGCCAACAAGTTTGCGAAAAAGGCAAAATCATGAGCCAGATGCGGGCATAACCCAGACCTAACCCAGACCTAACCGGTGTTATCCTCCAAAATATTGATCGAAACCAGGGTTAATTAACTGCTTCATTGTGTTACCACATTACTACGTGATTCAAACACGAAAAAAACCCAGGATCTGGCCAACAAGTATGCGAAGAAGGCAAAATCATGAGCCAGATGCGGGCATAACCCTGACCTAACCCAGACCTAACCGGTGTTATCCTCTGAAATATTGATCGAAACCAGGTTTAATTGACTGCCTCAGTGTGGTACCACATTACTACGTGATTCAAACACGAAAAAAACCCAGGATCTGTCCAACAAGTATGCGAAGAAGGCAAAATCATGAGCCAGATGCAGGCATATCCCGGACCTAACCCAGACCTAACCGGTGTTATCCTCTAAAATATTGATCGAAACCAGGTTTAATTGACTGCTTCAGTGTATTACCACATTACAACGTGATTCAAACACGGAAATAACCCAGGATCTGGCCAACAAGTTTGCGAAAAAGGCGAAGGTATAAGCCAGATGCGCGCATATCCCAGACCTGACCCAGACCTAGCCGGTGTTATCCTCTAAAATATTGATCAAACCAGGTTTAATTGACTGCTTCAGTGTGGTACCACATTACTACGTGATTCAAACACGAAAAAAACCCAGGATCTGTCCAACAAGTATGCGAAGAAGGCAAAATCATGAGCCAGATGCGGGCATATCCCGGACCTAACCCAGACCTAACCGGTGTTATCCTCTGAAATATTGATCGAAACCAGGTTTAATTGACTGCCTCAGTGTGGTACCACATTACTACGTGATTCAAACACGGAAAAAACCCAGGATCTGGCCAACAAGTTTGCGAAAAAGGCGAAAGTATAAGCCAGATGCGGGCATATCCCAGACCTAACCCAGACCTAACCGGTGTTATCCTCTAAAATATTGATCGGAACCAGGTTTAATTGACTGCTTCAGTGTGTTACCACATTACTACGTGATTCAAACACGAAAAAAACCCAGGATCTGGCCAACAAGTATGCGAAGAAGGCAAAATCATGAGCCAGATGCGGGCATAACTCAGACCTAACCCAGACCTAACCGGTGTTATCCTCTAAAATATTGATCGAAACCAGGTTTAATTGACTGCTTCAGTGTGTTACCATATTACTACGTGATTCAAACACGAAAAAAACCCAGGATCTGGCCAACAAGTATGCGAAGAACGTAAAATCATGAGCCAGAAGCGGGCTTAACCCAGACCTAACCCAGACCTAACCGGTGTTATCCTCTAAAATGTTGATCGAAACCAGGTTTAATTGACTGCTTCAGTGAATTACCACATTACTACGTGATTCAAACACGGAAAAAACCCAGGATCTGGCCAACAAGTTTGCGATAAAGGCCAAATCATTAGCCAGATGCGTGCATTTCCCGGACCTAACCCAGACCTAACCGGTGTTATCCTCTGAAATATTGATCGAAACCAGGTTTAATTGACTGCCTCAGTGTGGTACAACATTACTACGTGATTCAAACACGAAAAAAACCCAGGATCTGGCCAACAAGTTTGCGAAAATGGCGAAAGTGTAAGCCAGATGCGCGCATATCCCAGACCTAACCCAGACCTAACCAGTGTTATCCTCTAAAATATTGATCGAAACCAGGTTTAATTGACTGCTTCAGTGTATTACCACATTACTACGTGATTGAAACACGGAAAAAACCCAGGATCTGGCCAACAAGTTTGCGTAAAAGGCGAAAGTATAAGCCAGATGCGCGCATATCCCAGAACTAACCCAGACCTAACCGGTGTTATCCTCTAAAATATTGATCGAAACCAGGTTTAAAAGAGTGCTTCAGTGAACTACCACATTACTACGTGATTCGAACCCGAAAAAACCCAGGATCTAGCCAACAAGTTTGCGAAAAAGGCGAAAGTATAAGCCAGATGCGCGCATATCCCAGACCTAACCCAGACCTAACCGGTGTTATCCTCTAAAATACTGTCCGAATCCTGGTTTAATTAACTGCTTCAGTGTGGTACAACATTACTACGTGATTTAAACACGGAGAAAACCCATGATCTGGCCAACAAGTTTGCGAAAAAGGGAAAATCATGTGCCAGATGCGCGCATATCCCAGACCTAACCCAGGCCTAACCGGTGTTATCCTCCAAAATATTGATCGAAACCAGGGTTAATTGACTGCCTCAGTGTGGTGCCACATTACTACGTGATTCAAACACGAAAAAAACCCAGGATCTGGCCAACAAGTATGCGAAGAAGGCAAAATCATGAGCCAGATGCGGGCATAACCCTGACCTAACCCAGACCTAACCGGTGTTATCCTCTGAAATATTGATCGAAACCAGGTTTAATTGACTGCCTCAGTGTGGTACCACATTACTACGTGATTCAAACACGAAAAAAACCCAGGATCTGGCCAACAAGTATGCGAAGAAGGCAAAATCATGAGCCAGATGCGGGCATATCCCGGACCTAACCCAGACCTAACCGGTGTTATCCTCTGAAATATTGATCGAAACCAGGTTTAATTGACTGCCTCAGTGTGGTACAACATTACTACGTGATTCAAACACGGAGAAAACCCATGATCTGGCCAACAAGTTTGCGAAAAAGGCAAAATCATGAGCCAGTTGCGCGCATATCCCAGACCTAACCCAGACCTAACCGGTGTTATCCTCCAAAATATTGGTCGAAACCAGGGTTAATTGACTGCCTCAGTGTGGTGCCACATTACTACGTGATTCAAACACGAAAAAAACCCAGGATCTGGCCAACAAGTATGCGAAGAAGGCAAAATCATGAGCCAGATGCGGGCATAACCCTGACCTAACCCAGACCTAACCGGTGTTATCCTCTGAAATATTGATCGAAACCAGGTTTAATTGACTGCCTCAGTGTGGTACCACATTACTACGTGATTCAAACACGAAAAAAACCCAGGATCTGGCCAGCAAGTTTGCGAAAATGGCGAAAGTGTAAGCCAGATGCGGGCATATCCCAGACCTAACCCAGACCTAACCGGTGTTATCCTCTAAAATATTGATCGAAACCAGGTTTAATTGACTGCCTCGGTGTGGTACCACATTACTACGTGATTCAAACACGGAAAGAACCCAGGATCTGGTTAACAAGTTTGCGAAAAAGGCGAAATCATAAGCCAGATGCGTGCATTTCCCGGACCTAACCGAGACCTAACCGGTGTTATCCTCTAAAATATTGATCGAAACCAGGTTTAATTGACTGCTTCAGTGTATTACCACATTACAACGTGATTCAAACACGGAAATAACCCAGGATCTGGCCAACAAGTTTGCGAAAAAGGCGAAGGTATAAGCCAGATGCGCGCATATCCCAGACCTGACCCAGACCTAACCGGTGTTATCCTCTAAAATATTGATCAAACCAGGTTTAATTGACTGCTTCAGTGTGGTACCACATTACTACGTGATTCAAACACGAAAAAAACCCAGGATCTGTCCAACAAGTATGCGAAGAAGGCAAAATCATGAGCCAGATGCGGGCATATCCCGGACCTAACCCAGACCTAACCGGTGTTATCCTCTGAAATATTGATCGAAACCAGGTTTAATTGACTGCCTCAGTGTGGTACCACATTACTACGTGATTCAAACACGGAAAAAACCCAGGATCTGGCCAACAAGTTTGCGAAAAAGGCGAAAGTATAAGCCAGATGCGGGCATATCCCAGACCTAACCCAGACCTAACCGGTGTTATCCTCTAAAATATTGATCGGAACCAGGTTTAATTGACTGCTTCAGTGTGTTACCACATTACTACGTGATTCAAACACGAAAAAAACCCAGGATCTGGCCAACAAGTATGCGAAGAAGGCAAAATCATGAGCCAGATGCGGGCATAACTCAGACCTAACCCAGACCTAACCGGTGTTATCCTCTAAAATATTGATCGAAACCAGGTTTAATTGACTGCTTCAGTGTGTTACCATATTACTACGTGATTCAAACACGAAAAAAACCCAGGATCTGGCCAACAAGTATGCGAAGAACGTAAAATCATGAGCCAGAAGCGGGCTTAACCCAGACCTAACCCAGACCTAACCGGTGTTATCCTCTAAAATGTTGATCGAAACCAGGTTTAATTGACTGCTTCAGTGAATTACCACATTACTACGTGATTCAAACACGGAAAAAACCCAGGATCTGGCCAACAAGTTTGCGATAAAGGCCAAATCATTAGCCAGATGCGTGCATTTCCCGGACCTAACCCAGACCTAACCGGTGTTATCCTCTGAAATATTGATCGAAACCACGTTTAATTGACTGCCTCAGAGTGGTACAACATTACTACGTGATTCAAACACGAAAAAAACCCAGGATCTGGCCAACAAGTTTGCGAAAATGGCGAAAGTGTAAGCCAGATGCGCGCATATCCCAGACCTAACCCAGACCTAACCAGTGTTATCCTCTAAAATATTGATCGAAACCAGGTTTAATTGACTGCTTCAGTGTATTACCACATTACTACGTGATTGAAACACGGAAAAAACCCAGGATCTGGCCAACAAGTTTGCGTAAAAGGCGAAAGTATAAGCCAGATGCGCGCATATCCCAGAACTAACCCAGACCTAACCGGTGTTATCCTCTAAAATATTGATCGAAACCAGGTTTAAAAGAGTGCTTCAGTGAACTACCACATTACTACGTGATTCGAACCCGAAAAAACCCAGGATCTAGCCAACAAGTTTGCGAAAAAGGCGAAAGTATAAGCCAGATGCGCGCATATCCCAGACCTAACCCAGACCTAACCGGTGTTATCCTCTAAAATACTGTCCGAATCCTGGTTTAATTAACTGCTTCAGTGTGGTACAACATTACTACGTGATTTAAACACGGAGAAAACCCATGATCTGGCCAACAAGTTTGCGAAAAAGGGAAAATCATGTGCCAGATGCGCGCATATCCCAGACCTAACCCAGGCCTAACCGGTGTTATCCTCCAAAATATTGATCGAAACCAGGGTTAATTGACTGCCTCAGTGTGGTGCCACATTACTACGTGATTCAAACACGAAAAAAACCCAGGATCTGGCCAACAAGTATGCGAAGAAGGCAAAATCATGAGCCAGATGCGGGCATAACCCTGACCTAACCCAGACCTAACCGGTGTTATCCTCTGAAATATTGATCGAAACCAGGTTTAATTGACTGCCTCAGTGTGGTACCACATTACTACGTGATTCAAACACGAAAAAAACCCAGGATCTGGCCAACAAGTATGCGAAGAAGGCAAAATCATGAGCCAGATGCGGGCATATCCCGGACCTAACCCAGACCTAACCGGTGTTATCCTCTGAAATATTGATCGAAACCAGGTTTAATTGACTGCCTCAGTGTGGTACAACATTACTACGTGATTCAAACACGGAGAAAACCCATGATCTGGCCAACAAGTTTGCGAAAAAGGCAAAATCATGAGCCAGTTGCGCGCATATCCCAGACCTAACCCAGACCTAACCGGTGTTATCCTCCAAAATATTGGTCGAAACCAGGGTTAATTGACTGCCTCAGTGTGGTGCCACATTACTACGTGATTCAAACACGAAAAAAACCCAGGATCTGGCCAACAAGTATGCGAAGAAGGCAAAATCATGAGCCAGATGCGGGCATAACCCTGACCTAACCCAGACCTAACCGGTGTTATCCTCTGAAATATTGATCGAAACCAGGTTTAATTGACTGCCTCAGTGTGGTACCACATTACTACGTGATTCAAACACGGAAAAAACCCAGGATCTGGCCAACACGTTTGCGAAAAAGGCGAAATCATTAGCCAGATGCGTGCATTTCCCGGACCTAACCCAGACCTAACCGGTGTTATCCTCTGAAATATTGATCGAAACCAGGTTTAATTGACTGCCTCAGTGTGGTACAACATTACTACGTGATTCAAACACGAAAAAAACCCAGGATCTGGCCAGCAAGTTTGCGAAAATGGCGAAAGTGTAAGCCAGATGCGGGCATATCCCAGACCTAACCCAGACCTAACCGGTGTTATCCTCTAAAATATTGATCGAAACCAGGTTTAATTGACTGCCTCGGTGTGGTACCACATTACTACGTGATTCAAACACGGAAAGAACCCAGGATCTGGTTAACAAGTTTGCGAAAAAGGCGAAATCATAAGCCAGATGCGTGCATTTCCCGGACCTAACCGAGACCTAACCGGTGTTATCCTCTAAAATATTGATCGAAACCAGGTTTAATTGACTGCTTCAGTGTATTACCACATTACAACGTGATTCAAACACGGAAATAACCCAGGATCTGGCCAACAAGTTTGCGAAAAAGGCGAAGGTATAAGCCAGATGCGCGCATATCCCAGACCTGACCCAGACCTAACCGGTGTTATCCTCTAAAATATTGATCAAACCAGGTTTAATTGACTGCTTCAGTGTGTTACCACATTACTACGTGATTCAAACACGAAAAAAAACCAGGATCTGGCCCACAAGTATGCGAAGAAGGCAAAATCATGAGCCAGATGCGGGCATAACCCAGACCTAACCCAGACCTAACCGGTGTTATCCTCTCAAATATTGATCGGAACCAGGTTTAATTGACTGCTTCAGTGTGTTACCACATTACTACGTGATTCAAACCACGAAAAAAACCCAGGATCTGGCCAACAAGTATGCGAAGAAGGCAAAATCATGAGCCAGATGCGGGCATAACCCAGACCTAACACAGACCTAACCGGTGTTATCCTCTAAAATATTGATCGAAACCAGGTTTAATTGACTGCTTCAGTGAATTACCACATTACTACGTGATTCAAACACGGAAAAAACCCAGGATCTGGTCAACAAGTTTGCGAAAAAGGCGAAATCATTAGCCAGATGCGTGCATTTCCCGGACCTAACCCAGACCTAACCGGTGTTATCCTCTGAAATATTGACCGAAACCAGGTTTAATTGACTGCCTCAGTGTGGTACAACATTACTACGTGATTCAAACACGAAAAAAACCCAGGATCTGGCCAGCAAGTTTGCGAAAATGGCGAAAGTGTAAGCCAGATGCGGGCATATCCCAGACCTAACCCAGACCTAACCGGTGTTATCCTCTAAAATATTGATCGAAACCAGGTTTAATTGACTGCCTCGGTGTGGTACCACATTACTACGTGATTCAAACACGGAAAGAACCCAGGATCTGGTCAACAAGTTTGCGAAAAAGGCGAAATCATAAGCCAGATGCGTGCATTTCCCGGACCTAACCGAGACCTAACCGGTGTTATCCTCTAAAATATTGATCGAAACCAGGTTTAATTGACTGCTTCAGTGTATTACCACATTACAACGTGATTCAAACACGGAAATAACCCAGGATCTGGCCAACAAGTTTGCGAAAAAGGCGAAGGTATAAGCCAGATGCGCGCATATCCCAGACCTGACCCAGACCTAACCGGTGTTATCCTCTAAAATATTGATCGAAACCAGGTTTAATTGACTGCTTCAGTGTGTTACCACATTACTACGTGATTCAAACACGAAAAAAAACCAGGATCTGGCCCACAAGTATGCGAAGAAGGCAAAATCATGAGCCAGATGCGGGCATAACCCAGACCTAACCCAGACCTAACCGGTGTTATCCTCTCAAATATTGATCGGAACCAGGTTTAATTGACTGCTTCAGTGTGTTACCACATTACTACGTGATTCAAACCACGAAAAAAACCCAGGATCTGGCCAACAAGTATGCGAAGAAGGCAAAATCATGAGCCAGATGCGGGCATAACCCAGACCTTACCCAGACCTAACCGGTGTTATCCTCTAAAATATTGATCGAAACCAGGTTTAATTGACTGCTTCTGTGTGTTACCACATTACTACGTGATTCAAACACGAAAAAAACCCAGGGTCTGGCCAACAAGTATGCGAAGAAGGCAAAATCATGAGCCAGATGCGGGCATAACCCAGACCTAACCCAGACCTAACCGGTGTTATCCTCTCAAATATTGATCGAAACCAGGTTTAATTGACTGCTTCAGTGTATTACCACATTACAACGTGATTCAAACACGGAAATAACCCAGGATCTGGCCAACAAGTTTGCGAAAAAGGCGAAGGTATAAGCCAGATGCGCGCATATCCCAGACCTGACCCAGACCTAACCGGTGTTATCCTCTAAAATATTGATCGAAACCAGGTTTAATTGACTGCTTCAGTGAATTACCACATTTCTACGTGATTCAAACACGGAAAAAACCCAGGATCTGGCCAACAAGTTTGCGAAAAAGGCGAAATCATTAGCCAGATGCGTGCATTTCCCGGTCCTAACCCAGACCTAGCCGGTGTTATCCTCTGAAATATTGATCGAAACCAGGTTTAATTGACTGCCTCAGTGTGGTACAACATTACTACGTGATTCAAACACGAAAAAAGCCCAGGATCTGGCCAACAAGTTTGCGAAAATGGCGAAAGTGTAAGCCAGATGCGCGCATATCCCAGACCTAACCCTGACCTAACCGGTGTTATCCTCTAAAATATTGATCGAAACCAGGTTTAATTGACTGCCTCGGTGTGGTACCACATTACTACGTGATTCAAACACGGAAAAAACCCAGGATCTGGTCAACAAGTTTGCGAAAAAGGCGAAATCATCAGCCAGATGCGTGCATTTCCCGGACCTAACCGAGACCTAACCGGCGTTATCCTCTAAAATATTGATCGAAACCAGGTTTAATTGACTGCTTCAGTGTATTACCACATTACAACGTGATTCAAACACGGAAAAAACCCAGGATCTGGCCAACAAGTTTGCGAAAATGGCGAAAGTATAAGCCAGATGCGGGCATATCCCAGACCTAACCCAGACCTAACCGGTGTTATCCTCTAAAATATTGATCGGAACCAGGTTTAATAAACTGCTTCAGTGTGTTACCACATTACTACGTGATTCAAACACGAAAAAAACCCAGGATCTGGCCAACAAGTATGCGAAGAACGCAAAATCATTAGCCAGATGCGTGCATTTCGCGGACCTAACCCAGACCTAACCGGTGTTATCCTCTGAAATATTGATCGAAACCAGGTTTAATTGACTGCCTCAGTGTGGTACAACATTACTACGTGATTCAAACACGAAAAAAACCCAGGATCTGGCCAACAAGTTTGCGAAAATGGCGAAAGTGTAAGCCAGATGCGCGCATATCCCAGACCTAACCCTGACCTAACCGGTGTTATCCTCTAAAATATTGATCGAAACCAGGTTTAATTGACTGCTTCAGTGAATTACCACATTACTACGTGATTCGAACCCGAAAAAACCCAGGATCTAGCCAACAAGTTTGCGAAAAAGGAGAAAGTATAAGCCAGATGCGCGCATATCCCAGACCTAACCCAGACCTAACTGGTGTTATCCTCTAAAATATTGATCGAAACCAGGTTTAATTGACTGCCTCAGTGTGGCACCACATTACTACGTGATTCAAACACGGAAAAAACCCAGGATCTGGTCAACAAGTTTGCGAAAAAGGCGAAAGTATAAGCCAGATGCGCGCATATCCCAGACCTAACCCAGAACTAACCGGTGTTATCCTCTAAAATATTGATCGAAACCAGGTTTAATTGACTGCTCCAGTGTGTTACCACATTACTACGTGATTCAGACACGAAAAAAAACCAGGATCTGGCCCACAAGTATGCGAAGAAGGCAAAATCATGAGCCAGATGCGGGCATAACCCAGACCTAACCCAGACCTAACCGGTGTTATCCTCCAAAATATTGATCGGAACCAGGTTTAATTGACTGCTTCAGTGTGTTACCACATTACTACGTGATTCAAACACGAAAAAAACCCAGGATCTGGCCAACAAGTATGCGAAGAAGGCAAAATCATGAGCCAGAAGCGGGCATAACCCAGACCTAACCGGTGTTATCCTCTAAAATATTGATCGAAACCAGGTTTAATTGACTGCTTCAGTGAATTACCACATTACTACGTGATTCAAACACGGAAAAAACCCAGGATCTGGCCAACAAGTTTGCGAAAAAGGCGAAATCATTAGCCAGATGCGTGCATTTCCCGGACCTAACCCAGACCTAACCGGTGTTATCCTCTGAAATATTGATCGAAACCAGGTTTAATTGACTGCCTCAGTGTGGTACAACATTACTACGTGATTCAAACACGAAAAAAACCCAGGATCTGGCCAGCAAGTTTGCGAAAATGGCGAAAGTGTAAGCCAGATGCGGGCATATCCCAGACCTAACCCAGACCTAACCGGTGTTATCCTCTAAAATATTGATCGAAACCAGGTTTAATTGTCTGCCTCGGTGTGGTACCACATTACTACGTGATTCAAACACGGAAAGAACCCAGGATCTGGTCAACAAGTTTGCGAAAAAGGCGAAATCATAAGCCAGATGCGTGCATTTCCCGGACCTAACCGAGACCTAACCGGTGTTATCCTCTAAAATATTGATCGAAACCAGGTTTAATTGACTGCTTCAGTGTATTACCACATTACAACGTGATTCAAACACGGAAATAACCCAGGATCTGGCGCAACAAGTTTGCGAAAAAGGCGAAGGTATAAGCCAGATGCGCGCATATCCCAGACCTGACCCAGACCTAACCGGTGTTATCCTCTAAAATATTGATCGAAACCAGGTTTAATTGACTGCTTCAGTGTGTTACCACATTACTACGTGATTCAAACACGAAAAAAAACCAGGATCTGGCCCACAAGTATGCGAAGAAGGCATAATCATGAGCCAGATGCGGGCATAACCCAGACCTAACCCAGACCTAACCGGTGTTATCCTCTAAAGTATTGATCGGAACCAGGTTTAATTGACTGCTTCAGTGTGTTACCACATTACTACGTGATTCAAACACGAAAAAAACCCAGGATCTGGCCAACAAGTATGCGAAGAAGGCAAAATCATGAGCCAGATGCGGGCATAACCCAGACCTTACCCAGACCTAACCGGTGTTATCCTCTAAAATATTGATCGAAACCAGGTTTAATTGACTGCTTCTGTGTGTTACCACATTACTACGTGATTCAAACACGAAAAAAACCCAGGATCTGGCCAACAAGTATGCGAAGAAGGCAAAATCATGAGCCAGATGCGGGCATAACTCAGACCTAACCCAGACCTAACCGGTGTTATCCTCTAAAATATTGATCGAAATCAGGTTTAATTGACTGCTTCAGTGTATTACCACATTACTACGTGATTCAAACACGAAAAAAACCCAGGGTCTGGCCAACAAGTATGCGAAGAAGGCAAAATCATGAGCCAGATGCGGGCATAACCCAGACCTAAGCCAGACCTAACCGGTGTTATCCTCCAAAATATGGATCGAAACCAGGTTTAATTGACTGCTTCAGTGTGTTACCAGATTACTACGTGATTCAAACACGAAAAAAACCCAGGATCTGGCCAACAAGTATGCGAAGAAGGCAAAATCATGAGCCAGAAGCGGGCATAACCCAGACCTAACCCAGACCTAACCGGTGTTATCCTCTAAAATATTGATCGAAACCAGGTTTAATTGACTGCCTCAGTGTGGTACATCATTACTACGTGATTCAAACACGAAAAAAACCCAGGATCTGGCCAACAAGTTTGCGAAAATGGCGAAAGTGTAAGCCAGATGCGCGCATATCCCAGACCTAACCCAGACCTAACCGGTGTTATCCTCTAAAATATTGATCGAAACCAGGTTTAATTTACTGCCTCGGTGTGGTACCACATTACTACGTGATTCAAACACGGAAAAAACCCAGGATCTGGTCAACAAGTTTGCGAAAAAGGCGAAAGTACAAGCCAGATGCGCGCATATCCCAGACCTAACCCAGACCTAACCGGTGTTATCCTCTAAAATATTGATCGAAACCAGGTTTAATTGACTGCTTCAGTGTGTTACCACATTACTACGTGATTCAGACACGAAAAAAAACCAGGATCTGGCCCACAAGTATGCGAAAAAGGCAAAATCATGAGCCTGATGCGTGCATTTCCCGGACCTAACCCAGACCTAACCGGTGTTGTCCACTGAAATATTGATCGAAACCAGGTTTAATTGACTGCCTCAGTGTGGTACAACATTACTACGTGATTCAAACACGAAAAAAACCCAGGATCTGGCCAACAAGTTTGCGAAAATGGCGAAAGTGTAAGCCAGATGCGCGCATATCCCAGACCTAACCCAGGCCTAACCGGTGTTATCCTCTAAAATATGGATCGAAACCAGGGTTAATTGACTGCTTCATTGTGTTACCACATTACTACGTGATTCAAACACGAAAAAAACCCAGGGTCTGGCCAACAAGTATGCGAAGAAGGCAAAATCATGAGCCAGATGCGGGCATAACCCAGACCTCAGCCAGACCTAACCGGTGTTATCCTCTAAAATACTGAGCGAAACGAGGTTTAATTGACTCCTTCAGTGTGTTACCACATTACTACGTGATTCAAACACGAAAAAAACCCAGGATCTGGCCAACAAGTATGCGAAGAAGGCAAAATCATGAGCCAGATGCGGGCATAACTCAGACCTAACCCAGACCTAACCGGTGTTATCCTGTAAAATATTGATCGAAACCAGGTTTAATTGACTGCTTCAGTGTGTTACCATATTACTACGTGATTCAAACACGAAAAAAACCCAGGATCTGGCGAACAAGTATGCGTAGAAGGCAAAATCATGAGCCAGAAGCGGGCATAACCCAGACCTAACCCAGACCTAACCGGTGTTATCCTCTAAAATATTGATCGAAACCAGGTTTAATTGACTGCTTCAGTGAATTACCACATTACTACGTGATTCAAACACGGAAAAAACCCAGGATCTGGCCAAAAAGTTTGCGAAAAAGGCGAAATCATTAGCCAGATGCGTGCATTTCCCGGACCTAACCCAGACCTAGCCGGTGTTATCCTCTGAAATATTGATCGAAACCAGGTTTAATTGACTGCCTCAGTGTGGTACAACATTACTACGTGATTCAAACACGAAAAAAACCCAGGATCTGGCCAACAAGTTTGCGAAAATGGCGAAAGTGTAAGCCAGATGCGCGCATATCCCAGACCTAACCCAGACCTAACCGGTGTTATCCTCTAAAATATAGATCGAAACCAGGTTTAATTGACTGCCACGGTGTGGTACCACATTACTACGTGATTCAAACACGGAAAAAACCCAGGATCTGGTCAATAAGTTTGCGAAAAAGGCGAAATCATAAGCCAGATGCGTGCATTTCCCGGACTTAACCGAGACCTAACCGGTGTTATCCTCTAAAATATTGATCGAAACCAGGTTTAATTGACTGCCTCAGTGTGGCACCACATTACTACGTGATTCAAACACGGAAAAAACCCAGGATCTGGTCAACAAGTTTGCGAAAAAGGCGAAATCATAAGCCAGATGCGTGCATTTCCCGGACCTAACCCAGACCTAACCGGTGTTATCCTCTAAAATATTGATCGAAACCAGATTTAATTGACTGCTTCAGTGTATTACCACATTACTACGTGATTCAAACATGGAAAAAACCCAGGATCTGGCCAACAAGTTTGCGAAAAAGGCGAAAGTATAAGCCAGATGCGCGCATATCCCAGACCTAACCCAGACCTAACCGGTGTTTTCCTCTAAAATATTGATCGAAACCAGGTTTAAAAGAGTGCTTCAGTGAACTACCACATTACTACGTGATTCAAACAGGGAAAAAACCCAGGATCTGGCCAACAAGTTTGCGAAAATGGCGAAAGTGTAAGCCAGATGCGCGCATATCCCAGACCTAACCTAGACCTAACCGGTGTTATCCTCTAAAATATTGATCGAAACCAGGTTTAATTTACTGCCTCGGTGTGGTACCACATTACTACGTGATTCAAACACGGAAAAAACCCAGGATCTGGTCAACAAGTTTGCGAAAAAGGCGAAAGTACAAGCCAGATGCGCGCATATCCCAGACCTAACCCAGACCTAACCGGTGTTATCCTCTAAAATATTGATCGAAACCAGGTTTAATTGACTGCTTCAGTGTGTTACCACATTACTACGTGATTCAGACACGAAAAAAACCCAAGATCTGGCCAACAAGTTTGCGAAAAAGGCAAAATCATGAGCCAGATGCGGGCATAACCCAGACCTAACCCAGACCTAACCGGTGTTATCCTCTAAAATATTGATCGGAACCAGGTTTAATTGACTGCTTCAGTGTGTTACCACATTACTACGTGATTCAAACACGAAAAAAACCCAGGATCTGGGCAACAAGTATGCGAAGAAGGCAAAATCATGAGCCAGATGCGGGCATAACTCAGACCTAACCCAGACCCAACCGGTGTTGTCCTCTAAAATATTGATCGAAACCAGGTTTAATTGACTGCTTCAGTGTGTTACCATATTACTACGTGATTCAAACACGAAAAAAACCCAGGATCTGGCCAACAAGTATGCGAAGAAGGCAAAATCATGAGCCAGAAGCGGGCATAACCCAGACCTAACCCAGACCTAACCGGTGTTATCCTCTAAAATATTGATCGAAACCAGGTTTAATCGACTGCTTCAGTGAATTACCACATTACTACGTGATTCAAACACGGAAAAAACCCAGGATCTGGCCAACAAGTTTGCGAAAAAGGCCAAATCATTAGCCAGATGCGTGCATTTCCCGGACCTAACCCAGACCTAACCGGTGTTATCCTCTGAAATATTGATCGAAACCAGGTTTAATTGACTGCCTCAGTGTGGTACAACATTACTACGTGATTCAAACACGAAAAAAACCCAGGATCTGGCCAACAAGTTTGCGAAAATGGCGAAAGTGTAAGCCAGATGCGCGCATATCCCAGACCTAACCCAGACCTAACCAGTGTTATCCTCTAAAATATTGATCGAAACCAGGTTTAATTGACTGCTTCAGTGTATTACCACATTACTACGTGATTCAAACACGGAAAAAACCCAGGATCTGGCCAACAAGTTTGCGTAAATGGCGAAAGTATAAGCCAGATGCGCGCATATCCCAGACCTAACCCAGACCTAACCGGTGTTATCCTCTAAAATATTAATCGAAACCAGGTTTAAAAGAGTGCTTCAGTGAACTACCACATTACTACGTGATTCGAACCCGAAAAAACCCAGGATCTAGCCAACAAGTTTGCGAAAAAGGAGAAAGTATAAGCCAGATGCGCGCATATCCCAGACCTAACCCAGACCTAACTGGTGTTATCCTCTAAAATATTGATCGAAACCAGGTTTAATTGACTGCCTCAGTGTGGCACCACATTACTACGTGATTCAAACACGGAAAAAACCCAGGATCTGGCCAATAAGTTTGCGAAAAAGGCGAAAGTATAAGCCAGATGCGCGCATATCCCAGACCTAACCCAGACCTAACCGGTGTTATCCTCTAAAATATTGATCGAAACCAGGTTTAAAAGAGTGCTTCAGTGAACTACCACATTACTACGTGATTCAATCACGGAAAAAACCCAGGATCTGGCCAACAAGTTTGCGAAAATGGCGAAAGTGTAAGCCAGATGCGCGCATATCCCAGACCTAACCCAGACCTAACTGGTGTTATCCTCTAAAATATTGATCGAAACCAGGTTTAATTGACTGCCTCAGTGTGGTACCACATGACTACGTGATTCAAACACGGAAAAAACCCAGGATCTGGTCAACAAGTTTGCGAAAAAGGCGAAATCATAAGCCAGATGCGTGCATTTCCCGGACCTAACCGGTGTTATCCTCTAAAATATTGTTCGAAATCAGGTTTAACTGACTGCTTCAGTGTATTACCACATTACTACGTGATTCAAACACGAAAAAAACCCAGGGTCTGGCCAACAAGTATGCGAAGAAGGCAAAATCATGAGCCAGATGCGGGCATAACCCAGACCTAAGCCAGACCTAACCGGTGTTATCCTCCAAAATATGGATCGAAACCAGGGTTAATTGACTGCTTCATTGTGTTACCACATTACTACGTGATTCAAACACGAAAAAAACCCAGGGTCTGGCCAACAAGTATGCGAAGAAGGCAAAATCATGAGCCAGATGCGGGCATAACCCAGACCTCAGCCAGACCTAACCGGTGTTATCCTCTAAAATACTGAGCGAAACGAGGTTTAATTGACTCCTTCAGTGTGTTACCACATTACTACGTGATTCAAACACGAAAAAAACCCAAGATCTGGCCAACAAGTTTGCGAAAAAGGCAAAATCATGAGCCAGATGCGGGCATAACCCAGACCTAACCCAGACCTAACCGGTGTTATCCTCTAAAATATTGATCGAAACCAGGTTTAATTGACTGCTTCAGTGAATTACCACATTACTACGTGATTCAAACACGGAAGAAACCCAGGATCTGGCCAACAAGTATGCGAAGAACGCAAAATCATGAGCCAGATGCGGGCATAACTCAGACCTAACCCAGACCTAACCGGTGTTGTCCTCTAAAATATTGATCGAAACCAGGTTCAATTGACTGCTTCAGTGTGTTACCATATTACTACGTGATTCAAACACGAAAAAAACCCAGGATCTGGCCAACAAGTATGCGAAGAAGGCAAAATCATGAGCCAGAAGCGGGCATAACCCAGACCTAACCCAGACCTAACCGGTGTTATCCTCTAAAATATTGATCGAAACCAGGTTTAATCGACTGCTTCAGTGAATTACCACATTACTACGTGATTCAAACACGGAAAAAACCCAGGATCTGGCCAACAAGTTTGCGAAAAAGGCCAAATCATTAGCCAGATGCGTGCATTTCCCGGACCTAACCCAGACCTAACCGGTGTTATCCTCTGAAATATTGATCGAAACCAGGTTTAATTGACTGCCTCAGTGTGGTACAACATTACTACGTGATTCAAACACGAAAAAAACCCAGGATCTGGCCAACAAGTTTGCGAAAATGGCGAAAGTGTAAGCCAGATGCGCGCATATCCCAGACCTAACCCAGACCTAACCAGTGTTATCCTCTAAAATATTGATCGAAACCAGGTTTAATTGACTGCTTCAGTGTATTACCACATTACTACGTGATTCAAACACGGAAAAAACCCAGGATCTGGCCAACAAGTTTGCGTAAATGGCGAAAGTATAAGCCAGATGCGCGCATATCCCAGACCTAACCCAGACCTAACCGGTGTTATCCTCTAAAATATTAATCGAAACCAGGTTTAAAAGAGTGCTTCAGTGAACTACCACATTACTACGTGATTCGAACCCGAAAAAACCCAGGATCTAGCCAACAAGTTTGCGAAAAAGGAGAAAGTATAAGCCAGATGCGCGCATATCCCAGACCTAACCCAGACCTAACTGGTGTTATCCTCTAAAATATTGATCGAAACCAGGTTTAATTGACTGCCTCAGTGTGGCACCACATTACTACGTGATTCAAACACGGAAAAAACCCAGGATCTGGCCAAAAAGTTTGCGAAAAAGGCGAAATCATTAGCCAGATGCGTGCATTTCCCGGACCTAACCCAGACCTAGCCGGTGTTATCCTCTGAAATATTGATCGAAACCAGGTTTAATTGACTGCCTCAGTGTGGTACAACATTACTACGTGATTCAAACACGAAAAAAACCCAGGATCTGGCCAACAAGTTTGCGAAAATGGCGAAAGTGTAAGCCAGATGCGCGCATATCCCAGACCTAACCCAGACCTAACCGGTGTTATCCTCTAAAATATAGATCGAAACCAGGTTTAATTGACTGCCACGGTGTGGTACCACATTACTACGTGATTCAAACACGGAAAAAACCCAGGATCTGGTCAATAAGTTTGCGAAAAAGGCGAAATCATAAGCCAGATGCGTGCATTTCCCGGACTTAACCGAGACCTAACCGGTGTTATCCTATAAAATATTGATCGAAACCAGGTTTAATTGACTGCCTCAGTGTGGCACCACATTACTACGTGATTCAAACACGGAAAAAACCCAGGATCTGGTCAACAAGTTTGCGAAAAAGGCGAAATCATAAGCCAGATGCGTGCATTTCCCGGACCTAACCCAGACCTAACCGGTGTTATCTTCCAAAATATTGATCGAAACCAGGTTTAATTGACTGCTTCAGTGTATTACCACATTACTACGTGATTCAAACATGGAAAAAACCCAGGATCTGGCCAACAAGTTTGCGAAAAAGGCGAAAGTATAAGCCAGATGCGCGCATATCCCAGACCTAACCCAGACCTAACCGGTGTTTTCCTCTAAAATATTGATCGAAACCAGGTTTAAAAGAGTGCTTCAGTGAACTACCACATTACTACGTGATTCAAACACGGAAAAAACCCAGGATCTGGCCAACAAGTTTGCGAAAATGACGAAAGTGTAAGCCAGATGCGCGCATATCCCAGACCTAACCTAGACCTAACCGGTGTTATCCTCTAAAATATTGATCGAAACCAGGTTTAATTTACTGCCTCGGTGTGGTACCACATTACTACGTGATTCAAACACGGAAAAAACCCAGGATCTGGTCAACAAGTTTGCGAAAAAGGCGAAAGTACAAGCCAGATGCGCGCATATCCCAGACCTAACCCAGACCTAACCGGTGTTATCCTCTAAAATATTGATCGAAACCAGGTTTAATTGACTGCTTCAGTGTGTTACCACATTACTACGTGATTCAGACACGAAAAAAAACCAGGATCTGGCCAACAAGTATGCGAAGAAGGCAAAATCATGAGCCAGATGCGGGCATAACCCAGACCTAACCCAGACCTAACCGGTGTTATCCTCTAAAATATTGATCGGAACCAGGTTTAATTGACTGCTTCAGTGTGTTACCACATTACTACGTGATTCAAACACGAAAAAAACCCAGGATCTGGCCAACAAGTTTGCGAAAATGGCGAAAGTGTAAGCCAGATGCGCGCATATCCCAGACCTAACCCAGACCTAACCAGTGTTATCCTCTAAAATATTGATCGAAACCAGGTTTAATTGACTGCTTCAGTGTATTACCACATTACTACGTGATTCAAACACGGAAAAAACCCAGGATCTGGCCAACAAGTTTGCGTAAATGGCGAAAGTATAAGCCAGATGCGCGCATATCCCAGACCTAACCCAGACCTAACCGGTGTTATCCTCTAAAATATTGATCGAAACCAGGTTTAATTGACTGCTTCAGTGAATTACCACATTACTACGTGATTCAAACACGGAAAAAACCCAGGATCTGGCCAACAAGTTTGCGAAAAAGGCCAAATCATTAGCCAGATGCGTGCATTTCCCGGACCTAACCCAGACCTAACCGGTGTTATCCTCTGAAATATTGATCGAAACCAGGTTTAATTGACTGTCTCAGTGTGGTACAACATTACTACGTGATTCAAACACGAAAAAAACCCAGGATCTGGCCAACAAGTTTGCGAAAATGGCGAAAGTGTAAGCCAGATGCGCGCATATCCCAGACCTAACCCAGACCTAACCAGTGTTATCCTCTAAAATATTGATCGAAACCAGGTTCAATTGACTGCTTCAGTGTACTACCACATTACTACGTGATTCAAACACGGAAAAAACCCAGGATCTGGCCAACAAGTTTGCGTAAATGGCGAAAGTATAAGCCAGATGCGCGCATATCCCAGACCTAACCCAGACCTAACCGGTGTTATCCTCTAAAATATTGATCGAAACCAGGTTTAATTGACTGCTTCAGTGTGTTACCATATTACTACGTGATTCAAACACGAAAAAAACCCAGGATCTGGCCAACAAGTATGCGAAGAAGGCAAAATCATGAGCCAGAAGCGGGCATAACCCAGACCTAACCCAGACCTAACCGGTGTTATCCTCTAAAATATTGATCGAAACCAGGTTTAATTGACTGCTTCAGTGAATTACCACATTACTACGTGATTCAAACACGGAAAAAACCCAGGATCTGGCCAAAAAGTTTGCGAAAAAGGCGAAATCATTAGCCAGATGCGTGCATTTCCCGGACCTAACCGAGACCTAACCGGTGTTATCCTCTAAAATATTGATCGAAACCAGGTTTAATTGACTGCCTCAGTGTGGCACCACATTACTACGTGATTCAAACACGGAAAAAACCCAGGATCTGGTCAACAAGATTGCGAAAAAGGCGAAATCATAAGCCAGATGCGTGCATTTCCCGGACCTAACCCAGACCTAACCGGTGTTATCCTCCAAAATATTGATCGAAACCAGGTTTAATTGACTGCTTCAGTGTATTACCACATTACTACGTGATTCAAACATGGAAAAAACCCAGGATCTGGCCAACAAGTTTGCGAAAAAGGCGAACGTATAAGCCAGATGCGCGCATATCCCAGACCTAACCCAGACCTAACCGGTGTTTTCCTCTAAAATATTGATCGAAACCAGGTTTAAAAGAGTGCTTCAGTGAACTACCACATTACTACGTGATTCAAACACGGAAAAAACCCAGGATCTGGCCAACAAGTTTGCGAAAATGGCGAAAGTGTAAGCCAGATGCGCGCATATCCCAGACCTAACCTAGACCTAACCGGTGTTATCCTCTAAAATATTGATCGAAACCAGGTTTAGTTTACTGCCTCGGTGTGGTACCACATTACTACGTGATTCAAACACGGAAAAAACCCAGGATCTGGTCAACAAGTTTGCGAAAAAGGCGAAAGTACAAGCCAGATGCGCGCATATCCCAGACCTAACCCAGACCTAACCGGTGTTATCCTCTAAAATATTGATCGAAACCAGGTTTAATTGACTGCTTCAGTGTGTTACCACATTACTACGTGATTCAGACACGAAAAAAAACCAGGATCTGGCCAACAAGTATGCGAAGAAGGCAAAATCATGAGCCAGATGCGGGCATAACCCAGACCTAACCCAGACCTAACCGGTGTTATCCTCTAAAATATTGATCGGAACCAGGTTTAATTGACTGCTTCAGTGTGTTACCACATTACTACGTGATTCAAACACGAAAAAAACCCAGGATCTGGCCAACAAGTATGCGAAGAAGGCAAAATCATGAGCCAGATGCGGGCATAACTCAGACCTAACCCAGACCTAACCGGTGTTGTCCTCTAAAATATTGATCGAAACCAGGTTTAATTGACTGCTTCAGTGTGTTACCATATTACTACGTGATTCAAACAGGAAAAAAACCCAGGATCTGGCCAACAAGTATGCGAAGAAGGCAAAATCATGAGCCAGAAGCGGGCATAACCCAGACCTAACCCAGACCAAACCGGTGTTATCCTCTAAAATATTGATCGAAACCAGGTTTAATTGACTGCTTCAGTGAATTACCACATTACTACGTGATTCAAACACGGAAAAAACCCAGGATCTGGCCAACAAGTTTGCGAAAAAGGCCAAATCATAAGCCAGATGCGTGCATTTCCCGGACCTAACCCAGACCTAACCGGTGTTATCCTCTGAAATATTGATCGAAACCAGGTTTAATTGACTGCCTCAGTGTGGTACAACATTACTACGTGATTCAAACACGAAAAAAACCCAGGATCTGGCCAAAAAGTTTGCGAAAATGGCGAAAGTGTAAGCCAGATGCGCGCATATCCCAGACCTAACCCAGACCTAACCAGTGTTATCCTCTAAAATATTGATCGAAACCAGGTTTAATTGACTGCTTCAGTGTATTACCACATTACTACGTGATTCAAACACGGAAAAAACCCAGGATCTGGCCAACAAGTTTGCGTAAATGGCGAAAGTATATGCCAGATGCGCGCATATCCCAGACCTAACCCAGACCTAACCGGTGTTATCCTCTAAAATATTGATCGAAACCAGGTTTAATTGACTGCTTCAGTGAATTACCACATTACTACGTGATTCAAACACGGAAAAAACCCAGGATCTGGCCAACAAGTTTGCGAAAAAGGCCAAATCATTAGCCAGATGCGTGCATTTCCCGGACCTAACCCAGACCTAACCGGTGTTATCCTCTGAAATATTGATCGAAACCAGGTTTAATTGACTGCCTCAGTGTGGTACAACATTACTACGTGATTCAAACACGAAAAAAACCCAGGATCTGGCCAACAAGTTTGCGAAAATGGCGAAAGTGTAAGCCAGATGCGCGCATATCCCAGACCTAACCCAGACCTAACCAGTGTTATCCTCTAAAATATTGATCGAAACCAGGTTTAATTGACTGCTTCAGTGTATTACCACATTACTACGTGATTCAAACACGGAAAAAACCCAGGATCTGGCCAACAAGTTTGCGTAAATGGCGAAAGTATAAGCCAGATGCGCGCATATCCCAGACCTAACCCAGACCTAACTGGTGTTATCCTCTAAAATATTGATCGAAACCAGGTTTAATTAACTGCCTCGGTGTGGTACCACATTACTACGTGATTCAAACACGGAAAAAACCCAGGATCTGGTCAACAAGTTTGCGAAAAAGGCGAAAGTATAAGCCAGCTGCGCGCATATCCCAGACCTAACCCAGGCCTAACCGGTGTTATCCTCTAAAATATTGATCGAAACCAGGTTTAATTGACTGCTTCAGTGTGTTACCACATTACTACGTGATTCAGACACGAAAAAAAACCAGGATCTGGCCCACAAGTATGCGAAGAAGGCAAAATCATGAGCCAGATGCGGGCATAACTCAGACCTAACCCAGACCTAACCGGTGTTATCCTCTAAAATATTGATCGCAACCAGGTTTAATTGACTGCTTCAGTGTGTTACCACATTACTACGTGATTCAAACACGAAAAAAACCCAGGATCTGGCCAACAAGTATGCGAAGAAGGCAAAATCATGAGCCAGATGCGGGCATAACTCAGACCTAACCCAGACCTAACCGGTGTTATCCTCTAAAATATTGATCGAAACCAGGTTTAATTGACTGCTTCAGTGTGTTACCATATTACTACGTGATTCAAACACGAAAAAAACCCAGGATCTGGCCAACAAGTATGCGAAGAAGGCAAAATCATGAGCCAGAAGCGGGCATAACCCAGACCTAACCCAGACCTAACCGGTGTTATCCTCTAAAATATTGATCGAAACCAGGTTTAATTGACTGCTTCAGTGAATTACCACATTACTACGTGATTCAAACACGGAAAAAACCCAGGATCTGGCCAAAAAGTTTGCGAAAAAGGCGAAATCATTAGCCAGATGCGTGCATTTCCCGGACCTAACCCAGACCTAGCCGGTGTTATCCTCTGAAATATTGATCGAAACCAGGTTTAATTGACTGCCTCAGTGTGGTACAACATTACTACGTGATTCAAACACGAAAAAAACCCAGGATCTGGCCAACAAGTTTGCGAAAATGGCGAAAGTGTAAGCCAGATGCGCGCATATCCCAGACCTAACCCAGACCTAACCGGTGTTATCCTCTAAAATATAGATCGAAACCAGGTTTAATTGACTGCCACGGTGTGGTACCACATTACTACGTGATTCAAACACGGAAAAAACCCAGGATCTGGTCAATAAGTTTGCGAAAAAGGCGAAATCATAAGCCAGATGCGTGCATTTCCCGGACTTAACCGAGACCTAACCGGTGTTATCCTCTAAAATATTGATCGAAACCAGGTTTAATTGACTGCCTCAGTGTGGCACCACATTACTACGTGATTCAAACACGGAAAAAACCCAGGATCTGGTCAACAAGTTTGCGAAAAAGGCGAAATCATAAGCCAGATGCGTGCATTTCCCGGACCTAACCCAGACCTAACCGGTGTTATCCTCTAAAATATTGATCGAAACCTGGTTTAATTGACTGCTTCAGTGTATTACCACATTACTACGTGATTCAAACATGGAAAAAACCCAGGATCTGGCCAACAATTTTGCGAAAAAGGCGAAAGTATAAGCCAGATGCGCGCATATCCCAGACCTAACCCAGACCTAACCGGTGTTTTCCTCAAAAATATTGATCGAAACCAGGTTTAAAAGAGTGCTTCAGTGAACTACCACATTACTACGTGATTCAAACACGGAAAAAACCCAGGATCTGTCCAACAAGTTTGCGAAAATGGCGAAAGTGTAAGCCAGATGCGCGCATATCCCAGACCTAACCTAGACCTAACCGGTGTTATCCTCTAAAATATTGATCGGAACCAGGTTTAATTGACTGCTTCAGTGTGTTACCACATTACTACGTGATTCAAACACGAAAAAAACCCAGGATCTGGCCAACAAGTATGCGAAGAAGGCAAAATCATGAGCCAGATGCGGGCATAACTCAGACCTAACCCAGACCTAACCGGTGTTGTCCTCTAAAATATTGATCGGAACCAGGTTTAATTGACTGCTTCAGTGTGTTACCACATTACTACGTGATTCAAACACGAAAAATCCCAGGATCTGGCCAACAAGTATGCGAAGAAGGCAAAATCATGAGCCAGATGCGGGCATAACTCAGACCTAACCCAGACCTAACCGGTGTTGTCCTCTAAAATATTGATCGAAACCAGGTTTAATTGACTGCTTCAGTGTGTTACCATATTACTACGTGATTCAAACACGAAAAAAACCCAGGATCTGGCCAACAAGTATGCGAAGAAGGCAAAATCATGAGCCAGAAGCGGGCATAACCCAGACCTAACCCAGACCTAACCGGTGTTATCCTCTAAAATATTGATCGAAACCAGGTTTAATTGACTGCTTCAGTGAATTACCACATTACTACGTGATTCAAACACGGAAAAAACCCAGGATCTGGCCAACAAGTTTGCGAAAAAGGCCAAATCATTAGCCAGATGCGTGCATTTCCCGGACCTAACCCAGACCTAACCGGTGTTATCCTCTGAAATATTGATCGAAACCAGGTTTAATTGACTGCCTCAGTGTGGTACAACAATACTACGTGATTCAAACACGAAAAAAACCCAGGATCTGGCCAACAAGTTTGCGAAAATGGCGAAAGTGTAAGCCAGATGCGCGCATATCCCAGACCTAACCCAGACCTAACCAGTGTTATCCTCTAAAATATTGATCGAAACCAGGTTTAATTGACTGCTTCAGTGTATTACCACATTACTACGTGATTCAAACACGGAAAAAACCCAGGATCTGGCCAACAAGTTTGCGTAAATGGCGAAAGTATAAGCCAGATGCGCGCATATCCCAGACCTAACCCAGACCTAACCGGTGTTATCCTCTAAAATATTGATCGAAACCAGGTTTAAAAGAGTGCTTCAGTGAACTACCACATTACTACGTGATTCGAACCCGAAAAAACCCAGGATCTAGCCAACAAGTTTGCGAAAAAGGAGAAAGTATAAGCCAGATGCGCGCATATCCCAGACCTAACCCAGACCTAACTGGTGTTATCCTCTAAAATATTGATCGAAACCAGGTTTAATTGACTGCCTCAGTGTGGTACCACATGACTACGTGATTCAAACACGGAAAAAACCCAGGATCTGGTCAACAAGTTTGCGAAAAAGGCGAAATCATAAGCCAGATGCGTGCATTTCCCGGACCTAACCGGTGTTATCCTCTAAAATATTGATCGAAATCAGGTTTAATTGACTGCTTCAGTGTATTACCACATTACTACGTGATTCAAACACGAAAAAAACCCAGGGTCTGGCCAACAAGTATGCGAAGAAGGCAAAATCATGAGCCAGATGCGGGCATAACCCAGACCTAAGCCAGACCTAACCGGTGTTATCCTCCAAAATATGGATCGAAACCAGGGTTAATTGACTGCTTCATTGTGTTACCACATTACTACGTGATTCAAACACGAAAAAAACCCAGGGTCTGGCCAACAAGTATGCGAAGAAGGCAAAATCATGAGCCAGATGCGGGCATAACCCAGACCTCAGCCAGACCTAACCGGTGTTATCCTCTAAAATACTGAGCGAAACGAGGTTTAATTGACTCCTTCAGTGTGTTACCACATTACTACGTGATTCAAACACGAAAAAAACCCAAGATCTGGCCAACAAGTTTGCGAAAAAGGCAAAATCATGAGCCAGATGCGGGCATAACCCAGACCTAACCCAGACCTAACCGGTGTTATCCTCTAAAATATTGATCGAAACCAGGTTTAATTGACTGCTTCAGTGTATTACCACATTACTACGTGATTCAAACACGGAAAAAACCCAGGATCTGGCCAACAAGTTTGCGTAAATGGCGAAAGTATAAGCCAGATGCGCGCATATCCAGACCTAACCCAGACCTAACCGGTGTTATCCTCTAAAATATTGATCGAAACCAGGTTTAAAAGAGTGCTTCAGTGAACTACCACATTACTACGTGATTCGAACCCGAAAAAACCCAGGATCTAGCCAACAAGTTTGCGAAAAAGGAGAAAGTATAAGCCAGATGCGCGCATATCCCAGACCTAACCCAGACCTAACTGGTGTTATCCTCTAAAATATTGATCGAAACCAGGTTTAATTGACTGCCTCAGTGTGGTACCACATGACTACGTGATTCAAACACGGAAAAAACCCAGGATCTGGTCAACAAGTTTGCGAAAAAGGCGAAATCATAAGCCAGATGCGTGCATTTCCCGGACCTAACCGGTGTTATCCTCTAAAATATTGATCGAAATCAGGTTTAATTGACTGCTTCAGTGTATTACCACATTACTACGTGATTCAAACACGAAAAAAACCCAGGGTCTGGCCAACAAGTATGCGAAGAAGGCAAAATCATGAGCCAGATGCGGGCATAACCCAGACCTAAGCCAGACCTAACCGGTGTTATCCTCCAAAATATGGATCGAAACCAGGGTTAATTGACTGCTTCATTGTGTTACCACATTACTACGTGATTCAAACACGAAAAAAACCCAGGGTCTGGCCAACAAGTATGCGAAGAAGGCAAAATCATGAGCCAGATGCGGGCATAACCCAGACCTCAGCCAGACCTAACCGGTGTTATCCTCTAAAATACTGAGCGAAACGAGGTTTAATTGACTCCTTCAGTGTGTTACCACATTACTACGTGATTCAAACACGAAAAAAACCCAAGATCTGGCCAACAAGTTTGCGAAAAAGGCAAAATCATGAGCCAGATGCGGGCATAACCCAGACCTAACCCAGACCTAACCGGTGTTATCCTCTAAAATATTGATCGAAACCAGGTTTAATTGACTGCTTCAGTGAATTACCACATTACTACGTGATTCAAACACGGAAGAAACCCAGGATCTGGCCAACAAGTTTGCGAAAAAGGCGAAATCATGAGCCTGATGCGTGCATTTCCCGGACCTAACCCAGACCTAACCGGTGTTGTCCTCTGAAATATTGATCGAAACCAGGTTTACTTGACTGCCTCAGTGTGGTACAACATTACTACGTGATTCAAACACGAAAAAAACCCAGGATCTGGCCAACAAGTTTGCGAAAATGGCGAAAGTGTAAGCCAGATGCGCGCATATCCCAGACCTAACCCAGGCCTAATCGGTGTTATCCTCTAAAATATTGATCGAAACCAGGTTTAATTGACTGCTTCAGTGTGTTACCACATTACTACGTGATTCAGACACGAAAAAAAACCAGGATCTGGCCCACAAGTATGCGAAGAAGGCAAAATCATGAGCCAGATGCGGGCATAACCCAGACCTAACCCAGACCTAACCGGTGTTATCCTCTAAAATATTGATCGGAACCAGGTTTAATTGACTGCTTCAGTGTGTTACCACATTACTACGTGATTCAAACACGAAAAAAACCCAGGATCTGGCCAACAAGTATGCGAAGAAGGCAAAATCATGAGCCAGATGCGGGCATAACTCAGACCTAACCCAGACCTAACCGGTGTTATCCTCTAAAATATTGATCGAAACCAGGTTTAATTGACTGCTTCAGTGTGTTACCATATTACTACGTGATTCAAACACGAAAAAAACCCAGGATCTGGCCAACAAGTATGCGAAGAAGGCAAAATCATGAGCCACAAGCGGGCATAACCCAGACCTAACCCAGACCTAACCGGTGTTATCCTCTAAAATATTGATCGAAACCAGGTTTAATTGACTGCTTCAGTGAATTACCACATTACTACGTGATTCAAACACGGAAAAAACCCAGGATCTGGCCAAAAAGTTTGCGAAAAAGGCGAAATCATTAGCCAGATGCGTGCATTTCCCGGACCTAACCCAGACCTAGCCGGTGTTATCCTCTGAAATATTGATCGAAACCAGGTTTAGTTGACTGCCTCAGTGTGGTACAACATTACTACGTGATTCAAACACGAAAAAAACCCAGGATCTGGCCAACAAGTTTGCGAAAATGGCGAAAGTGTAAGCCAGATGCGCGCATATCCCAGACCTAACCCAGACCTAACCGGTGTTATCCTCTAAAATATAGATCGAAACCAGGTTTAATTGACTGCCACGGTGTGGTACCACATTACTACGTGATTCAAACACGGAAAAAACCCAGGATCTGGTCAATAAGTTTGCGAAAAAGGCGAAATCATAAGCCAGATGCGTGCATTTCCCGGACTTAACCGAGACCTAACCGGTGTTATCCTCTAAAATATTGATCGAAACCAGGTTTAATTGACTGCCTCAGTGTGGTACAACATTACTACGTGATTCAAACACGAAAAAAGCCCAGGATCTGGCCAACAAGTTTGCGAAAATGGCGAAAGTGTAAGCCAGATGCGCGCATATCCCAGACCTAACCCAGACCTAACCGGTGTTATCCTCTAAAATATTGATCGAAACCAGGTTTAATTGACTGCCTCGGTGTGGTACCACATTACTACGTGATTCAAACACGGAAAAAACCCAGGATCTGGTCAACAAGTTTGCGAAAAAGGCGAAATCATAAGCCAGATGCGTGCATTTCCCGGACCTAACCGGTGTTATCCTCTAAAATATTGATCGAAATCAGGTTTAATTGACTGCTTCAGTGTATTACCACATTACTACGTGATTCAAACACGAAAAAAACCCAGGGTCTGGCCAACAAGTATGCGAAGAAGGCAAAATCATGAGCCAGAAGCGGGCATAACCCAGACCTAACCCAAACCTAACCGGTGTTATCCTCTAAAATATTGATCGAAACCAGGTTTAATTGACTGCTTCAGTGAATTACCACATTACTACGTGATTCAAACACGGAAGAAACCCAGGATCTGGCCAACAAGTTTGCGAAAAAGGCGAAATCATGAGCCTGATGCGTGCATTTCCCGGACCTAACCCAGACCTAACCGGTGTTGTCCTCTGAAATATTGATCGAAACCAGGTTTAATTGACTGCCTCAGTGTGGTACAACATTACTACGTGATTCAAACACGAAAAAAACCCAGGATCTGGTCAACAAGTTTGCGAAAATGGCGAAAGTGTAAGCCAGATGCGCGCATATCCCAGACCTAACCCAGACCTAACCGGTGTTATCCTCTAAAATATTGATCGAAACCAGGTTTAATTGACTGCTTCAGTGAATTACCACATTACTACGTGATTCAAACACGGAAGAAACCCAGGATCTGGCCAACAAGTTTGCGAAAAAGGCGAAATCATAAGCCAGATGCGTGCATTTCCCGGACCTAACCGGTGTTACCCTCTAAAATATTGATCGAAATCAGGTTTAATTGACTGCTTCAGTGTATTACCACATTACTACGTGATTCAAACACGAAAAAAACCCAGGATCTGGCCAACAAGTTTGCGAAAATGGCGAAAGTGTAAGCCAGATGCGCGCATATCCCAGACCTAACCCAGACCTAACCGGTGTTATCCTCTAAAATATTGATCGAAACCAGGTTTAATTGACTGCTTCAGTGAATTACCACATTACTACGTGATTCAAACACGGAAGAAACCCAGGATCTGGCCAACAAGTTTGCGAAAAAGGCGAAATCATGAGCCTGATGCGTGCATTTCCCGGACCTAACCCAGACCTAACCGGTGTTGTCCTCTGAAATATTGATCGAAACCAGGTTTAATTGACTGCCTCAGTGTGGTACAACATTACTACGTGATTCAAACACGAAAAAAACCCAGGATCTGGTCAACAAGTTTGCGAAAATGGCGAAAGTGTAAGGCAGATGCGCGCATATCCCAGACCTAACCCAGACCTAACTGGTGTTATCCTCTAAAATATTGATCGAAACCAGGTTTAATTGACTGCCTCGGTGTGGTACCACATTACTACGTGATTCAAACACGGAAAAAACCCAGGATCTGGTCAACAAGTTTGCGAAAAAGGCGAAAGTATAAGCCAGCTGCGCGCATATCCCAGACCTAACCCAGACCTAACCGGTGTTATCCTCTAAAATATTGATCGAAACCAGGTTTAATTGACTGCTTCAGTGTGTTACCACATTACTACGTGATTCAGACACGAAAAAAAACCAGGATCTGGCCCACAAGTATGCGAAGAAGGCAAAATCATGAGCCAGATGCGGGCATAACCCTGACCTAACCCAGACCTAACCGGTGTTATCCTCTAAAATATTGATCGGAACCAGGTTTAATTGACTGCTTCAGTGTGTTACCACATTACTACGTGATTCAAACACGAAAAAAACCCAGAATCTGGCCAACAAGTATGCGAAGAAGGCAAAATCATGAGCCAGATGCGGGCATAACTCAGACCTAACCCAGACCTAACCGGTGTTATCCTCTAAAATATTGATCGAAACCAGGTTTAATTGACTGCTTCAGTGTGTTACCATATTACTACGTGATTCAAACACGAAAAAAACCCAGGATCTGGCCAACAAGTATGCGAAGAAGGCAAAATCATGAGCCAGAAGCGGGCATAACCCAGACCTAACCCAGACCTAACCGGTGTTATCCTCTAAAATATTGATCGAAACCAGGTTTAATTGACTGCTTCAGTGAATTACCACATTACTACGTGATTCAAACACGGAAAAAACCCAGGATTTGGCCAAAAAGTTTGCGAAAAAGGCGAAATCATTAGCCAGATGCGTGCATTTCCCGGACCTAACCCAGACCTAGCCGGTGTTATCCTCTGAAATATTGATCGAAACCAGGTTTAATTGACTGCCTCAGTGTGGTACAACATTACTACGTGATTCAAACACGAAAAAAACCCAGGATCTGGCCAACAAGTTTGCGAAAATGGCGAAAGTGTAAGCCAGATGCGCGCATATCCCAGACCTAACCCAGACCTAACCGGTGTTATCCTCTAAAATATAGATCGAAACCAGGTTTAATTGACTGCCACGGTGTGGTACCACATTACTACGTGATTCAAACACGGAAAAAACCCAGGATCTGGTCAATAAGTTTGCGAAAAAGGCGAAATCATAAGCCAGATGCGTGCATTTCCCGGACCTAACCGAGACCTAACCGGTGTTATCCTCTAAAATATTGATCGAAACCAGGTTTAATTGACTGCCTCAGTGTGGTACAACATTACTACGTGATTCAAACACGAAAAAAGCCCAGGATCTGGCCATCAAGTTTGCGAAAATGGCGAAAGTGTAAGCCAGATGCGCGCATATCCCAGACCTAACCCAGACCTAACCGGTGTTATCCTCTAAAATATTGATCGAAACCAGGTTTAATTGACTGCCTCGGTGTGGTACCACAATACTACGTGATTCAAACACGGAAAAAACCCAGGATCTGGTCAACAAGTTTGCGAAAAAGGCGAAAGTATAAGCCAGATGCGCGCATATCCCAGACCTAACCCAGACCTAACCGGTGTTATCCTCTAAAATATTGATCGAAACCAGGTTTAATTGACTGCTTCAGTGTGTTACCACATTACTACGTGATTCAAACACGAAAAAAAACCAGGATCTGGCCCACAAGTATGCGAAGAAGGCACAATCATGAGCCAGATGCGGGCATAACCCAGACCTAACCCAGACCTAACCGGTGTTATCCACTAAAATATTGATCGGAACCAGGTTTAATTGACTGCTTCTGTGTGTTACCACATTACTACGTGATTCAAACACGAAAAAAACCCAGGATCTGGCCAACAAGTATGCGAAGAAGGCAAAATCATGAGCCAGATGCGGGCATAACCCAGACCTTACCCAGACCTAACCGGTGTTATCCTCTAAAATATTGATCGAATCCAGGTTTAATTGACTGCTTCTGTGTGTTACCACATTACTACGTGATTCAAACACGAAAAAAACCCAGAATCTGGCCAACAAGTATGCGAAGAAGGCAAAATCATGTGCCAGATGCGGGCATAACCCAGACCTAACCCAGACCTAACCGGTGTTATCCTCTAAAATATTGATCGAAACCAGGTTTAATTGACTGCTTCAGTGAATTACCACATTACTACGTGATTCAAACACGGAAGAAACCCAGGATCTGGCCAACAAGTTTGCGAAAAAGGCGAAATCATGAGCCTGATGCGTGCATTTCCCGGACCTAACCCAGACCTAACCGGTGTTGTCCTCTGAAATATTGATCGATACCAGGTTTAATTGACTGCTTCTGTGTGTTACCACATTACTACGTGATTCAAACACGAAAAAAACCCAGAATCTGGTCAACAAGTATGCGAAGAAGACAAAATCATGAGCCAGATGCGGGCATAACCCAGACCTAACCCAGACCTAACCGGTGTTATCCTCTAAAATATTGATCGAAACTAGGTTTAATTGACTGCTTCAGTGTATTACCACATTACTACGTGATTCAAACACGGAAAAAACCCAGGGTCTGGCCAACAAGTATGCGAAGAAGGCAAAATCATGAGCCAGATGCGGGCATAACCCAGACCTAAGCCAGATCTAACCGGTGTTATCCTCCAAAATATGGATCGAAACCAGGGTTAATTGACTGCTTCATTGTGTTACCACATTACTACGTGATTCAAACACGAAAAAAACCCAGGGTCTGGCCAACAAGTATGCGAAGAAGGCAAAATCATGAGCCAGATGCGGGCATAACCCAGACCTAACCCAGACCTAACCGGTGTTATCCTCTAAAATATTGATCGAAACCAGGTTTAATTGACTGCTTCAGTGTATTACCACATTACTACGTGATTCAAACACGGAAAAAACCCAGGATCTGGCCAACAAGTATGCGAAGAAGGCAAAATCATGCGCCAGATGCGGGCATATCCCGTACCTAACCCAGACCTAACCGGTGTTATCCTCTGAAATATTGATCGAAACCTGGTTTAATTGACTGCTTCAGTGCGTTACCACATTACTACGTGATTCAAACACGAAAAAAACCCAGGATCTGGCCAACAAGTATGCGAAGAAGGCAAAATCATGAGCCAGTGGCGGGCATAACCCAGACCTAACCCAGACCTAACCGGTGTTATCCTCTAAAATATTGATCGAAACCAGGCTTAGTTGACTGCTTCAGTGTGTTACCACATTACTACGTGATTCAAACACGGAAAAAACCCAGGATCTGGCCAACAAGTATGCGAAAAAGGCGAAAGTATATGCCAGATGCGCGCATATCCCAGACCTAACCCAGACCTAACCGGTGTTATCCTCTAAAATATTGATCGAAACCAGGTTTAATTGACAGTTTCAGTGTGTTACCACATTACTACGTGATTCAAACACGAGAAAAACCCAGGATCTGGCCAACTAGTATGCGAAGAAGGCAAAATCATGAGCCAGATGCGGGCATAACCCAGACCTAACCCAGACCTAACCGGTGTTATCCTCTAAAATACTGTCCGAATCCAGGTTTAATTGACTGCCTCAGTGTGGTACAACATTACTACGTGATTCAAACACGGAAAAAACCCAGGATCTGGCCAACAAGTTTGCGAAAATGGCGAAATCATGAGCCAGATGCGTGCATTTCCCGGACCTAACCCAGACCTAACCGGTGTTATTCTCTGAAATATTGATCGAAACCAGGTTTAGTTGACTACCACAGTGTGGTACCACATTACTACGTTATTCAAACACGGAAAAAACCCAGGATCTGGCCAAAAAGTTTGCGAAAAAGGCGAAAGTATAAGCCAGATGCGCGCATATCCCAGACCTAACCCCGACCTAACCGGTGTCATCCTCTAAAATATTGATCGAAACCAGGTTTAATTGACTGCTTCAGTGTGTTACCACATTCCTACGTGATTCAAACTCGAAAAAAACCCAGGATATGGCCAACAAGTATGCGAAGAAGGCAAAATCATGAGCCAGATGCGGGCATAACCCAGACCTAACCCAGACCAAACCGGTGTTATCCTCTAAAATATTGATCGAAACCTGGTTTAATTGACTGCTTCAGTGTGTTACCACATTACTACGTGATTCAAACACGAAAAAATCCGAGGATCTGGCCAACAAGTATGCGAAGAAGGCAAAATCATGAGCCAGATGCGGGCATAACCCAGACCTAACCCCGACCTAACCGGTGTTATCCCCTAAAATACTGTCCGAATCCAGGTTTAATTGACTGCCTCAGTGTGGTACAACATTACTACGTGATTCAAACACGAAAAATACCCAGGATCTGGCCAACAAGTATGCGAAGAAGGCAAAATCATGAGCCAGATGCGGGCATAACCCAGACCTAACCTAGACCTAACCGGTGTTATCCTCTAAAATATTGATCGAAACCAGGTTTAATTGACTGCTTCAGTGTATTACCACATTACTACGTGATTCAAACACGGAAAAAACCCAGGATCTGGCCAACAAGTTTGCGAAAATGGCGAAAGTATAAGCCAGATGCGCGCATATCCCAGACCTAACCCATACCTAACCGGTGCTATCCTCTAAAATATTGATCGAAACCAGGTTTAATTGACTGCTTCAGTGTGTTACCACATTACTACGTGATTCGAACACGAAAAAAACCCAGGATCTGGCCAACAAGTATGCGAAGAAGGCAAAATCATGAGCCAGATGCGGGCATAACCCAGACGAAACCCAGACCTAACCGGTGTTATCCACTAAAATATTGATCGAAACCAGGCTTAATTGACTGCTTCAGTGTGTTACCACATTACTACGTGATTCAAACACGGAAAAAAACCAGGATCTGGCCAACAAGTATGCGAAGAAGGCAAAATCATGAGCCAGATGCGGGCATAACCCAGACCTAACCCTGACCTAACCGGTGTTATCCTCTAAAATATTGATCGAAGCCAGGTTTAATTGACAGTTTCAGTGTATTACCACATTACAACGTGATTCAAACACGAAAAAAACCCAGGATCTGGACAACAAGTATGCGAAGAAGGCAAAATCATGAGCCAGATGCGGGCATATCCCGGACCTAACCCAGACCTAACCGGTGTTATCCTGTGAAATATTGATCGAAACCAGGTTTTATTGACTGCCTCAGTGTGGTACCACATTACTACGTGATTCAAACACGGAAAAAACCCAGGATCTGGCCAACAAGTTTGCGAAAAAGGCGAAAGTATAAGCCAGATGCGCGCATATCCCAGACCTAACCCAGACCTAACCGGTGTTATCCTCTAAAATATTGATCGAAACCTGGTTTAATTGACTGCTTCAGTGTGTTACCACATTACTACGTGATTCAAACACGAAAAAATCCGAGGATCTGGCCAACAAGTATGCGAAGAAGGCAAAATCATGAGCCAGATGCGGGCATAACCCAGACCTAACCCAGACCTAACCGGTGTTATCCTCTAAAATACTGAGCGAAACGAGGTTTAATTGACTGCTTCAGTGTGTTACCACATTACTACGTGATTCAAACACGAAAAAAACCCAGGATCTGGCCAACAAGTATGCGAAGAAGGCAAAATCATGAGCCAGATGCGGGCATAACCCAGACCTAACCCAGACCTAACCGGTGTTATCCTCTAAAATATTGATCGAAACCAGGTTTAATTGACTGCTTCAGTGTATTACCACATTACTACGTGATTCAAACACGGAAAAAACCCAGGATCTGGCCAACAAGTATGCGAAGAAGGCATAATCATGAGCCAGATGCGGGCATATCCCGTACCTAACCCAGACCTAACCGGTGTTATCCTCTGAAATATTGATCGAAACCAGGTTTAATTGACTGCTTCAGTGTGTTACCACATTCCTACGTGATTCAAACACGAAAAATACCCAGGATCTGGCCAACAAGTATGCGAAGAAGGCAAAATCATGAGCCAGATGCGGGCATAACCCAGACCTAACCTAGACCTAACCGGTGTTATCCTCTAAAATATTGATCGAAACCAGGTTTAATTGACTGCTTCAGTGTATTACCACATTACAACGTGATTCAAACACGAAAAAAACCCAGGATCTGGCCAACAAGTATGCGAAGAAGGCAAAATCATGAGCCAGATGCGGGTATAACCCAGACCTAACCGGTGTTATCCTCTAAAATACTGAGCGAAACGAGGTTTAATTGACTGCTTCAGTGTGTTACCACATTACTACGTGATTCAAACACGAAAAAAACCCGGGATCTGGCCAACAAGTATGCGAAGAAGGCAAAATCATGAGCCAGATGCGGGCATAACCCAGACCTAACCGAGACCTAACCGGTGATATCCTCTAAAATAATGATCGAAACCAGGTTTAATTGACTCCTTCTGTGTGTTACCACATTACTACGTGATTCAAACACGAAAAAAACCCAGGATCTGGCCAACAAGTATGCGAAGAAGGCAAAATCATGAGCCAGATGCGGGCATAACCCAGACCTAACCCAGACCTAACCGGTGTTATCCTCTAAAATATTGATCGAAACCAGGCTTAGTTGACTGCTTCAGTGTGTTACCACATTACTACGTGATTCAAACACGGAAAAAACCCAGGATCTGGCCAACAAGTATGCGAAGAAGGCAAAATCATGAGCCAGATGCGGGCATATCCCGGACCTAACCCAGACCTAACCGGTGTTATCCTGTGAAATATTGATCGAAACCAGGTTTAATTGACTGCCTCAGTGTGGTACCACATTACTACATGATTCAAACACGGAAAAAACCCAGGATCTGGCCAACAAGTTTGCGAAAATGGCGAAAGTATAAGCCAGATGCGCGCATATCCCAGACCTAACCCAGACCTAACCGGTGTTATCCTCTAAAATATTGATCGAAACCTGGTTTAATTGACTGCTTCAGTGTGTTACCACATTACTACGTGATTCAAACACGAAAAAATCCGAGGATCTGGCCAACAAGTATGCGAAGAAGGCAAAATCATGAGCCAGATGCGGGCATAACCCAGACCTAACCCAGACCTAACCGGTGTTATCCTCTAAAATACTGTCCTAATCCAGGTTTAATTCACTGCCTCAGTGTGGTACAACATTACTACGTGATTCAAACACGGAAAAAACCCAGGATCTGGCCAACAAGTTTGCGAAAATGGCGAAATCATGAGCCAGATGCGTGCATTTCCCGGACCTAACCCAGACCTAAACGGTGTTATCCTCTGAAGTATTGATCGAAACCAGGTTTAATTGACTACCTCAGTGTGTTACCACATTCCTACGTGATTCAAACACGGAAAAAACCCAGGATCAGGCCAACAAGTTTGCGAAAATGGCGAAATCATGAGCCAGATGCGTGCATTTCCCGGACCTAACCCAGACCTAACCGGTGTTATCCTCTAAAATATTGATCGAAGCCAGGTTTAATTGACAGTTTCAGTGTGTTACCACATTACTACGTGATTCAAACACGAGAAAAACCCAGGATCTGGCCAACAAGTATGCGAAGAAGGCAAAATCATGAGCCAGATGCGGGCATAACCCAGACCTAACCCAGACCTAACCGGTGTTATCCTCTAAAATACTGTCCGAATCCAGGTTTAATTGACTGCCTCAGTGTGGTACAACATTACTACGTGATTCAAACACGGAAAAAACCCAGGATCTGGCCAACAAGTTTGCGAAAATGGCGAAATCATGAGCCAGATGCGTGCATTTCCCGGACCTAACCCAGACCTAACCGGTGTTATTCTCTGAAATATTGATCGAAACCAGGTTTAGTTGACTACCACAGTGTGGTACCACATTACTACGTTATTCAAACACGGAAAAAACCCAGGATCTGGCCAAAAAGTTTGCGAAAAAGGCGAAAGTATAAGCCAGATGCGCGCATATCCCAGACCTAACCCCGACCTAACCGGTGTCATCCTCTAAAATATTGATCGAAACCAGGTTTAATTGACTGCTTCAGTGTGTTACCACATTACTACGTGATTCAAACACGAAAAAAACCCGGGATCTGGCCAACAAGAATGCGAAGAAGGCAAAATCATGAGCCAGATGCGCGCATATCCCAGACCTAACCCAGACCTAACTGGTGTTATCCTCTAAAATATTGATCGAAACCTGGTTTAATTGACTGCTTCAGTGTGTTACCACATTCCTACGTGATTCAAACTCGAAAAAAACCCAGGATATGGCCAACAAGTATGCGAAGAAGGCAAAATCATGAGCCAGATGCGGGCATAACCCAGACCTAACCCAGACCAAACCGGTGTTATCCTCTAAAATATTGATCGAAACCTGGTTTAATTGACTGCTTCAGTGTGTTACCACATTACTACGTGATTCAAACACGAAAAAATCCGAGGATCTGGCCAACAAGTATGCGAAGAAGGCAAAATCATGAGCCAGATGCGGGCATAACCCAGACCTAACCCCGACCTAACCGGTGTTATCCCCTAAAATACTGTCCGAATCTAGGTTTAATTCACTGCCTCAGTGTGGTACAACATTACTACGTGATTCAAACACGGAAAAAACCCAGGATCTGGCCAACAAGTTTGCGAAAATGGCGAAATCATGAGCCAGATGCGTGCATTTCCCGGACCTAACCCAGACCTAACCGGTGTTATCCTCTGAAATATTGATCGAAACCTGGTTTAATTGACTGCTTCAGTGTGTTACCACATTCCTACGTGATTCAAACTCGAAAAAATCCCAGGATATGGCCAACAAGTATGCGAAGAAGGCAAAATCATGAGCCAGATGCGGGCATATCCCGGACCTAACCCAGACCTAACCGGTGTTATCCTCTGAAATATTGATCGAAACCTGGTTTAATTGACTGCTTCAGTGTGTTACCACATTACTACGTGATTCAAACACGAAAAAATCCGAGGATCTGGCCAACAAGTATGCGAAGAAGGCAAAATCATGAGCCAGATGCGGGCATAACCCAGACCTAACCCCGACCTAACCGGTGTTATCCTCTAAAATACTGTCCGAATCTAGGTTTAGTTCACTGCCTCAGTGTGGTACAACATTACTACGTGATTCAAACACGGAAAAAACCCAGGATCTGGCCAACAAGTTTGCGAAAATGGCGAAATCATGAGCCAGATGCGTGCATTTCGCGGACCTAACCCAGACCTAACCGGTGTTATCCTCTGAAATATTGATCGAAACCAGGTTTAATTGACTGCTTCAGTGTGTTACCACATTCCTACGTGATTCAAACACGAAAAATACCCAGGATCTGGCCAACAAGTATGCGAAGAAGGCAAAATCATGAGCCAGATGCGGGCATAACCCAGACCTAACCTAGACCTAACCGGTGTTATCCTCTAAAATATTGATCGAAACCAGGTTTAATTGACTGCTTCAGTGTATTACCACATTACTACGTGATTCAAACACGGAAAAAACCCAGGATCTGGCCAACAAGTTTGCGAAAATGGCGAAAGTATAAGCCAGATGCGCGCATATCCCAGACCTAACCCATACCTAACCGGTGCTATCCTCTAAAATATTGATCGAAACCAGGTTTAATTGACTGCTTCAGTGTGTTACCACATTACTACGTGATTCGAACACGAAAAAAACCCAGGATCTGGCCAACAAGTATGCGAAGAAGGCAAAATCATGAGCCAGATGCGGGCATAACCCAGACGAAACCCAGACCTAACCGGTGTTATCTACTAAAATATTGATCGAAACCAGGCTTAATTGACTGCTTCAGTGTGTTACCACATTACTACGTGATTCAAACACGGAAAAAACCCAGGATCTGGCCAACAAGTATGCGAAGAAGGCAAAATCATGAGCCAGATGCGGGCATAACCCAGACCTAACCCTGACCTAACCGGTGTTATCCTCTAAAATATTGATCGAAACCAGGTTTAATTGACTGCTTCAGTGTATTACCACATTACAACGTGATTCAAACACGAAAAAAACCCAGGATCTGGACAACAAGTATGCGAAGAAGGCAAAATCATGAGCCAGATGCGGGCATATCCCGGACCTAACCCAGACCTAACCGGTGTTATCCTGTCAAATATTGATCGAAACCAGGTTTTATTGACTGCCTCAGTGTGGTACCACATTACTACGTGATTCAAACACGGAAAAAACCCAGGATCTGGGCAACAAGTTTGCGAAAAAGGCGAAAGTATAAGCCAGATGCGCGCATATCCCAGACCTAACCCAGACCTAACCGGTGTTATCCTCTAAAATATTGATCGAAACCTGGTTTAATTGACTGCTTCAGTGTGTTACCACATTACTACGTGATTCAAACACGAAAAAATCCGAGGATCTGGCCAACAAGTATGCGAAGAAGGCAAAATCATGAGCCAGATGCGGGCATAACCCAGACCTAACCCAGACCTAACCGGTGTTATCCTCTAAAATACTGAGCGAAACGAGGTTTAATTGACTGCTTCAGTGTGTTACCACATTACTACGTGATTCAAACACGAAAAAAACCCAGGATCTGGCCAACAAGTATGCGAAGAAGGCAAAATCATGAGCCAGATGCGGGCATAACCCAGACCTAACCCAGACCTAACCGGTGTTATCCTCTAAAATATTGATCGAAACCAGGTTTAATTGACTGCTTCAGTGTATTACCACATTACTACGTGATTCAAACACGGAAAAAACCCAGGATCTGGCCAACAAGTATGCGAAGAAGGCATAATCATGAGCCAGATGCGGGCATATCCCGTACCTAACCCAGACCTAACCGGTGTTATCCTCTGAAATATTGATCGAAACCAGGTTTAATTGACTGCTTCAGTGTGTTACCACATTCCTACGTGATTCAAACACGAAAAATACCCAGGATCTGGCCAACAAGTATGCGAAGAAGGCAAAATCATGAGCCAGATGCGGGCATAACCCAGACCTAACCTAGACCTAACCGGTGTTATCCTCTAAAATATTGATCGAAACCAGGTTTAATTGACTGCTTCAGTGTATTACCACATTACAACGTGATTCAAACACGAAAAAAACCCAGGATCTGGCCAACAAGTATGCGAAGAAGGCAAAATCATGAGCCAGATGCGGGTATAACCCAGACCTAACCGGTGTTATCCTCTAAAATACTGAGCGAAACGAGGTTTAATTGACTGCTTCAGTGTGTTACCACATTACTACGTGATTCAAACACGAAAAAAACCCGGGATCTGGCCAACAAGTATGCGAAGAAGGCAAAATCATGAGCCAGATGCGGGCATAACCCAGACCTAACCGAGACCTAACCGGTGATATCCTCTAAAATAATGATCGAAACCAGGTTTAATTGACTCCTTCTGTGTGTTACCACATTACTACGTGATTCAAACACGAAAAAAACCCAGGATCTGGCCAACAAGTATGCGAAGAAGGCAAAATCATGAGCCAGATGCGGGCATAACCCAGACCTAACCCAGACCTAACCGGTGTTATCCTCTAAAATATTGATCGAAACCAGGCTTAGTTGACTGCTTCAGTGTGTTACCACATTACTACGTGATTCAAACACGGAAAAAACCCAGGATCTGGCCAACAAGTATGCGAAGAAGGCAAAATCATGAGCCAGATGCGGGCATATCCCGGACCTAACCCAGACCTAACCGGTGTTATCCTGTGAAATATTGATCGAAACCAGGTTTAATTGACTGCCTCAGTGTGGTACCACATTACTACATGATTCAAACACGGAAAAAACCCAGGATCTGGCCAACAAGTTTGCGAAAATGGCGAAAGTATAAGCCAGATGCGCGCATATCCCAGACCTAACCCAGACCTAACCGGTGTTATCCTCTAAAATATTGATCGAAACCTGGTTTAATTGACTGCTTCAGTGTGTTACCACATTACTACGTGATTCAAACACGAAAAAATCCGAGGATCTGGCCAACAAGTATGCGAAGAAGGCAAAATCATGAGCCAGATGCGGGCATAACCCAGACCTAACCCAGTCCTAACCGGTGTTATCCTCTAAAATACTGTCCGAATCCAGGTTTAATTCACTGCCTCAGTGTGGTACAACATTACTACGTGATTCAAACACGGAAAAAACCCAGGATCTGGCCAACAAGTTTGCGAAAATGGCGAAATCATGAGCCAGATGCGTGCATTTCCCGGACCTAACCCAGACCTAAACGGTGTTATCCTCTGAAGTATTGATCGAAACAAGGTTTAATTGACTACCTCAGTGTGTTACCACATTCCTACGTGATTCAAACACGGAAAAAACCCAGGATCAGGCCAACAAGTTTGCGAAAATGGCGAAATCATGAGCCAGATGCGTGCATTTCCCGGACCTAACCCAGACCTAACCGGTGTTATCCTCTGAAATATTGATCGAAATCAGGTTTAATTGACTACCTCAGTGTGTTACCACATTCCGACGTGATTCAAACACGAAAAAAACCCAGGATCTGGCCAACAAGTATGCGAAGAAGGCAAAATCATGAGCCAGATGCGGGCATATCCCGGACCTAACCCAGACCTAACCGGTGTTATCCTCTGAAATATTGATCGAAACCAGGTTTAATTGACTGCTTCAGTGTGTTACCACATTCCTACGTGATTCAAACACGAAAAAATCCGAGGATCTGGCCAACAAGTATGCGAAGAAGGCAAAATCATGAGCCAGATGCGGGCATAACCCAGACCTAACCCCGACCTAACCGGTGTTATCCTCTAAAATACTGTCCGAATCTAGGTTTAGTTCACTGCCTCAGTGTGGTACAACATTACTACGTGATTCAAACACGGAAAAAACCCAGGATCTGGCCAACAAGTTTGCGAAAATGGCGAAATCATGAGCCAGATGCGTGCATTTCGCGGACCTAACCCAGACCTAACCGGTGTTATCCTCTGAAATATTGATCGAAACCAGGTTTAATTGACTGCTTCAGTGTGTTACCACATTCCTACGTGATTCAAACACGAAAAATACCCAGGATCTGGCCAACAAGTATGCGAAGAAGGCAAAATCATGAGCCAGATGCGGGCATAACCCAGACCTAACCTAGACCTAACCGGAGTTATCCTCTAAAATATTGATCGAAACCAGGTTTAATTGACTGCTTCAGTGTATTACCACATTACTACGTGATTCAAACACGGAAAAAACCCAGGATCTGGCCAACAAGTTTGCGAAAATGGCGAAAGTATAAGCCAGATGCGCGCATATCCCAGACCTAACCCATACCTAACCGGTGCTATCCTCTAAAATATTGATCGAAACCAGGTTTAATTGACTGCTTCAGTGTGTTACCACATTACTACGTGATTCGAACACGAAAAAAACCCAGGATCTGGCCAACAAGTATGCGAAGAAGGCAAAATCATGAGCCAGATGCGGGCATAACCCAGACGAAACCCAGACCTAACCGGTGTTATCCACTAAAATATTGATCGAAACCAGGCTTAATTGACTGCTTCAGTGTGTTACCACATTACTACGTGATTCAAACACGGAAAAAACCCAGGATCTGGCCAACAAGTATGCGAAGAAGGCAAAATCATGAGCCAGATGCGGGCATAACCCAGACCTAACCCTGACCTAACCGGTGTTATCCTCTAAAATATTGATCGAAACCAGGTTTAATTGACTGCTTCAGTGTATTACCACATTACAACGTGATTCAAACACGAAAAAAACCCAGGATCTGGACAACAAGTATGCGAAGAAGGCAAAATCATGAGCCAGATGCGGGCATATCCCGGACCTAACCCAGACCTAACCGGTGTTATCCTGTGAAATATTGATCGAAACCAGGTTTTATTGACTGCCTCAGTGTGGTACCACATTACTACGTGATTCAAACACGGAAAAAACCCAGGATCTGGCCAACAAGTTTGCGAAAAAGGCGAAAGTATAAGCCAGATGCGCGCATATCCCAGACCTAACCCAGACCTAACCGGTGTTATCCTCTAAAATATTGATCGAAACCTGGTTTAATTGACTGCTTCAGTGTGTTACCACATTACTACGTGATTCAAACACGAAAAAATCCGAGGATCTGGCCAACAAGTATGCGAAGAAGGCAAAATCATGAGCCAGATGCGGGCATAACCCAGACCTAACCCAGACCTAACCGGTGTTATCCTCTAAAATACTGAGCGAAACGAGGTTTAATTGACTGCTTCAGTGTGTTACCACATTACTACGTGATTCAAACACGAAAAAAACCCAGGATCTGGCCAACAAGTATGCGAAGAAGGCAAAATCATGAGCCAGATGCGGGCATAACCCAGACCTAACCCAGACCTAACCGGTGTTATCCTCTAAAATATTGATCGAAACCAGGTTTAATTGACTGCTTCAGTGTATTACCACATTACTACGTGATTCAAACACGGAAAAAACCCAGGATCTGGCCAACAAGTATGCGAAGAAGGCATAATCATGAGCCAGATGCGGGCATATCCCGTACCTAACCCAGACCTAACCGGTGTTATCCTCTAAAATATTGATCGAAACCAGGTTTAATTGACTGCTTCAGTGTGTTACCACATTCCTACGTGATTCAAACACGAAAAATACCCAGGATCTGGCCAACAAGTATGCGAAGAAGGCAAAATCATGAGCCAGATGCGGGCATAACCCAGACCTAACCTAGACCTAACCGGTGTTATCCTCTAAAATATTGATCGAAACCAGGTTTAATTGACTGCTTCAGTGTATTACCACATTACAACGTGATTCAAACACGAAAAAAACCCAGGATCTGGCCAACAAGTATGCGAAGAAGGCAAAATCATGAGCCAGATGCGGGTATAACCCAGACCTAACCGGTGTTATCCTCTAAAATACTGAGCGAAACGAGGTTTAATTGACTGCTTCAGTGTGTTACCACATTACTACGTGATTCAAACACGAAAAAAACCCGGGATCTGGCCAACAAGTATGCGAAGAAGGCAAAATCATGAGCCAGATGCGGGCATAACCCAGACCTAACCGAGACCTAACCGGTGATATCCTCTAAAATAATGATCGAAACCAGGTTTAATTGACTCCTTCTGTGTGTTACCACATTACTACGTGATTCAAACACGAAAAAAACCCAGGATCTGGCCAACAAGTATGCGAAGAAGGCAAAATCATGAGCCAGATGCGGGCATAACCCAGACCTAACCCAGACCTAACCGGTGTTATCCTCTAAAATATTGATCGAAACCAGGCTTAGTTGACTGCTTCAGTGTGTTACCACATTACTACGTGATTCAAACACGGAAAAAACCCAGGATCTGGCCAACAAGTATGCGAAGAAGGCAAAATCATGAGCCAGATGCGGGCATATCCCGGACCTAACCCAGACCTAACCGGTGTTATCCTGTGAAATATTGATCGAAACCAGGTTTAATTGACTGCCTCAGTGTGGTACCACATTACTACATGATTCAAACACGGAAAAAACCCAGGATCTGGCCAACAAGTTTGCGAAAATGGCGAAAGTATAAGCCAGATGCGCGCATATCCCAGACCTAACCCAGACCTAACCGGTGTTATCCTCTAAAATATTGATCGAAACCTGGTTTAATTGACTGCTTCAGTGTGTTACCACATTACTACGTGATTCAAACACGAAAAAATCCGAGGATCTGGCCAACAAGTATGCGAAGAAGGCAAAATCATGAGCCAGATGCGGGCATAACCCAGACCTAACCCAGACCTAACCGGTGTTATCCTCTAAAATACTGTCCGAATCCAGGTTTAATTCACTGCCTCAGTGTGGTACAACATTACTACGTGATTCAAACACGGAAAAAACCCAGGATCTGGCCAACAAGTTTGCGAAAATGGCGAAATCATGAGCCAGATGCGTGCATTTCCCGGACCTAACCCAGACCTAAACGGTGTTATCCTCTGAAGTATTGATCGAAACCAGGTTTAATTGACTACCTCAGTGTGTTACCACATTCCTACGTGATTCAAACACGGAAAAAACCCAGGATCAGGCCAACAAGTTTGCGAAAATGGCGAAATCATGAGCCAGATGCGTGCATTTCCCGGACCTAACCCAGACCTAACCGGTGTTATCCTCTGAAATATTGATCGAAATCAGGTTTAATTGACTACCTCAGTGTGTTACCACATTCCGACGTGATTCAAACACGAAAAAAACCCAGGATCTGGCCAACAAGTATGCGAAGAAGGCAAAATCATGAGCCAGATGCGGGCATATCCCGGACCTAACCCAGACCTAACCGGTGTTATCCTCTGAAATATTGATCGAAACCAGGTTTAATTGACTGCTTCAGTGTGTTACCACATTCCTACGTGATTCAAACACGAAAAAAACCCAGGATCTGGACAACAAGTATGCGAAGAAGGCAAAATCATGAGCCAGATGCGGGTATAACCCAGGCCTAAGCCAGACATAACCGGTGTTATCCTCTAAAATACTGAGCGAAACGAGGTTTAATTGACTGCTTCAGTGTGTTACCACATTACTACGTGATTCAAAGACGGAAAAAACCCAGGATCTGGCCAACAAGTATGCGAAAAAGGCGAAAGTATATGCCAGATGCGCGCATATCCCAGACACAACCCAGACCTAACCGGTGTTATCCTCTAAAATATTGATCGAAGCCAGGTTTAATTGACAGTTTCAGTGTGTTACCACATTACTACGTGATTCAAACACGAGAAAAACCCAGGATCTGGCCAACAAGTATGCGAAGAAGGCAAAATCATGAGCCAGATGCGGGCATAACCCAGACCTAACCCAGACCTAACCGGTGTTATCCTCTAAAATACTGTCCGAATCCAGGTTTAATTGACTGCCTCAGTGTGGTACAACATTACTACGTGATTCAAACACGGAAAAAACCCAGGATCTGGCCAACAAGTTTGCGAAAATGGCGAAATCATGAGCCAGATGCGTGCATTTCCCGGACCTAACCCAGACCTAACCGGTGTTATTCTCTGAAATATTGATCGAAACCAGGTTTAGTTGACTACCACAGTGTGGTACCACATTACTACGTTATTCAAACACGGAAAAAACCCAGGATCTGGCCAAAAAGTTTGCGAAAAAGGCGAAAGTATAAGCCAGATGCGCGCATATCCCAGACCTAACCCCGACCTAACCGGTGTCATCCTCTAAAATATTGATCGAAACCAGGTTTAATTGACTGCTTCAGTGTGTTACCACATTACTACGTGATTCAAACACGAAAAAAACCCGGGATCTGGCCAACAAGAATGCGAAGAAGGCAAAATCATGAGCCAGATGCGCGCATATCCCAGACCTAACCCAGACCTAACCGGTGTTATCCTCTAAAATATTGATCGAAACCTGGTTTAATTGACTGCTTCAGTGTGTTACCACATTCCTACGTGATTCAAACTCGAAAAAAACCCAGGATATGGCCAACAAGTATGCGAAGAAGGCAAAATCATGAGCCAGATGCGGGCATAACCCAGACCTAACCCAGACCAAACCGGTGTTATCCTCTAAAATATTGATCGAAACCTGGTTTAATTGACTGCTTCAGTGTGTTACCACATTACTACGTGATTCAAACACGAAAAAATCCGAGGATCTGGCCAACAAGTATGCGAAGAAGGCAAAATCATGAGCCAGATGCGGGCATAACCCAGACCTAACCCCGACCTAACCGGTGTTATCCCCTAAAATACTGTCCGAATCTAGGTTTAATTCACTGCCTCAGTGTGGTACAACATTACTACGTGATTCAAACACGGAAAAAACCCAGGATCTGGCCAACAAGTTTGCGAAAATGGCGAAATCATGAGCCAGATGCGTGCATTTCCCGGACCTAACCCAGACCTAACCGGTGTTATCCTCTGAAATATTGATCGAAACCTGGTTTAATTGACTGCTTCAGTGTGTTACCACATTCCTACGTGATTCAAACTCGAAAAAATCCCAGGATATGGCCAACAAGTATGCGAAGAAGGCAAAATCATGAGCCAGATGCGGGCATATCCCGGACCTAACCCAGACCTAACCGGTGTTATCCTCTGAAATATTGATCGAAACCTGGTTTAATTGACTGCTTCAGTGTGTTACCACATTACTACGTGATTCAAACACGAAAAAATCCGAGGATCTGGCCAACAAGTATGCGAAGAAGGCAAAATCATGAGCCAGATGCGGGCATAACCCAGACCTAACCCCGACCTAACCGGTGTTATCCTCTAAAATACTGTCCGAATCTAGGTTTAGTTCACTGCCTCAGTGTGGTACAACATTACTACGTGATTCAAACACGGAAAAAACCCAGGATCTGGCCAACAAGTTTGCGAAAATGGCGAAATCATGAGCCAGATGCGTGCATTTCGCGGACCTAACCCAGACCTAACCGGTGTTATCCTCTGAAATATTGATCGAAACCAGGTTTAATTGACTGCTTCAGTGTGTTACCACATTCCTACGTGATTCAAACACGAAAAATACCCAGGATCTGGCCAACAAGTATGCGAAGAAGGCAAAATCATGAGCCAGATGCGGGCATAACCCAGACCTAACCTAGACCTAACCGGTGTTATCCTCTAAAATATTGATCGAAACCAGGTTTAATTGACTGCTTCAGTGTATTACCACATTACTACGTGATTCAAACACGGAAAAAACCCAGGATCTGGCCAACAAGTTTGCGAAAATGGCGAAAGTATAAGCCAGATGCGCGCATATCCCAGACCTAACCCATACCTAACCGGTGCTATCCTCTAAAATATTGATCGAAACCAGGTTTAATTGACTGCTTCAGTGTGTTACCACATTACTACGTGATTCGAACACGAAAAAAACCCAGGATCTGGCCAACAAGTATGCGAAGAAGGCAAAATCATGAGCCAGATGCGGGCATAACCCAGACGAAACCCAGACCTAACCGGTGTTATCCACTAAAATATTGATCGAAACCAGGCTTAATTGACTGCTTCAGTGTGTTACCACATTACTACGTGATTCAAACACGGAAAAAACCCAGGATCTGGCCAACAAGTATGCGAAGAAGGCAAAATCATGAGCCAGATGCGGGCATAACCCAGACCTAACCCTGACCTAACCGGTGTTATCCTCTAAAATATTGATCGAAACCAGGTTTAATTGACTGCTTCAGTGTATTACCACATTACAACGTGATTCAAACACGAAAAAAACCCAGGATCTGGACAACAAGTATGCGAAGAAGGCAAAATCATGAGCCAGATGCGGGCATATCCCGGACCTAACCCAGACCTAACCGGTGTTATCCTGTGAAATATTGATCGAAACCAGGTTTTATTGACTGCCTCAGTGTGGTACCACATTACTACGTGATTCAAACACGGAAAAAACCCAGGATCTGGCCAACAAGTTTGCGAAAAAGGCGAAAGTATAAGCCAGATGCGCGCATATCCCAGACCTAACCCAGACCTAACCGGTGTTATCCTCTAAAATATTGATCGAAACCTGGTTTAATTGACTGCTTCAGTGTGTTACCACATTACTACGTGATTCAAACACGAAAAAATCCGAGGATCTGGCCAACAAGTATGCGAAGAAGGCAAAATCATGAGCCAGATGCGGGCATAACCCAGACCTAACCCAGACCTAACCGGTGTTATCCTCTAAAATACTGAGCGAAACGAGGTTTAATTGACTGCTTCAGTGTGTTACCACATTACTACGTGATTCAAACACGAAAAAAACCCAGGATCTGGCCAACAAGTATGCGAAGAAGGCAAAATCATGAGCCAGATGCGGGCATAACCCAGACCTAACCCAGACCTAACCGGTGTTATCCTCTAAAATATTGATCGAAACCAGGTTTAATTGACTGCTTCAGTGTATTACCACATTACTACGTGATTCAAACACGGAAAAAACCCAGGATCTGGCCAACAAGTATGCGAAGAAGGCATAATCATGAGCCAGATGCGGGCATATCCCGTACCTAACCCAGACCTAACCGGTGTTATCCTCTGAAATATTGATCGAAACCAGGTTTAATTGACTGCTTCAGTGTGTTACCACATTCCTACGTGATTCAAACACGAAAAATACCCAGGATCTGGCCAACAAGTATGCGAAGAAGGCAAAATCATGAGCCAGATGCGGGCATAACCCAGACCTAACCTAGACCTAACCGGTGTTATCCTCTAAAATATTGATCGAAACCAGGTTTAATTGACTGCTTCAGTGTATTACCACATTACAACGTGATTCAAACACGAAAAAAACCCAGGATCTGGCCAACAAGTATGCGAAGAAGGCAAAATCATGAGCCAGATGCGGGTATAACCCAGACCTAACCGGTGTTATCCTCTAAAATACTGAGCGAAACGAGGTTTAATTGACTGCTTCAGTGTGTTACCACATTACTACGTGATTCAAACACGAAAAAAACCCGGGATCTGGCCAACAAGTATGCGAAGAAGGCAAAATCATGAGCCAGATGCGGGCATAACCCAGACCTAACCGAGACCTAACCGGTGATATCCTCTAAAATAATGATCGAAACCAGGTTTAATTGACTCCTTCTGTGTGTTACCACATTACTACGTGATTCAAACACGAAAAAAACCCAGGATCTGGCCAACAAGTATGCGAAGAAGGCAAAATCATGAGCCAGATGCGGGCATAACCCAGACCTAACCCAGACCTAACCGGTGTTATCCTCTAAAATATTGATCGAAACCAGGCTTAGTTGACTGCTTCAGTGTGTTACCACATTACTACGTGATTCAAACACGGAAAAAACCCAGGATCTGGCCAACAAGTATGCGAAGAAGGCAAAATCATGAGCCAGATGCGGGCATATCCCGGACCTAACCCAGACCTAACCGGTGTTATCCTGTGAAATATTGATCGAAACCAGGTTTAATTGACTGCCTCAGTGTGGTACCACATTACTACATGATTCAAACACGGAAAAAACCCAGGATCTGGCCAACAAGTTTGCGAAAATGGCGAAAGTATAAGCCAGATGCGCGCATATCCCAGACCTAACCCAGACCTAACCGGTGTTATCCTCTAAAATATTGATCGAAACCTGGTTTAATTGACTGCTTCAGTGTGTTACCACATTACTACGTGATTCAAACACGAAAAAATCCGAGGATCTGGCCAACAAGTATGCGAAGAAGGCAAAATCATGAGCCAGATGCGGGCATAACCCAGACCTAACCCAGACCTAACCGGTGTTATCCTCTAAAATACTGTCCGAATCCAGGTTTAATTCACTGCCTCAGTGTGGTACAACATTACTACGTGATTCAAACACGGAAAAAACCCAGGATCTGGCCAACAAGTTTGCGAAAATGGCGAAATCATGAGCCAGATGCGTGCATTTCCCGGACCTAACCCAGACCTAACCGGTGTTATCCTCTGAAATATTGATCGAAATCAGGTTTAATTGACTACCTCAGTGTGTTACCACATTCCGACGTGATTCAAACACGAAAAAAACCCAGGATCTGGCCAACAAGTATGCGAAGAAGGCAAAATCATGAGCCAGATGCGGGCATATCCCGGACCTAACCCAGACCTAACCGGTGTTATCCTCTGAAATATTGATCGAAACCAGGTTTAATTGACTGCTTCAGTGTGTTACCACATTCCTACGTGATTCAAACACGAAAAAAACCCAGGATCTGGACAACAAGTATGCGAAGAAGGCAAAATCATGAGCCAGATGCGGGTATAACCCAGGCCTAAGCCAGACATAACCGGTGTTATCCTCTAAAATACTGAGCGAAACGAGGTTTAATTGACTGCTTCAGTGTGTTACCACATTACTACGTGATTCAAAGACGGAAAAAACCCAGGATCTGGCCAACAAGTATGCGAAAAAGGCGAAAGTATATGCCAGATGCGCGCATATCCCAGACACAACCCAGACCTAACCGGTGTTATCCTCTAAAATATTGATCGAAGCCAGGTTTAATTGACAGTTTCAGTGTGTTACCACATTACTACGTGATTCAAACACGAGAAAAACCCAGGATCTGGCCAACAAGTATGCGAAGAAGGCAAAATCATGAGCCAGATGCGGGCATAACCCAGACCTAACCCAGACCTAACCGGTGTTATCCTCTAAAATACTGTCCGAATCCAGGTTTAATTGACTGCCTCAGTGTGGTACAACATTACTACGTGATTCAAACACGGAAAAAACCCAGGATCTGGCCAACAAGTTTGCGAAAATGGCGAAATCATGAGCCAGATGCGTGCATTTCCCGGACCTAACCCAGACCTAACCGGTGTTATTCTCTGAAATATTGATCGAAACCAGGTTTAGTTGACTACCACAGTGTGGTACCACATTACTACGTTATTCAAACACGGAAAAAACCCAGGATCTGGCCAAAAAGTTTGCGAAAAAGGCGAAAGTATAAGCCAGATGCGCGCATATCCCAGACCTAACCCCGACCTAACCGGTGTCATCCTCTAAAATATTGATCGAAACCAGGTTTAATTGACTGCTTCAGTGTGTTACCACATTACTACGTGATTCAAACACGAAAAAAACCCGGGATCTGGCCAACAAGAATGCGAAGAAGGCAAAATCATGAGCCAGATGCGCGCATATCCCAGACCTAACCCAGACCTAACCGGTGTTATCCTCTAAAATATTGATCGAAACCTGGTTTAATTGACTGCTTCAGTGTGTTACCACATTCCTACGTGATTCAAACTCGAAAAAAACCCAGGATATGGCCAACAAGTATGCGAAGAAGGCAAAATCATGAGCCAGATGCGGGCATAACCCAGACCTAACCCAGACCAAACCGGTGTTATCCTCTAAAATATTGATCGAAACCTGGTTTAATTGACTGCTTCAGTGTGTTACCACATTACTACGTGATTCAAACACGAAAAAATCCGAGGATCTGGCCAACAAGTATGCGAAGAAGGCAAAATCATGAGCCAGATGCGGGCATAACCCAGACCTAACCCCGACCTAACCGGTGTTATCCCCTAAAATACTGTCCGAATCTAGGTTTAATTCACTGCCTCAGTGTGGTACAACATTACTACGTGATTCAAACACGGAAAAAACCCAGGATCTGGCCAACAAGTTTGCGAAAATGGCGAAATCATGAGCCAGATGCGTGCATTTCCCGGACCTAACCCAGACCTAACCGGTGTTATCCTCTGAAATATTGATCGAAACCTGGTTTAATTGACTGCTTCAGTGTGTTACCACATTCCTACGTGATTCAAACTCGAAAAAATCCCAGGATATGGCCAACAAGTATGCGAAGAAGGCAAAATCATGAGCCAGATGCGGGCATATCCCGGACCTAACCCAGACCTAACCGGTGTTATCCTCTGAAATATTGATCGAAACCTGGTTTAATTGACTGCTTCAGTGTGTTACCACATTACTACGTGATTCAAACACGAAAAAATCCGAGGATCTGGCCAACAAGTATGCGAAGAAGGCAAAATCATGAGCCAGATGCGGGCATAACCCAGACCTAACCCCGACCTAACCGGTGTTATCCTCTAAAATACTGTCCGAATCTAGGTTTAGTTCACTGCCTCAGTGTGGTACAACATTACTACGTGATTCAAACACGGAAAAAACCCAGGATCTGGCCAACAAGTTTGCGAAAATGGCGAAATCATGAGCCAGATGCGTGCATTTCGCGGACCTAACCCAGACCTAACCGGTGTTATCCTCTGAAATATTGATCGAAACCAGGTTTAATTGACTGCTTCAGTGTGTTACCACATTCCTACGTGATTCAAACACGAAAAATACCCAGGATCTGGCCAACAAGTATGCGAAGAAGGCAAAATCATGAGCCAGATGCGGGCATAACCCAGACCTAACCTAGACCTAACCGGTGTTATCCTCTAAAATATTGATCGAAACCAGGTTTAATTGACTGCTTCAGTGTATTACCACATTACTACGTGATTCAAACACGGAAAAAACCCAGGATCTGGCCAACAAGTTTGCGAAAATGGCGAAAGTATAAGCCAGATGCGCGCATATCCCAGACCTAACCCATACCTAACCGGTGCTATCCTCTAAAATATTGATCGAAACCAGGTTTAATTGACTGCTTCAGTGTGTTACCACATTACTACGTGATTCGAACACGAAAAAAACCCAGGATCTGGCCAACAAGTATGCGAAGAAGGCAAAATCATGAGCCAGATGCGGGCATAACCCAGACGAAACCCAGACCTAACCGGTGTTATCCACTAAAATATTGATCGAAACCAGGCTTAATTGACTGCTTCAGTGTGTTACCACATTACTACGTGATTCAAACACGGAAAAAACCCAGGATCTGGCCAACAAGTATGCGAAGAAGGCAAAATCATGAGCCAGATGCGGGCATAACCCAGACCTAACCCTGACCTAACCGGTGTTATCCTCTAAAATATTGATCGAAACCAGGTTTAATTGACTGCTTCAGTGTATTACCACATTACAACGTGATTCAAACACGAAAAAAACCCAGGATCTGGACAACAAGTATGCGAAGAAGGCAAAATCATGAGCCAGATGCGGGCATATCCCGGACCTAACCCAGACCTAACCGGTGTTATCCTGTGAAATATTGATCGAAACCAGGTTTTATTGACTGCCTCAGTGTGGTACCACATTACTACGTGATTCAAACACGGAAAAAACCCAGGATCTGGCCAACAAGTTTGCGAAAAAGGCGAAAGTATAAGCCAGATGCGCGCATATCCCAGACCTAACCCAGACCTAACCGGTGTTATCCTCTAAAATATTGATCGAAACCTGGTTTAATTGACTGCTTCAGTGTGTTACCACATTACTACGTGATTCAAACACGAAAAAATCCGAGGATCTGGCCAACAAGTATGCGAAGAAGGCAAAATCATGAGCCAGATGCGGGCATAACCCAGACCTAACCCAGACCTAACCGGTGTTATCCTCTAAAATACTGAGCGAAACGAGGTTTAATTGACTGCTTCAGTGTGTTACCACATTACTACGTGATTCAAACACGAAAAAAACCCAGGATCTGGCCAACAAGTATGCGAAGAAGGCAAAATCATGAGCCAGATGCGGGCATAACCCAGACCTAACCCAGACCTAACCGGTGTTATCCTCTAAAATATTGATCGAAACCAGGTTTAATTGACTGCTTCAGTGTATTACCACATTACTACGTGATTCAAACACGGAAAAAACCCAGGATCTGGCCAACAAGTATGCGAAGAAGGCATAATCATGAGCCAGATGCGGGCATATCCCGTACCTAACCCAGACCTAACCGGTGTTATCCTCTGAAATATTGATCGAAACCAGGTTTAATTGACTGCTTCAGTGTGTTACCACATTCCTACGTGATTCAAACACGAAAAATACCCAGGATCTGGCCAACAAGTATGCGAAGAAGGCAAAATCATGAGCCAGATGCGGGCATAACCCAGACCTAACCTAGACCTAACCGGTGTTATCCTCTAAAATATTGATCGAAACCAGGTTTAATTGACTGCTTCAGTGTATTACCACATTACAACGTGATTCAAACACGAAAAAAACCCAGGATCTGGCCAACAAGTATGCGAAGAAGGCAAAATCATGAGCCAGATGCGGGTATAACCCAGACCTAACCGGTGTTATCCTCTAAAATACTGAGCGAAACGAGGTTTAATTGACTGCTTCAGTGTGTTACCACATTACTACGTGATTCAAACACGAAAAAAACCCAGGATCTGGCCAACAAGTATGCGAAGAAGGCAAAATCATGAGCCAGATGCGCGCATATCCCAGACCTAACCCAGACCTAACCGGTGTTATCCTCTAAAATATTGATCGAAACCAGGTTTAATTGACAGTTTCAGTGTGTTACCACATTACTACGTGATTCAAACACGAGAAAAACCCAGGATCTGGCCAACAAGTATGCGAGGAAGGCAAAATCATGAGCCAGATGCGGGCATAACCCAGACCTAACCCAGACCTAACCGGTGTTATCCTCTAAAATACTGTCCGAATCCAGGTTTAATTGACTGCCTCTGTGTGGTACAACATTACTACGTGATTCAAACACGGAAAAAACCCAGGATCTGGCCAACAAGTTTGCGAAAATGGCGAAATCATGAGCCAGATGCGTGCATTTCCCGGACCTAACCCAGACCTAACCGGTGTTATCCTCTGAAATATTGATCGAAACGAGGTTTAGTTGACTACCACAGTGTGGTACCACATTACTACGTGATTCAAACACGGAAAAAACCCAGGATCTGGCCAAAAAGTTTGCGAAAAAGGCGAAAGTATAAGCCAGATGCGCGCATATCCCAGACCTAACCCAGACCTAACCGGTGTCATCCTCTAAAATATAGATCGAAACCAGGTTTAATTGACTGCTTCAGTGTGTTACCACATTACTACGTGATTCAAACACGAAAAAAACCCGGGATCTGGCCAACAAGTATGCGAAGAAGGCAAAATCATGAGCCAGATGCGGGCATAACCCAGACCTAACCGAGACCTAACCGGTGATATCCTCTAAAATAATGATCGAAACCAGGTTTAATTGACTCCTTCTGTGTGTTACCACATTACTACGTGATTCAAACACGAAAAAAACCCAGGATCTGGCCAACAAGTATGCGAAGAAGGCAAAATCATGAGCCAGATGCGGGTATAGCCCAGGCCTAAGCCAGACATAACCGGTGTTATCCTCTAAAATACTGAGCGAAACGAGGTTTAATTGACTGCTTCAGTGTGTTACCACATTACTACGTGATTCAAAGACGGAAAAAACCCAGGATCTGGCCAACAAGTATGCGAAGAAGGCAAAATCATGAGCCAGATGCGTGCATTTCCCGGACCTAACCCAGACCTAACCGGTGTTATCCTCTGAAATATTGATGGAAACCAGGTTTAATTGACTGCTTCAGTGTGTTACCACATTACTACGTGATTCAAACACGAAAAAAACCCAGGATCCGGCCAACAAGTATGCGAAGAAGGCAAAATCATGAGCCAGATGCGGGCATAACCCAGACCTAACCCAGACCTAACCGGTGTTATCCTCTAAAATATTGATCGAAACCAGGCTTAGTTGACTGCTTCAGTGTGTTACCACATTACTACGTGATTCAAACACGGAAAAAACCCAGGATCTGGCCAACAAGTATGCGAAAAAGGCGAAAGTATATGCCAGATGCGCGCATATCCCAGACACAACCCAGACCTAACCGGTGTTATCCTCTAAAATATTGATCGAAGCCAGGTTTAATTGACAGTTTCAGTGTGTTACCACATTACTACGTGATTCAAACACGAGAAAAACCCAGGATCTGGCCAACAAGTATGCGAAGAAGGCAAAATCATGAGCCAGATGCGGGCATAACCCAGACCTAACCCAGACCTAACCGGTGTTATCCTCTAAAATACTGTCCGAATCCAGGTTTAATTGACTGCCTCTGTGTGGTACAACATTACTACGTGATTCAAACACGGAAAAAACCCAGGATCTGGCCAACAAGTTTGCGAAAATGGCGAAATCATGAGCCAGATGCGTGCATTTCCCGGACCTAACCCAGACCTAACCGGTGTTATCCTCTGAAATATTGATCGAAACCAGGTTTAGTTGACTACCACAGTGTGGTACCACATTACTACGTGATTCAAACACGGAAAAAACCCAGGATCTGTCCAAAAAGTTTGCGAAAAAGGCGAAAGTATAAGCCAGATGCGCGCATATCCCAGACCTAACCCAGACCTAACCGGTGTCATCCTCTAAAATATTGATCGAAACCAGGTTTAATTGACTGCTTCAGTGTGTTACCACATTACTACGTGATTCAAACACGAAAAAATCCCGTGATCTGGCCAACAAGTATGCGAAGAAGGCAAAATCATGAGCCAGATGCGGGCATAACCCAGACCTAACCCAGACCTAACCGGTGTCATCCTCTAAAATATTGATCGAAACCAGGTTTAATTGACTGCTTCAGTGTGTTACCACATTACTACGTGATTCAAACACGAAAAAAACCCGGGATCTGGCCAACAAGTATGCGAAGAAGGCAAAATCATGAGCCAGATGTGTGCATTTCCCGGACCTAACCCAGACCTAAACGGTGTTATCCTCTGAAGTATTGATCGAAACCAGGTTTAATTGACTCCTTCAGTGTGTTACCACATTACTACGTGATTCAAACACGAAAAAAACCCAGGATCTGGCCAACAAGTATGCGAAGAAGGCAAAATCATGAGCCAGATGCGGGCATAACCCAGACCTAACCCAGACCTAACCGGTGTTATCCTCTGAAATATTCATCGAAATCAGGTTTAATTGACTACCTCAGTGTGTTACCACATTCCGACGTGATTCAAACACGAAAAAAACCCAGGATCTGGCCAACAAGTATGCGAAGAAGGCAAAATCATGAGCCAGATGCGGGCATAACCCAGACCTAACCCAGACCTAACCGGTGTTATCCTCTAAAATAGTGATCGAAACCTGGTTTAATTGACTGCTTCAGTGTGTTACCACATTACTACGTGATTCAAACACGAAAAAAATCCAGGATCTGGCCAACAAGTATGCGAAGAAGGCAAAATCATGAGCCAGATGCGGGCATAACCCAGACCTAACCCAGACCTAACCGGTGTCATCCTCTAAAATATTGATCGAAACCAGGTTTAATTGACTGCTTCAGTGTGTTACCACATTACTACGTGATTCAAACACGAAAAAAACCCGGGATCTGGCCAACAAGTATGCGAAGAAGACAAAATCATGAGCCAGATGCGGGCATAACCCAGACCTAACCCAGACCTAACCGGTGTTATCCTCTAAAATAATGATCGAAACCAGGCTTAGTTGACTGCTTCAGTGTGTTACCACATTACTACGTGATTCATACACGGAAAAAACCCAGGATCTGGCCAACAAGTATGCGAAAAAGGCAAAGTATATGCCAGATGCGCGCATATCCCAGACCTAACCCAGACCTAACCGTTGTTATCCTCTAAAATATTGATCGAAACCAGGTTTAATTGACAGTTTCAGTATGTTACCACATTACTACGTGATTCAAACACGAGAAAAACCCAGGATCTGGCCAACAAGTATGCGAAGAAGGCAAAATCATGAGCCAGATGCGGGCATAAGCCAGGCCTAACCCAGACCTAACCGGTGATATCCTCTAAAATACTGTCCGAATCCAGGTTTAATTGACTGCCTCAGTGTGGTACAACATTACTACGTGATTCAAACACGGAAAAAACCCAGGATCTGGCCAACAAGTTTGCGAAAATGGCGAAATCATGAGCCAGATGCGTGCATTTCCCGGACCTAACCCAGACCTAACCGGTGTTATCCTCTGAAATATTGATCGAAACCAGGTTTAGTTGACTACCACAGTGTGGTACCACATTACTACGTGATTCAAACACGGAAAAAACCCAGGATCTGGCCAAAAAGTTTGCGAAAAAGGCGAAAGTATAAGCCAGATCCCCTCAGGGGCTGCCAGCCTTTCAGCTGCAGTACGGGCTTAACGAACCCGGGGTACCCGAGTCATACACACACCGTAAGCCTCCTGTTGGTCGTCACAACGACCCATTCACAATTCCCTATTGGTTTTGTGAATGGTACGTGACGGCAGGAGGAACGGGGGTCTTGGCTTAACCGCCTGGGCCACGAGTATGGCGACTCTATAAAATCGCCCTCCAATCCTAAGCTATGGTGCGCGGCGATGGGATGCATGGTTGGGGGAGAAGGCCCAATCCCAAGCGACCACCTCCGGGGAACCTGCCGATCCCCCGGAGTATTAGGCTTACCCGGGTAAGGCGGCTCTGCCCGGGTGGACCTTTATTTCCGACCATCTCGTGGGACTATTATGGACACAGAAAATAAAATGGGGATGGGGCGGGTTTTGTCGGTTGGGGAGGACGGAGACGGGGTTGGGGTTAGGGTGGCGGCGCTCGCGCCCCACTCAGCGCCAGGTCCGGCTTCGTGGAGGGTGGAGGATGACGACGAGACGGCGTCGGTCTCGTCCTTCTCCTCCAGCACGAGCCACATAGGCTCTAAGAGGAAGAGGACGGGGCAGGCCGTCGTCGAGGTGGGCGGGGCGATGAGCCCGTCGGTGAGGCTGAGTTGCCTCAGGGACGAGGTGACCGAGGAGATATCGGAGAGGATCTCCTCGTCCCTGAGGCGGGTGGAGAAAGTCGCCGCTGCCTGCGCCTTTAAGGGGCAGAAAAGCGGTGGCGCGGAGGCCCTGAAGGCCGCGGCGGAGGAAATGAGGGAGGCGGCGCGGGAGCTCAGAGGGCGGAACGCCCGTCTGCAGCTCCTGTTGGAGGAGGAGCGACAGGGGAGGAGGAGGGCAGAGGCGCTGTGGAACAGCGCGGCCCTCCCTCCCATCCTCCCTCCTCCTCCACCGCCGCGTCCGTCGGCGGAGGTAAATAAGCGGAGTGCGGCGGCAGTGGTGCGGGGCACCGCGGGCCCCTCCACCCACACTCCGCCCGTGAAGAAGTCCCCGTCCTCCTCAGAAGACGATCTTCTGAGGAGGATTGGGGACATGATTGATGGCAAGTTGGCCGCCTTCCGGGAGGAGCTCCTCGCCGGAAGAGCGGTCAGCAGGAAGGCGGTGCCTCCCCGACCTGTTCCGGTACAGTCGGGGAAGGCAAAGAAGGGCGGAGTGAAGGCTCCGCCCAGCGTTGCGGCACCAGGGCCCCGGGTCGCGACCCCCAAGGGGGGTGGTGTACCCGTGGTCGCGGTGGTCACGTCCTCCACAGCACCCTCCCAAGGGGGGGTGGCGTGGAGTGAGGTGGTGGGGCGGAAGGCGAAGCGGGCGGCGAGGAAGGCCTCGCAACCGCAGCCTCCGCCTCCGCCGCCGGCGGCCAAGGTAAAGGTCGCGAATGTCGGGAAGGCACGACCAGGTCGTCCCCCAAAAACGGCAGCGGTGACGCTGACCGTTGCGCAGGGGGGCGACCTGACCCTCGCGGAGGCGATGCGGCTCGCCAGGGAGAATATCTCCCTGGAAGAACTGGGCATCGCCTCCGTGAGGGCGAAGAGGGCCGTGACCGGGGGTCTCTTGCTGGAGATCCCCGGTGCAGAAGGCGGCGCGAAGGCGGATCGTCTCGCCCAGAGGCTCCGTGAGCAGCTGGGCGAGCGAGGTGTCCGGGTCGCCCGGCCCACGAAGCGCACGGAGATGCGCGTTTGTGGGCTGGACGACTCGGTCAGCGCACAGGATGTGTCCCGTGCCCTTGCGAGGGCGGGGGACTGTCCTGTGGAGGACCTGCGGATCGGAGAGATCCGCAGGTCGCCCTCCGGCCTCGGGTCGGTGTGGGCCCGGTGCCCCCTCTCCGCCGCCCGTAAGGTGGCGGAATCCGGGAGGGTGTTGGTGGGGTGGGTTTCGGCGCGAGTGGAAATCCTCGCGCCGCGCCCGCTCCAGTGTCACCGCTGCCTCGAATTGGGGCACGTGAGGCAGTGGTGCACCTCGCCGGTGGACCGCAGCGGTCAGTGTTACCGCTGCGGTGCCAAAGAGCACCGTGCGAGCCAGTGCTCGGCGGCCCCCCACTGCTCGCTGTGTGCGGACATGGGGAGGCCAGCCGATCACAGGGTGGGGAGCAAGAAGTGCTCCCCCCCCTCCCGGAAGGAGAGGAAGAGGCGGGCTGCACCGGCTCCGGTGCCGAGGGCGGTGGCATCGTCCTCTATGGAGGTGGACGGTGCTACGGGGACGGACGGCCGGGAGGAGGCTGGCGCGGCCATTAATTAATGCCGCCCCGCCTCCTCCTCCAGGCCAACCTCAACCACTGCCGCGCGGCACAGGACTTGATGTCCCAAGTCCTCGCGGAGTGGGGGGTTGGCCTGGCGGTCGCCGCCGAGCCGTACCGCGTCCCTGATCACCCTCATTGGGTGGGCGACGCGGACGGCTTGGTGGCGACGGTATGGGGAGGGGGCGACGGGTCCCCACCGTTCTCCTTGTTGGAGCGCGGTCGGGGATTCGTCGCCGTGGACTGGGGGGGAGTCGCTGTGGTGGGGTGCTACATTTCGCCCCGTAGCGGTCACGCTGCGTTCGAGCTGTACTTGGCCGAGGTCGCGGCATGCGTGCAGCGCTACGCGGCCCGGCCGGTGCTGGTCCTGGGGGATTTTAATGCCAAGTCGGTGGCTTGGGGATCCCCCAGGACCTCCGTTCGTGGCGGGATCCTGGGCGATTGGGCGGCGGGGCTCGACCTCCGGGTATTGAACCGGGGGTCGGAGCACACATGCGTGCGGCGATATGGGGGGTCCATCGTGGATGTTGGATTCGCGACCCCCAACGCCGTGCGCATGGTGTCGGGTTGGCACGTGGTGGCGGGGGCAGAGACACTCTCCGATCACCGGTACATCCGGATGGAGGTCTCTGCCGCCGCGAGTGCATCCCGACACGGCCGCCTGCGTGGCACCCCACCACGCCGCTGGGCGCTTCGGCGCCTGGACAAGGACGCCCTGATGGCAGCTGCCCTCGCTGCAACTTGGCCGCAGGGAGCGGCCGAGTTGCCGAGCATAGAGGAGGAGGTCGCCCGGCTCGGAGCATTGGTCGCGGGTATTTGCGACGCGGCGATGCCTCGGGTCGGGCGGGCTTCTCCTCGCCGGGCGGTGTACTGGTGGTCGGACGCGATCGCGGAGTTGCGAGTCGCGACTGTCCGCGCCCGACGCCAGTACACCCGCGCGCGCCGTCGTCAACGTACAGGCGACGGCGTGGCGCGAGCGAGGGCAGCTGATGACCTGTATGGAGCATACCGCGTGGCGCGGGTTGCTCTGCAGGTCGCCATCAAACGGGCCAAGACCCAGGCATGGAAGGAGCTCCTCCAGACCCTTGATGACGATCCATGGGGGCGCCCATATAAGGTGGTGCTGAATAAGCTCCGCCCGTGGGCGCCCCCCGTCACCGAGGGTCTTGACCCCCGGCTGCTGGAGGACGTGGTCAATACACTATTCCCAATTGGGGAGAGGGGACCGCGTCCTCCGGCGGCGGCGGCTGTCCCAGTGGAGTGGACGGCCGAGCTGGGGGTCACGCAGGAGGAGCTGGCAGCGGCCATCAGACGGCTCGGGGTTCGTAACACGGCCCCGGGTCCGGATGGTGTGCCCGGCCGGGTTTGGGTCTTGACCCAGGGCGTCCTTGGGGCCGACCTCAGGCGGTTGTTCGACCGCTGCCTGAGGGACGGGCGATTCCCCCCCAGTTGGAAGGTGGCGAGGATGGTCCTCCTCCGGAAGGAGGGTCGGCCCGCGGAGTCTCCCTCCGCATACCGGCCCATTTGTCTCCTCGACGAGGTGGGCAAGCTCCTCGAGCGTGTGATTGCTGCCCGCCTCGTCGAGCACCTGTCGCGGGGTGATCCCGGTCTGGCCGACTGCCAGTTCGGTTTCCGGGGGGGCCGATCGACTATCGACGCGATAGGTCGTGTGAGGGCCCTCTCGGAGGCGGCCGTCTCCCGGGGAGGGGTGGCATTGGCAATATCCAAGGATATTGCCAATGCCTTTAACACCCTCCCCTGGGAAGAGATAAGGAGGGGACTCGAATATCATCGAGTCCCCCCTTGTCTCAGGGCGGTCGTCGGGGATTATCTCCGCGGCAGGTGGATCGAGTATCCGGGCCGGGATGGTGATATGCGGAGGGAGGTGTACTGCGGTGTTCCGCAGGGGTCGGTCCTCGGGCCACTCCTGTGGAACATCGCGTACGACGCGGTGTTGCGGGCCGGCCTCCCCGACGGCGTTAGCACGGTGTGTTATGCGGATGACACACTGGTGCTGGCCGTCGGGGCGCACTGGGGGAGGGCCATGCGTCGCGCGGAGGAGGGGTCGCAACGCGTCGTCGACCGGATCAGGGGGATGGGGATGACGGTGGCGGTCCATAAGACCGAGGTGATTGCGTTTCATTCACCTCGGCAGGATCCGCCACCCCCTCTGATTCGGGTGGGTGGGGCTGACATCGAGGTGAAGCCCCAGATCAGGTATCTAGGGCTGATCCTCGATAGCCACTGGCGTTTCGAGAAGCATTTCCGCTGCCTGGTCCCCCGGTTGGAAAGGATGGTTGCGGCTCTGGGCCGGATCCTGCCCAACCTGGGGGGCCCGGCGGGCCGAGTTCGTCGCCTCTATGTGGCAATGGTCCAGTCGGTGGCCCTATACGGGGCCCTCGTCTGGGCGGACGACCTGGCTGCCTCCCGGCGCAGCATGACTATGCTGCGTCGGGTGCAGAGGCGCATGGCGCTCAGGGTCGTCCGCGGGTATCGGACCATGTCACATGAGGCGGCGACGGTTCTAGCGGGGATGCCGCCCATGGACCTGCTCGCGCGGTCGCACGCGGTGATGTACCGGCACCGCGTCGACCGTCGCGCGGGGGTGGGGGCGGTCCCGGGCGGGCAGGAACCTGCTTGGGGCGATTTGAAGCGCCAGGCCCGGCAGTCCGTGTTGCTCGCGTGGCAGGAGCGGCTGGCTCTGCCAACCGCGGGGCACCGGACTGCCGGGGCTGTTCGGCCACTCCCGAAGGAGTGGCTGGACAGAGGCCATGGCAGCCTCACCTACCGGCTGGCACAGGTATTTTCCGGGCATGGCAGCTTCGGAAGATACCTGTGCCGGATAGGGAAGGAGCCGACGGCGCGTTGCTGCCACTGCGACGCTGAGCAGGACACGGCGGATCATACCCTGGAGGTATGACCCGCGTGGGAGGGGGAGCGCCGTGTCCTGGTCGGCGTCGTCGGGCGGGATGTCTCGCTGCCGGGCGTGGTGCGCGCCATGCTCGGCAGCGAGGAGAAGTGGAGGGCCGTGGCCTCCTTCTGCGAGAACGTAATGTTGCAGAAGGAGGCCGCGGGGAGGGAGCGCGAGCTTCAGCGCGCCGCTGAAGCTCGCGCTCGTGCGGTGGCCCGAGGTCGTCGCCCGGTCGCGAGGCGTCGCGGGCGGCCGCCTCGGCGTGGCGGATGACCTAGGCTGGGAGGGGGGTCCTGAGGGGACCCTCCTCCCGCCAGGCGGCGCTGGGTCGGACCTGTTGGGGGTAGGAGTGCCTCCCCCTACCGGTCCGACGCAAGGGGAGGCACCCTCGGCGGTCTGGTGCGGCCATGAACGCCCGGCCGCCGAGGGGTGGAAACGGGGTCGCGGGCGGTTGCGAGTTGGGGCTCGCAGCCGCCACTAAACGCGGCCCCGGGACGGATAGCGGCGGGATGGAGTGGCCCCGTCCTGCCGCTATGAGGCAGTGTGTCTACTGGGGGGACCGATTGTCCCCCCGGGGGATGGGCGCGAAAGCGCGGGCACGGGGAGGATACCGGAAGAATGCTTCGAGCGATTCCCGGTATCCTCCCAAAGCGTGCCGAAGGGTCACCGTGGGGTTTTTAGTGGGTAGGTCCCGCGCCTGTCGTTGTACGGGCGCGGGGAATCCCACACACCCCTCCCACCTCTCCCCAAGGAGGTGGGAGGGAGTCTTTCGAAGATTTTCCCCACGACAAAAAAAAAAAAAAAAGTATAAGCCAGATGCGCGCATATCCCAGACCTAACCCAGACCTAACCGGTGTCATCCTCTAAAATATTGATCGAAACCAGGTTTAATTGACTGCTTCAGTGTGTTACCACATTACTACGTGATTCAAACACGAAAAAAACCCGGGATCTGGCCAACAAGTATGCGAAGAAGGCAAAATCATGAGCCAGGTGCGGGCATAACCCAGACCTAACCCAGACCTAACCGGTGTCATCCTCTAAAATATTGATCGAAACCAGGTTTAATTGTCTGCTTCAGTGTGTTACCACATTACTACGTGATTCAAACACGAAAAAAACCCAGGATCTGGCCAACAAGTATGCGAAGAAGGCAAAATCATGAGCCAGATGCGGGCATATCCCGGACCTAACCCAGACCTAACCGGTGTTATCCTCTAAAATATTGATCGAAACCTGGTTTAATTGACTGCTTCAGTGTGTTACCACATTACTACGTGATTCAAACACGAAAAAATCCGAGGATCTGGCCAACAAGTATGCGAAGAAGGCAAAATCATGAGCCAGATGCGGGCATAACCCAGACCTAACCCAGACCTAACCGGTGTTATCCTCTAAAATACTGTCCGAATCCAGGTTTAATTCACTGCCTCAGTGTGGTACAACATTACTACGTGATTCAAACACGGAAAAAACCCAGGATCTGGCCAACAAGTTTGCGAAAATGGCGAAATCATGAGCCAGATGCGTGCATTTCCCGGACCTAACCCAGACCTAAACGGTGTTATCCTCTGAAGTATTGATCGAAACCAGGTTTAATTGACTACCTCAGTGTGTTACCACATTCCTACGTGATTCAAACACGGAAAAAACCCAGGATCTGGCCAACAAGTTTGCGAAAATGGCGAAATCATGAGCCAGATGCGTGCATTTCCCGGACCTAACCCAGACCTAACCGGTGTTATCCTCTGAAATATTGATCGAAATCAGGTTTAATTGACTACCTCAGTGTGTTACCACATTCCGACGTGATTCAAACACGAAAAAACCCCAGGATCTGGCCAACAAGTATGCGAAGAAGGCAAAATCATGAGCCAGATGCGGGCATAACCCAGACCTAACCCAGACCTAACCCAGACCTAACCGGTGTTATCCTCTAAAATAGTGATCGAAACCTGGTTTAATTGACTGCTTCAGTGTGTTACCACATAACTACGTGATTCAAACACGAAAAAAATCCAGGATCTGGCCAACAAGTATGCGAAGAAGGCAAAATCATGAGCCAGATGCGGGCATAACCCAGACCTAACCCAGACCTAACCGGTGTCATCCTCTAAAATATTGATCGAAACCAGGTTTAATTGACTCCTTCAGTGTGTTACCACATTACTACGTGATTCAAACACGAAAAAAACCCGGGATCTGGCCAACAAGTATGCGAAGAAGGCAAAATCACGAGCCAGATGCGGGCATAACCCAGACCTAACCCAGACCTAACCGGTGTTATCCTCTAAAATAATGATCGAAACCAGGCTTAGTTGACTGCTTCAGTGTGTTACCACATTACTACGTGATTCAAACACGAGAAAAACCCAGGATCTGGCCAACAAGTATGCGAAGAAGGCAAAATCATGAGCCAGATGCGGGCATAACCCAGACCTAACCCAGACCTAACCGGTGTTATCCTCTAAAATATTGATCGAAACCAGGTTTAATTGACTGCTTCAGTGTGTTACCACATTACTACGTGATTCAAACACGAAAAAAACCCGGGATCTGGCCAACAAGTATGCGAAGAAGGCAAAATCATGAGCCAGATGCGGGCATAACCCAGACCTAACCCAGACCTAACCGGTGTTATCCTCTAAAATACTGTCCGAATCCAGGTTTAATTCACTGCCTCAGTGTGGTACAACATTACTACGTGATTCAAACACGGAAAAAACCCAGGATCTGGCCAACAAGTTTGCGAAAATGGCGAAATCATGAGCCAGATGCGTGCATTTCCCGGACCTAACCCAGACCTAAACGGTGTTATCCTCTGAAGTATTGATCGAAACCAGGTTTAATTGACTACCTCAGTGTGTTACCACATTCCTACGTGATTCAAACACGGAAAAAACCCAGGATCTGGCCAACAAGTTTGCGAAAATGGCGAAATCATGAGCCAGATGCGTGCATTTCCCGGACCTAACCCAGACCTAACCGGTGTTATCCTCTGAAATATTGATCGAAATCAGGTTTAATTGACTACCTCAGTGTGTTACCACATTCCGACGTGATTCAAACACGAAAAAAACCCGGGATCTGGCCAACAAGTATGCGAAGAAGGCAAAATCATGAGCCAGATGCGGGCATATCCCGGACCTAACCCAGACCTAACCGGTGTTATCCTCTGAAATATTGATCGAAACCAGGTTTAATTGACTGCTTCAGTGTGTTACCACATTCCTACGTGATTCAAACACGAAAAAAACCCAGGATCTGGACAACAAGTATGCGAAGAAGGCAAAATCATGAGCCAGATGCGGGCATAACCCAGACCTAACCCAGACCTAACCGGTGTTATCCTCTAAAATATTGATCGAAACCAGGTTTAATTGACTGCTTCAGTGTATTACCACATTACTACGTGATTCAAACACGAAAAAAACCCAGGATCTGGCCAACAAGTATGCGAAGAAGGCAAAATCATGAGCCAGATGCGGGCATATCCCGGACCTAACCCAGACCTAACCGGTGTTATCCTCTAAAATATTGATCGAAACCTGGTTTAATTGACTGCTTCAGTGTGTTACCACATTACTACGTGATTCAATCACGAAAAAATCCGAGGATCTGGCCAACAAGTATGCGAAGAAGGCAAAATCATGAGCCAGATGCGGGCATAACCCAGACCTAACCCAGACCTAACCGGTGTTATCCTCTAAAATAATGATCGAAACCAGGCTTAGTTGACTGCTTCAGTGTGTTACCACATTACTACGTGATTCAAACACGGAAAAAACCCAGGATCTGGCCAACAAGTATGCGAAAAAGGCGAAAGTATATGCCAGATGCGCGCATATCCCAGACCTAACCCAGACCTAACCGGTGTTATCCTCTAAAATATTGATCGAAACCAGGTTTAATTGACAGTTTCAGTGTGTTACCACATTACTACGTGATTCAAACACGAGAAAAACCCAGGATCTGGCCAACAAGTATGCGAAGAAGGCAAAATCATGAGCCAGATGCGGGCATAACCCAGACCTAACCCAGACCTAACCGGTGTTATCCTCTAAAATATTGATCGAAACCAGGTTTAATTGACTGCTTCAGTGTATTACCACATTACTACGTGATTCAAACACGAAAAAAACCCAGGATCTGGCCAACAAGTATGCGAAGAAGGCAAAATCATGAGCCAGATGCGGGCATATCCCGGACCTAACCCAGACCTAACCGGTGTTATCCTGTGAAATATTGATCGAAACCAGGTTTAATTGACTGCCTCAGTGTGGTACCACATTACTACGTGATTCAAACACGGAAAAAACCCAGGATCTGGCCAACAAGTTTGCGAAAAAGGCGAAAGTATAAGCCAGATGCGCGCATATCCCAGACCTAACCCAGACCTAACCGGTGTTATCCTCCAAAATATTGATCGAAACCTGGTTTAATTGACTGCTTCAGTGTGTTACCACATTACTACGTGATTCAAACACGAAAAAATCCGAGGATCTGGCCAACAAGTATGCGAAGAAGGCAAAATCATGAGCCAGATGCGGGCATAACCCAGACCTAACCCAGACCTAACCGGTGTTATCCTCTAAAATACTGTCCGAATCCAGGTTTAATTCACTGCCTCAGTGTGGTACAACATTACTACGTGATTCAAACACGGAAAAAACCCAGGATCTGGCCAACAAGTTTGCGAAAATGGCGAAATCATGAGCCAGATGCGTGCATTTCCCGGACCTAACCCAGACCTAAACGGTGTTATCCTCTGAAGTATTGATCGAAACCAGGTTTAATTGACTACCTCAGTGTGTTACCACATTCCTACGTGATTCAAACACGGAAAAAACCCAGGATCTGGCCAACAAGTTTGCGAAAATGGCGAAATCATGAGCCAGATGCGTGCATTTCCCGGACCTAACCCAGACCTAACCGGTGTTATCCTCTGAAATATTGATCGAAATCAGGTTTAATTGACTACCTCAGTGTGTTACCACATTCCGACGTGATTCAAACACGAAAAAAACCCGGGATCTGGCCAACAAGTATGCGAAGAAGGCAAAATCATGAGCCAGATGCGGGCATATCCCGGACCTAACCCAGACCTAACCGGTGTTATCCTCTGAAATATTCATCGAAACCAGGTTTAATTGACTGCTTCAGTGTGTTACCACATTCCTACGTGATTCAAACACGAAAAAAACCCAGGATCTGGACAACAAGTATGCGAAGAAGGCAAAATCATGAGCCAGATGCGGGCATAACCCAGACCTAACCCAGACCTAACCGGTGTTATCCTCTAAAATATTGATCGAAACCAGGTTTAATTGACTGCTTCAGTGTATTACCACATTACTACGTGATTCAAACACGAAAAAAACCCAGGATCTGGCCAACAAGTATGCGAAGAAGGCAAAATCATGAGCCAGATGCGGGCATATCCCGGACCTAACCCAGACCTAACCGGTGTTATCCTCTAAAATATTGATCGAAACCTGGTTTAATTGACTGCTTCAGTGTGTTACCACATTACTACGTGATTCAAACACGAAAAAATCCGAGGATCTGGCCAACAAGTATGCGAAGAAGGCAAAATCATGAGCCAGATGCGGGCATAACCCAGACCTAACCCAGACCTAACCGGTGTTATCCTCTAAAATAATGATCGAAACCAGGCTTAGTTGACTGCTTCAGTGTGTTACCACATTACTACGTGATTCAAACACGGAAAAAACCCAGGATCTGGCCAACAAGTATGCGAAAAAGGCGAAAGTATATGCCAGATGCGCGCATATCCCAGACCTAACCCAGACCTAACCGGTGTTATCCTCTAAAATATTGATCGAAACCAGGTTTAATTGACAGTTTCAGTGTGTTACCACATTACTACGTGATTCAAACACGAGAAAAACCCAGGATCTGGCCAACAAGTATGCGAAGAAGGCAAAATCATGAGCCAGATGCGGGCATAACCCAGACCTAACCCAGACCTAACCGGTGTTATCCTCTAAAATATTGATCGAAACCAGGTTTAATTGACTGCTTCAGTGTGTTACCACATTACTACGTGATTCAAACACGAAAAAAACCCGGGATCTGGCCAACAAGTATGCGAAGAAGGCAAAATCATGAGCCAGATGCGGGCATAACCCAGACCTAACCCAGACCTAACCGGTGTTATCCTCTAAAATACTGTCCGAATCCAGGTTTAATTCACTGCCTCAGTGTGGTACAACATTACTACGTGATTCAAACACGGAAAAAACCCAGGATCTGGCCAACAAGTTTGCGAAAATGGCGAAATCATGAGCCAGATGCGTGCATTTCCCGGACCTAACCCAGACCTAAACGGTGTTATCCTCTGAAGTATTGATCGAAACCAGGTTTAATTGACTACCTCAGTGTGTTACCACATTCCGACGTGATTCAAACACGAAAAAACCCCAGGATCTGGCCAACAAGTATGCGAAGAAGGCAAAATCATGAGCCAGATGCGGGCATATCCCGGACCTAACCCAGACCTAACCGGTGTTATCCTGTGAAATATTGATCGAAACCAGGTTTAATTGACTGCCTCAGTGTGGTACCACATTACTACGTGATTCAAACACGGAAAAAACCCAGGATCAGGCCAACAAGTTTGCGAAAAAGGCGAAAGTATATGCCAGATGCGCGCATATCCCAGACCTAACCCAGGCCTAACCGGTGTTATCCTCTAAAATATTGATCGAAACCAGGTTTAATTGACAGTTTCAGTGTGTTACCACATTACTACGTGATTCAAACACGAGAAAAACCCAGGATCTGGCCAACAAGTATGCGAAGAAGGTAAAATCATGAGCCAGATGCGGGCATAACCCAGACCTAACCCAGACCTAACCGGTGTTATCCTCTAAAATAGTGATCCAAACCTGGTTTAATTGACTGCTTCAGTGTGTTACCACATTACTACGTGATTCAAACACGAAAAAAATCCAGGATCTGGCCAACAAGTATGCGAAGAAGGCAAAATCATGAGCCAGATGCGGGCATAACCCAGACCTAACCCAGACCTAACCGGTGTCATCCTCTAAAATATTGATCGAAACCAGGTTTAATTGACTGCTTCAGTGTGTTACCACATTACTACGTGATTCAAACACGAAAAAAACCCGGGATCTGGCCAACAAGTATGCGAAGAAGGCAAAATCATGAGCCAGATGCGTGCATTTCCCGGACCTAACCCAGACCTAAACGGTGTTATCCTCTGAAATATTGATGGAAACCAGGTTTAATTGACTGCTTCAGTGTGTTACCACATTACTACGTGATTCAAAGACGGAAAAAACCCAGGATCTGGCCAACAAGTATGCGAAGAAGGCAAAATCATGAGCCAGATGCGTGCATTTCCCGGACCTAACCCAGACCTAACCGGTGTTATCCTCTGAAATATTGATGGAAACCAGGTTTAATTGACTGCTTCAGTGTGTTACCACATTACTACGTGATTCAAACACGAAAAAAACCCAGGATCCGGCCAACGAGTATGCGAAGAAGGCAAAATCATGAGCCAGATGCGGGCATAACCCAGACCTAACCCAGACCTAACCGGTGTTATCCTCTAAAATATTGATCGAAACCAGGCTTAGTTGACTGCTTCAGTGTGTTACCACATTACTACGTGATTCAAACACGGAAAAAACCCAGGATCTGGCCAACAAGTATGCGAAAAAGGCGAAAGTATATGCCAGATGCGCGCATATCCCAGACACAACCCAGACCTAACCGGTGTTATCCTCTAAAATATTGATCGAAGCCAGGTTTAATTGACAGTTTCAGTGTGTTACCACATTACTACGTGATTCAAACACGAGAAAAACCCAGGATCTGGCCAACAAGTATGCGAAGAAGGCAAAATCATGAGCCACATGCGGGCATAACCCAGACCTAACCCAGACCTAACCGGTGTTATCCTCTAAAATACTGTCCGAATCCAGGTTTAATTGACTGCCTCTGTGTGGTACAACATTACTACGTGATTCAAACACGGAAAAAACCCAGGATCTGGCCAACAAGTTTGCGAAAATGGCGAAATCATGAGCCAGATGCGTGCATTTCCCGGACCTAACCCAGACCTAACCGGTGTTATCCTCTGAAATATTGATCGAAACCAGGTTTAGTTGACTACCACAGTGTGGTACCACATTACTACGTGATTCAAACACGGAAAAAACCCAGGATCTGTCCAAAAAGTTTGCGAAAAAGGCGAAAGTATAAGCCAGATGCGCGCATATCCCAGACCTAACCCAGACCTAACCGGTGTCATCCTCTAAAATATTGATCGAAACCAGGTTTAATTGACTGCTTCAGTGTGTTACCACATTACTACGTGATTCAAACACGAAAAAATCCCGTGATCTGGCCAACAAGTATGCGAAGAAGGCAAAATCATGAGCCAGATGCGGGCATAACCCAGACCTAACCCAGACCTAACCGGTGTCATCCTCTAAAATATTGATCGAAACCAGGTTTAATTGACTGCATCAGTGTGTTACCACATTACTACGTGATTCAAACACGAAAAAAACCCGGGATCTGGCCAACAAGTATGCGAAGAAGGCAAAATCATGAGCCAGATGCGTGCATTTCCCGGACCTAACCCAGACCTAAACGGTGTTATCCTCTGAAGTATTGATCGAAACCAGGTTTAATTGACTCCTTCAGTGTGTTACCACATTACTACGTGATTCAAACACGAAAAAAACCCAGGATCTGGCCAACAAGTATGCGAAGAAGGCAAAATCATGAGCCAGATGCGGGCATAACCCAGACCTAACCCAGACCTAACCGGTGTTATCCTCTGAAATATTGATCGAAATCAGGTTTAATTGACTATCTCAGTGTGTTACCACATTCCGACGTGATTCAAACACGAAAAAAACCCAGGATCTGGCCAACAAGTATGCGAAGAAGGCAAAATCATGAGCCAGATGCGGGCATAACCCAGACCTAACCCAGACCTAACCGGTGTTATCCTCTAAAATAGTGATCGAAACCTGGTTTAATTGACTGCTTCAGTGTGTTACCACATTACTACGTGATTCAAACACGAAAAAAATCCAGGATCTGGCCAACAAGTATGCGAAGAAGACAAAATCATGAGCCAGATGCGGGCATAACCCAGACCTAACCCAGACCTAACCGGTGTTATCCTCTAAAATAATGATCGAAACCAGGCTTAGTTGACTGCTTCAGTGTGTTACCACATTACTACGTGATTCAAACACGGAAAAAACCCAGGATCTGGCCAACAAGTATGCGAAAAAGGCGAAAGTATATGCCAGATGCGCGCATATCCCAGACCTAACCCAGACCTAACCGGTGTTATCCTCTAAAATATTGATCGAAACCAGGTTTAATTGACAGTTTCAGTATGTTACCACATTACTACGTGATTCAAACACGAGAAAAACCCAGGATCTGGCCAACAAGTATGCGAAGAAGGCAAAATCATGAGCCACATGCGGGCATAACCCAGACCTAACCCAGACCTAACCGGTGTTATCCTCTAAAATACTGTCCGAATCCAGGTTTAATTGACTGCCTCTGTGTGGTACAACATTACTACGTGATTCAAACACGGAAAAAACCCAGGATCTGGCCAACAAGTTTGCGAAAATGGCGAAATCATGAGCCAGATGCGTGCATTTCCCGGACCTAACCCAGACCTAACCGGTGTTATCCTCTGAAATATTGATCGAAACCAGGTTTAGTTGACTACCACAGTGTGGTACCACATTACTACGTGATTCAAACACGGAAAAAACCCAGGATCTGTCCAAAAAATTTGCGAAAAAGGCGAAAGTATAAGCCAGATGCGCGCATATCCCAGACCTAACCCAGACCTAACCGGTGTCATCCTCTAAAATATTGATCGAAACCAGGTTTAATTGACTGCTTCAGTGTGTTACCACATTACTACGTGATTCAAACACGAAAAAATCCCGTGATCTGGCCAACAAGTATGCGAAGAAGGCAAAATCATGAGCCAGATGCGGGCATAACCCAGACCTAACCCAGACCTAACCGGTGTCATCCTCTAAAATATTGATCGAAACCAGGTTTAATTGACTGCTTCAGTGTGTTACCACATTACTACGTGATTCAAACACGAAAAAAACCCGGGATCTGGCCAACAAGTATGCGAAGAAGGCAAAATCATGAGCCAGATGCGTGCATTTCCCGGACCTAACCCAGACCTAAACGGTGTTATCCTCTGAAGTATTGATCGAAACCAGGTTTAATTGACTCCTTCAGTGTGTTACCACATTACTACGTGATTCAAACACGAAAAAAACCCAGGATCTGGCCAACAAGTATGCGAAGAAGGCAAAATCATGAGCCAGATGCGGGCATAACCCAGACCTAACCCAGACCTAACCGGTGTTATCCTCTGAAATATTCATCGAAATCAGGTTTAATTGACTATCTCAGTGTGTTACCACATTCCGACGTGATTCAAACACGAAAAAAACCCAGGATCTGGCCAACAAGTATGCGAAGAAGGCAAAATCATGAGCCAGATGCGGGCATATCCCGGACCTAACCCAGACCTAACCGGTGTTATCCTCTGAAATATTGATCGAAATCAGGTTTAATTGACTACCTCAGTGTGTTACCACATTCCGACGTGATTCAAACACGAAAAAAACCCAGGATCTGGCCAACAAGTATGCGAAGAAGGCAAAATCATGAGCCAGATGCGGGCATAACCCAGACCTAACCCAGACCTAACCGGTGTTATCCTCTAAAATAGTGATCGAAACCTGGTTTAATTGACTGCTTCAGTGTGTTACCACATTACTACGTGATTCAAACACGAAAAAAATCCAGGATCTGGCCAACAAGTATGCGAAGAAGGCAAAATCATGAGCCAGATGCGGGCATAACCCAGACCTAACCCAGACCTAACCGGTGTCATCCTCTAAAATATTGATCGAAACCAGGTTTAATTGACTGCTTCAGTGTGTTACCACATTACTACGTGATTCAAACACGAAAAAAACCCGGGATCTGGCCAACAAGTATGCGAAGAAGACAAAATCATGAGCCAGATGCGGGCATAACCCAGACCTAACCCAGACCTAACCGGTGTTATCCTCTAAAATAATGATCGAAACCAGGCTTAGTTGACTGCTTCAGTGTGTTACCACATTACTACGTGATTCAAACACGGAAAAAACCCAGGATCTGGCCAACAAGTATGCGAAAAAGGCGAAAGTATATGCCAGATGCGCGCATATCCCAGACCTAACCCAGACCTAACCGGTGTTATCCTCTAAAATATTGATCGAAACCAGGTTTAATTGACAGTTTCAGTATGTTACCACATTACTACGTGATTCAAACACGAGAAAAACCCAGGATCTGGCCAACAAGTATGCGAAGAAGGCAAAATCATGAGCCAGATGCGGGCATAAACCAGGCCTAACCCAGACCTAACCGGTGATATCCTCTAAAATACTGTCCGAATCCAGGTTTAATTGACTGCCTCAGTGTGGTACAACATTACTACGTGATTCAAACACGGAAAAAACCCAGGATCTGGCCAACAAGTTTGCGAAAATGGCGAAATCATGAGCCAGATGCGTGCATTTCCCGGACCTAACCCAGACCTAACCGGTGTTATCCTCTGAAATATTGATCGAAACCAGGTTTAGTTGACTACCACAGTGTGGTACCACATTACTACGTGATTCAAACACGGAAATAACCCAGGATCTGGCCAAAAAGTTTGCGAAAAAGGCGAAAGTATAAGCCAGATCCCCTCAGGGGCTGCCAGCCTTTCAGCTGCAGTACGGGCTTAACGAACCCGGGGTACCCGAGTCATACACACACCGTAAGCCTCCTGTTGGTCGTCACAACGACCCATTCACAATTCCCTATTGGTTTTGTGAATGGTACGTGACGGCAGGAGGAACGGGGGTCTTGGCTTAACCGCCTGGGGCACGAGTATGGCGACTCTATAAAATCGCCCTCCAATCCTAAGCTATGGTGCGCGGCGATGGGATGCATGGTTGGGGGAGAAGGCCCAATCCCAAGCGACCACCTCCGGGGAACCTGCCGAACCCCCGGAGTATTAGGCTTACCCGGGTAAGGCGGCTCTGCCCGGGTGGACCTTTATTTCCGACCATCTCGTGGGACTATTATGGACACAGAAAATAAAATGGGGATGGGGCGGGTTTTGTCGGTTGGGGAGGACGGAGACGGGGTTGGGGTTAGGGTGGCGGCGCTCGCGCCCCACTCAGCGCCAGGTCCGGCTTCGTGGAGGGTGGAGGAGGACGACGAGACGGCGTCGGTCTCGTCCTTCTCCTCCAGCACGAGCCACATAGGCTCTAAGAGGAAGAGGACGGGGCAGGCCGTCGTCGAGGTGGGCGGGGCGATGAGCCCGTCGGTGAGGCTGAGTTGCCTCAGGGACGAGGTGACCGAGGAGATATCGGAGAGGATCTCCTCGTCCCTGAGGCGGGTGGAGAAAGTCGCCGCTGCCTGCGCCTTTAAGGGGCAGAAAAGCGGTGGCGCGGAGGCCCTGAAGGCCGCGGCGGAGGAAATGAGGGAGGCGGCGCGGGAGCTCAGAGGGCGGAACGCCCGTCTGCAGCTCCTGTTGGAGGAGGAGCGACAGGGGAGGAGGAGGGCAGAGGCGCTGTGGAACAGCGCGGCCCTCCCTCCCATCCTCCCTCCTCCTCCACCGCCGCGTCCGTCGGCGGAGGTAAATAAGCGGAGTGCGGCGGCAGTGGTGCGGGGCACCGCGGGCCCCTCCACCCACACTCCGCCCGTGAAGAAGTCCCCGTCCTCCTCAGAAGACGATCTTCTGAGGAGGATTGGGGACATGATTGATGGCAAGTTGGCCGCCTTCCGGGAGGAGCTCCTCGCCGGAAGAGCGGTCAGCAGGAAGGCGGTGCCTCCCCGACCTGTTCCGGTACAGTCGGGGAAGGCAAAGAAGGGCGGAGTGAAGGCTCCGCCCAGCGTTGCGGCACCAGGGCCCCGGGTCGCGACCCCCAAGGGGGGTGGTGTACCCGTGGTCGCGGTGGTCACGTCCTCCACAGCACCCTCCCAAGGGGGGGTGGCGTGGAGTGAGGTGGTGGGGCGGAAGGCGAAGCGGGCGGCGAGGAAGGCCTCGCAACCGCAGCCTCCGCCTCCGCCGCCGGCGGCCAAGGTAAAGGCCGCGAATGTCGGGAAGGCACGACCAGGTCGTCCCCCAAAAACGGCAGCGGTGACGCTGACCGTTGCGCAGGGGGGCGACCTGACCCTCGCGGAGGCGATGCGGCTCGCCAGGGAGAATATCTCCCTGGAAGAACTGGGCATCGCCTCCGTGAGGGCGAAGAGGGCCGTGACCGGGGGTCTCTTGCTGGAGATCCCCGGTGCAGAAGGCGGCGCGAAGGCGGATCGTCTCGCCCAGAGGCTCCGTGAGCAGCTGGGCGAGCGAGGTGTCCGGGTCGCCCGGCCCACGAAGCGCACGGAGATGCGCGTTTGTGGGCTGGACGACTCGGTCAGCGCACAGGATGTGTCCCGTGCCCTTGCGAGGGCGGGGGACTGTCCTGTGGAGGACCTGCGGATCGGAGAGATCCGCAGGTCGCCCTCCGGCCTCGGGTCGGTGTGGGCCCGGTGCCCCCTCTCCGCCGCCCGTAAGGTGGCGGAATCCGGGAGGGTGTTGGTGGGGTGGGTTTCGGCGCGAGTGGAAATCCTCGCGCCGCGCCCGCTCCAGTGTCACCGCTGCCTCGAATTGGGGCACGTGAGGCAGTGGTGCACCTCGCCGGTGGACCGCAGCGGTCAGTGTTACCGCTGCGGTGCCAAAGAGCACCGTGCGAGCCAGTGCTCGGCGGCCCCCCACTGCTCGCTGTGTGCGGACATGGGGAGGCCAGCCGATCACAGGGTGGGGAGCAAGAAGTGCTCCCCCCCCCTCCCGGAAGGAGAGGAAGAGGCGGGCTGCACCGGCTCCGGTGCCGAGGGCGGTGGCATCGTCCTCTATGGAGGTGGACGGTGCTACGGGGACGGACGGCCGGGAGGAGGCTGGCGCGGCCATTAATTAATGCCGCCCCGCCTCCTCCTCCAGGCCAACCTCAACCACTGCCGCGCGGCACAGGACTTGATGTCCCAAGTCCTCGCGGAGTGGGGGGTTGGCCTGGCGGTCGCCGCCGAGCCGTACCGCGTCCCTGATCACCCTCATTGGGTGGGCGACGCGGACGGCTTGGTGGCGACGGTATGGGGAGGGGGCGACGGGTCCCCACCGTTCTCCTTGTTGGAGCGCGGTCGGGGATTCGTCGCCGTGGACTGGGGGGGAGTCGCTGTGGTGGGGTGCTACATTTCGCCCCGTAGCGGTCACGCTGCGTTCGAGCTGTACTTGGCCGAGGTCGCGGCATGCGTGCAGCGCTACGCGGCCCGGCCGGTGCTGGTCCTGGGGGATTTTAATGCCAAGTCGGTGGCTTGGGGATCCCCCAGGACCTCCGTTCGTGGCGGGATCCTGGGCGATTGGGCGGCGGGGCTCGACCTCCGGGTATTGAACCGGGGGTCGGAGCACACATGCGTGCGGCGATATGGGGGGTCCATCGTGGATGTTGGATTCGCGACCCCCAACGCCGTGCGCATGGTGTCGGGTTGGCACGTGGTGGCGGGGGCAGAGACACTCTCCGATCACCGGTACATCCGGATGGAGGTCTCTGCCGCCGCGAGTGCATCCCGACACGGCCGCCTGCGTGGCACCCCACCACGCCGCTGGGCGCTTCGGCGCCTGGACAAGGACGCCCTGATGGCAGCTGCCCTCGCTGCAACTTGGCCGCAGGGAGCGGCCGAGTTGCCGAGCATAGAGGAGGAGGTCGCCCGGCTCGGAGCATTGGTCGCGGGTATTTGCGACGCGGCGATGCCTCGGGTCGGGCGGGCTTCTCCTCGCCGGGCGGTGTACTGGTGGTCGGACGCGATCGCGGAGTTGCGAGTCGCGACTGTCCGCGCCCGACGCCAGTACACCCGCGCGCGCCGTCGTCAACGTACAGGCGACGGCGTGGCGCGAGCGAGGGCAGCTGATGACCTGTATGGAGCATACCGCGTGGCGCGGGTTGCTCTGCAGGTCGCCATCAAACGGGCCAAGACCCAGGCATGGAAGGAGCTCCTCCAGACCCTTGATGACGATCCATGGGGGCGCCCATATAAGGTGGTGCTGAATAAGCTCCGCCCGTGGGCGCCCCCCGTCACCGAGGGTCTTGACCCCCGGCTGCTGGAGGACGTGGTCAATACACTATTCCCAATTGGGGAGAGGGGACCGCGTCCTCCGGCGGCGGCGGCTGTCCCAGTGGAGTGGACGGCCGAGCTGGGGGTCACGCAGGAGGAGCTGGCAGCGGCCATCAGACGGCTCGGGGTTCGTAACACGGCCCCGGGTCCGGATGGTGTGCCCGGCCGGGTTTGGGTCTTGACCCAGGGCGTCCTTGGGGCCGACCTCAGGCGGTTGTTCGACCGCTGCCTGAGGGACGGGCGATTCCCCCCCAGTTGGAAGGTGGCGAGGATGGTCCTCCTCCGGAAGGAGGGTCGGCCCGCGGAGTCTCCCTCCGCATACCGGCCCATTTGTCTCCTCGACGAGGTGGGCAAGCTCCTCGAGCGTGTGATTGCTGCCCGCCTCGTCGAGCACCTGTCGCGGGGTGATCCCGGTCTGGCCGACTGCCAGTTCGGTTTCCGGGGGGGCCGATCGACTATCGACGCGATAGGTCGTGTGAGGGCCCTCTCGGAGGCGGCCGTCTCCCGGGGAGGGGTGGCATTGGCAATATCCAAGGATATTGCCAATGCCTTTAACACCCTCCCCTGGGAAGAGATAAGGAGGGGACTCGAATATCATCGAGTCCCCCCTTGTCTCAGGGCGGTCGTCGGGGATTATCTCCGCGGCAGGTGGATCGAGTATCCGGGCCGGGATGGTGATATGCGGAGGGAGGTGTACTGCGGTGTTCCGCAGGGGTCGGTCCTCGGGCCACTCCTGTGGAACATCGCGTACGACGCGGTGTTGCGGGCCGGCCTCCCCGACGGCGTTAGCACGGTGTGTTATGCGGATGACACACTGGTGCTGGCCGTCGGGGCGCACTGGGGGAGGGCCATGCGTCGCGCGGAGGAGGGGTCGCAACGCGTCGTCGACCGGATCAGGGGGATGGGGATGACGGTGGCGGTCCATAAGACCGAGGTGATTGCGTTTCATTCACCTCGGCAGGATCCGCCACCCCCTCTGATTCGGGTGGGTGGGGCTGACATCGAGGTGAAGCCCCAGATCAGGTATCTAGGGCTGATCCTCGATAGCCACTGGCGTTTCGAGAAGCATTTCCGCTGCCTGGTCCCCCGGTTGGAAAGGATGGTTGCGGCTCTGGGCCGGATCCTGCCCAACCTGGGGGGCCCGGCGGGCCGAGTTCGTCGCCTCTATGTGGCAATGGTCCAGTCGGTGGCCCTATACGGGGCCCCCGTCTGGGCGGACGACCTGGCTGCCTCCCGGCGCAGCATGACTATGCTGCGTCGGGTGCAGAGGCGCATGGCGCTCAGGGTCGTCCGCGGGTATCGGACCATGTCACATGAGGCGGCGACGGTTCTAGCGGGGATGCCGCCCATGGACCTGCTCGCGCGGTCGCACGCGGTGATGTACCGGCACCGCGTCGACCGTCGCGCGGGGGTGGGGGCGGTCCCGGGCGGGCAGGAACCTGCTTGGGGCGATTTGAAGCGCCAGGCCCGGCAGTCCGTGTTGCTCGCGTGGCAGGAGCGGCTGGCTCTGCCAACCGCGGGGCACCGGACTGTCGGGGCTGTTCGGCCACTCCTGAAGGAGTGGCTGGACAGAGGCCATGGCAGCCTCACCTACCGGCTGGCACAGGTATTTTCCGGGCATGGCAGCTTCGGAAGATACCTGTGCCGGATAGGGAAGGAGCCGACGGCGCGTTGCTGCCACTGCGACGCTGAGCAGGACACGGCGGATCATACCCTGGAGGTATGCCCCGCGTGGGAGGGGGAGCGCCGTGTCCTGGTCGGCGTCGTCGGGCGGGATGTCTCGCTGCCGGGCGTGGTGCGCGCCATGCTCGGCAGCGAGGAGAAGTGGAGGGCCGTGGCCTCCTTCTGCGAGAACGTAATGTTGCAGAAGGAGGCCGCGGGGAGGGAGCGCGAGCTTCAGCGCGCCGCTGAAGCTCGCGCTCGTGCGGTGGCCCGAGGTCGTCGCCCGGTCGCGAGGCGTCGCGGGCGGCCGCCTCGGCGTGGCGGATGACCTAGGCTGGGAGGGGGGTCCTGAGGGGACCCTCCTCCCGCCAGGCGGCGCTGGGTCGGACCTGTTGGGGGTAGGAGTGCCTCCCCCTACCGGTCCGACGCAAGGGGAGGCACCCTCGGCGGTCTGGTGCGGCCATGAACGCCCGGCCGCCGAGGGGTGGAAACGGGGTCGCGGGCGGTTGCGAGTTGGGGCTCGCAGCCGCCACTAAACGCGGCCCCGGGACGGATAGCGGCGGGATGGAGTGGCCCCGTCCTGCCGCTATGAGGCAGTGTGTCTACTGGGGGGACCGATTGTCCCCCCGGGGGATGGGCGCGAAAGCGCGGGCACGGGGAGGATACCGGAAGAATGCTTCGAGCGATTCCCGGTATCCTCCCAAAGCGTGCCGAAGGGTCACCGTGGGGTTTTTAGTGGGTAGGTCCCGCGCCTGTCGTTGTACGGGCGCGGGGAATCCCACACACCCCTCCCACCTCTCCCCAAGGAGGTGGGAGGGAGTCTTTCGAAGATTTTCCCCACGACAAAAAAAAAAAAAAAAGTATAAGCCAGATGCGCGCATATCCCAGACCTAACCCAGACCTAACCGGTGTCATCCTCTAAAATATTGATCGAAACCAGGTTTAATTGACTGCTTCAGTGTGTTACCACATTACTACGTGATTCAAACACGAAAAAAACCCGGGATCTGGCCAACAAGTATGCGAAGAAGGCAAAATCATGAGCCAGGTGCGGGCATAACCCAGACCTAACCCAGACCTAACCGGTGTCATCCTCTAAAATATTGATCGAAACCAGGTTTAATTGTCTGCTTCAGTGTGTTACCACATTACTACGTGATTCAAACACGAAAAAACCCGGGATCTGGCCAACAAGTATGCGAAGAAGGCAAAATCATGAGCCAGATGCGGGCATAACCCAGACCTAACCCAGACCTAACCGGTGTAATCCTCTAAAATAATGATCGAAACCAGGTTTAATTGACTCCTTCAGTGTGTTACCACATTACTACGTGTTTCAAACACGAAAAAAACCCAGGATCTGGCCAACAAGTGTGCGAAGAAGGCAAAATCATGAGCCAGATGCGGGCATAACCCAGACCTAACCCAGACCTAACCGGTGTTATCCTCTAAAATATTGATCGAAACCAGGTTTAATTGACTGCTTCAGTGTATTACCACATTACTACGTGATTCAAACACGAAAAAAACCCAGGATCTGGCCAACAAGTATGCGAAGAAGGCAAAATCATGAGCCAGATGCGGGCATATCCCGGACCTATCCCAGACCTAAACGGTGTTATCCTGTGAAATATTGATCGAAACCAGGTTTAATTGACTGCCTCAGTGTGGTACCACATTACTACGTGATTCAAACACGGAAAAAACCCAGGATCTGGCCAACAAGTTTGCGAAAAAGGCGAAAGTATAAGCCAGATGCGCGCATATCCCAGACCTAACCCAGACCTAACCGGTGTTATCCTCTAAAATATTGATCGAAACCTGGTTTAATTGACTGCTTCAGTGTGTTACCACATTACTACGTGATTCAAACACGAAAAAAACCCGGGATCTGGCCAACAAGTATGCGAAGAAGGCAAAATCATGAGCCAGATGCGGGCATAACCCAGACCTAACCCAGACCTAACCGGTGTCATCCTCTAAAATATTGATCGAAACCAGGTTTAATTGACAGTTTCAGTGTGTTACCACATTACTACGTGATTCAAACACGAGAAAAACCCAGGATCTGGCCAACAAGTATGCGAAGAAGGCAAAATCATGAACCAGATGCGGGCATAACCCAGACCTAACCCAGACCTAACCGGTGTTATCCTCTAAAATATTGATCGAAACCAGGTTTAATTGACTGCTTCAGTGTGTTACCACATTACTACGTGATTCAAACACGAAAAAAACCCGGGATCTGGCCAACAAGTATGCGAAGAAGGCAAAATCATGAGCCAGATGCGGGCATAACCCAGACCTAACCCAGACCTAACCGGTGTCATCCTCTAAAATATTGATCGAAACCAGGTTTAATTGACTGCTTCAGTGTGTTACCACATTACTACGTGATTCAAACACGAAAAAAACCCGGGATCTGGCCAACAAGTATGCGAAGAAGGCAAAATCATGAGCCAGATGCGGGCATAACCCAGACCTAACCCAGACCTAACCGGTGTTATCCTCTAAAATAATGATCGAAACCAGGTTTAATTGACTCCTTCAGTGTGTTACCACATTACTACGTGATTCAAACACGAAAAAAACCCAGGATCTGGCCAACAAGTATGCGAAGAAGGCAAAATCATGAGCCAGATGCGGGCATAACCCAGACCTAACCCAGACCTAACCGGTGTTATCCTCTAAAATATTGATCGAAACCAGGTTTAATTGACTGCTTCAGTGTATTACCACATTACTACGTGATTCAAACACGACAAAAACCCAGGATCTGGCCAACAAGTATGCGAAGAAGGCAAAATCATGAGCCAGATGCGGGCATATCCCGGACCTAACCCAGACCTAACCGGTGTTATCCTGTGAAATATTGATCGAAACCAGGTTTAATTGACTGCCTCAGTGTGGTACCACATTACTACGTGATTCAAACACGGAAAAAACCCAGGATCTGGCCAACAAGTTTGCGAAAAAGGCGAAAGTATAAGCCAGATGCGCGCATATCCCAGACCTAACCCAGACCTAACCGGTGTTATCCTCCAAAATATTGATCGAAACCTGGTTTAATTGGCTGCTTCAGTGTGTTACCACATTACTACGTGATTCAAACACGAAAAAATCCGAGGATCTGGCCAACAAGTATGCGAAGAAGGCAAAATCATGAGCCAGATGCGGGCATAACCCAGACCTAACCCAGACCTAACCGGTGTTATCCTCTAAAATACTGTCCGAATCCAGGTTTAATTCACTGCCTCAGTGTGGTACAACATTACTACGTGATTCAAACACGGAAAAAACCCAGGATCTGGCCAACAAGTTTGCGAAAATGGCGAAATCATGAGCCAGATGCGTGCATTTCCCGGACCTAACCCAGACCTAAACGGTGTTATCCTCTGAAGTATTGATCGAAACCAGGTTTAATTGACTACCTCAGTGTGTTACCACATTCCTACGTGATTCAAACACGGAAAAAACCCAGGATCTGGCCAACAAGTTTGCGAAAATGGCGAAATCATGAGCCAGATGCGTGCATTTCCCGGACCTAACCCAGACCTAACCGGTGTTATCCTCTGAAATATTGATCGAAATCAGGTTTAATTGACTACCTCAGTGTGTTACCACATTCCGACGTGATTCAAACACGAAAAAAACCCGGGATCTGGCCAACAAGTATGCGAAGAAGGCAAAATCATGAGCCAGATGCGGGCATATCCCGGACCTAACCCAGACCTAACCGGTGTTATCCTCTAAAATACTGTCCGAATCCAGCTTTAATTGACTGCCTCAGTGTGGTACAACATTACTACGTGATTCAAACACGGAAAAAACCCAGGATCTGGCCAACAAGTTTGCGAAAAAGGCGAATGTATATGCCAGATGCGCGCATATCCCAGACCTAACCCAGACCTAACCGGTGTTATCCTCTGAAATATTGATCGAAACCAGGTTTAATTGACAGTTTCAGTGTGTTACCACATTACTACGTGATTCAAACACGAGAAAAACCCAGGATCTGGCCAACAAGTATGCGAAGAAGGCAAAATCATGAGCCAGATGCGGGCATAACCCAGACCTTTTTTTTTTTTTTTAACGTGGTGAAATCCTCATGGACACCCCGGCTCCCTGGGGGGGAGGCCGGGGTAGTGCCGGACTCTTACCGGCTAAAACACCACGGTGACCGCCTGCGCCCTTTTTCTGGGGAGAGTCACGGGAACCAAACTAGCGATACTACCGTGACTCTCCCCGTTGGGGCAACGCCCTACTACGGGCCCTTCCCGGGGGAGGAATATTATCTCCTCCCCCAATGGGGGGCAAACATATTTGATTGCCCCCCGGCGACGCCGCGCGGTCACACGCGACGACGCCTCCACTCGTGCCGTTACTACCAGCCGCGACCGGGCCCCCACCCGATCGCGACCACGGCTGCGGGGCCGGCTAACACTGCCGCCCCCGCTGGACGGAGCCCCTGCCACGGGCCCCCGGTCCGATGATGGGCTGGGTGCGAAGTGGAATGAGGGAATAAAGTCCCTCACCTCGCACCACAAACACCATCACCGACCCCTTCTCGCTCCCCCTGCCATGGGGAGCGGTGGAGGGTCTTACGGTCGGCGTCGCCGCCTGCCCCCCACCTCCTCTCGCGCCCTTTCGGCGTCCTCCTTGGCGGCCATGACCTCTTCGCAAAACAAGGCCATGGCCGCCCACGCCTCCCCACTGCCGACCATCGCACGAATGACGGCCGGCAACGAGAGGTCCGCTCCAATCGCTCTAATAAGGACACCGCGCTGCGCTGCCCACGCCGGGCAAAACTCCAGCGTGTGCTGCGCGGTGTCCTCCCTTCCCCTATAATGATGGCACGCAGCCGTCGCCTCCCGCCCTATCCGATGCAGGTACCGACCGAAGCAACCGTGTCCGGTCAGTACCTGTGTCAGGCGGTAGGTGGGCGTACCCCAGCTACGGCCCACCCAGGCATAAAACACTGGGCGGACCGCCGCGGCGACGCGATCATCCCGCTGGTCTGGCTTGGATAGCCACACCAGCCACCGACTATAGACGCGTCGCCGCGCCTGGCTTCGGGCCCTGGCGGCCTCCTCGCCGTGCGGGTCCACGCCCCGCTGGCGAAGGTCGCAGAGGTATTGATAGACCTCTGCGTCCATTTTCGCCAGCAGGTGAAACGGTGCGGAACCCGCCAGCAAGGTGGCGGCAGTGTAGGAGATCGTGCGATATCCCCGCACGACTCTGATGGCGACCAACCTCTGTAATCGACGGAGTACAAATGCACCCCGCCGATTGGCCATCAGACCGCCGGCCCATATTGGCGCGCCATAAAGCGCCATGGACCGGACGACTCCCAAATACAGCCGCCGTGCCGCCATGTTGGGCCCACCGAGATTAGGCATTATGCGACCTAACGCGGCCGCTGCCCTCTCGATGCGGGGACCCAACCCTTCCAAATGATGCCCGAAGCGCCAGTAGCTGTCGAGGGTGAGACCCAGATACTTCATCCGGCGCCCCACCCCGACTTGGGCTCCGCCCACCCGTAGAGACGCCTGGCGCGGCACCCCCCGACCACTGACATTACACATCCAGATGGCCTCGGTCTTCTGGGGTGCCACGCGCAACCCCAGACGCTCTACTTCGGCGACGACACGTGCCGTCCCATCCTCCGCGAGGGCCACGGCCCTCCTCCACGTATCCCCGCCGGCTATCACCAGAGTGTCGTCGGCGTAACATACCAACGACACGCCGACGGGGAGATCAGCCCGCAGCACCGCATCATAGGCCAAGTTCCACAGAAGTGGCCCGAGCACCGACCCCTGTGGAACCCCGCGGTGCACCGCTCTCTGCTCCATCCCGTTCCGACCCGGATATTGGACTACCCTGCCCCGCAGATAATCCCCGATCAATCGGCATAGATAGGCGGGCACCCGGTGGTACTGAAGTGCCCGACCTATCGCCCCCCAGGAGACGGTGTTAAAGGCGTTGGCAATGTCGAGAGATACTGCCAACGCCACACCCCCCCGGGAGATTGCCGATTCCGCCAGGGTCCGCACTGTCGCTATGGCGTCGACTGTGGAGCGGCCCCGGCGGAAGCCGAACTGTCGGTCGGCCAGATCAGGGCCGACGCGGGACAGGTGCCCCTCAAGCCGGGATACAATGACCCGCTCGAGGAGCTTTCCAGCCTCGTCCAACAGACAAATGGGTCGGAACGCAGATGGAGAATCCGCGGGCTTCCCCGGCTTGTGGAGGAGGACCAACCTCGCCACCTTCCATATGGGGGGGAACTGACCGGTCCGCAGGCACGCGTCAAAGACGCTTATCAGCCCGGCCCCCAGAGTGCCCACCGCTATAGCCCAGGCCCTGCCAGGTATGCCGTCCGGTCCTGGCGCCGTCTTCTTGGCAGCCATTCTCCGGACGGCCCTAGCTAGCTCCTCCTCGGAGACCCCCAGTTCGTCGGACCACCAAGGCGGATGATCCGGCTGTGGCTCGGGGGGATGCAGGAACGCCTCTCCCCCAACGGGGAAGAGGACGCGCATAGTTTCCCCGAGCAGCTGGGGGTCGAGGCTCTCTGTGATCGGGGGCGCCCATGATCGCATCTTCCCTGCGACCATGTGATAGGGGCGCCCCCATGGATTTGCATCCAGAGAGCCGAGGAGCTCCGTCCATGCCTGGGCTTTCGCGGTCGCGATGGCCCGGCGGAGGGTTCTGCGTGCCAGGGAAAATTCCCCGCGCAATCCCACCACCTCTGCCTCCGTCGCCCCGCGCCGTCTCCTGGCGCGGGTGTACCGGCGTCGAGCGACCACGCACCGACTGCGTAAGTCCTCGATCTCGCCCGACCACCAGTACACGGACCCCCCACGGCTCGGGGCGGTGGCCCGGGGCATGACCGCGTCACACAACGACGACATGGTCTCCCGGAACCAACGCGCCCCGGCAGAAGGATTGCCGAGGGTCCGGCGTGGCATCTCCTGCCATGCCACAACGGAGGCTGCCATCGCTAGGGCGTCCGGGTCCAGCCTCTTGGCGGACCAGCGTGGCGCCGGGTGTGCTTCCCTGCCCGGTTGGCGGGGTCCATTTACGCCGGGGGTCGCGGATACGGAGAACGTAATATAGAGGTGGTCGCTTAACGTGGCCACCTCTTCCGCGACCCTCCAGTCGGACACACGGCGCGCTATGGCGGGGCTCGCCAACGAAATGTCGACGATCGACTCGCCCCGCGCGTGCACGCACGTGCTCACGGCCCCCTCATTCAACACTACGAGGCCGTGACCCGCCGCCCATTCGAGCATCGCGTCGCCCTTGACGGTCGTCCTGGAGCAGCCCCACGCTGCAGCGTGGGCATTAAAATCGCCCAGGACGAGTACCCCACTGACGAGATGTGGGGAGATGCATCTCCCCACCTCGTCGAGGTACGTCTCAAAATCGCTGAGGCCCATAGCGGGCGACGCATAACACCCGGCAACCACAAGTTCCCCCCATTTAACCGCCACAAACCCGCGGCCCCTCCCCACTACGGAGCATGGCAACGTGCCGCGCCCGTACTGCCAGGTGATCGCCGAGACCCCGGTAAGGTCCCCTACCCAAGCTGGGTGTTTGGGGACAATATAGGGCTCGGCGATCACCGCCATCCCGATGTTCCACTGCCGGAGGGTTTGAAGCATAAGATCCTGGGCCCCCCGGCAGTGGTTCAAATTGACCTGGAGGAGGCGTTGAGACATTATTGGGTCTCACCCGCGGCCTCCTCCAGGCCTCCCCGTCCAACGTTTTGGGGCGGCTTCGCGCACCCCGGGTCTTTGCCGCCGTACGAGGCCATCACCCCCCTACTAAGGGGCTCTGACCCGCACGGCGACTGATTTGCCGCTTGCGGTGGGGGTACTGCAGTTCCCCCACCCGAAAACACAACTTCCGAGTTTGTGGAGGTGGAGGGCGCTGAGTCGTTAGGCGCCACATCCACCTCCATCATCTCCGTCATCGGTGGGGGTGCGGGTGCACACCCCACCACCTTCACTGCCGCCGCGACAGGTGCTGGGGCGGGAGTAACCCCCGACACCACAGCTGGGGACGGCTGGGAACAAGCCGCCCCCTGAACACCCATCGCGACGGACAGCGGTGCCGGCTCAACACCAGCCGGCACCGTGGATGGGGGCACACCCACCCCCTTCCCATTCTTCCCCTTCCGTTTGGGGGGACGGCACGCCGCCCCACCCATTCGGTGATCAGCTGGCCGCCCCAAGCCCACACAAAGGGGACATTTTGGGGCGGCCGTACACTCCCTGGCTGTGTGGGAGGCCCCTCCGCAGCGGTAGCAGAGGCCGCTGCGATCTACGGTGCTGGTGCACCGCTGCCGGACATGACCGAACTCCAAGCAGCGGTGGCACTGCAGCGGCCTCGCTGCGAGCACCGCCAGCCGGGCCTCGAAGAAGCCGACCATCAAGCGGCCTGACTTCGCGAGCTTAGTTGCGGCGCGAAGGGGACAGCGGGCCCAGGCGGTGAACATGCCCGAGCTGTCCCGGCGGAGGTCACCAACGTTGACCTCCGCAGCGCCGCAACCCCCGGCTGTGGCAAGGGCCTCCCTGACAGTCTGCTGGGTGGCTGCCTCCGACAGGCCGGAAATACGTATCTCGGCCTGTTTTTGGGGGCAAGCCACCCTAACACCCTCCACCTGGAGGGCCCCCTCGTGACGCGCCCTTAGGGCGATCGCCTTCTCTTTTCCCTTTTCACCGGGGATCGCTAATAAAAGCGCCCCGGTGACCGCCCTGGTGGGCCGCATCCCGGTGATCCCGAGATCACTGCAGATCTCGGGCATCACCCGATTGAGGAGGGGGCCCAATTCTCCCTCCCGTCCCGTGGCGGCGGTCACCGAGACTGCCGCATTTTTCGGCAGCCTCGGTAACTTGACCGCCGCATGCTGGGCGCCATGCTTACTCTTACAGCCAGCCGCTGTATTGGTGGCTGGCCGTCTGGCTGCGGGTGTTTTCCCGCCCTTAGGGGAGGATGTGGCAGCAGCCGCACCCTTCTCGCCGTCCTTCTTCTTGCCCCTCTTGACTACCGCAGCCCAGGATCCCTGCCCATCTTTGGTGGTGTCTGGGGCAGGGATGGACTTCGCGTCGTTGTCCTTGTCGGGCCGAGCGGTCTTGCCACTATCTGACTTGGAAGGTGGAGGAGGGGCACTTTGAGCAGCCTTAGCTGGCGCCTTCGGCTTCGCCACTGCAGCACTATCAGCCGCCGGTGTGCGACAATGCACCTTGCCAGCAGCCTTCTTCCCCAGAGTTGGTTGCTTGGTTGCCGCAAGCACTTTCACGGGGGCAGACGCGCCTCCAAAATTCGCCACCGCGGCCGCTTTCGTCCTCCTGCTGGTCGTATCCGTCCCTGCCGGCTTAGAACGTTTCGACGTGGTCGGCGGGGCGGCGGTTGCCCCCACGGATGGACATGGAGGAACCGGGCTTTTCCCCAGTGGCGGGCGGGACACTGCTCGCCAAACCGCTTCCAACCGAGCTTCGACCCGGTCCTCTACGGCCGCTATCTGCCCCGCCATCGCGGAAACCCTTTTGACAACCTCGGTCATCATGACCACTAAAGGGTTTCCGGACGCGGAGCTCTCCTGCTCAGGTGGGTCGGGCCGAACTGCAGGGGACGGTCCGGGTGCCGCCGGCTCGACTTCCATATCCGTGTCCCCCCCGGCAAAGGTGGACGGAAGAAGATCTTTCCGCCGTGGCCGGGGGACACAGGGCAATTGGTGGTCCGGCGGTGTCTCGCCGGCCACCTCCTCTCCCGCTTTCAGCAGCCTCCGCTGCTCCTCTTTGTACCTCAGGCGGCCCACTTCCCGCCTGAGGTGCTCCAGCTCCCTGTCCTTAACCCTGACAGTTTCGGACAGGGTGGTGGCGGTGGAATCGGCCACCTCCAGCCTCTTCTCGAGAGCCTTCGCCCTCTTCTCCCATTCGCCTTGGCGAATGACAACCTCCCGGGCCGGCCTATTCGGGTTTTCGGCGCGGTCAGCTCTGCCGTGCAGCTCTTCGGCGCTGACCAACGCCACCCGCGCAGCCAAACGTAGGCCGCGGATGTCCGTCGTCTTCAGGTGACTCGCGGTGTCTGCCACCCTGACGACGGACTCCAGCTGCTCCTTCAGCCGGCCCAGCAGCTCGTCCAGCTTCATGACCTCCGCTATATTGCGGAGGTCCGCCTGCTTGGGGAGATGTTTCATCCCCGGACCCAACTTTTTTGGGTCCACGAATATACCCCTAGGTCTTCTCGGCCCAGGGCCCTTCCGCTTCCGCTTACCGGGTTCAAAACCCTCTTCGCTTGAGTCGGCGCTCGAATGACGAGGCGCCCACTCGTCGCCGTCCTCGGACTCGCCGTCGAGAAGGGTGAAAGTCTCCCCGATGCTCGGCGTCGTCCCCTCGGCATCATGCCTTTTGCAGGGAGGAGATTCCCTCCCAGCCTTACGCCACTCTGCGACATTTAGCCGCTCCAGGCTGACTCTAGGGGCGGGGCTGGCTCTCAGAAGGCCAACCTCACCCTCCAGGCGGATCCCCGGCGGAGGATTTACTACCTCCACACTCCTGACCGCGGGTTTCACCCCACCAGGATGTGGTCCATTTGTTCCATTGCCGATTGCCGATTCGTGTGCCAGTCCGTTATCAATGTTGCCAGTCCTTTCATTGTTAAATTGATTAAGTTCCATAATTTATCCCACGAGAGTGGTCGGAAAATAGGTCACCCCAGGCAGAGCCGCCTTGCCTCGGGAAGCCTAATACTCCGGGGGTTCGGCAGGTGCCCCCGGAGGTGGTCGCTAGGGATTGGGCCTTCTCTCCCAACCATGCATCCCATCGCCGCGCACCATAACTTAGGATTAGAGGGTAATTTATAGAGTTACCATCCTCACGGCCCAGGCGGTTAAGCCAAGGCCCCCGTTCCTCCTGCCGTCACGTACCATTCACAAAACCAAAAATGGAGTTGTGAATGGGTCGTTGCGACGACCAACAGGAGGCTTACGGTGTGATTAGCATCAGGTACCTCGGGGTCGCTACGCCCCGTACTGCGCCGGACACCTGGCCGGACACAGCCCCTGAGGGAGCATAACCCAGACCTAACCCAGACCTAACCGGTGTTATCCTCTAAAATACTGTCCGAATCCAGCTTTAATTGACTGCCTCAGTGTGGTACAACATTACTACGTGATTCAAACACGGAAAAAACCCAGGATCTGGCCAACAAGTTTGCGAAAATGGCGAAATCATGAGCCAGATGCGTGCATTTCCCGGACCTAACCCAGACCTAACCGGTGTTATCCTCTGAAATATTGATCGAAACCAGGTTTAATTGACTACCACAGTGTGGTACCACATTACTACGTGATTCAAACACGGAAAAAACCCAGGATCTGGCCAAAAAGTTTGCGAAAAAGGCGAAAGTATAAGCCAGATGCGCACATATCCCAGACCTAACCCAGACCTAACCGGTGTCATCCTTTAAAATATTGATCGAAACCAGGTTTAGTTGACTGCTTCAGTGTGTTACCACATTACTACGTGATTCAAACACGAAAAAAACCCGGGATCTGGCCAACAAGTATGCGAAGAAGGCAAAATCATGAGCCAGATGCGGGCATATCCCAGACCTAACCCAGACCTAACCGGTGTTATCCTCTAAAATAGTGATCGAAACCTGGTTTAATTGACTGCTTCAGTGTGTTACCACATTACTACGTGATTCAAACACGAAAAAAATCCAGGATCTGGCCAACAAGTATGCGAAGAAGGCAAAATCATGAGCCAGATGCGGGCATAACCCAGACCTAACCCAGACCTAACCGGTGTCATCCTCTAAAATATTGATCGAAACCAGGTTTAATTGACTGCTTCAGTGTGTTACCACATTACTACGTGATTCAAACACGAAAAAAACCCGGGATCTGGCCAACAAGTATGCGAAGAAGGCAAAATCATGAGCCAGATGCGGGCATAACCCAGACCTAACCCAGACCTAACCGGTGTTATCCTCTAAAATAATGATCGAAACCAGGCTTAGTTGACTGCTTCAGTGTGTTACCACATTACTACGTGATTCAAACACGGAAAAAACCCAGGATCTGGCCAACAAGTATGCGAAAATGGCGAAAGTATATGCCAGATGCGGGCATAACCCAGACCTAACCCAGACCTAACCGGTGTTATCCTCTAAAATACTGTCCGAATCCAGGTTTAATTAACTGCCTCAGTGTGGTACAACATTACTACGTGATTCAAACACGGAAAAAACCCAGGATCTGGCCAACAAGTTTGCGAAAATGGCGAAATCATGAGCCAGATGCGTGCATTTCCCGGACCTAACCCAGACCTAACCGGTGTTATCCTCTGAAATATTGATCGAAACCAGGTTTAGCTGACTACCACAGTGAGGTACCACATTACTACGTGATTCAAACACGGAAAAAACCCAGGATCTGGCCAAAAAGTTTGCGAAAAAGGCGAAAGTATAAGCCAGATGCGCGCATATCCCAGACCTAACCGGTGTCATCCTCTAAAATATTGATCGAAACCAGGTTTAATTGACTGCTTCAGTGTGTTACCACATTACTACGTGATTCAAACACGAAAAAAACCCGGGATCTGGCCAACAAGTATGCGAAGAAGGCAAAATCATGAGCCAGATGCGGGCATAACCCAGACCTAACCCAGACCTAACCGGTGTCATCCTTTAAAATATTGATCGAAACCAGGTTTAATTGACTGCTTCAGTGTGTTACCACATTACTACGTGATTCAAACACGAAAAAAACCTGGGATCTGGCCAACAAGTATGCGAAGAAGGCAAAATCATGAGCCAGATGCGGGCATAACCCAGACCTAACCCAGACCTAACCGGTGTTATCCTCTAAAATATTGATCGAAACCTGGTTTAATTGACTGCTTCAGTGTGTTACCACATTACTACGTGATTCAAACACGAAAAAATCCGAGGATCTGGCCAACAAGTATGCGAAGAAGGCAAAATCATGAGCCAGATGCGGGCATAACCCAGACCTAACCCAGACCTAACCGGTGTTATCCTCTAAAATATTGATCGAAACCTGGTTTAATTGACTGCTTCAGTGTGTTACCACATTACTACGTGATTCAAACACGAAAAAATCCGAGGATCTGGCCAACAAGTATGCGAAGAAGGCAAAATCATGAGCCAGATGCGGGCATAACCCAGACCTAACCCAGACCTAACCGGTGTTATCCTCTAAAATACTGTCCGAATCCAGGTTTAATTCACTGCCTCAGTGTGGTACAACATTACTACGTGATTCAAACACGGAAAAAACCCAGGATCTGGCCAACAAGTTTGCGAAAATGGCGAAATCATGAGCCAGATGCGTGCATTTCCCGGACCTAACCCAGACCTAAACGGTGTTATCCTCTGAAGTATTGATCGAAATCAGGTTTAATTGACTACCTCAGTGTGTTATCACATTCCGACGTGATTCAAACACGAAAGAAACCCAGGATCTGGCCAACAAGTATGCGAAGAAGGCAAAATCATGAGTCAGATGCGGGCATAACCCAGACCTAACCCAGTCCTAACCGGTGTTATCCTCTAAAATAGTGATCGAAACCTGGTTTAATTGACTGCTTCAGTGTGTTACCACATTGCTACGTGATTCAAACACGAAAAAAATCCAGGATCTGGCCAACAAGTATGCGAAGAAGGCAAAATCATGAGCCAGATGCGGGCATAACCCAGACCTAACCCAGACCTAACCGGTGTCATCCTCTAAAATATTGATCGAAACCAGGTTTAATTGACTGCTTCGGTGTGTGACCACATTACTACGTGATTCAAACACGAAAAAAACCCGGGATCTGGCCAACAAGTATGCGAAGAAGGCAAAATCACGAGCCAGATGCGGGCATAACCCAGACCTAACCCAGACCTAACTGGTGTTATCCTCTAAAATAATGATCGAAACCAGGCTTAGTTGACTGCTTCAGTGTGTTACCACATTACTACGTGATTCAAACACGGAAAAAACCCAGGATCTGGCCAACAAGTATGCGAAAAATGCGAAAGTATATGCCAGATGCGCGCATATCCCAGACCTAACCCAGACCTAACCGGTGTTATCCTCTAAAATATTGATCGAAACCAGGTTTAATTGACAGTTTCAGTGTGTTACCACATTACTACGTGATTCAAACACGAGAAAAACCCAGGATCTGGCCAACAAGTATGCGAAGAAGGCAAAATCATGAGCCAGATGCGGGCATAACCCAGACCTAACCCAGACCTAACCGGTGTCATCCTCTAAAATATTGATCGAAACCAGGTTTAATTGACTGCTTCAGTGTGTTACCACATTACTACGTGATTCAAACACGAAAAAAACCCGGGATCTGGCCAACAAGTATGCGAAGAAGGCAAAATCATGAGCCAGATGCGGGCATAACCCAGACCTAACCCGTACCTAACCGGTGTTATCCTCTAAAATAATGATCGAAACCAGGTTTAATTGACTCCTTCAGTGTGTTACCACATTACTACGTGATTCAAACACGAAAAAAACCCAGGATCTGGCCAACAAGTATGCGAAGAAGGCAAAATCATGAGCCAGATGCGGGCATAACCCAGACCTAACCCAGACCTAACCGGTGTCATCTTCTAAAATATTGATCGAAACCAGGTTTAATTGACTGCTTCAGTGTGTTACCACATTACTACGTGATTCAAACACGAAAAAAACCCGGGATCTGGCCAACAAGTATGCGAAGAAGGCAAAATCATGAGCCAGATGCGGGCATAACCCAGACCTAACCCAGACCTAACCGGTGTTATCCTCTAAAATAATGATCGAAACCAGGTTTAATTGACTGCTTCAGTGTGTTACCACATTACTACGTGATTCAAACACGAAAAAAACCCAGGATCTGGCCAACAAGTATGCGAAGAAGGCAAAATCATGAGCCTGATGCGTGCATTTCCTGGACCTAACCCAGACCTAACCGGTGTTATCCTCTGAAATATTGATCGAAACCAGGTTTAATTGACTGCTTCAGTGTGTTACCACATTACTACGTGATTCAAACACGAAAAAAACCCAGGATCTGGCCAACAAGTATGCGAAGAAGGCAAAATCATGAGCCAGATGCGGGCATAACCCAGACCTAACCCAGACCTAACCGGTGTTATCCTCTAAAATATTGATCGAAACCAGGCTTAGTTGACTGCTTCAGTGTGTTACCACATTACTACGTGATTCAAACACGGAAAAAACCCAGGATCTGGCCAACAAGTTTGCGAAAAAGGCGAATGTATATGCCAGATGCGCGCATATCCCAGACCTAACCCAGACCTAACCGGTGTTATCCTCTGAAATATTGATCGAAACCAGGTTTAATTGACAGTTTCAGTGTGTTACCACATTACTACGTGATTCAAACACGAGAAAAACCCAGGATCTGGCCAACAAGTATGCGAAGAAGGCAAAATCATGAGCCAGATGCGGGCATAACCCAGACCTAACCCAGACCTAACCGGTGTTATCCTCTAAAATACTGTCCGAATCCAGCTTTAATTGACTGCCTCAGTGTGGTACAACATTACTACGTGATTCAAACACGGAAAAAACCCAGGATCTGGCCAACAAGTTTGCGAAAATGGCGAAATCATGAGCCAGATGCGTGCATTTCCCGGACCTAACCCAGACCTAACCGGTGTTATCCTCTGAAATATTGATCGAAACCAGGTTTAATTGACTACCACAGTGTGGTACCACATTACTACGTGATTCAAACACGGAAAAAACCCAGGATCTGGCCAAAAAGTTTGCGAAAAAGGCGAAAGTATAAGCCAGATGCGCACATATCCCAGACCTAACCCAGACCTAACCGGTGTCATCCTTTAAAATATTGATCGAAACCAGGTTTAATTGACTGCTTCAGTGTGTTACCACATTACTACGTGATTCAAACACGAAAAAAACCCGGGATCTGGCCAACAAGTATGCGAAGAAGGCAAAATCATGAGCCAGATGCGGGCATATCCCAGACCTAACCCTGACCTAACCGGTGTTATCCTCTAAAATAGTGATCGAAACCTGGTTTAATTGACTGCTTCAGTGTGTTACCACATTACTACGTGATTCAAACACGAAAAAAATCCAGGATCTGGCCAACAAGTATGCGAAGAAGGCAAAATCATGAGCCAGATGCGGGCATAACCCAGACCTAACCCAGACCTAACCGGTGTCATCCTCTAAAATATTGATCGAAACCAGGTTTAATTGACTGCTTCAGTGTGCTACCACATTACTACGTGATTCAAACACGAAAAAAACCCGGGATCTGGCCAACAAGTATGCGAAGAAGGCAAAATCATGAGCCAAATGCGGGCATAACCCAGACCTAACCCAGACCTAACCGGTGTTATCCTCTAAAATAATGATCGAAACCAGGCTTAGTTGACTGCTTCAGTGTGTTACCACATTACTACGTGATTCAAACACGGAAAAAACCCAGGATCTGGCCAACAAGTATGCGAAAATGGCGAAAGTATATGCCAGATGCGGGCATAACCCAGACCTAACCCAGACCTAACCGGTGTTATCCTCTAAAATACTGTCCGAATCCAGGTTTAATTAACTGCCTCAGTGTGGTACAACATTACTACGTGATTCAAACACGGAAAAAACCCAGGATCTGGCCAACAAGTTTGCGAAAATGGCGAAATCATGAGCCAGATGCGTGCATTTCCCGGACCTAACCCAGACCTAACCGGTGTTATCCTCTGAAATATTGATCGAAACCAGGTTTAGCTGACTACCACAGTGTGGTACCACATTACTACGTGATTCAAACACGAAAAAAACCCGGGATCTGGCCAACAAGTATGCGAAGAAGGCAAAATCATGAGCCAGATGCGGGCATAACCCACACCTAACCCAGACCTAACCGGTGTCATCCTTTAAAATATTGATCGAAACCAGGTTTAATTGACTGCTTCAGTGTGTTACCACATTACTACGTGATTCAAACACGAAAAAAACCCGAGATCTGGCCAACAAGTATGCGAAGAAGGCAAAATCATGAGCCAGATGCGGGCATAACCCAGACCTAACCCAGACCTAACCGGTGTTATCCTCTAAAATAATGATCGAAACCAGGTTTAATTGACTCCTTCAGTGTGTTACCACATTACTACGTGATTCAAACACGAAAAAAACCCAGGATCTGGCCAACAAGTATGCGAAGATGGCAAAATCATGAGCCAGATGCGGGCATAACCCAGACCTAACCCAGACCTAACCGGTGTTATCCTCTAAAATATTGATCGAAACCTGGTTTAATTGACTGCTTCAGTGTGTTACCACATTACTACGTGATTCAAACACGAAAAAATCCGAGGATCTGGCCAACAAGTATGCGAAGAAGGCAAAATCATGAGCCAGATGCGGGCATAACCCAGACCTAACCCAGACCTAACCGGTGTTATCCTCTAAAATACTGTCCGAATCCAGGTTTAATTCACTGCCTCAGTGTGGTACAACATTACTACGTGATTCAAACACGGAAAAAACCCAGGATCTGGCCAACAAGTTTGCGAAAATGGCGAAATCATGAGCCAGATGCGTGCATTTCCCGGACCTAACCCAGACCTAAACGGTGTTATCCTCTGATGTATTGATCGAAATCAGGTTTAATTGACTACCTCAGTGTGTTATCACATTTCGACGTGATTCAAACACGAAAAAAACCCAGGATCTGGCCAACAAGTATGCGAAGAAGGCAAAATCATGAGCCAGATGCGGGTATAACCCAGACCTAACCCAGACCTAACCGGTGTTATCCTCTAAAATAGTGATCGAAACCTGGTTTAATTGACTGCTTCAGTGTGTTACCACATTACTACGTGATTCAAACACGAAAAAAATCCAGGATCTGGCCAACAAGTATGCGAAGAAGGCAAAATCATGAGCCAGATGCGGGCATAACCCAGACCTAACCCAGACCTAACCGGTGTCATCCTCTAAAATATTGATCGAAACCAGGTTTAATTGACTGCTTCAGTGTGTTACCACATTACTACGTGTTTCAAACACGAGAAAAGCCCAGGATCTGGCCAACAAGTATGCGAAGAAGGCAAAATCACGAGCCAGATGCGGGCATAACCCAGACCTAACCCAGACCTAACTGGTGTTATCCTCTAAAATAATGATCGAAACCAGGCTTAGTTGACTGCTTCAGTGTGTTACCACATTACTACGTGATTCAAACACGGAAAAAACCCAGGATCTGGCCAACAAGTATGCGAAAAAGGCGAAAGTATATGCCAGATGCGCGCATATCCCAGACCTAACCCAGACCTAACCGGTGTTATCCTCTAAAATATTGATCGAAACCAGGTTTAATTGACAGTTTCAGTGTGTTACCACATTACTACGTGTTTCAAACACGAGAAAAGCCCAGGATCTGGCCAACAAGTATGCGAAGAAGGCAAAATCATGAGCCAGATGCGGGCATAACCCAGACCTAACCCAGACCTAACCGGTGTTATCCTCTAAAATATTGATCGAAACCAGGTTTAATTGACTGCTTCAGTGTGTTACCACATTACTACGTGTTTCAAACACGAAAAAAACCCGGGATCTGGACAACAAGTATGCGAAGAAGGCAAAATCATGAGCCAGATGCGGGCATAACCCAGACCTAACCCAGACCTAACCGGTGTCATCCTCTAAAATATTGATCGAAACCAGGTTTAATTGACTGCTTCAGTGTGTTACCACATTACTACGTGATTCAAACACGAAAAAAACCCGGGATCTGGCCAACAAGTATGCGAAGAAGGCAAAATCATGAGCCAGATGCGGGCATAACCCAGACCTAACCCAGACCTAACCGGTGTTATCCTCTAAAATAATGATCGAAACCAGGTTTAATTGACTCCTTCAGTGTGTTACCACATTACTACGTGATTCAAACACGAAAAAAACCCAGGATCTGGCCAACAAGTATGCGAAGAAGGCAAAATCATGAGCCAGATGCGGGCATAACCCAGACCTAACCCAGACCTAACCGGTGTTATCCTCTAAAATATTGATCGAAACCAGGTTTAATTGACTGCTTCAGTGTATTACCACATTACTACGTGATTCAAACACGAAAAAAACCCAGGATCTGGCCAACAAGTATGCGAAGAAGGCAAAATCATGAGCCAGATGCGGGCATATCCCGGACCTAACCCAGACCTAACCGGTGTTATCCTCTAAAATATTGATCGAAACCTGGTTTAATTGACTGCTTCAGTGTGTTACCACATTACTACGTGATTCAAACACGAAAAAATCTGAGGATCTGGCCAACAAGTATGCGAAGAAGGCAAAATCATGAGCCAGATGCGGGCATAACCCAGACCTAACCCAGACCTAACCGGTGTTATCCTCTAAAATACTGTCCGAATCCAGGTTTAATTCACTGCCTCAGTGTGGTACAACATTACTACGTGATTCAAACACGGAAAAAACCCAGGATCTGGCCAACAAGTTTGAGAAAATGGCGAAATCATGAGCCAGATGCGTGCATTTCCCGGACCTAACCCAGACCTAAACGGTGTTATCCTCTGAAGTATTGATCGAAACCAGGTTTAATTGACTACCTCAGTGTGTTACCACATTCCTACGTGATTCAAACACGGAAAAAACCCAGGATCTGGCCAACAAGTTTGCGAAAATGGCGAAATCATGAGCCAGATGCGTGCATTTCCCGGACCTAACCCAGACCTAACCGTTGTTATCCTCTGAAATATTGATCGAAATCAGGTTTAATTGACTACCTCAGTGTGTTACCACATTCCGACGTGATTCAAACACGAAAAAAACCCAGGATCTGGCCAACAAGTATGCGAAGAAGGCAAAATCATGAGCCAGATGCGGGCATATCCCGGACCTAACCCAGACCTAACCGGTGTTATCCTCTGAAATATTGATCGAAACCAGGTTTAATTGACTGCTTCAGTGTGTTACCACATTCCTACGTGATTCAAACACGGAAAAAACCCAGGATCTGGACAACAAGTATGCGAAGAAGGCAAAATCATGAGCCAGATGCGGGTATAACCCAGGCCTAAGCCAGACATAACCGGTGTTATCCTCTAAAATACTGAGCGAAACGAGGTTTAATTGACTGCTTCAGTGTGTTACCACATTACTACGTGATACAAACACGGAAAAAACCCAGGATCTGGCCAACAAGTATGCGAAGAAGGCAAAATCATGAGCCAGATGCGTGCATTTCCTGGACCTAACCCAGACCTAACCGGTGTTATCCTCTGAAATATTGATCGAAACCAGGTTTAATTGACTGCTTCAGTGTGTTACCACATTACTACGTGATTCAAACACGAAAAAAACCCAGGATCTGGCCAACAAGTATGCGAAGAAGGCAAAATCATGAGCCAGATGCGGGCATAACCCAGACCTAACCCAGACCTAACCGGTGTTATCCTCTAAAATATTGATCGAAACCAGGCTTAGTTGACTGCTTCAGTGTGTTACCACATTACTACGTGATTCAAACACGGAAAAAACCCAGGATCTGGCCAACAAGTTTGCGAAAAAGGCGAATGTATATGCCAGATGCGCGCATATCCCAGACCTAACCCAGACCTAACCGGTGTTATCCTCTGAAATATTGATCGAAACCAGGTTTAATTGACAGTTTCAGTGTGTTACCACATTACTACGTGATTCAAACACGAGAAAAACCCAGGATCTGGCCAACAAGTATGCGAAGAAGGCAAAATCATGAGCCAGATGCGGGCATAACCCAGACCTAACCCAGACCTAACCGGTGTTATCCTCTAAAATACTGTCCGAATCCAGCTTTAATTGACTGCCTCAGTGTGGTACAACATTACTACGTGATTCAAACACGGAAAAAACCCAGGATCTGGCCAACAGGTTTGCGAAAATGGCGAAATCATGAGCCAGATGCGTGCATTTCCCGGACCTAACCCAGACCTAACCGGTGTTATCCTCTGAAATATTGATCGAAACCAGGTTTAATTGACTACCACAGTGTGGTACCACATTACTACGTGATTCAAACACGGAAAAAACCCAGGATCTGGCCAAAAAGTTTGCGAAAAAGGCGAAAGTATAAGCCAGATGCGCACATATCCCAGACCTAACCCAGACCTAACCGGTGTCATCCTTTAAAATATTGATCGAAACCAGGTTTAATTGACTGCTTCAGTGTGTTACCACATTACTACGTGATTCAAACACGAAAAAAACCCGGGATCTGGCCAACAAGTATGCGAAGAAGGCAAAATCATGAGCCAGATGCGGGCATATCCCAGACCTAACCCAGACCTAACCGGTGTTATCCTCTAAAATAGTGATCGAAACCTGGTTTAATTGACTGCTTCAGTGTGTTACCACATTACTACGTGATTCAAACACGAAAAAAATCCAGGATCTGGCCAACAAGTATGCGAAGAAGGCAAAATCATGAGCCAGATGCGGGCATAACCCAGACCTAACCCAGACCTAACCGGTGTCATCCTCTAAAATATTGATCGAAACCAGGTTTAATTGACTGCTTCAGTGTGTTACCACATTACTACGTGATTCAAACACGAAAAAAACCCGGGATCTGGCCAACAAGTATGCGAAGAAGGCAAAATCATGAGCCAGATGCGGGCATATCCCAGACCTAACCCAGACCTAACCGGTGTTATCCTCTAAAATAGTGATCGAAACCTGGTTTAATTGACTGCTTCAGTGTGTTACCACATTACTACGTGATTCAAACACGAAAAAAATCCAGGATCTGGCCAACAAGTATGCGAAGAAGGCAAAATCATGAGCCAGATGCGGGCATAACCCAGACCTAACCCAGACCTAACCGGTGTTATCCTCTAAAATAATGATCGAAACCAGGCTTAGTTGACTGCTTCAGTGTGTTACCACATTACTACGTGATTCAAACACGGAAAAAACCCAGGATCTGGCCAACAAGTATGCGAAAATGGCGAAAGTATATGCCAGATGCGGGCATAACCCAGACCTAACCCAGACCTAACCGGTGTTATCCTCTAAAATACTGTCCGAATCCAGGTTTAATTAACTGCCTCAGTGTGGTACAACATTACTACGTGATTCAAACACGGAAAAAACCCAGGATCTGGCCAACAAGTTTGCGAAAATGGCGAAATCATGAGCCAGATGCGTGCATTTCCCGGACCTAACCCAGACCTAACCGGTGTTATCCTCTGAAATATTGATCGAAACCAGGTTTAGCTGACTACCACAGTGTGGTACCACATTACTACGTGATTCAAACACGAAAAAAACCCAGGATCTGGCCAACAAGTATGCGAAGAAGGCAAAATCATGAGCCAGATGCGGGCATATCCCGGACCTAACCCAGACCTAACCGGTGTTATCCTCTAAAATATTGATCGAAACCTGGTTTAATTGACTGCTTCAGTGTGTTACCACATTACTACGTGATTCAAACACGAAAAAATCCGAGGATCTGGCCAACAAGTATGCGAAGAAGGCAAAATCATGAGCCAGATGCGGGCATAACCCAGACCTAACCCAGACCTAACCGGTGTTATCCTCTAAAATACTGTCCGAATCCAGGTTTAATTCACTGCCTCAGTGTGGTACAACATTACTACGTGATTCAAACACGGAAAAAACCCAGGATCTGGCCAACAAGTTTGCGAAAATGGCGAAATCATGAGCCAGATGCGTGCATTTCCCGGACCTAACCCAGACCTAAACGGTGTTATCCTCTGAAGTATTGATCGAAACCAGGTTTAATTGACTACCTCAGTGTGTTACCACATTCCTACGTGATTCAAACACGGAAAAAACCCAGGATCTGGCCAACAAGTTTGCGAAAATGGCGAAATCATGAGCCAGATGCGTGCATTTCCCGGACCTAACCCAGACCTAACCGGTGTTATCCTCTGAAATATTGATCGAAATCAGGTTTAATTGACTACCTCAGTGTGTTACCACATTCCGACGTGATTCAAACACGAAAAAAACCCAGGATCTGGCCAACAAGTATGCGAAGAAGGCAAAATCATGAGCCAGATGCGGGCATATCCCGGACCTAACCCAGACCTAACCGGTGTTATCCTCTGAAATATTGATCGAAACCAGGTTTAATTGACTGCTTCAGTGTGTTACCACATTCCTACGTGATTCAAACACGGAAAAAACCCAGGATCTGGACAACAAGTATGCGAAGAAGGCAAAATCATGAGCCAGATGCGGGTATAACCCAGGCCTAAGCCAGACATAACCGGTGTTATCCTCTAAAATACTGAGCGAAACGAGGTTTAATTGACTGCTTCAGTGTGTTACCACATTACTACGTGATACAAACACGGAAAAAACCCAGGATCTGGCCAACAAGTATGCGAAGAAGGCAAAATCATGAGCCAGATGCGTGCATTTCTTGGACCTAACCCAGACCTAACCGGTGTTATCCTCTGAAATATTGATCGAAACCAGGTTTAATTGACTGCTTCAGTGTGTTACCACATTACTACGTGATTCAAACACGAAAAAAACCCGGGATCTGGCCAACAAGTATGCGAAGAAGGCAAAATCATGAGCCAGATGCGGGCATAACCCAGACCTAACCCAGACCTAACCGGTGTTATCCTCTAAAATAATGATCGAAACCAGGTTTAATTGACTCCTTCAGTGTGTTACCACATTACTACGTGATTCAAACACGAAAAAAACCCAGGATCTGGCCAACAAGTATGCGAAGAAGGCAAAATCATGAGCCAGATGCGGGCATAACCCAGACCTAACCCAGACCTAACCGGTGTTATCCTCTAAAATATTGATCGAAACCAGGCTTAGTTGACTGCTTCAGTGTGTTACCACATTACTACGTGATTCAAACACGGAAAAAACCCAGGATCTGGCCAACAAGTTTGCGAAAAAGGCGAATGTATATGCCAGATGCGCGCATATCCCAGACCTAACCCAGACCTAACCGGTGTTATCCTCTGAAATATTGATCGAAACCAGGTTTAATTGACAGTTTCAGTATGTTACCACATTACTACGTGATTCAAACACGAGAAAAACCCAGGATCTGGCCAACAAGTATGCGAAGAAGGCAAAATCATGAGCCAGATGCGGGCATAACCCAGACCTAACCCAGACCTAACCGGTGTTATCCTCTAAAATACTGTCCGAATCCAGCTTTAATTGACTGCCTCAGTGTGGTACAACATTACTACGTGATTCAAACACGGAAAAAACCCAGGATCTGGCCAACAAGTTTGCGAAAATGGCGAAATCATGAGCCAGATGCGTGCATTTCCCGGACCTAACCCAGACCTAAACGGTGTTATCCTCTGAAGTATTGATCGAAACCAGGTTTAATTGACTACCTCAGTGTGTTACCACATTCCTACGTGATTCAAACACGGAAAAAACCCAGGATCTGGCCAACAAGTTTGCGAAAATGGCGAAATCATGAGCCAGATGCGTGCATTTCCCGGACCTAACCCAGACCTAAACGGTGTTATCCTCTGAAGTATTGATCGAAACCAGGTTTAATTGACTACCTCAGTGTGTTACCACATTCCTACGTGATTCAAACACGGAAAAAACCCAGGATCTGGCCAACAAGTTTGCGAAAATGGCGAAATCATGAGCCAGATGCGGGCATAACCCAGACCTAACCCAGACCTAACCGGTGTTATCCTCTAAAATACTGTCCGAATCCAGGTTTAATTCACTGCCTCAGTGTGGTACAACATTACTACGTGATTCAAACACGGAAAAAACCCAGGATCTGGCCAACAAGTTTGCGAAAATGGCGAAATCATGAGCCAGATGCGTGCATTTCCCGGACCTAACCCAGACCTAAACGGTGTTATCCTCTGAAGTATTGATCGAAACCAGGTTTAATTGACTACCTCAGTGTGTTACCACATTCCTACGTGATTCAAACACGGAAAAAACCCAGGATCTGGCCAACAAGTTTGCGAAAATGGCGAAATCATGAGCCAGATGCGTGCATTTCCCGGACCTAACCCAGACCTAACCGGTGTTATCCTCTGAAATATTGATCGAAATCAGGTTTAATTGACTACCTCAGTGTGTTACCACATTCCGACGTGATTCAAACACGAAAAAAACCCAGGATCTGGCCAACAAGTATGCGAAGAAGGCAAAATCATGAGCCAGATGCGGGCATATCCCGGACCTAACCCAGACCTAACCGGTGTTATCCTCTGAAATATTGATCGAAACCAGGTTTAATTGACTGCTTCAGTGTGTTACCACATTCCTACGTGATTCAAACACGGAAAAAACCCAGGATCTGGACAACAAGTATGCGAAGAAGGCAAAATCATGAGCCAGATGCGGGTATAACCCAGGCCTAAGCCAGACATAACCGGTGTTATCCTCTAAAATACTGAGCGAAACGAGGTTTAATTGACTGCTTCAGTGTGTTACCACATTACTACGTGATACAAACACGGAAAAAACCCAGGATCTGGCCAACAAGTATGCGAAGAAGGCAAAATCATGAGCCAGATGCGTGCATTTCCTGGACCTAACCCAGACCTAACCGGTGTTATCCTCTGAAATATTGATCGAAACCAGGTTTAATTGACTGCTTCAGTGTGTTACCACATTACTACGTGATTCAAACACGAAAAAAACCCAGGATCTGGCCAACAAGTATGCGAAGAAGGCAAAATCATGAGCCAGATGCGGGCATAACCCAGACCTAACCCAGACCTAACCGGTGTTATCCTCTAAAATATTGATCGAAACCAGGCTTAGTTGACTGCTTCAGTGTGTTACCACATTACTACGTGATTCAAACACGGAAAAAACCCAGGATCTGGCCAACAAGTTTGCGAAAAAGGCGAATGTATATGCCAGATGCGCGCATATCCCAGACCTAACCCAGACCTAACCGGTGTTATCCTCTGAAATATTGATCGAAACCAGGTTTAATTGACAGTTTCAGTGCGTTACCACATTACTACGTGATTCAAACACGAGAAAAACCTAGGATCTGGCCAACAAGTATGCGAAGAAGGCAAAATCATGAGCCAGATGCGGGCATAACCCAGACCTAACCCAGACCTAACCGGTGTTATCCTCTAAAATACTGTCCGAATCCAGCTTTAATTGACTGCCTCAGTGTGGTACAACATTACTACGTGATTCAAACACGGAAAAAACCCAGGATCTGGCCAACAAGTTTGCGAAAATGGCGAAATCATGAGCCAGATGCGTGCATTTCCCGGACCTAACCCAGACCTAACCGGTGTTATCCTCTGAAATATTGATCGAAACCAGGTTTAATTGACTACCACAGTGTGGTACCACATTACTACGTGATTCAAACACGGAAAAAACCCAGGATCTGGCCAAAAAGTTTGCGAAAAAGGCGAAAGTATAAGCCAGATGCGCACATATCCCAGACCTAACCCAGACCTAACCGGTGTCATCCTTTAAAATATTGATCGAAACCAGGTTTAATTGACTGCTTCAGTGTGTTACCACATTACTACGTGATTCAAACACGAAAAAAACCCGGGATCTGGCCAACAAGTATGCGAAGAAGGCAAAATCATGAGCCAGATGCGGGCATATCCCAGACCTAACCCAGACCTAACCGGTGTTATCCTCTAAAATAGTGATCGAAACCTGGTTTAATTGACTGCTTCAGTGTGTTACCACATTACTACGTGATTCAAACACGAAAAAAATCCAGGATCTGGCCAACAAGTATGCGAAGAAGGCAAAATCATGAGCCAGATGCGGGCATAACCCAGACCTAACCCAGACCTAACCGGTGTCATCCTCTAAAATATTGATCGAAACCAGGTTTAATTGACTGCTTCAGTGTGTTACCACATTACTACGTGATTCAAACACGAAAAAAACCCGGGATCTGGCCAACAAGTATGCGAAGAAGGCAAAATCATGAGCCAGATGCGGGCATATCCCAGACCTAACCCAGACCTAACCGGTGTTATCCTCTAAAATAGTGATCGAAACCTGGTTTAATTGACTGCTTCAGTGTGTTACCACATTACTACGTGATTCAAACACGAAAAAAATCCAGGATCTGGCCAACAAGTATGCGAAGAAGGCAAAATCATGAGCCAGATGCGGGCATAACCCAGACCTAACCCAGACCTAACCGGTGTTATCCTCTAAAATAATGATCGAAACCAGGCTTAGTTGACTGCTTCAGTGTGTTACCACATTACTACGTGATTCAAACACGGAAAAAACCCAGGATCTGGCCAACAAGTATGCGAAAATGGCGAAAGTATATGCCAGATGCGGGCATAACCCAGACCTAACCCAGACCTAACCGGTGTTATCCTCTAAAATACTGTCCGAATCCAGGTTTAATTAACTGCCTCAGTGTGGTACAACATTACTACGTGATTCAAACACGGAAAAAACCCAGGATCTGGCCAACAAGTTTGCGAAAATGGCGAAATCATGAGCCAGATGCGTGCATTTCCCGGACCTAACCCAGACCTAACCGGTGTTATCCTCTGAAATATTGATCGAAACCAGGTTTAGCTGACTACCACAGTGTGGTACCACATTACTACGTGATTCAAACACGAAAAAAACCCAGGATCTGGCCAACAAGTATGCGAAGAAGGCAAAATCATGAGCCAGATGCGGGCATATCCCGGACCTAACCCAGACCTAACCGGTGTTATCCTCTAAAATATTGATCGAAACCTGGTTTAATTGACTGCTTCAGTGTGTTACCACATTACTACGTGATTCAAACACGAAAAAATCCGAGGATCTGGCCAACAAGTATGCGAAGAAGGCAAAATCATGAGCCAGATGCGGGCATAACCCAGACCTAACCCAGACCTAACCGGTGTTATCCTCTAAAATACTGTCCGAATCCAGGTTTAATTCACTGCCTCAGTGTGGTACAACATTACTACGTGATTCAAACACGGAAAAAACCCAGGATCTGGCCAACAAGTTTGCGAAAATGGCGAAATCATGAGCCAGATGCGTGCATTTCCCGGACCTAACCCAGACCTAAACGGTGTTATCCTCTGAAGTATTGATCGAAACCAGGTTTAATTGACTACCTCAGTGTGTTACCACATTCCTACGTGATTCAAACACGGAAAAAACCCAGGATCTGGCCAACAAGTTTGCGAAAATGGCGAAATCATGAGCCAGATGCGTGCATTTCCCGGACCTAACCCAGACCTAACCGGTGTTATCCTCTGAAATATTGATCGAAATCAGGTTTAATTGACTACCTCAGTGTGTTACCACATTCCGACGTGATTCAAACACGAAAAAAACCCAGGATCTGGCCAACAAGTATGCGAAGAAGGCAAAATCATGAGCCAGATGCGGGCATATCCCGGACCTAACCCAGACCTAACCGGTGTTATCCTCTGAAATATTGATCGAAACCAGGTTTAATTGACTGCTTCAGTGTGTTACCACATTCCTACGTGATTCAAACACGGAAAAAACCCAGGATCTGGACAACAAGTATGCGAAGAAGGCAAAATCATGAGCCAGATGCGGGTATAACCCAGGCCTAGGCCAGACATAACCGGTGTTATCCTCTAAAATACTGAGCGAAACGAGGTTTAATTGACTGCTTCAGTGTGTTACCACATTACTACGTGATACAAACACGGAAAAAACCCAGGATCTGGCCAACAAGTATGCGAAGAAGGCAAAATCATGAGCCAGATGCGTGCATTTCCTGGACCTAACCCAGCCCTAACCGGTGTTATCCTCTGAAATATTGATCGAAACCAGGTTTAATTGACTGCTTCAGTGTGTTACCACATTACTACGTGATTCAAACACGAAAAAAACCCGGGATCTGGCCAACAAGTATGCGAAGAAGGCAAAATCATGAGCCAGATGCGGGCATAACCCAGACCTAACCCAGACCTAACCGGTGTTATCCTCTAAAATAATGATCGAAACCAGGTTTAATTGACTCCTTCAGTGTGTTACCACATTACTACGTGATTCAAACACGAAAAAAACCCAGGATCTGGCCAACAAGTATGCGAAGAAGGCAAAATCATGAGCCAGATGCGGGCATAACCCAGACCTAACCCAGACCTAACCGGTGTTATCCTCTAAAATATTGATCGAAACCAGGCTTAGTTGACTGCTTCAGTGTGTTACCACATTACTACGTGATTCAAACACGGAAAAAACCCAGGATCTGGCCAACAAGTTTGCGAAAAAGGCGAATGTATATGCCAGATGCGCGCATATCCCAGACCTAACCCAGACCTAACCGGTGTTATCCTCTGAAATATTGATCGAAACCAGGTTTAATTGACAGTTTCAGTATGTTACCACATTACTACGTGATTCAAACACGAGAAAAACCCAGGATCTGGCCAACAAGTTTGCGAAAATGGCGAAATCATGAGCCAGATGCGTGCATTTCCCGGACCTAACCCAGACCTAACCGGTGTTATCCTCTGAAATATTGATCGAAACCAGGTTTAATTGACTACCACAGTGTGGTACCACATTACTACGTGATTCAAACACGGAAAAAACCCAGGATCTGGCCAAAAAGTTTGCGAAAAAGGCGAAAGTATAAGCCAGATGCGCACATATCCCAGACCTAACCCAGACCTAACCGGTGTCATCCTTTAAAATATTGATCGAAACCAGGTTTAATTGACTGCTTCAGTGTGTTACCACATTACTACGTGATTCAAACACGAAAAAAACCCGGGATCTGGCCAACAAGTATGCGAAGAAGGCAAAATCATGAGCCAGATGCGGGCATATCCCAGACCTAACCCAGACCTAACCGGTGTTATCCTCTAAAATAGTGATCGAAACCTGGTTTAATTGACTGCTTCAGTGTGTTACCACATTACTACGTGATTCAAACACGAAAAAAATCCAGGATCTGGCCAACAAGTATGCGAAGAAGGCAAAATCATGAGCCAGATGCGGGCATAACCCAGACCTAACCCAGACCTAACCGGTGTCATCCTCTAAAATATTGATCGAAACCAGGTTTAATTGACTGCTTCAGTGTGTTACCACATTACTACGTGATTCAAACACGAAAAAAACCCGGGATCTGGCCAACAAGTATGCGAAGAAGGCAAAATCATGAGCCAGATGCGGGCATATCCCAGACCTAACCCAGACCTAACCGGTGTTATCCTCTAAAATAGTGATCGAAACCTGGTTTAATTGACTGCTTCAGTGTGTTACCACATTACTACGTGATTCAAACACGAAAAAAATCCAGGATCTGGCCAACAAGTATGCGAAGAAGGCAAAATCATGAGCCAGATGCGGGCATAACCCAGACCTAACCCAGACCTAACCGGTGTTATCCTCTAAAATAATGATCGAAACCAGGCTTAGTTGACTGCTTCAGTGTGTTACCACATTACTACGTGATTCAAACACGGAAAAAACCCAGGATCTGGCCAACAAGTATGCGAAAATGGCGAAAGTATATGCCAGATGCGGGCATAACCCAGACCTAACCCAGACCTAACCGGTGTTATCCTCTAAAATACTGTCCGAATCCAGGTTTAATTAACTGCCTCAGTGTGGTACAACATTACTACGTGATTCAAACACGGAAAAAACCCAGGATCTGGCCAACAAGTTTGCGTAAATGGCGAAATCATGAGCCAGATGCGTGCATTTCCCGGACCTAACCCAGACCTAACCGGTGTTATCCTCTGAAATATTGATCGAAACCAGGTTTAGCTGACTACCACAGTGTGGTACCACATTACTACGTGATTCAAACACGAAAAAAACCCAGGATCTGGCCAACAAGTATGCGAAGAAGGCAAAATCATGAGCCAGATGCGGGCATATCCCGGACCTAACCCAGACCTAAACGGTGTTATCCTCTGAAGTATTGATCGAAACCAGGTTTAATTGACTACCTCAGTGTGTTACCACATTCCTACGTGATTCAAACACGGAAAAAACCCAGGATCTGGCCAACAAGTATGCGAAGAAGGCAAAATCATGAGCCAGATGCGGGCATATCCCGGACCTAACCCAGACCTAAACGGTGTTATCCTCTGAAGTATTGATCGAAACCAGGTTTAATTGACTACCTCAGTGTGTTACCACATTACTACGTGATTCAAACACGGAAAAAACCCAGGATCTGGCCAACAAGTTTGCGAAAAAGGCGAATGTATATGCCAGATGCGCGCATATCCCAGACCTAACCCAGACCTAACCGGTGTTATCCTCTGAAATATTGATCGAAACCAGGTTTAATTGACAGTTTCAGTATGTTACCACATTACTACGTGATTCAAACACGAGAAAAACCCAGGATCTGGCCAACAAGTATGCGAAGAAGGCAAAATCATGAGCCAGATGCGGGCATAACCCAGACCTAACCCAGACCTAACCGGTGTTATCCTCTAAAATACTGTCCGAATCCAGCTTTAATTGACTGCCTCAGTGTGGTACAACATTACTACGTGATTCAAACACGGAAAAAACCCAGGATCTGGCCAACAAGTTTGCGAAAATGGCGAAATCATGAGCCAGATGCGTGCATTTCCCGGACCTAACCCAGACCTAAACGGTGTTATCCTCTGAAGTATTGATCGAAACCAGGTTTAATTGACTACCTCAGTGTGTTACCACATTCCTACGTGATTCAAACACGGAAAAAACCCAGGATCTGGCCAACAAGTTTGCGAAAATGGCGAAATCATGAGCCAGATGCGTGCATTTCCCGGACCTAACCCAGACCTAAACGGTGTTATCCTCTGAAGTATTGATCGAAACCAGGTTTAATTGACTACCTCAGTGTGTTACCACATTCCTACGTGATTCAAACACGGAAAAAACCCAGGATCTGGCCAACAAGTTTGCGAAAATGGCGAAATCATGAGCCAGATGCGGGCATAACCCAGACCTAACCCAGACCTAACCGGTGTTATCCTCTAAAATACTGTCCGAATCCAGGTTTAATTCACTGCCTCAGTGTGGTACAACATTACTACGTGATTCAAACACGGAAAAAACCCAGGATCTGGCCAACAAGTTTGCGAAAATGGCGAAATCATGAGCCAGATGCGTGCATTTCCCGGACCTAACCCAGACCTAAACGGTGTTATCCTCTGAAGTATTGATCGAAACCAGGTTTAATTGACTACCTCAGTGTGTTACCACATTCCTACGTGATTCAAACACGGAAAAAACCCAGGATCTGGCCAACAAGTTTGCGAAAATGGCGAAATCATGAGCCAGATGCGTGCATTTCCCGGACCTAACCCAGACCTAACCGGTGTTATCCTCTGAAATATTGATCGAAATCAGGTTTAATTGACTACCTCAGTGTGTTACCACATTCCGACGTGATTCAAACACGAAAAAAACCCAGGATCTGGCCAACAAGTATGCGAAGAAGGCAAAATCATGAGCCAGATGCGGGCATATCCCGGACCTAACCCAGACCTAACCGGTGTTATCCTCTGAAATATTGATCGAAACCAGGTTTAATTGACTGCTTCAGTGTGTTACCACATTCCTACGTGATTCAAACACGGAAAAAACCCAGGATCTGGACAACAAGTATGCGAAGAAGGCAAAATCATGAGCCAGATGCGGGTATAACCCAGGCCTAAGCCAGACATAACCGGTGTTATCCTCTAAAATACTGAGCGAAACGAGGTTTAATTGACTGCTTCAGTGTGTTACCACATTACTACGTGATACAAACACGGAAAAAACCCAGGATCTGGCCAACAAGTATGCGAAGAAGGCAAAATCATGAGCCAGATGCGTGCATTTCCTGGACCTAACCCAGACCTAACCGGTGTTATCCTCTGAAATATTGATCGAAACCAGGTTTAATTGACTGCTTCAGTGTGTTACCACATTACTACGTGATTCAAACACGAAAAAAACCCAGGATCTGGCCAACAAGTATGCGAAGAAGGCAAAATCATGAGCCAGATGCGGGCATAACCCAGACCTAACCCAGACCTAACCGGTGTTATCCTCTAAAATATTGATCGAAACCAGGCTTAGTTGACTGCTTCAGTGTGTTACCACATTACTACGTGATTCAAACACGGAAAAAACCCAGGATCTGGCCAACAAGTTTGCGAAAAAGGCGAATGTATATGCCAGATGCGCGCATATCCCAGACCTAACCCAGACCTAACCGGTGTTATCCTCTGAAATATTGATCGAAACCAGGTTTAATTGACAGTTTCAGTGCGTTACCACATTACTACGTGATTCAAACACGAGAAAAACCTAGGATCTGGCCAACAAGTATGCGAAGAAGGCAAAATCATGAGCCAGATGCGGGCATAACCCAGACCTAACCCAGACCTAACCGGTGTTATCCTCTAAAATACTGTCCGAATCCAGCTTTAATTGACTGCCTCAGTGTGGTACAACATTACTACGTGATTCAAACACGGAAAAAACCCAGGATCTGGCCAACAAGTTTGCGAAAATGGCGAAATCATGAGCCAGATGCGTGCATTTCCCGGACCTAACCCAGACCTAACCGGTGTTATCCTCTGAAATATTGATCGAAACCAGGTTTAATTGACTACCACAGTGTGGTACCACATTACTACGTGATTCAAACACGGAAAAAACCCAGGATCTGGCCAAAAAGTTTGCGAAAAAGGCGAAAGTATAAGCCAGATGCGCACATATCCCAGACCTAACCCAGACCTAACCGGTGTCATCCTTTAAAATATTGATCGAAACCAGGTTTAATTGACTGCTTCAGTGTGTTACCACATTACTACGTGATTCAAACACGAAAAAAACCCGGGATCTGGCCAACAAGTATGCGAAGAAGGCAAAATCATGAGCCAGATGCGGGCATATCCCAGACCTAACCCAGACCTAACCGGTGTTATCCTCTAAAATAGTGATCGAAACCTGGTTTAATTGACTGCTTCAGTGTGTTACCACATTACTACGTGATTCAAACACGAAAAAAATCCAGGATCTGGCCAACAAGTATGCGAAGAAGGCAAAATCATGAGCCAGATGCGGGCATAACCCAGACCTAACCCAGACCTAACCGGTGTCATCCTCTAAAATATTGATCGAAACCAGGTTTAATTGACTGCTTCAGTGTGTTACCACATTACTACGTGATTCAAACACGAAAAAAACCCGGGATCTGGCCAACAAGTATGCGAAGAAGGCAAAATCATGAGCCAGATGCGGGCATATCCCAGACCTAACCCAGACCTAACCGGTGTTATCCTCTAAAATAGTGATCGAAACCTGGTTTAATTGACTGCTTCAGTGTGTTACCACATTACTACGTGATTCAAACACGAAAAAAATCCAGGATCTGGCCAACAAGTATGCGAAGAAGGCAAAATCATGAGCCAGATGCGGGCATAACCCAGACCTAACCCAGACCTAACCGGTGTTATCCTCTAAAATAATGATCGAAACCAGGCTTAGTTGACTGCTTCAGTGTGTTACCACATTACTACGTGATTCAAACACGGAAAAAACCCAGGATCTGGCCAACAAGTATGCGAAAATGGCGAAAGTATATGCCAGATGCGGGCATAACCCAGACCTAACCCAGACCTAACCGGTGTTATCCTCTAAAATACTGTCCGAATCCAGGTTTAATTAACTGCCTCAGTGTGGTACAACATTACTACGTGATTCAAACACGGAAAAAACCCAGGATCTGGCCAACAAGTTTGCGAAAATGGCGAAATCATGAGCCAGATGCGTGCATTTCCCGGACCTAACCCAGACCTAACCGGTGTTATCCTCTGAAATATTGATCGAAACCAGGTTTAGCTGACTACCACAGTGTGGTACCACATTACTACGTGATTCAAACACGAAAAAAACCCAGGATCTGGCCAACAAGTATGCGAAGAAGGCAAAATCATGAGCCAGATGCGGGCATATCCCGGACCTAACCCAGACCTAACCGGTGTTATCCTCTAAAATATTGATCGAAACCTGGTTTAATTGACTGCTTCAGTGTGTTACCACATTACTACGTGATTCAAACACGAAAAAATCCGAGGATCTGGCCAACAAGTATGCGAAGAAGGCAAAATCATGAGCCAGATGCGGGCATAACCCAGACCTAACCCAGACCTAACCGGTGTTATCCTCTAAAATACTGTCCGAATCCAGGTTTAATTCACTGCCTCAGTGTGGTACAACATTACTACGTGATTCAAACACGGAAAAAACCCAGGATCTGGCCAACAAGTTTGCGAAAATGGCGAAATCATGAGCCAGATGCGTGCATTTCCCGGACCTAACCCAGACCTAAACGGTGTTATCCTCTGAAGTATTGATCGAAACCAGGTTTAATTGACTACCTCAGTGTGTTACCACATTCCTACGTGATTCAAACACGGAAAAAACCCAGGATCTGGCCAACAAGTTTGCGAAAATGGCGAAATCATGAGCCAGATGCGTGCATTTCCCGGACCTAACCCAGACCTAACCGGTGTTATCCTCTGAAATATTGATCGAAATCAGGTTTAATTGACTACCTCAGTGTGTTACCACATTCCGACGTGATTCAAACACGAAAAAAACCCAGGATCTGGCCAACAAGTATGCGAAGAAGGCAAAATCATGAGCCAGATGCGGGCATATCCCGGACCTAACCCAGACCTAACCGGTGTTATCCTCTGAAATATTGATCGAAACCAGGTTTAATTGACTGCTTCAGTGTGTTACCACATTCCTACGTGATTCAAACACGGAAAAAACCCAGGATCTGGACAACAAGTATGCGAAGAAGGCAAAATCATGAGCCAGATGCGGGTATAACCCAGGCCTAGGCCAGACATAACCGGTGTTATCCTCTAAAATACTGAGCGAAACGAGGTTTAATTGACTGCTTCAGTGTGTTACCACATTACTACGTGATACAAACACGGAAAAAACCCAGGATCTGGCCAACAAGTATGCGAAGAAGGCAAAATCATGAGCCAGATGCGTGCATTTCCTGGACCTAACCCAGCCCTAACCGGTGTTATCCTCTGAAATATTGATCGAAACCAGGTTTAATTGACTGCTTCAGTGTGTTACCACATTACTACGTGATTCAAACACGAAAAAAACCCGGGATCTGGCCAACAAGTATGCGAAGAAGGCAAAATCATGAGCCAGATGCGGGCATAACCCAGACCTAACCCAGACCTAACCGGTGTTATCCTCTAAAATAATGATCGAAACCAGGTTTAATTGACTCCTTCAGTGTGTTACCACATTACTACGTGATTCAAACACGAAAAAAACCCAGGATCTGGCCAACAAGTATGCGAAGAAGGCAAAATCATGAGCCAGATGCGGGCATAACCCAGACCTAACCCAGACCTAACCGGTGTTATCCTCTAAAATATTGATCGAAACCAGGCTTAGTTGACTGCTTCAGTGTGTTACCACATTACTACGTGATTCAAACACGGAAAAAACCCAGGATCTGGCCAACAAGTTTGCGAAAAAGGCGAATGTATATGCCAGATGCGCGCATATCCCAGACCTAACCCAGACCTAACCGGTGTTATCCTCTGAAATATTGATCGAAACCAGGTTTAATTGACAGTTTCAGTATGTTACCACATTACTACGTGATTCAAACACGAGAAAAACCCAGGATCTGGCCAACAAGTTTGCGAAAATGGCGAAATCATGAGCCAGATGCGTGCATTTCCCGGACCTAACCCAGACCTAACCGGTGTTATCCTCTGAAATATTGATCGAAACCAGGTTTAATTGACTACCACAGTGTGGTACCACATTACTACGTGATTCAAACACGGAAAAAACCCAGGATCTGGCCAAAAAGTTTGCGAAAAAGGCGAAAGTATAAGCCAGATGCGCACATATCCCAGACCTAACCCAGACCTAACCGGTGTCATCCTTTAAAATATTGATCGAAACCAGGTTTAATTGACTGCTTCAGTGTGTTACCACATTACTACGTGATTCAAACACGAAAAAAACCCGGGATCTGGCCAACAAGTATGCGAAGAAGGCAAAATCATGAGCCAGATGCGGGCATATCCCAGACCTAACCCAGACCTAACCGGTGTTATCCTCTAAAATAGTGATCGAAACCTGGTTTAATTGACTGCTTCAGTGTGTTACCACATTACTACGTGATTCAAACACGAAAAAAATCCAGGATCTGGCCAACAAGTATGCGAAGAAGGCAAAATCATGAGCCAGATGCGGGCATAACCCAGACCTAACCCAGACCTAACCGGTGTCATCCTCTAAAATATTGATCGAAACCAGGTTTAATTGACTGCTTCAGTGTGTTACCACATTACTACGTGATTCAAACACGAAAAAAACCCGGGATCTGGCCAACAAGTATGCGAAGAAGGCAAAATCATGAGCCAGATGCGGGCATATCCCAGACCTAACCCAGACCTAACCGGTGTTATCCTCTAAAATAGTGATCGAAACCTGGTTTAATTGACTGCTTCAGTGTGTTACCACATTACTACGTGATTCAAACACGAAAAAAATCCAGGATCTGGCCAACAAGTATGCGAAGAAGGCAAAATCATGAGCCAGATGCGGGCATAACCCAGACCTAACCCAGACCTAACCGGTGTTATCCTCTAAAATAATGATCGAAACCAGGCTTAGTTGACTGCTTCAGTGTGTTACCACATTACTACGTGATTCAAACACGGAAAAAACCCAGGATCTGGCCAACAAGTATGCGAAAATGGCGAAAGTATATGCCAGATGCGGGCATAACCCAGACCTAACCCAGACCTAACCGGTGTTATCCTCTAAAATACTGTCCGAATCCAGGTTTAATTAACTGCCTCAGTGTGGTACAACATTACTACGTGATTCAAACACGGAAAAAACCCAGGATCTGGCCAACAAGTTTGCGTAAATGGCGAAATCATGAGCCAGATGCGTGCATTTCCCGGACCTAACCCAGACCTAACCGGTGTTATCCTCTGAAATATTGATCGAAACCAGGTTTAGCTGACTACCACAGTGTGGTACCACATTACTACGTGATTCAAACACGAAAAAAACCCAGGATCTGGCCAACAAGTATGCGAAGAAGGCAAAATCATGAGCCAGATGCGGGCATATCCCGGACCTAACCCAGACCTAACCGGTGTTATCCTCTAAAATATTGATCGAAACCTGGTTTAATTGACTGCTTCAGTGTGTTACCACATTACTACGTGATTCAAACACGAAAAAATCCGAGGATCTGGCCAACAAGTATGCGAAGAAGGCAAAATCATGAGCCAGATGCGGGCATAACCCAGACCTAACCCAGACCTAACCGGTGTTATCCTCTAAAATACTGTCCGAATCCAGGTTTAATTCACTGCCTCAGTGTGGTACAACATTACTACGTGATTCAAACACGGAAAAAACCCAGGATCTGGCCAACAAGTTTGCGAAAATGGCGAAATCATGAGCCAGATGCGTGCATTTCCCGGACCTAACCCAGACCTAAACGGTGTTATCCTCTGAAGTATTGATCGAAACCAGGTTTAATTGACTACCTCAGTGTGTTACCACATTCCTACGTGATTCAAACACGGAAAAAACCCAGGATCTGGCCAACAAGTTTGCGAAAATGGCGAAATCATGAGCCAGATGCGTGCATTTCCCGGACCTAACCCAGACCTAACCGGTGTTATCCTCTGAAATATTGATCGAAATCAGGTTTAATTGACTACCTCAGTGTGTTACCACATTCCGACGTGATTCAAACACGAAAAAAACCCAGGATCTGGCCAACAAGTATGCGAAGAAGGCAAAATCATGAGCCAGATGCGGGCATATCCCGGACCTAACCCAGACCTAACCGGTGTTATCCTCTGAAATATTGATCGAAACCAGGTTTAATTGACTGCTTCAGTGTGTTACCACATTCCTACGTGATTCAAACACGGAAAAAACCCAGGATCTGGACAACAAGTATGCGAAGAAGGCAAAATCATGATCCAGATGCGGGTATAACCCAGGCCTAAGCCAGACATAACCGGTGTTATCCTCTAAAATACTGAGCGAAACGAGGTTTAATTGACTGCTTCAGTGTGTTACCACATTACTACGTGATACAAACACGGAAAAAACCCAGGATCTGGCCAACAAGTATGCGAAGAAGGCAAAATCATGAGCCAGATGCGTGCATTTCCTGGACCTAACCCAGACCTAACCGGTGTTATCCTCTGAAATATTGATCGAAACCAGGTTTAATTGACTGCTTCAGTGTGTTACCACATTACTACGTGATTCAAACACGAAAAAAACCCGGGATCTGGCCAACAAGTATGCGAAGAAGGCAAAATCATGAGCCAGATGCGGGCATAACGCAGACCTAACCCAGACCTAACCGGTGTTATCCTCTAAAATAATGATCGAAACCAGGTTTAATTGACTCCTTCAGTGTGTTACCACATTACTACGTGATTCAAACACGAAAAAAACCCACGATCTGGCCAACAAGTATGCGAAGAAGGCAAAATCATGAGCCAGATGCGGGCATAACCCAGACCTAACCCAGACCTAACCGGTGTTATCCTCTAAAATATTGATCGAAACCAGGCTTAGTTGACTGCTTCAGTGTGTTACCACATTACTACGTGATTCAAACACGGAAAAAACCCAGGATCTGGCCAACAAGTTTGCGAAAAAGGCGAATGCATATGCCAGATGCGCGCATATCCCAGACCTAACCCAGACCTAACCGGTGTTATCCTCTGAAATATTGATCGAAACCAGGTTTAATTGACAGTTTCAGTATGTTACCACATTACTACGTGATTCAAACACGAGAAAAACCCAGGATCTGGCCAACAAGTATGCGAAGAAGGCAAAATCATGAGCCAGATGCGGGCATAACCCAGACCTAACCCAGACCTAACCGGTGTTATCCTCTAAAATACTGTCCGAATCCAGCTTTAATTGACTGCCTCAGTGTGGTACAACATTACTACGTGATTCAAACACGGAAAAAACCCAGGATCTGGCCAACAAGTTTGCGAAAATGGCGAAATCATGAGCCAGATGCGTGCATTTCCCGGACCTAACCCAGACCTAACCGGTGTTATCCTCTGAAATATTGATCGAAACCAGGTTTAATTGACTACCACAGTGTGGTACCACATTACTACGTGATTCAAACACGGAAAAAACCCAGGATCTGGCCAAAAAGTTTGCGAAAAAGGCGAAAGTATAAGCCAGATGCGCACATATCCCAGACCTAACCCAGACCTAACCGGTGTCATCCTTTAAAATATTGATCGAAACCAGGTTTAATTGACTGCTTCAGTGTGTTACCACATTACTACGTGATTCAAACACGAAAAAAACCCGGGATCTGGCCAACAAGTATGCGAAGAAGGCAAAATCATGAGCCAGATGCGGGCATATCCCAGACCTAACCCAGACCTAACCGGTGTTATCCTCTAAAATAGTGATCGAAACCTGGTTTAATTGACTGCTTCAGTGTGTTACCACATTACTACGTGATTCAAACACGAAAAAAATCCAGGATCTGGCCAACAAGTATGCGAAGAAGGCAAAATCATGAGCCAGATGCGGGCATAACCCAGACCTAACCCAGACCTAACCGGTGTCATCCTCTAAAATATTGATCGAAACCAGGTTTAATTGACTGCTTCAGTGTGTTACCACATTACTACGTGATTCAAACACGAAAAAAACCCGGGATCTGGCCAACAAGTATGCGAAGAAGGCAAAATCATGAGCCAGATGCGGGCATATCCCAGACCTAACCCAGACCTAACCGGTGTTATCCTCTAAAATAGTGATCGAAACCTGGTTTAATTGACTGCTTCAGTGTGTTACCACATTACTACGTGATTCAAACACGAAAAAAATCCAGGATCTGGCCAACAAGTATGCGAAGAAGGCAAAATCATGAGCCAGATGCGGGCATAACCCAGACCTAACCCAGACCTAACCGGTGTTATCCTCTAAAATAATGATCGAAACCAGGCTTAGTTGACTGCTTCAGTGTGTTACCACATTACTACGTGATTCAAACACGGAAAAAACCCAGGATCTGGCCAACAAGTATGCGAAAATGGCGAAAGTATATGCCAGATGCGGGCATAACCCAGACCTAACCCAGACCTAACCGGTGTTATCCTCTAAAATACTGTCCGAATCCAGGTTTAATTAACTGCCTCAGTGTGGTACAACATTACTACGTGATTCAAACACGGAAAAAACCCAGGATCTGGCCAACAAGTTTGCGAAAATGGCGAAATCATGAGCCAGATGCGTGCATTTCCCGGACCTAACCCAGATCTAACCGGTGTTATCCTCTGAAATATTGATCGAAACCAGGTTTAGCTGACTACCACAGTGTGGTACCACATTACTACGTGATTCAAACACGAAAAAAACCCAGGATCTGGCCAACAAGTATGCGAAGAAGGCAAAATCATGAGCCAGATGCGGGCATATCCCGGACCTAACCCAGACCTAACCGGTGTTATCCTCTAAAATATTGATCGAAACCTGGTTTAATTGACTGCTTCAGTGTGTTACCACATTACTACGTGATTCAAACACGAAAAAATCCGAGGATCTGGCCAACAAGTATGCGAAGAAGGCAAAATCATGAGCCAGATGCGGGCATAACCCAGACCTAACCCAGACCTAACCGGTGTTATCCTCTAAAATACTGTCCGAATCCAGGTTTAATTCACTGCCTCAGTGTGGTACAACATTACTACGTGATTCAAACACGGAAAAAACCCAGGATCTGGCCAACAAGTTTGCGAAAATGGCGAAATCATGAGCCAGATGCGTGCATTTCCCGGACCTATCCCAGACCTAAACGGTGTTATCCTCTGAAGTATTGATCGAAACCAGGTTTAATTGACTACCTCAGTGTGTTACCACATTCCTACGTGATTCAAACACGGAAAAAACCCAGGATCTGGCCAACAAGTTTGCGAAAATGGCGAAATCATGAGCCAGATGCGTGCATTTCCCGGACCTAACCCAGACCTAACCGGTGTTATCCTCTGAAATATTGATCGAAATCAGGTTTAATTGACTACCTCAGTGTGTTACCACATTCCGACGTGATTCAAACACGAAAAAAACCCAGGATCTGGCCAACAAGTATGCGAAGAAGGCAAAATCATGAGCCAGATGCGGGCATATCCCGGACCTAACCCAGACCTAACCGGTGATATCCTCTGAAATATTGATCGAAACCAGGTTTAATTGACTGCTTCAGTGTGTTACCACATTCCTACGTGATTCAAACACGGAAAAAACCCAGGATCTGGACAACAAGTATGCGAAGAAGGCAAAATCATGAGCCAGATGCGGGTATAACCCAGGCCTAAGCCAGACATAACCGGTGTTATCCTCTAAAATACTGAGCGAAACGAGGTTTAATTGACTGCTTCAGTGTGTTACCACATTACTACGTGATACAAACACGGAAAAAACCCAGGATCTGGCCAACAAGTATGCGAAGAAGGCAAAATCATGAGCCAGATGCGTGCATTTCCTGGACCTAACCCAGACCTAACCGGTGTTATCCTCTGAAATATTGATCGAAACCAGGTTTAATTGACTGCTTCAGTGTGTTACCACATTACTACGTGATTCAAACACGAAAAAAACCCGGGATCTGGCCAACAAGTATGCGAAGAAGGCAAAATCATGAGCCAGATGCGGGCATAACCCAGACCTAACCCAGACCTAACCGGTGTTATCCTCTAAAATAATGATCGAAACCAGGTTTAATTGACCCCTTCAGTGTGTTACCACATTACTACGTGATTCAAACACGAAAAAAACCCATGATCTGGCCAACAAGTATGCGAAGAAGGCAAAATCATGAGCCAGATGCGGGCATATCCCGGACCTAACCCAGACCTAACCGGTGTTATCCTCTAAAATATTGATCGAAACCTGGTTTAATTGACTGCTTCAGTGTGTTACCACATTACTACGTGATTCAAACACGAAAAAATCCGAGGATCTGGCCAACAAGTATGCGAAGAAGGCAAAATCATGAGCCAGATGCGGGCATAACCCAGACCTAACCCAGACCTAACCGGTGTTATCCTCTAAAATACTGTCCGAATCCAGGTTTAATTCACTGCCTCAGTGTGGTACAACATTACTACGTGATTCAAACACGGAAAAAACCCAGGATCTGGCCAACAAGTTTGCGAAAATGGCGAAATCATGAGCCAGATGCGTGCATTTCCCGGACCTAACCCAGACCTAAACGGTGTTATCCTCTGAAGTATTGATCGAAACCAGGTTTAATTGACTACCTCAGTGTGTTACCACATTCCGACGTGATTCAAACACGAAAAAAACCCAGGATCTGGCCAACAAGTATGCGAAGAAGGCAAAATCATGAGCCAGATGCGGGCATATCCCGGACCTAACCCAGACCTAACCGGTGTTATCCTCTGAATTATTGATCGAAACCAGGTTTAATTGACTGCTTCAGTGTGTTACCACATTGCTACGTGATTCAAACACGGAAAAAACCCAGGATCTGGACAACAAGTATGCGAAGAAGGCAAAATCATGAGCCAGATACGGGTATAACCCAGGCCTAAGCCAGACATAACCGGTGTTATCCTCTAAAATACTGAGCGAAACGAGGTTTAATTGACTGCTTCAGTGTGTTACCACATTACTACGTGATACAAACACGGAAAAAACCCAGGATCTGGCCAACAAGTATGCGAAGAAGGCAAAATCATGAGCCAGATGCGTGCATTTCCTGGACCTAACCCAGACCTAACCGGTGTTATCCTCTGAAATATTGATCGAAACCAGGTTTAATTGACTGCTTCAGTGTGTTACCACATTACTACGTGATTCAAACACGAAAAAAACCCAGGATCTGGCCAACAAGTATGCGAAGAAGGCAAAATCATGAGCCAGATGCGGGCATAACCCAGACCTAACCCAGACCTAACCGGTGTTATCCTCTAAAATACTGTCCGAATCCAGCTTTAATTGACTGCCTCAGTGTGGTACAACATTACTACGTGATTCAAACACGGAAAAAACCCAGGATCTGGCCAACAAGTTTGCGAAAATGGCGAAATCATGAGCCAGATGCGTGCATTTCCCGGACCTAACCCAGACCTAACCGGTGTTATCCTCTAAAATACTGTCCGAATCCAGCTTTAATTGACTGCCTCAGTGTGGTACAACATTACTACGTGATTCAAACACGGAAAAAACCCAGGATCTGGCCAACAAGTTTGCGAAAAAGGCGAATGTATATGCCAGATGCGCGCATATCCCAGACCTAACCCAGACCTAACCGGTGTTATCCTCTGAAATATTGATCGAAACCAGGTTTAATTGACAGTTTCAGTATGTTACCACATTACTACGTGATTCAAACACGAGAAAAACCCAGGATCTGGCCAACAAGTATGCGAAGAAGGCAAAATCATGAGCCAGATGCGGGCATAACCCAGACCTAACCCAGACCTAACCGGTGTTATCCTCTAAAATACTGTCCGAATCCAGCTTTAATTGACTGCCTCAGTGTGGTACAACATTACTACGTGATTCAAACACGGAAAAAACCCAGGATCTGGCCAACAAGTTTGCGAAAATGGCGAAATCATGAGCCAGATGCGTGCATTTCCCGGACCTAACCCAGACCTAACCGGTGTTATCCTCTGAAATATTGATCGAAACCAGGTTTAATTGACTACCACAGTGTGGTACCACATTACTACGTGATTCAAACACGGAAAAAACCCAGGATCTGGCCAAAAAGTTTGCGAAAAAGGCGAAAGTATAAGCCAGATGCGCACATACCCCAGACCTAACCCAGACCTAACCGGTGTCATCCTTTAAAATATTGATCGAAACCAGGTTTAATTGACTGCTTCAGTGTGTTACCACATTACTACGTGATTCAAACACGAAAAAAACCCGGGATCTGGCCAACAAGTATGCGAAGAAGGCAAAATCATGAGCCAGATGCGGGCATATCCCAGACCTAACCCAGACCTAACCGGTGTTATCCTCTAAAATAGTGATCGAAACCTGGTTTAATTGACTGCTTCAGTGTGTTACCACATTACTACGTGATTCAAACACGAAAAAAATCCAGGATCTGGCCAACAAGTATGCGAAGAAGGCAAAATCATGAGCCAGATGCGGGCATAACCCAGACCTAACCCAGACCTAACCGGTGTCATCCTCTAAAATATTGATCGAAACCAGGTTTAATTGACTGCTTCAGTGTGTTACCACATTACTACGTGATTCAAACACGAAAAAAACCCGGGATCTGGCCAACAAGTATGCGAAGAAGGCAAAATCATGAGGCAGATGCGGGCATATCCCAGACCTAACCCAGACCTAACCGGTGTTATCCTCTAAAATAGTGATCGAAACCTGGTTTAATTGACTGCTTCAGTGTGTTACCACATTACTACGTGATTCAAACACGAAAAAAATCCAGGATCTGGCCAACAAGTATGCGAAGAAGGCAAAATCATGAGCCAGATGCGGGCATAACCCAGACCTAACCCAGACCTAACCGGTATTATCCTCTAAAATAATGATCGAAACCAGGCTTAGTTGACTGCTTCAGTGTGTTACCACATTACTACGTGATTCAAACACGGAAAAAACCCAGGATCTGGCCAACAAGTATGCGAAAATGGCGAAAGTATATGCCAGATGCGGGCATAACCCAGACCTAACCCAGACCTAACCGGTGTTATCCTCTAAAATACTGTCCGAATCCAGGTTTAATTAACTGCCTCAGTGTGGTACAACATTACTACGTGATTCAAACACGGAAAAAACCCAGGATCTGGCCAACAAGTTTGCGAAAATGGCGAAATCATGAGCCAGATGCGTGCATTTCCCGGACCTAACCCAGACCTAACCGGTGTTATCCTCTGAAATATTGATCGAAACCAGGTTTAGCTGACTACCACAGTGTGGTACCACATTACTACGTGATTCAAACACGAAAAAAACCCAGGATCTGGCCAACAAGTATGCGAAGAAGGCAAAATCATGAGCCAGATGCGGGCATATCCCGGACCTAACCCAGACCTAACCGGTGTTATCCTCTAAAATATTGATCGAAACCTGGTTTAATTGACTGCTTCAGTGTGTTACCACATTACTACGTGATTCAAACACGAAAAAATCCGAGGATCTGGCCAACAAGTATGCGAAGAAGGCAAAATCATGAGCCAGATGCGGGCATAACCCAGACCTAACCCAGACCTAACCGGTGTTATCCTCTAAAATACTGCCCGAATCCAGGTTTAATTCACTGCCTCAGTGTGGTACAACATTACTACGTGATTCAAACACGGAAAAAACCCAGGATCTGGCCAACAAGTTTGCGAAAATGGCGAAATCATGAGCCAGATGCGTGCATTTCCCGGACCTAACCCAGACCTAAACGGTGTTATCCTCTGAAGTATTGATCGAAACCAGGTTTAATTGACTACCTCAGTGTGTTACCACATTCCTACGTGATTCAAACACGGAAAAAACCCAGGATCTGGCCAACAAGTTTGCGAAAATGGCGAAATCATGAGCCAGATGCGTGCATTTCCCGGACCTAACCCAGACCTAACCGGTGTTATCCTCTGAAATATTGATCGAAATCAGGTTTAATTGACTACCTCAGTGTGTTACCACATTCCGCCGTGATTCAAACACGAAAAAAACCCAGGATCTGGCCAACAAGTATGCGAAGAAGGCAAAATCATGAGCCAGATGCGGGCATATCCCGGACCTAACCCAGACCTAACCGGTGTTATCCTCTGAAATATTGATCGAAACCAGGTTTAATTGACTGCTTCAGTGTGTTACCACATTCCTACGTGATTCAAACACGGAAAAAACCCAGGATCTGGACAACAAGTATGCGAAGAAGGCAAAATCATGAGCCAGATGCGGGTATAACCCAGGCCTAAGCCAGACATAACCGGTGTTATCCTCTAAAATACTGAGCGAAACGAGGTTTAATTGACTGCTTCAGTGTGTTACCACATTACTACGTGATACAAACACGGAAAAAACCCAGGATCTGGCCAACAAGTATGCGAAGAAGGCAAAATCATGAGCCAGATGCGTGCATTTCCTGGACCTAACCCAGACCTAACCGGTGTTATCCTCTGAAATATTGATCGAAACCAGGTTTAATTGACTGCTTCAGTGTGTTACCACATTACTACGTGATTCAAACACGAAAAAAACCCGGGATCTGGCCAACAAGTATGCGAAGAAGGCAAAATCATGAGCCAGATGCGGGCATAACCCAGACCTAACCCAGACCTAACCGGTGTTATCCTCTAAAATAATGATCGAAACCAGGTTTAATTGACTCCTTCAGTGTGTTACCACATTACTACGTGATTCAAACACGAAAAAAACCCAGGATCTGGCCAACAAGTATGCGAAGAAGGCAAAATCATGAGCCAGATGCGGGCATAACCCAGACCTAACCCAGACCTAACCGGTGTTATCCTCTAAAATATTGATCGAAACCAGGTTTAATTGACTGCTTCAGTGTATTACCACATTACTACGTGATTCAAACACGAAAAAAACCCAGGATCTGGCCAACAAGTATGCGATGAAGGCAAAATCATGAGCCAGATGCGGGCATATCCCGGACCTAACCCAGACCTAACCGGTGTTATCCTCTAAAATATTGATCGAAACCTGGTTTAATTGACTGCTTCAGTGTGTTACCACATTACTACGTGATTCAAACACGAAAAAATCCGAGGATCTGGCCAACAAGTATGCGAAGAAGGCAAAATCATGAGCCAGATGCGGGCATAACCCAGACCTAACCCAGACCTAACCGGTGTTATCCTCTAAAATACTGTCCGAATCCAGGTTTAATTCACTGCCTCAGTGTGGTACAACATTACTACGTGATTCAAACACGGAAAAAACCCAGGATCTGGCCAACAAGTTTGCGAAAATGGCGAAATCATGAGCCAGATGCGTGCATTTCCCGGACCTAACCCAGACCTAAACGGTGTTATCCTCTGAAGTATTGATCGAAACCAGGTTTAATTGACTACCTCAGTGTGTTACCACATTCCGACGTGATTCAAACACGAAAAAAACCCAGGATCTGGCCAACAAGTATGCG